>NC_051089.1:4191808-4873475 GCF_901709675.1 Syngnathus acus | reverse complement strand
ATATATGCTCTAATGGCTATCCAATACCGGGAAAACGTTGCTGATGAGCGATGTGCTCGGCCTATAACTCTACTCATGCATAGCAAAGAGAGTCACCATTGAGTTTAAATGCAACGACAACCTAATAAGTCCGCTTTATGATAAATATGAGAAGTATCTTCATTGGTCCTTGCTTCTTAAATAAAGCTCCAATGCGACATACGCTGTTGTCATCGAACAGCGGTGATATGTATTGATTTGCGTTTAATCTAGCATCGCCAGAAGGACCCTCGAATCATCTCAGTGCTGGAAGAGAAAATGTCAGATGAGTGGTTCTCAACGGGTAAAAAAAACAGATACCGAAAGATAAGCAGATATCCATACGGCGAAATGGGTTCTGGCTGGGGCCCCTCTGAGGGTTGATAAGAGTGGGCGTGGGGTGATGATGACGCCCACTCATGGATGCATTGTTCTCCTAAAGGAGGCGGATCTCCTGTGCGTTTGGCGGTAATGAAGCAGGGATTGAGGAGCAGGGAGAGGGTAATCATTATTGGCTTTGACAGCAGTGACCTGACAGCTGGGTCCAGTCGTGCTTCAGTGCTTGTTGTACAACACACACAAACACACACGTGGGTAAGCACGAGTGTGTGTGCTCCAGCTCATATACGCCCCAAACGAGACAAAAAGGCTCGTTTGTTGTGGATTGTTCGCCGACATTGGAAGATCTTGTGTCCACTGCAGCTTAAAATTGGAAAGTATTTGACTGATTGAACAACAAAGTGACAACATAGCTTCTCTAGGAGTCGTTTTGGTCCGTAGGTACTCCAACTACAATGTTACAATGATGGTTTACCTTTTGTATTTATCAGCACAGGCTTGACTATTTGGAGATTGCGATTCAAAGATGATTTTGTACATCTGGATTTTTGTGCTTGCCACTGTCATCAGGATACTTGTGCTACGGCGGGTCAGTCTTTATCACAGCTTCCCCGCTTAGCTCAAAGTGTTTGTTCATAAAAGTCGCCTCTGACCTCAGCCCCGAGGCATGCTGCGCCACTCAGCGGGGCTGATTAGAACCCTAACGCCAGTGAGCCCCTCAATGTGACAACGGCATCAGGGAACTTTCAGTGCCAGCTTCTTTACTTTCAAATATGTCCAAACATGACCTCATTATGAAAGAAGAAGCTTAAGCAAAATGATTCATATGGAATTCCTTGACCAAGGACCATGAGATAATTCTTACACATTATGACAGTTGTCCCAACCAGACTAGACTGCATTAGTCCTAAAACCAGCAGTGATCAGGTTTCCTTCTCCAGACATCATTTTGTCTCCTATAACATTTAATGTTTGATTATCATCGCTGACCACAGTAGCACAGTACTTCCATGGTTATTGTCCTTTGTGATTTCATCTCGTACCCCCTGCAAGGTCCTCGGCAGAAGATGAGGCTGTGCTTCATCATGTTGGTACAGCTGCCTCCTCCTCACTGGGCTCCAACCAGCAGGAGCAACAGCTGGAAAGACGAAGGAGACTTTGTCTACTAGCCTGCTAAGCCGATGTAGCTGGCAAAGCAACCCCTGTCTGGACCCTGGGCCGAGCGTTGGGCTGCTATTGGCTCATTTTGACATCAAAATGACTTAGCGTGATAGACAGAGAGGCTCCACAATGGAATCAGATCAGTTGTTGCATTTGCATTTTTCGACTCATCTAAGACTTGAATAAACGGTCTCAAATAACGGCTTTGTCAAAAAGACACCAAGATGCATCCCTTATCCAAATCAGGAACGAAAACTACCAACCATTTACTATATTTTTCTGTCAATCTGATAGTCATGTACAATTTCTGACAGCTGAGCCTGTTTGAACACTCTGTTGCTAACCAAATCATTAGCACCAGAACAGTTTCTTCGACGAGCCTTTACCGCATGTTGCGAATGTATTATAGGTGCTATTGCCGAATGTGAAGATAACATCTATGGGCAGCAAGCTGGCTAACTCGGGTTGCTACATTAGCCAACCAAATATTAGCATGTTAGCATTTGACACACTCTCATTTGAAATAGCACCTGAATACACAACACAATATAAAACCTCTAATCCATCAATGTCGGCACTTTTTGCACTCACATTGCACTCATATTGGAAACTCTATATCTTGGCATGCCAACAGCTAGCATGTTAGCATTCGATCAATTCTCGTTAGAAATAGCACCTGACTAGAGTACAATATGTGAATCCCTGATCAATAAACCTTCACTATCGATTGTTAGGAATGTTTACATATTCGTACATAGAAAGGACCTGTATATTTAATCAAGGTGTTACTAATAACGATAGCTTATTAGCCTTTTGTCGTCATTGTTATTGACAGCCTGAGAGCAGACGTACTAATTACACTCATCGCAATGAAAGGAAACTAGGTTTGTCTCCCCCCTCCTTTCCCTCCCGCTGTCACCTCTCAGCTTGGCAGCATCGAAGCAGCATGCATTTTAATTTGCCCCATCCCACCCTCCGAAGTTACTTATTTCATTATCGATCATCCGTAATGCCGAATCAATGTTCATCTTGTTACGTGGGCCGTAGCCGTGTAATACAGTGATAGCGGGGCCTGCAGACTTACTCGCTGTTTTTACAAAGTGACTTTACCGTAAAATCGATGTATCGTGCCGCCGATGTAGGCAAAGCGATGCGGGACAATGTGGGCCAAAAGGAAACAAACAAAACAATAACACGTTGACTTGTGCTACTTGAAGCAGGTGTCACTTGAAGGTAATGATTTATCCATGATTTAAAGTGAGCCACGGGCTGCGGTATTGATGTTTTTGCATGCTATACGCAAGGCTTACGAATTATTTTTTTATCGATGTGATGCTACAAAGTATAACATCCAGCAAAAGGAGATAGAATACGTATTGTTTTTCACTAATTAAAATAAATCCCAGGTGTCCTTGTCTATGACGTCTGGGTTCGTTCAAGGTCGCTAACATTCACCAACAGTTTTAGTGTCTTTTCTTGTCGCAAGGAAATCGTCAGCAACGGAAATCCGAAGGATAAGTGCCAGCATCGGAAATATTTTTGAATGGGAATGTGTAGAAAAAAAGTCTTAGCTGGCTGTCGTTTAATCTTTAAACGGGGAAAGTTAAAAACAAACAAAACATTACCTATGGCCAGCAGATGACAGTATTGGGTCACTTTCGTATGAGATCAACGTATCAGTGAAACGCGGAAATGGTGGATTTTCGGAAAGTGCAGCTTGTGATCGACCAAAGTTACTGTGACATGTTAAAGAGAGACGGCGATTATTCAAATCTCAAAGTAGCAGCTCGCACAAATATACATGCCTGTATTGTAAATAAAACATATATTTCACTCAAATCTATCAACTTGTTTTTAAATCTTTAGCAAAATGTTAACTGAATGTCAAAACTTGGATCTGGAGTTTTTGCTCTTCCACAAATGCAAATCAAAGTGAGCAGCTTAATATGCAAGATTTGTTAGTGCAATGTTAATTAAAAGAAAAAATAAGACTTCCCCACTTAATAAATCCTGAAAGTAAAGACAAAATAACTTTAAATGCATTTTCAAAGTAACACTTGCTTCCGTCGCTGAGAACAATTAATTTATGACTAATTCATTTATTGGATTAAGCTCCAATGTGCTTTGAGCACAGCGAGATTCATTGGGGCTTTATTTGGGCCTAATGGGACACTCGTTTGAAATCCTTCATGTGGACTTTTTTGATTAGACAACGAGAGAATTTTCTTATATTTCGACTTAAGATGAAACGTGTCATTGCATATGAATTGGCCTACATTTATGATTTCTCTGTGTTAACCCAACAAAATGCAACTTTAAATCCTGAAATGAATAATGAAAATGGAGGTTTGTCTGGATGATACTACAAGATTATTTCTTTAAATCATCATAGTGCGTATTACATACTTTTCTTGCATATTTATGACTTTATTCTTATGGAAGTCAGTAGTTTATTATGGTGTTTTTTTTTACTTTGTCTCCCAAAATTATAACTTTAACAATAACAACATTCCTTTTTCCTTAAGAAAGTTTTACAGCTTCATTACATTCACTTTCTACTTAAGTTTCTTAATATCAATATTTACTATATTATTAATATTTATTATATTATTAATTTAAAATGTATTATTTTTAGTAGTTTTTCCCAAGGCTTATATTATAGATTTATTTTTGTAACATAATGACTTTACCTTTGTTAATTTACAACTTTATTCTTGTGCTTTTACAACTTTATTGTTGGAAGATTACAAATTGTGACTATTTTCTCATGTTATGACTTTCCCTCATAATTCATATCTATAAAATTATCACTTATCACAAAACTCATGAAACTCATAAAACCACTTGTTTTTGCAAAGTCACACTTTGTTCTCATACATGTATTATTGTATGTATTTGTATACTATATATATTTCCTATTTGTTTTACCTTCTTTTTCAAGTGGCCCAAATATTTCCATTCACATGTCATCCAAATAAAAATTGTGTGTTGCATCAGAAACCCCCCTGCACGTTTTTCTTGAGTGTGGAAATGGTGTCATGTGCATAATTAGCATCTAAAATGTCACAGCGCTCCATTATGACTGTCCTCTTTCTTTTCTTTTAACTATGCGTGTGTGTGTTTTGGGGGGTGGAGTGTGTTGCTTGTGTCGACTTAATGCTTTTATGGCACAGCCAGTTTCCAGAATGGGTGCGAAAGTGTTAAGTTAGTGAGTGGTGCGTTTGATTGGAGGTAGTAAATCACTGCGTGCATGCGTGCGTGCGTGAGAGGGGGGTTGTGGGGGGTGTCTTCAGGGGAAGGACGGTGACGGCCTAGGAGCGCTGCTTAGCGGGCAGACCTCGTCTGACAAACAGCGCAGATCAAGTCCCCCTCCCTCTCTCTCTCTCTCTCTCTCTCTCTCTCTCTCTCTCTCTCTCTCTCTCTCTCTCTCTCTCTCTCTCTCTCTCTCTCTCTCTCTCTCTCTCTCTCTCTCTCTCTCTCTCTCTCTCTCCCCCTCCCCATCGACTTCAATGTATGTATATGATTACCATTCTGGTCGAGTGGCACCAGTAACCCGCTGTAATTAATAACCCCGTAATCCGGGTGGCATGGTACACGCGCGCGCGCGTGCGCACATATACACGCGCGCTACATATGCATGGGGCGATTCAGGATATTCAGGACGTTTTTACATAGGAGGGAAATTATGACTGCTATTATCCCTCCTAGACAATGATCTGCTGCTTCCCAAAAGAAGATTAAAAACTTATTACAAAAACCGAAATGTTGTAGTAATAATTATAATAACAATATTGCTTTAAGACTTTGAGCAGTATTCAAATAAAAAGAAGTAATCTGTCAAAAAGAAAACAGATGCTTGCCTTCCTACCCCCCTCTCCCTCCTTCTCCTAACACACTTTTCTGTATTGCTTCGTGGAATTTTAATTTTTGAGCGCCTTGTTGGCCTGGAAAATCGTCTTATTGACACGAAAAGTTCCAATTGTGGCGGGGATTTATTTGTACTGGATTATGATACGTGTTTCTTTTCAAGAACATTTATCATTTATCAAGTTTTCCCCTCTCTCAATACACATTGTGTGTGTGTGTGTGTGTGTGCGTGTGTGTGTGTGTGTGTGTGTGTGTGTGTGTGTGTGTATGTGTGTGTGCGTGCGTGCGTGTGTGGGGGGGTTGGGTGCGTGCGTGCGCGTGTAGGTGTGTGTGTGTGTGTGTTTGTTTCTTCCAATCCACGTTTCTACTAACAGTGTTAATGATCATCACCAGCCTGCTCTTTCATGTCTATCTTCTGTATATTCGTCCGCCCTCCTCCCCAAACTGCAAGGATGATTTAAAGACCCACTCCTGCAAAAAGTGTCGGAAATGCCACTTACTCGGGGGAAATTTCTTTGATTTTAAAGAGAGGGACGCCGTGGTAGCGTGCTCCCTATGACGTCAATTAATTACTGGTATTGATGTGCGTTATTTGTGTCTGAACACACTTGGGGTGGAGAGGTCTGTTTGAAATTAAGGCATATAGCGAAGGTAGAAAAGACAACGCTCTTTTTAAAATAAAAAACTTTTATTCTGTTTTATTGCTTTTTATTTTTATTGTTATAATCTAAATTATTAAGTAAACGCAGTATTTAGCAAATGTATAGAATAGTAAGTGTATTATTTATAACGTATTTATTCATAGTTTATGGAATTGGTTTTGTTTCTTATTTGTGCATAATGACAAGTTGATGTTTGTCTGAGTCAAACAGTGTAAACTCATGATCACTATCTGATTATTATCATTTTGTATTATTTTTCCATAATCAATGAAAATGGTTAATCAAGACGAGCGTCAGAGTGGCTTGTAAAAAAGCACGTGGGTGCTTGTTAGGGGATATTTGACTTAGAATATCTGATTTAGAATAAAATCGGGCACATGCACACACACACGCGCGCGCACACACACACACACACACACACACACACACACGTACACACATTTAAAGAAAACAAACAGTAACATTTTATTTGCAGGTTGTGGCATTAATTTATAAAATAAGGGGGAAAAGTGGTAGCAAGCTGGTATACAGATAAATGAGATCGAAGAGTGTATTCAAATGGGACAGTGTATTTATCCACGTAGAAGGAGGGAGGGGGGAGAGAGAAAGAGCGAGAGAGCGAGAAAGAGAGAGAGAGAAGGGGATGAGATTTGAGAAAGGGGCGGGACTTGTAAAGGACTAGAAATGTCAATCTGAGCAAGGGAGTCCCAATAATCTAAAGCAATCTGTAAGGACCTGACCTTAGTCCATCCAGATCAATAGAAGAAGCAGAAGAAGGGGTAGAGGAAGAGAGCGGACCATTCGCACTGGAAATACTCTTGCTTCCCTCCGCTCTCGCACCTTCCCCTCGGCCCCCATGCGTTCCACACTCTAACAAACCAACAACAAAAAGTGGATATTCCTACTTGTCGATCGCTCCTGTCTCCGCCGTCGGCCGCTATGTCCTTCCCCCAACTGGGCTACCAGTACATCCGGCCCGTGTACCCTGCGGAGCGCCAGGGCATGGCCGGCAACGCCCGGAGCGCAGCCGCCGCCGCAGCAGCCGCAGCCGCCGCCGAGCTCAGTCCGTCGGGAGCGCTCTCCAACGTACTCTCCATGTACGGAGCGCCGTTCGCCGCCGCGGCCGCGCAGGGCTACGGAGCCTTCCTGCCCTACTCCAATGACATCTCCATATTTAACCAGCTGGTAAGTCACCACTTTGAAACTAAGAAAAATCCGCGTCTTTCTGTGCTATACTTTCGGAGTCCGCACAACTTTCATTCAAAGTGGTTTAAAAATTAATACCACAACAACAGAAACTCATAAGACTTTTTAAAGTTCAGCTGCGAACGAAAACAACACAATTGACTGGAATTACTCATTTTAAAGTAAAGTAAATGTATAGAAGAACAAAAGTACAAAAAGAAAAAAAAATGATCACGTAAGAGATCAAGTAAATAATTCAGAGAAAGTGACTCGAGTGTAAAAGTGAAAGCAACAACATATTTTAAAACAGTGATAAGAATGTCAAACGATCGAATACATTTCAAATGATGGTTGTTTAAAAAATAAGCATGCCTAGATTGTATCAAAATAAAGTAAACAATGCTTTCGAAGTGAGGGTTTAAAAGTAGGCGGAAAGTTAAGCGTACCAGAAAGTATACCTCCTTTTACGTGCGCTTTGAGAGACTTTGAATGTGAAAGTAAAACATGTATACAAAACAGTTTTAAAAGTCAATTAAAAAATAAAAACAGGCACTCATCTTTGAAAGTTGCGGCATGCGCGTTAAGTAGCCACGCGTTTAAGAGTCGCGAAAAACGTGTAGAATAAAGCAAGAATTAAGGGGCCGTATTGGAGCGTAACAGTGTTGTAAATGCACGCAGGGGGCCCAATACGAACTGAAGGACGGCCCTACGGTTCAGCACGCCGGCTTCGCCCACCACCACCCGGCTTTTTACCCGTATGGCCAGTACCAGTTCGGCGACCCGTCCCGGCCCAAGAACGCCACGCGGGAGAGTACCAGTACCCTGAAGGCCTGGCTGAGCGAGCACCGCAAGAACCCGTACCCCACCAAAGGCGAGAAGATCATGCTGGCCATCATCACCAAGATGACTCTGACCCAGGTCTCCACTTGGTTCGCTAACGCGCGCAGGAGGCTCAAGAAGGAAAACAAAATGACGTGGGCGCCTCGGAACCGAACCGACGAGGAAGGCAATGTCTACCCTAGCGACCACGAGGGCGATGAGGGCGACAAGCGGGAGGACGAGGAGGAGATCGACTTGGAGAACATCGACACGGAGAATATCGAAAGCAAGGACGACCTGGACGAGCAGGACGACCTGCATTCGGAACTCAAAATTGACGCGAGGAGCGACTCGGAGGGTTCGGACGGCTATGAGGATTTACCCGAGCAAAGATTTCTCAAGGCTGGCCTGCACCACCATCGCCTCCAAATTCACCACCGCGGCTCGTCTCCGCTGGAGATCAAACCTGACGGGGACAAACTTAGTTCGGGTCCGGTCAGCTCCCCGCCCTCGGAGAACAGCCAAGCGCCGGCCCAGAAACCAAAGATCTGGTCTCTGGCGGAGACAGCCGCGGCGCCGGACAATCCGCGCAAGTCGCCGCATGTGACTCCCACGCCCCCTACGTCCCACCAGCAACACGGCCTCATGGCCCCGCACAGACTCATTGCGTCTTGTCCCGCCGTTGGGAAGATCCAATCGTGGACAAACCGAGCCTTCTCGGCGCATCAGCTGGCCCTGTTCAACTCCAACCACTACTTGGGCCTGGCCAACCAGGCTGGAGGCGGGCTGGCACTGTACGGAAGCAACCGGCACACGGACGACAAGGGGGCCGGGCAAGCGGCCGGTGCCGGTGCGGACTCTGCGCTCACAGGTACCGGTCCACGACACTGAGAAACACCGCCTGTGTTTGTGCTTGTGTGTGTGCGTGACGCGCAAAAGACTCCAAAGGCCACTTCCACTCCTTTTCTTTCCACCTTTTACTGTCCTTTTTTTTTTTTTTTTTTTTTTTTTTGCTTGGTGATGGATCCTTCTTTCTGTAGGCCACACACAATGTGTGTATGTGTGTGTGTTCGCGTGTGTGTATGCGTGCGCGTGCGCGCGCGCTTGTATGCAGACCAGAAAGCATTTAAAAATAATATTATTAACGTCCCCATTTCGTGCTGCATGTCCCAATTTTGTTTTTGTTGCATTATTATCATTATTGATAATATTGTTTACAATGTAAGCCAGCAACAGTCTGATGCATAGATGTGTTCTATTAATAGGCAGTCAATTTAAATTTTGGTGGCCACTCAAGAGGGAATCTTTAGTGCCTTTTGACTGCACAGCATTTTTTTTAAAATAAATAATGTCGATTCTTTGACATCGTGTTTTATCTGATTTCTCAATGTTTCTTTTTTCTCAAGGCAACTGTCACTTTTTGCGTGTTTCAATTTTTTTTTATTCCCAGGCCTCCTCTGCTTCTTTAATGCTTTCAATCTGAGTATGGAATGTAAAATAGATAATAATACCATCTGTTTATAGCTACATTTGTAAGCATGTCCTGTGTAAAAAAAACAACTTGCTAATGTAATAATGTATGAACCATGTGTGTAGTCTTTTTTTTTTTTTTTGCTTTCACCCTTTTCTTTTTTATTTGTGAGGATTTGATGTTATTTTTTGTATATAAAGTTAAGAAAATGTACATACTTGTGAACCAAAATTGTACAAGAAAAGTCTATATTTTTGGCTAATAATAAATGAATTGCTGCAACTTTAAAGAGGACAACTTGTCTTGAAAGTCAATTTTACAGGGAGAAAATGCGTTTGCAGTAGAGGGATTCAAAAAATAATTGGGCGATAATGCAGAAAAATAATATGGGTTTATTTTGCATTTAAAAAAACAACAATTTGGAAATGCTATAAAGACACTGCATGCTTGATTTTATTTTTACGGTGGATTTTCCGATTTTTTCTTTTTTTTTATCCTCACAATACAACTCCCAGATCTCATGATGGTCCCCCTTTACTGCAGACACATCTCACACACACTCTCAATTAACGACACCCATATAATTGTAATTTATCGTTGGTGTTAAAAAAAAAAAAAAAAGCTAATAACGACATTTATTTGTATTTGCGCCTTCGGAGACTGCATGAGGGCGTTAAAGTTGGTGTTGGAGCTCCCTCTACAGTCTGCTGCACACACAGCTCCTGTTGAAGCAGCTGCACACTCACACACACACTTGTGCATGCTCTGAACTCAGTCATATTTGATATTTCTGTATAAATTAGCTAAACACGCTGTTGCGGTTGAAAATGTAATGAGGGGAATAATGAGATTTAAGTGTAATCGTGCCGTTTTGTTATTTAAAACTCAGACTCTTTTGGAAATCAAAAGTTTCAAAATGACTCACTAAACTAAATTAGCAAAAGCAACCCAAAAAAATGACTAAAACAACCGAAACATTGACTTTGGAATTAAGAATTTTAAAATAAAACAAACCTGGCGGAAAAAAAAGTTGTTTTGTAGATTAACGTCAAAACCTTCTCAGTGACAAAAAAGAAAATGAATGAAAGTGGTTGTTATCTGAAATAAAAGTTTATTGAATAAGTAATTTCGTTGTACTTTTTTTAATTAAAGTTATAATGTGAAGGAAAAAGTAAACAACATAGCTGATCTGAATCCAAAGTCACAAAATTGAGTTAAATAAAAAACAAATACAAAAGGGTAAAATCTTCACGTAGCATAGAAATGACAAACGATAGCAGACTTTTACATTATAAAAAAGATGTTTGTCAAAAATAAAAAATACAATCCCCCAAAACTACCGTATGTATTTTATCTCCCGAGTTGTTTCATGTTTAAAAACGAAGTACGTACTGCGGTGACAACTGTCAAGTGTGTTAAACGTCTTCAACATCCTCCCGAAACACGCATGTGTTTGTCCAATCAATTATCCAGCCTGAGAGTCTCATCTAAGAGCATCATCATGAATATTCACAAGTGGAATCAGCTAATTGAAGTTGCCCCCCCACCGCCCCCCATCCCTTCTCCCTCTTGCTTTCTTTTCTTTATTTTACCTACCATCCTGTTCATTGTATATTGTAGAAGTAGAATGGTCACTTTGACACCACATTAAACAGAGGGTTTTGTTTTTATTTGAGGGGTATCCTCATTTAGGGTGCATATCGCCTGGATTTTATTTATTTATTTATTTATTTTTAGGTTCCACGGGATTTTTGCACGACGAAAGAATAATCATACTGTGATCGGTGCATAAAATTAGGAATTTGTTAAGAATAATATTTGAAACTTTTTCACATGATGATGTCACGTCCCTGATGTTTGTGATTGAACGGTAAAGTAGACGTTTTGATTTGATTTTGTTTAGTTCAGGAGCCTCCCGCCCCACAATACAAAAAATAATGGAGTCATTAAAAGGAAATCTAATCTGTCTTTCCCCCAAAAAAGTACTCATTGATCCAGCCTCGGACAGAATGAAAAGGGGGTCCGATGGAGCCATCAGAGGGCCCCCTGCGTGTGAATGAGCTCGGAGTAAATAAACACTGAGGCGATCCATTGGAAAGGGGGATAGGCGGGTTGGCATAGCCCCCCCACCTTTGGAAGAAGCTCCAAATAAAGAGGGTCAGCCTTTTGCTTTCACCTCATCCAGCCTTTCTGTAAAGTCCCCTCCTTCCCTTCTCAGAGACACACAAACATCACCTCCTTTGTGGGCCCAGTCAGGCTTAGAAGCGGACCACTGTCTTTGTGCGCCAAGCTAATCCTTTTATGAGCCACTGTCCAACAGGGGCCCCCTCGACCGGAGGAGCAACACACCTCGGAAGGCCAAAGAACCAGTTGCGAACGACCCTTCAGTTGAGAACGTGAGCGAAAGCGCCCGAGTTAAAGAACAGTCCAGGAGTTGCTGTTGTTGTTGACAAAAGACCCAGAAGAGTGAGTGACTAGAGGGCGGCTTGCCAATTTCATGCCTTTTGTTCAGGCAGGTTAGCGGGAGAAATTCTTTCAGGCAACAAGTTGGTGGGGGGGGGGCATGGGCCGGAGGCAAAGGCGGAGGAGAGGTGGGGGGCAGTTGAAGGGTAGGTGGACTCTTTTGCCGTTCAGCCGGCTGAAAGATTGCACTTTTCTCAGCCCCCAGACAGGCCCGAGTTACAGGGCAATTATGGAAATGCGGCTTTGAAGCCGAGCATGGCCTCTTTTTCACTTGCTCCTCAGGACAAAGCATCTGCAAAAAGGGGATTTATACACGCTCGCCTCCATAAAACAGCTTTGAGCCTCACCGCCGCTAACTTTACCCTTCACCACAGTCGTCACGTGGAAGTTAGTGCTAATTCTTAAGTGGGAACTACTGGAGGCCACTGTACTAGAACGTCCATTGAGAATTAGGATGTCACTCAGTGGACACCAAACGTGTTCGTATTTATTCATTTGTGTGTGTATGTGTGTGTGTGTGTGAGTGTGTGTGTTCCAACATTATTCGTCTGAAGGTATTCTGTCTGATCTAACTTTTTAATTAGCTCTGTGGATGATGCAAATTAGATTTTTAAGCAAACGTCCCGATCTCAACATGCTCAATGTCTTATCTCAGAGGGCCTCACCCAGCTCACGCGTCACTGTCAGGGGCCCACCAAATCCAGGGGCCCTGCTCTTTCTCAGCTTTGTACATTAGTCGGCGGTGTAGCACGGAATTTCACCGCCCGGTGTCAACTAATAAGACGCATTTTCTCCGGCCGCCGAGAGGATGGCGAGGGAGTGATGTCTTGACACGGGCCGACACAGCGGAGGCCTTGTACGACACTCGGAGCCTCCCTGGCAAATGCCGATCCCTCGGCTTTCGCCCATCTGCGTTAATGAGAGGACATATTTTGACACATTGCTAATATTTGTACGGACTTCATAGGTTTGAAGGACGAGTGCTCTTTGATTCGCAGGCAGATGGCATAGAGTCTGGAGTAGGCGTACTCAGGCCTTTGCAGGACTTGCTAAATAAATTCTGCTCAGGAACACTGTCAAACAAGTCCTGTCTTACATCTCCCATGAATGCATTAGCAGCCCCCTTTGATTGATTGGGGACCCTCGCCGGAGGGTGAGCCGATGAACCGACTCCTCCAGAGTGATTAATAGACTTTAATCAAGAGTCTTCACCCACTTCTTATTATGAGGGTTTTGCGCAGGAGGAGGGGCCGGACCTATCAATACATCGATTAATCGGTCTGTCTGTCTGTCGATCTTTCTCTCTAATCTGTCTATCGTGTTTCCATTCCAAAGATTGTTTCCAATTGATTTTGTCTCAGTTGTGATGTTTTCCCACATATTCAAGCACCTTTGAGGAACGACTGGGAAAGTCTTGAACGAGGCAGGAATGTGTATCCAAACAGCTTGGCTGGCTAATCATTGTTCTCCAGAGGTAGTTCAGTTCAGGCGGGCTCAAAGCGTGTAGAGGAAGTTATTCGGCCGGCCGGAGGAGCTGCAATCGCCTTATCAGCCAAACAACAGAAGCTTCTAGAAGAAGTGGACACATCAAACTTATCATGACGTTATGTATGTTGCAACCGCACCGGCATTCATTCAAACATGGATAGTTGCTGATAGCATGGTATTCGTGTATTGCGACACCACCCGGGCACTTGTGTACGCTTGGCTGCTACAAGCAAACTCACACACACAATGTGACATCACCGCGCTCGATAAGAGCAGGTGAGATGGCTTCAAACCGTTAAAAACACAATGGTTGTAATCATTTCTAACTTATAGAATGTAGTGAATTTATTTTTCAGGTTGAATAGAATAATGTTAAAAAGCAAATGGAATATTTTTTAAAGAGTTAATTCATAGCTAGTTCTTACTCAGACAATCTCATTTGTATAAAAACAAAGTTTAATGTGGAACTGAAGTTTATAGATTAATGTCGCTTAATGTTTGACTTGTTTCATTTATTCAGTGTAAACAATTGAGATTTCAATAACAATGAAACAGCATTTTTATGATAGAACACAGTCGAGGAAGAGTGTTCAGAATGCATTTTTGAAGAAATGTAAATAAAATAAATATAACGACTGGAAAAAAAAAGTTTTAGAAATGGCACAAAAAGAGGAAGGTCACTTTGATGCTACTGCAAGACTTGTTCAGGTATTTGGGTGTAGAATTTACAATGCATTGCTTTCCGGCGTACAGAGGGTGAGGCCTTTGATATGCCACACTTGATATTTTTGACTCGGACATTTATCTAAACTGGAAATATATCTAAATTTTGTCAGAGTAACCAATTTTGAGGAATTTGATCGGGTCACAGGCAGACAGTTTTGGTGCTCCGCGGGAATGTGTGATCAGTGTCATTCATAAATAAGACAACAGCGCACATTGAGCACTTTGATTCATTGCAGAAATCAATTCATTGAATGGTTCGCCACGGTACAGCGACGAGGGCGGAGCGAAGTCAATCTCCAAGCAGTCATTTCACAGATCTGTGATCTCGCAAGCCAATTTAACATCCGACTTAATCTATAGATTTAAAAAGGAGCTGCCTCGATTGATGGCGAATCAAGTCAGCTGTGTTTATGCCCACAACGGCGCTAACCACCCTTTTAAGTCCTTTTAAGTTGGTAAAAACTACCAAC
Organism: Syngnathus acus; assembly: GCF_901709675.1. Taxonomy (NCBI): domain Eukaryota; kingdom Metazoa; phylum Chordata; class Actinopteri; order Syngnathiformes; family Syngnathidae; genus Syngnathus; species Syngnathus acus. The sequence continues at coordinate 4,858,806 of NC_051089.1, read as the reverse complement.
ATATACAATACAATTACAAATTACGAGCACGCCTAATGCTAAACTAGAGCTGGGCACAAAAATAATGGCCATTGTGTTTAATGACTCTTCAATGTTACCCTCGTGTTTTCAATATCATGCAAAAACAGAGGTGTCCATTCCTCGTGGGCACCTCAAAGAACGAAACTGGTTCATATTTCTCGAGGAAATATATGTCGCTTTTTCCGATCTGTGAACATGCTCAATTAGCAGTTGACTTAAGGGGCGTCTGTATTAACCTAAAGCCCCCAAGGGAGCCATCTGGGGATGGTGCCCTGCCCCCCTTGTGTAAAAGCGCATGAAAAAAAGCATATCTAATGTCATTTTACAGGTAGATAGAGAAGGAGATTGAGGCATAATTGGACGTAATAACACATCGCTCCCGCTCAATTGCGCAAAAGACTTGCCCACTCGGCATATTTGCTATGGAAATAAATATAGAGCGGATGAACTTTGACATTTGCGCCCCCACTTTCCTGAAGGTCAGTGGCCCACTTTACATACACAGATGAGGCCGTCGACTTCCAAAAATGATAAGACAAAGCAGCGAGGAGAGGTAAGGTCATCGAGTTAAAGCAACAGCTAGGATGACACTTAATTGGCTGGAGGCTCGTGTAACTGTCATCCATTTCCCCAGAGTTGACTTTGAAAGACCCCCCCACCCCCACCCTATGGGACTACAGCCTCGCACTTGTCAGCTGTCTCCCACAGGTTCAACCAGTGGACGTTAGCGAAGGGGCGGGACGGACCTGAAAAGATTACAACGCTTCCCATTTGATTATAACTTCATCATTAGTGTTTATATTATGGTAATACACAATAAAGAGTGTGACAAGTGAGGAGATTAAATGTCAGAGTGAATTACGGGCATATGCACGAACTGGCCCACAACTCAGATGGCCATGCTTAAAGGTCTTGCTCGCTAATTGTTCATATCGGCGTGGAGCGGCATCCGGCGGAGTGTCCAGATTAGACCAGTCGACCGGTGCTCTAATGACTTGTTTGCTTCCTTGTGTCACACGTAGTGACATAAAGAGGACGACGTGGCGGAAACAATAACTGTCCGCATCTTGGAATAAATGTGCATTGATACGGCCACTTTGTTATCCGAGTGTGGCGTCATTTTTATACGCCACTCGAAGCTTCCTTCACATGCAGCTGGCACACAGCTGGTCATCCAAGCCACCACCAGCCCCCTCCACTCCCTTTTATTATCACCCGCTTCCTGCACCACCCACCCGCGCCTACAGAATGCCAGACATGCAGAGTGAAACAATACAGGCAAAAAACATTTGCATTAATGGGGAATAGCAAGGAGGAAGTTATGACGGGGGGAATCCATCATGGGGGGCTGGGGGCTTGGCGAGGGGGGATCAGTCAGTGATAGACAGGTGTTTCTCAGTAGCCAACCTAATCCCTTTCAAGACCTCCCCCAGTGCCCCATACCATCCCTGACCACATTTTAGCCTTAGTTTGTTTTAAATTTATTTATTTATTTATGTATGTATGTATGTATGTATGTATGTATGTATTTACTTATTTATTTATTTATTAGTTTGTTTGTTTGTTATTTTTAAAAACACAATAGGTTAAATCTTCCCCAAACATTTTGGGTGCATCAAACAAATATAACAGAAGGGTTAAAGGTTGACCAGAGATGCTTGCCGGGGTCAGATCGAGGTCTGCTCGGAACGAAACCAATTTTTAACGTGAATTTTATTCAACAACGAAACGACAACACCCAAGTCAATTAATGGCAAGACAAGAGAGACTAGTTGTATCCTTGGCAAAATTCCAAAGACAATTTACAAAAAACAAAAACACCCAAAATAGTTTTGTAAATCATTTGAATACAAAAACGATAAATGCCGAGTGAAAAAAGCCGCCGAACCACATGATGGTGAGGTTGTGGTGAGGCAATGATGTAGATAAGGAGTGTGCAGAGTTGAGGACAGCAAAAGCACATCCAGATGACTGAGAGTCAACACGATGTAACCCCGTGACATGAGCGGCAATCTAAAACGAGATGACTCTGAGCAGAGCTACAAATTAAATAAAGGCCGAATCTGGATTCTATTATCGTGTCTCCACTTTTGTAACGTTTAAGTGGTACAATAAATATGAACGTCGCAGCAGCCAATGGTGCACTAACCAGTATTTGTTTTGTGGGAAGAGCGCATGAAAAATGAGAAACTATGGCATGGTAAACACAGCTCTTTCTTCTGAAAAAAAATGTGAGCAGTACCAAAGGTTCCTGGGAGTTGTAATTGCTGCTGGATTTGTAGACGTGTGTTTCAATCAGCTCAACGGGCAGCTGATGGCTTGAGAAAACTTGTTGCTGATTGTTCATGGTCGTCGCTAATGTTTTCCGGTAGGATATTAAAAAAACAAAAACTAAAGAAAAAAACAGTACAATCATTCAAAGCTCTTGATGCCCTCTGTTGCCGGTAGGATATTAAAAGAACAAAAACTGAAGAAAAAAACAGTACAATCATTCAAAGCTCTTGATGCCCTCTGTTAATATATTTACGATTGAAAGATGTTGGGCTGGACCTGTGTCAATTTTAGACGTGGCCTGGAGTAAGGTTTAGTATTGATGGCGCCATTTTCATTTTTGAAACAAATGTGTTCTCTGTACATAGAACCACTGAGCTAAGGAATGCCAAGCTACAGTACTAAACAAAAAAAGTTAATCATTTTTAGTTCCTTCCGACTGAATCGGGTGCCTATACTACGTAACTACGAAGAAACACCATATCTATGCTATATGCTAACGCCAAGCTACAAAGCTCAAACCAACCTTTAAGCAATGTTGGTTGTATGGTGTGTATTTTCAGAGTGGCCAGTCACAAGGGTACGCCACAACTTGTCATCCTGGTGCGACACATAACGCAATCACCGAGGGTCACACTTCAACATGTGTTTGCCAGACCTATCATTTGGGCCGCATTTTCACAACGGGTCTGGAAGGTTACTCAACCGTGTCATAAATGAGTCAGACCCCAGTTTAGAACTCGCTTGTTCTCGTTAAAAACTTTACAACTTAATGGCCACGCTCAACGGTCTTGGCGCAGCGTTTGGCTTTAAGATTAAATTTGCCTAATTGGTTTTAATTTTCCTTGCTGTGTGTTTTGCAAGCGTCCTGTTTGTGTCTTTTCAAATACTGTGATTAACTGTGTGTGTTTGTCTCCTTGAAGTCTACGCCTCTCCTGGCTGCTACCACAGAATGGCACATCTCTTCTATTACGGGCAATTTCCTGGGTTTTATAAGGTATGTTTATTCCCCCACCTACTCTTATATCATGGAAAGCATTATCTGGTCTGCCAGGATTAGTGCGGAAAAGTTTGCCTGTGGCTAACACGCCAAGCAGATTGTTGACGGTGTGTGTGTTGTTACGGCGTAATTCATTCTAATTATAGTCTTACACTAAAACAACGTTGTACACCCTGCGTCTGGCAAGTCAGAGAGGAAATCGTTCTTAATTGTCATTCCATCATAATTATAATTCATGGCTGAATGAGTGCACAGTAACTTAGTGGATAACAAGTGTTGATTGTGTAACTAAGGTTCTTTCCCCGAAATTACAGATGACCTCGGCCTATTGAAATACCACCACCTGCGAGGTCTTTATCTTCTTGCAGTCTCACTGTTATTCTTACAAATGTTACACCCTCTTTTCTCGCAGTAAAAAAACAGAGAGCAGGATAAATCAAAAGGCAGTCTCTACTGGTTTGTGGGGTGAGTGATGTTGAAGGGAGCGAGTCCAAAACACCTCTCACACCCACCCCCAAAAGAAAAGAAAAAAATTCCCTTTCAAAAACCAACATGGTGAAAATGACATTTCGGTTGAGGCGGCTAATAAATCTTGGCAGAAGGCGGCCGGAGGAGTGGAAGTATGGGCTCCCTCGTCAGCGATGTGGACGGTGATGGTGGGTGGAAGGGGGGAAGAAGGGTAGCCACATAAGAGGAGGTTTGTGTTAGCACAGGACGAGATGAGGTGTAAAGGGAGTTCTGCTGGATTAGGGAGAGTGGAACATCTTGCTGCCGAAATTGTGTGCATCGGTACGTGTTCCTGAGATGTGTCTATTACGACCAAGATAACCAAAAAACGGTTGAGACTGCTTTTTTTAATCGACTCGAGATGTGTTTATTAGGAGCGAGACCTCGTTTTACAAATATGTGGTGGGACAATATCACATCGTCATCTCTTAATATGTTAGCATCTTGTTTTGACGACAAATTATCTTTGGCTGTGTTACTTTAAAAACTATGTCCAAGTTTTGTCTAACTATTCACTTTTTTGTGAACACCATTTCAACAAAAGCTGTTATTTTAAGGCTTGGGGTGTTTTTTATAATCCTCAAAGTGTGTTGCACTGTATTTAAAATCCACGCAAGCACACAGTGACACCAGCACATGTGCACCACTTTTCATCTTTTTATTTGAGCAAACCCAATCAAATGATTTTCTCAATAGCAATAAAGTACTCTTTATTTCACTTGGCCGGGCATCAAACCTCCCTCACACACACACAAAAAAAAAACTCTCCACCCTCCACTCAACCTTCCAACCGCACTACGGTGGGATCAGTTTCTCCCCAGAATCCCACTGAAGCGCTGCCATGTCGGCTGGAGACAATCAGTCCAAATACTGCTTTAGATATTCCCGCTCCTGCCCCAAATTCAATTTATGGACACATTTATTACCATGTCTGTTAGTGACTAAAAGGGAGTTTCATAATCAGGAGCGCACATCTGATCTGGTCACAGCAGGCCCGTCGCGCTTTATTACACGGTCGCAGCGAGGCGATCTGCAGAGGAAAAGGAAAATATGAGCAAACAAAAGAGTTGGGAGTTACACGTGGGATGGGATAGGAAGGCCTTAGATCTGATTTAGGAGCCGCTGGGAGAAACCTGTAAAATACTCGACTTGGTTGTTCTGCGTTTGCAGAAGACATAAATGTATGTTTGGCAGTGCTTCTGTGAGTCTAGGCGTCAAAAATAGGGTTTCAAAAATAGGGTGGAACTTCAGCTTGGAAGTTCAACTCCAGGTTCATTGGTGGAAAGAACAAGCATAAATTGGGTGTTAGTTATTACGCGTTACGAAATATGACCTCAGTTCAGCGAGCATTAAATGGTGAACTATGTTCTTTGCTAAACATTCTCCGATATTTGCTAGCGTTTTACTGTTAGCATTGGCTAGCTTCTTTCACACTTGAGTGACATGTAAGAATGCTCATAAGTGACATTTTAAACCAATCAGTCATTTTTTTATTTGACTATACAATTAATTATTTTAATGTTCATTATTTTATTTTTATGCCTCAAAATCCGACCAAAGCCGAGGTTGACCGACATGCCCAAACAGATTGCGTTTAGTCTTCCACTATATCTTCAAATACATCAAATCTTAATCGTCTTGTGGTTTTCTCTGTAACACTATTAGGTTCCAGTATCGGTCACATTTTATTCCCCCAAGTTGCCAAAAACGACACGGCATTCACTTTTAAACTGTGGTAATGTAGACAGAGACCAGCTTGTTACAGCCAGTTAAAACAACATGCTCGAGGTTTGAGAGATTTACAGTCCTTGCTCGGCTTGTGAAACATAGGATCTAATGAGTGCTCCACTGGGTTATATGTCATTCAGTTTTGTAGCACCGGACTGAGACACAGTGATAAAGAGTCCTGTCTACTTCTAAATACACACACACGTACTCACAACAGCACAGATCACACATGCCAATAAGCGGTTCTTAATCTAATTCATTGGATAGTCAGTATATTTTTAAATGCGATCAGTGGAAGCTTGTTACGGTCGGTCCATGGTAAGATAATTTCAATTGAAAGGCTACAGCAATAGAAAAAATAATGCAGCTCGGCAGCAAAGCGACTGTGGAGTATAATGTGCTCTTCAGGACTAACGCCCAGCAACAGGGCATGTATAGTACGTGGTTCTGAAAACCACTGTTCACCCAGGTTGGAACCCCAGAGAGCTGCTCAACTCAGGTCACAGTCATAAATCCATACTTCTTCCACAAACACCCATCTCAACACTTGCCAGTGCAATAAAAAGTGGGCTAAGCTCCCCCTAGAGGCCAAAAGCAGAGGGCGAGTCTGTTAGGAAAGCAAAGAAGACTTTTTCTGGTGTGTCTGTGAAATGTCAACGCTACTTTGTTCCAGGCTAATTAGTATGCTATCACCTGACACAGGTAATCTTGTGGATGCCTGCCAGCAGTGAATTTTTATCCACCACCGCCCAACCGATTGCTGCAGATTCCCGGAAAACAGAAACCAAACACTAAAACTCACCCAGCAACCCCCCTGTAAAAAAAAAAAAAAAAAAGCCTTGTCCCCAGTGTTGGTTTTGGAAGAGCTTTCTCGACTAGTCATCTCAGATCTTTAAAAATTAGTAACTGATACTGTCCAAATTTCTCCCCTCTGTACCGTCTGGGAAAAATAAACTGAAAATATTGGGTTATTAAAATGGAAGGAAATCCCAGTGGAATGTTTTACACATTTACAGGGTGTGCGTCAAGGTGAGAGACTACACTGGTGAATTATGGCTGGCATTTGGACCTGAAAGAAGGCCAGTCGGGGGAGATTTTTAACTGCATATGACAGATCTGACTGCAGGGGGATTTAAGGATAGCACGATGCATAGAAACCACAGTGCCCCCTACAGCTAAAACCCACACATGTCAAACTTTATTGGCCCGGTGAGTAAATGCCAGAACGATGAATAAAACAGTATCAAGAGTCCTGCTGCGAGGAGTTTAGTATGAAAGATCAATGAGTGTGTGTCTACGGGGAGTCGGCTAAAAGCATCCGTGCCATCTGCGGAAGCAGTGGGTCGACATGGCACACTAATCTCTTCTGGTTTGTGTGTTCGGGATCCAGGATGTCCAACAGGCTCGTGTGACAGCTGCGAGAGAGAGAGACGGTGTTGGGGTGGCGGGGGGAGATCTAAAATGCCCGCCTGCGAACGCAAAGCAACTGTCAGCTTTGTTTGGGCGAAAAGAAAAAGATTTGTTTTGCTTCTCACGTCTGTTAAAGTCGAATCACAGGTCTGGGTAACGGTGCGGCAATTAGGGCTTCGCAACACGCGCACGCCGGCCGCAGTTATTTCCAAGGCACTTCAAATGAGGGCTGAACGATCAAATGAGGCGTCGGTGTTTGAATTTTGTTTTCCTCAAAGAGCCAAGTGGCTCTAATAACAGAGTGGCGCTACGTAACAAGCAAGTGGGATGGAGACAGCAAACATTTAGCTCAAGGTGGTTAATCAGACATGCAGAAGGCATGTGTCTGGAATACCAACACCGTAGTGACACAATTAGGCTTAGCTATTGCTATATTGAATCAATTACAGATGAGATCATCAAGGTCGCCATCTTTACCACAAGCTTTGACATTTAAAGCTATCCGGACTAACACTACATAACATCTTTCGAACTATGCAGTTTGAATAGTGAGAATTTATCTATCTGGGGCAGAATAGTCCATCTGTCACCTTTGCTAGTTAGCAGGCTACTTCCTGGTTCATAGATGGTGATGTAAGATGCCATTTTTATTCTGGGGATTGGGGGAATTCCATTATGACCCAAACACACAGACTCAATTAATTTGTTAAAAGGGAAAACATTTTGTTGCATGATATTGCTGTATTTCATTCATTTGTTTTCTAGCTAGGTAGTAGGCTACAATAGCAGGCATTCTGGAACCGCATCAAAATTTTATGGACCCATCCTTGTGTTAAAGGTCATCTTTACAAAATCTTCAAATAAATTCAGTGTTACACTATTTGTGCCACTTCTGTCACAGTTTTCTAGACGTGCTGGGATCCATTGTAGTGTGGATTTTCACTCTCTTCCGACAGTCCAAACAAGCATGGCCGTGAATAGTGTGGACACGGCTGCAGAGAAGACAGCATAAAAACCCTGCAGAGCGCTAATATGAGTCCTTCACAGCTCGGTCAAGCATAGCAGCACGATAGCAAGCATAAACATGCCAACATGGGAAGCTATGTGAAATTTTGGGACTGATAGAATTCACCCGCCGAAAAAGCAATATTGTCACGCTCTACCCTCCCTCCCATCCAGATGAGCCACTCCGTTTGTACAAACAGACGACGTCAGAGCAGCAGATCACTTTACATGGATAACTGTGGACATCTGTTTGGGAAATGGAATAACAAAACTCAACCAGCTTTTTACATGTTCACCGGAATTCAATTAAAATGCGATTAGCAGGAGTATTAAGGGACGGCTAGCTCCGCCGACGCATATGCGCCCGCCGCGATCCCTCGGCTTGGTCAGGTTACTGTCGGGGATTAGCGCCGACAGGGTGACCTCTCACCTCCAGACAGGTGTTTGTGGGAAAGATGGGAGGGCGCTCATGTCACGCTATGGCAAGTGGGATTCCAACAGACTCGGAACATGATTCCAGTCGAACGATTATTAGCATGCTAGATATATGCACGCATGTCAGACAAAAGTTATGCAAAAATACTTTATTTATCCTAAAAAGTGAAAAAGGAAAAAAATAACACACAATATTAAATAGTTGTTTTGTTTGTGGAGTTTTAAGTGAACGTGTGCGATTGGTGGAGCCCGGCTGCTTCTGCTCTCGCAGCCATCGCGGTTCGTTTATCGCGGTATAGTGAAATCCACCAACCGCGATGTAGTGAGGGATTACTGTATTAAAGAAGTATCGTAATCCCTCGCTACATCGAACCGCGATTTAGCGAGGGTTTACTGTATTAAAGAAGTACAGTAATCCCTCGTTACATCGCGGTTCGCGGATTACATCAAAAATCACAATGTGATGTGTTTAAAATCCATTGCTAGTCTGCTTCAAATTCCATTTTAAAAACATATTTAAAAAATACATATAATAATACTTTCAAATATATTTCTCTTGAGCAGAAATATGCTACATCCAAAGGGATGGATTTCAGATGTATCCATGTTAGCATTCCTCTGGAAAGAGCAAAGGAAGTGTGGACCACACATTAACTTTACGAGGAACCATGTTGTAACAAAATTGGAATTACAATTTTAAAAGTAAATAAATGTCGGTGTACATGCATGACAAATGTAAAAAAATTCCATTTGCTGTTTCACTCACGGCTTTTCCTCCCGATTCCCTCCCAAATAGACACGTTTCTGTTACAACCACCCCAAACCTGAGACCTGTACTTAGGCTGCATGCGGAATAAGCAGCTTTTCCTCAGCGGGCCTGCGACTCGAGCCGCCGCTGGAGAGGTGAGTATCCATCTCATTGGATGAGCCGTTATCTCGGCCCAACACAACACAGATGCGGGAACATTTTATGTTTTTTATAAACTATATATTCACATCTTCCGGTCGCAACATTATTGGATAATCAGCGGTCTGCTTTCCATGGCTGCGGCTCCAATGACCAAATTATGTAAAGACATAGGGAACGACGCTGACAGTGTTTTTGATCCTTATACGTCAAGATTTGGTCCAAGCCCCGGGGTAGGACATCAACTGAGAGTGTGTTCAAACAGCGGATCTTCGCCGAGGAAAAAGCAAAAGGAGGACTGTAAACACACTGAAGCAAACACACAGCACCAGTGAAATTCCCTCATTTAAGGATCGTGACCTCCTTCTGCGCATTATCACGGAAAGAAAGCCCCCCCGTGCTGCCGAATCAATTAAAAACAACCATACAGAATGGAAGGATTAAAAAAAAAAACGCACAGCAGATAAGAGTGTTTGAAATCCTCATTTATCAGATAAAATGATTATCCTGGAAAGTATTTTGGAGTGGCCATTAAAAACAATGCGGTGGGATTACGAGGTCTCGCAAAGTTTACAGTTAAATGCCAAACGGCTTTGATTGACTCACTGAGGCTCATCCATGTTAAGATAAAACAGACTGACATGCCTAGAAATACAAAAAACACAGGCCGGAAAGAACTAACGGTTTGGTTGGTGTTGCGCCAGAATGTCCAGATGACCCAATCCGAGCCTGGTTCATGGTCTTGTTGCGTCTACTGGTATTCCCTTAACATTGTGACTCAAATAAGTAATTAACACGATTTGATGAAGATGTAGAATTTGGCACAAATCCACAGGAATCTTTGCTTTTGATGTGTAGCTTGTCATGCTAACAGCCTCCAAAAAATGGATGCATGCAACACTTTGAAACTTGACTGTTGTATCAAGCATCATTTTGGTTTACCCACCTTTTTCCATTCTGCGCAGCACCGCCGTCGAGGGAGCAGCTCGAGGACGGAGCGGAGCGGCTTTGTTCTGAGGCGATGCTGACAGTCTCTTTATCTCCTCCTGTCAGACAGAACTCTGTTTGATCTGCAGCTTCTTTTGCACATCTTCCACATTCTGGTCAGATGACCTCAGCTTGCTTTGCTTCAACAACAAGAAAAAAGTGTGAGGGGAAAAGTGGTTGTGTTGCAATTAAGGAGTGACCTTTACATGTTTTTGTGAGTTTCGCACATACAGTGGAGTATATGTTCTTTATCGACACAATGCTAGCGAGGGTTCCTGGCCTTCGCTATCAAACAAAGTTGAAGTGAATCTAATCCGCTGTCTCTATCTTCATCTCCCAGGGTGATTTTTTTTTTTTAGTAGTTCACATCACAAACGGCAATTAAAAGGGATGTGCCGCACTGACTACGTATAGAGAGAGACAGAAAGCGAGAGAAGGATGTAAAGAGAAGAAGTATGCCACCTCTTCCTCAATAAAACCGCCACTGACGCCACCTGCCTATTGATCTTTATTACAATAGCAGCAAGCTGTACAGCGTTTGATGGTTTTGTACAGATCTTAGCCAGCCTCATTCATAATTACCACTACACATGTAGAACCAAGGGCAACTTCAGACGGGACGGCGTTTGAAAACGCCACTGCCGCCAGACTGGAGGGGATGATGGGTAATCTCGAAGGGGCCCTCGCAGTGTAGCACCGTGAGCCCCGGGGCTATCGTTCCTCCCACCGCATACCTGCAGCAACTTTACCAAGATCATATTAGGGAGATGATTCGAAATGAGCACAAGGGGCCGACCTCATTTTTGTGTGCTCAACGTAGGAAAAAAAAGAAAAGCGTCTTTGCGGCTGGCTTCAGCAATGAGTTAGCAATGTTTGATTCAGATTTTTTGATTTAAAAAGGTGGTTGTGTTCACCAAACATAGTGCTTAAGAGTTTCAGTTTTGCTTGTGAAGCAGGTGGAATGGAACAGGGGATAATTACAGGAAGCAACCTGAAGTTTGCATGATTCCCAAGTGAATGCTTTAAAAAAAATTCATTTTACAACAGATTAATCCTGGTTTGCTTATAGAGAGAGACGGACGGACGGACGGACGGACAGACAGACAGACAGACAGACATATAGAAATGTTGTTCTCTGACATCGTCCCCCCCATACACACACACACACACACACACACTGATCCGTTTTTTGTTGTTGTTTTTTTTAACTTCAATAACACAGAACTAAGCAAAGACAAAAAACAATCAAGTAAACCAGTAATGTCGACAACGGCAATGCACACATTTTTCTCTATATTACAACATCCCGTGGGAACAACATATACATCAAACAATACAACTCCACCCCCCCAAAAAAAATATATTATATATAATAATAATAATTGGCTTGGGTAATTCACACATTGTGAACGGGAAGTTGCGTCACTGACTCGTCTCGTCCGTGAACGGCAAATTACGTCACGGACTCGTAAAGTCGCCCCCCCCATTCCTAAAGTGATTCGTTCTTTTTTCAGTTCATATTACTTCAACCAGTAGGTGTAGGTAATGCGCATTGAAGCTGGTGCCACCTCGCCGTAAAACAAAACGAAGAGGAAAATGACGTAACTTCCCGTTCACGACCAAGTCGTGAATAGCATTTCCCGTTCACCAACTGAACGGAGCTGAGTGAACGAGTCAGTGAGTGAGTGAACAAGTCAGTGAGTGAGTGCTTTGCATTTCCAGTTCATCGCGAAAACGGATCAGTGAGGGAACGAATCCTGAAAATGGCGGTGTTCAAAGTAGGGTTAGGGTTTTGGTTTCAAAGTAGAGTTAGGGTTTAGGGTTTGGTTTGGGATAGGGTTTAGGGTTAGGGTTTGAGTTAGGGTTTGGGTTAGGGTTAGGGTTAGGGTTAGGGTTAGGGTTAGGGTTAGGGTTTGGGTTAGAGTTTCAAAGTAGGGTTAGGGTTTAGGGTTTGGGTTAGGGTTTCAAAGTAGGGTTAGGGTTTCAAAGTAGGGTTTGGGTTAGAGCAAGGGTTAGGGTTTCAAAGTAGGGTTTGGGTTAGAGCTAGGGTTTAGGGTTAGAGCTAGGATTAGGGTTAGAGCTAGGGTTAGGGTTTGGGTTGGAGTTTCAAAGTAGGGTTAGGGTTAGGGTTTCAAAGTAGGGTTAGGGTTTCAAAGTAGGGTTAGGGTTTCAAAGTAGGGTTAGGGTTTCAAAGTAGGGTTTGGGTTAGAGCTAGGGTTAGGGTTAGCGCTAAGGTTAGGGTTAGGGTTAGGGTTAGAGCTAGGGTTAGGGTTTGGGTTAGAGTTTCAAAGTAGGGTTAGGGTTAGGGTTTCAAAGTAGGGTTAGGGTTTCAAAGTAGGGTTTGGGTTAGAGCTAGGGTTAGGGTTAGCGCTAAGGTTAGGGTTAGGGTTAGGGTTAGGGTTAGAGCTAGGGTTAGGGTTTGGGTTTCAAAGTAGGGTTAGGGTTAGGGTTTCAAAGTAGGGTTAGGGTTTCAAAGTAGGGTTTGGGTTAGAGCTAGGGTTAGGGTTAGAGCTAGGGTTAGGGTTAGAGCTAGGACCCTAGAACCCTAGCTCTAACCCAAACCCTAGCTCTAACCCTAATCCTAGCTCTAACCCTAACCCTAGCTCTAACCCTAGCTCTAACCCTAACCCTAGCTCTAACCCTAACCCTAGCTCTAACCCTATCCCTAACCCTAGCTCTAACCCTAACCCTAGCTCTAACCCTAGCTCTAACCCTAACCCTAGTTCTAACTCTAATTTGAAACCCAAACCCTAACCCTACTTTGAAACCCTAACTCAAACCCTAACACTAAACACTAACCCTGGGCGTGATCTATTGGTTTGCTCCGCCAAGTTGGGGGTGGGGGCCACCTTATGTATTTACACATAAAGACTTGCATTTGTTTGCATATGCGTAAGCATACAAATGGAGGTTCCAATTCTAAAAGCACATAAGTATATACTCACACCTGGGATCGAACCAAGTTCTTACCGTGCAAGAGCCCGTGTCACTAACCAGTCGGCTATTTCGACCTGGCAGGACTTGGCCGTCTGTACTCTTTTGTACTAGTGATGTGCATTCCAGAATCTAGAATCGGTTCACTCAAAAGATTTGTTCAAAAGAATCGTTCACTGAATCGTTCGCTACACTTTATTTACTCACATTCTTTTTTTTTTATATAAACCATATACGTACCGTCCATGGGCTGAAAGTGAGGGTTCCATAGTGTTGTGGTTAGTGCTCTGGACTCTCACCCCAACGACCCGCGTTCATATCCCGGTGGGACCAAAAATATTTTATCATGAAAAAATTTGCAACATAGTTGCTTGTGTGCTGCCCCAGAAAACCATACACCTCCCTAAAGCTTGGGTCTAGGGTGAGGGTTAGGGCTGGGTTAGTAATTAAAGATAAATAATTACTAATAAATAATTAATAAAAAATGTATGTCGTTTATACTTGTTTTTATGCCAGTCGTATCATTTGATTTCATCGTGTTTATATATTTATTATAAATGCATTATTTATTTATATAAATGTATTATTTATTTATATAAAGCCCGGTCCGTGAAAATATTTCTGACACGTAACCGGTCCGTGGCGCAAAAAAGGTTTGGGACCACTGCCCTACACCATTCAGTAAGACGAGAAAGCGCCAGGAAGGGACGGCAGTTGCGCCTCGTGTTTGGATAAAGCGTGGCTATGAGCAAACACGGTGATGCAACTTTGGCTTCAGAGTAAGGAACATCGTCCTTGTGAGAAGATTGTTGCCTCCAGCAGTCGAGAACAAGGCAAGTCGTCTTTTAGCCGGGCACGCCCTTGAATAATGCATCAGCCTCTGAGGAGCTGGCCAGATATACAGTACTGATTTCTTTGCCCCCTGGCATTGTCGGAGAAATGAATAATGGATAGGTTAAATGCTCGTGTTTGGGATGAATTAGTATTGGAGCTGTTGATGTAATAATGTGACGTGCACTCTTCAAAGCCCGAGCACCGACGTATTAAGATGCTGGGTGCGTTCCGCTTACCTCTCGTTAGATAGGAGGATTACGGTAAAAGTGTTAAAGCCATTGTGGAGGTGTGGATCAAGAATTGCTAGGATAAATCTATAGAGACCTGTCCTGTGAGGATGTGGGCAATTCAGTTTACATTCAATGAAAAAGTTCAAATGAAAAAGTGGAATGTAAAAAGTAGATGCAGGTGCATCAGGCAATTTAAATGCCCCTTGAAACTTCAAATAACAACTTTCAAAACATAACATTAAAATGAATTATGCAACAGAGAGGAAAAAGATGAAAGATAATTGATTGAAATGTTGCTGTGATTCAGGACTGAAATGTTTGACGGTGGGTGTCCATTGTACTTTGCACACCACTGCACCTGGGAAACCCTAACCCTAGTTCTAAACCCTAATTTTAAACCCTAGCCCTAGTATGAAACCCTAGTTTGAAACCCTAATTTTGAACCCTACATTGAAATCCTAACCCTAGTTTGAAAATCCAAAAATAATTTCAAATTTCACTTTGGAACTCCAACCCTAGTTTAAAACCCTCTAAGTAATTGAAAACTTGACTTTGAAACTCTAAACCTAGTTTGAAGCCCAAACCCTAGCTCAAAAACCTATTTTGAACCTTGACTGCAAACAAGAATAACAAAATTCAGGCACATCGACAAGGTGAATGTTTATTATCAGAACTTGGATTGCTCAGCCTTGGCTGAGGTCTTACAGTAGTACTAAGACTTTGAAAAGAGATGAATGTGCACCCCTGCCCTTTCGTGTCATCCTTTGATGAACATTTAACACCTCGGGGAATACTTTGTCACTGGAAAGAAAAAGGCACCTTTGAGTTCTTGGAAGAAGCGTCACAGAGAAGACAGCGGGCAGAGGTGGTTTTTTAGAAAAAGGGGAGGGGGGGAGACAAGAACATGATACACAGAGTACACAGGAAGCATTTTCATATCGCACGTCATGTATAACTCATGAAGTCCTGACAGTATATTCCGCATTCCCTTTGGCTGGCATCACGTTCCTGCTTCCTGTCGCCGCATCTTCACATTTGCTGCCCGGTTGGAGGTAGAGATTTTGTTCTCTGACGGACGTAGAGGGGCCACTCAGAGCGGTCTGGCCTCCACCCAGGTCAGGGCCGTCCTGCTGGTCATGTTGGGGGGGGAACCCGTCCGTCGACTCTGCCCGAGCGTTGCGCTTTGTGTTTCGACAGTCTGACAGATCTGAAGCCGGAATAGCCACAGAACCGGAGTAGTCCACACATAAGCCCAACTCCCCTCCTTGCTTCATCCATCATCTACATCCTCTCTCTCGCTGCTTTTTTGTGTCTCTTCATCCACCCTTCGACTATTTTTCTCCCTTATCTCCGCGGGTAGCCCTTCAACTCTGCTCTCTCGTATTCTCTCATGTCCCCCTCTGCCCTACCCCACCCTTCTGCTTTTCCAGATTCAATAAGCACCCCAGAGGCAGGAGTGAGGGAGTATGGGTGAACTAAGAAGGGTGTGTGTGTGTGGGGGGGGGGTGGTGTAAAAACATCTATAGCTTTATTTACAAAGGGCCCAGGTATTGCTCGGTGTTAAATCCGAGGAAATGATTTATTTTCCGCCCTGTGTGTGGCACCGATCCCCGAGGCGTAACTCAACGGCGGACCGGCTCGGCGGCGGCAATTTACGGTGGCTGCAGAGGCTCATAAAGGAAGAATGGATTAATCTGGAACACGACATAAACAATACGACACTGACAGGCCTATTAAAAGCTGCGCCACTCGGCATCAATTCCCCACGTCCGCACGTTGGAGAAACGGACCGGAGAATTGTTATTGTCATTCCCAGAGTATCGGATTCGTCTACATATAGCAACCGGACCTTTTAACTGTTTAGTCGGTGGACATCATCAGGGGTATCGGATGCGGGCGCTCCCACACCGCTCGTTAGGCTTCCTGTCCCAGAACCCGTGGCCTCTCGTTTTTCCATCAAGTGGCTCCTTTTGGGAATGTGCTGCATGCGCTCACGTTAAAATTTGAGGGGAAACATGTCGTGCATGCGTTACTCGATACGGATCAGATCGTGCACGCGAACCGAGTCGAGACGCACACAAATATACACACGGGCTCATCAGCTGCTCTCCCTCGAGAAGAGGTCACTCAGCATCTTCATTGACCCCCCACCCAACCAGTGACTGATGATACTCATGCAGCTTGTCGTTTGGTCAACTTGGCCTCGGTAAGGGGACAGGTGCACGCTAAGACATGTAGAAAGTAGCACGCATCTCACACGGAAGCCCTTAACATATTTAGAAACAGCATTTCCAAGCAAGCTCCCACAACTTTTAAACCATTTGTTTAATGCAATTTTAAACAATCATCTAATCCCCCCACTACCACCCAAAAAACATGCACACATTTTAAGTCTTTTGCCACATGTTTTAATAATTTAATAATTTTAACAGTTAAACGAGTGCATAGTCAGCAGTGATGCCGATAAATATATATATATATTTTTTTTTTTGAGAATCTGGTTTTATTGTAGGCACCCACATGCCAAGAATAGGAACGGTAGATTGCAAACATCACATGACCCTAGTCCTGAGTCGTGATTGGTCGGTAACAGAGCCCTGAGCACGTGATGTCATTTTCAGTCGACAGCAAGTGGCAAAATGGCCGCCCCTGAGATAGATTAAAAACAGGTGAATTTTGCTGCCTAATTAATATTTCACAAATATGCTATTAATAATATCATGTTTAGACAAACATTTTGTAAAGACAGCATTTGAGTTGCGTTTGTCAAACAAAAATAAAAGAAACCTAATTCCTCTGAAAAGAGTCATGTGTTTTCTTTGCTAGCAGGCTACATGCTAGTCCATGAGGGATGGTGCAACACCCTTACAAGGAAATCAACAGTAGTTTTTGCGTAATCCTGCTAAGTAACAAACAGCCATTATAGCAATACCTTTTCACTTCCATTTTTCGTACCGGAGTCGGGCAAGAATAAGAAAACCTGGAACAAGAGTTACTAATTTATCTCCAGCGATGAATGGACGCTTCAGGAGTGCGAGGCGAGTGGAGCGCGCAGGCCTGAAATTGAAATCAATAAGTTCATTAGACTGCTGAGGCTGTCCGTGCCTCCGCTTGTACTTCCCCTGCAGACAAACACAGCAGCAACACGTAAAAAAAAAAAATCACACAAAAAAAAAAAAAGCAAAGGAAAAAAAAACACGGAGAAACACGGCTTGACCTATGTCCACCGGCTAGACATTTCATTTATTTATCGTCGGCCTGATTGGAGAAGGCAGCTACACACTGATAACGCCCCGAGATGCGGATAATAGCCGCAGCAGACCAAAAGGAAAGGACTCTTAGTAAAAAGAAAACTAAATAAGGAAATGCATTGGGGGGTGTCTCCATGTTGGTTCTAGTTTTCACATCCAGTCTTGAAATATGAAAGGCTCAATTGGGGAAACTTTTGCAAGTTTTCTTTCTTTGTCTGTGCCTGTAATTTAGCGTCACCCCTCCTCACCCCCATCAATAAGTCAGGAAAAAGTTTTGGTCCGATAGTTAACAAGACCCCCAGCCAAACACAATGTTTTTTTTTTCTTGTTTGTGTACACTGAACAAACCACACTCTTATCAGTCAAGTAGCAGTGTGTTTTTGATTTTATTTTTATATTTAAACATTGTGATACTTGTGTTGTGTCTCTTGTTGAACAACCTCCACAGCCCTGCTGGCTGCTTTAAGATTAATACACTCAATGTTTCCTTGCACCCATTAGTTGTTTTCTTTTGTTTTCTTTTTCTTGGGTGCAATATTTTACTAAGTTGTAATTCAGTAAAGTGAACTACGCTTCGTAAACAACTGCTTGACCTTCCTTTGAGTGTACAGACATAGCCTACAGCAATACCAAAATAAATACATTTCAAAAGAAACTAAACTTGCTAACTCGCTCTAATTCTAGCTAGTTTTATAAATCTGCAACACACATGTTGATTGAAGACTCGAAACTGTCTGTAAGTGTGAACGCAAGTGTGTTGTTCAAAAAAGTTGACACTAAATCAAAGACGGTCACTCAGACATCGTAAATCCAGCCGTAGGATCAACGAGCCACAAATTGTTCATGACCCGAGCTCAACCCACAGACAAACCTGTCTTCAAGGGCGCCTTTATCAAGCAGCCAGCACATCCCCGTTTCACCTGCAGATTAGCGAACAGGCCTAAACGCTCCTGCTCCAGCTGGACCCTATCTCCATTGGCACAAATGAAATACAAATGGACTTAAATATCTACAAAAGAAAATCTGGACTTCAATCCCTCTTATCCTAATAGCTCTCCCATCTCAGTATAACAGTATTCACCATTTTCTCCGGAAGCTGGGGGTGGTAGATGTGGGGGTGTCGCTCTCCCAAGGGGGTCTCTGGGAATGCAAACACATTGGCGCAGTTGGCGAGGGTCCCATTAGACTAAAGAGTTCAACAGAAGCCAAAACAGTTGTTACGGGGCTCACTTCATTTCCTGCTCCAAGGAAGAGCAATGTGAGAACACGCACGGGCATGAGAGGGAAGCGTGGGTGACCATTTTGCAGGAATTGGGTGGAAGGTAATTCCTTTTTAGAACAACGGCACAAAGAGAACGGTCGCACCACGCGAGTGGAGCATCCGGTATATCAAGTGCAGTGCAAGAAAGAACTGTTAATTACATGTGAAACTATAGAACAAAGAGCAAAGCACTGCAAAAAGCAGGAATTGAACAAATAAAAAAACAAATTCAAATAACCTTTTTATTTAAAAATTTATTGCAAATATATTTTTGTTCAATTCCATATGAATTACAAAAAGACGGCATTAACAGGAAAAAGTACAAATTATTTTCGGTGTTGCAAATGTCACGAATACAATTCAGTGGAAAGGTTTTTTTTTTTAATCTGTTTAAGTTAAGAGGCACGGTTTTTAGCGCTTCAACAACAACAAAAAGAAATGACAGTGACAGCAGCTTGCCTTTATCCGTCAACTAGCATTGCTTTTCCCAAGATGGCATACACGTTTAATATTTAATTTATTTTCTAAACTACGTAGGTAGTGTGTCCAGAGGCTTTTCGCTGCTTATCCATATTTAAGGCCTGGAACTTCCTGGAAGGGTTTTAGCCGCGGGCATGAACAACACAGCCATATAGTTTCCATACAGGTGCATAAGAGGCCACTGTCGGCCATTTTATTTATGAGGTCACAATCTCTGCGGCAAACAAGCGTTCCACAACAACTTTAATATCCAAGCTTAATATTTTATCGTCCCGCATTCTCTTCAGTCATTGCTTCAGCCTTTCATGCTGTACTGAAAGTAAACAGGTGGACTTGAAGAGGAAGAAAAAAGGATGGGTGTGAGAATACCAAAGGAGGGAAGAAGACTCTCAATCCACTTGAAGGTCAGGAGAAGGAGAAGCTTAGTATTCGCATGCCTCTTGAGTCGATCCCGGCGTGTCAGAAAACTTCTGACGTGATGATGGGTGCTGTTGAGGACATAAAAGAGGCATCAGAAAACAAGATGTTGAGCACGGATATGACATCATCCAGGGGAGCTTCCCATCTCCAAGAAGAACTGCAGAGAGAGAGAGCGAGAGCGAATGGTAAACTCCACCTTCACTTTGCTCATCTTTTATTTTGATCTGTCTATCCACGGCTGGTGCGCGTGAAGGGAAGCGGCTGGCAGGTGATATTGAAGCCTATGAAATATTTACCAAAGCAATAATGACTCCCTGGACAGAGGGGAAGAAGACAAGAATGAGAGAGGAAAACAGGGCAGAAAGTGCACAATGTTGAAATAGAAAATACAGTGCTTGTCTATTTCTTATTCTCTTCAAAGATAAAGGCATACGTATATATATATGTTTTCTTTTTTTTCCTAATTTTATTATGATTTTTTTTAATGGCCAAAAATCTCACACTAAGTTTTGAGCAAGACCGGAAACACATAACATGTAGCTTGAGTATGTAACATTTGCAGGGAACAAGTTGGCCAAACACACATGTAACATTATCCTTTCCGAGGTCTTCGCAGAGTACAACGTCTCACGCGGGCTCCTTCCCGCTGCGAGCCTTTAATGCGCGGGCCTCCGTTTGTTTGCAGACGGGACTCGGCATCGCACTTGGGTCCAGCTTGAGCCGGAGAGCCAATGAGACAAGGGAAGGAAATCGAGCCGCCGCGCCGTTGTTTTCCCTGCATAGCACGTCCAGGATGCCGGGGTGGCTCAGAACAACAGTCGGCTCTCTAACCTGAGACTCCGGGTTAAAAGATGGAAGGAAGGGCTGGCTCAGTGCAGCGGGGGTACACTTTGGATGTGTCTACAATGGGAGTGAGCCGTGAATAGAGAGCAAGGGTTTGGACAAACAAACATGAACCTTTGCGTTGGGCTCTATGTGAAAGCGCGCCGCAGATGGGAGAAAAACACTTTCACTCAGCACCGTCAGGGCTTTCTCTATCTTCAAAACAAGCACTCGTAGTCAAAATAAACTGGAGGTGAAAAGAAAGCACGAACAGAATCATTTCGCTTCCGCAGCAAGTACAGTACAAATGGCCTAAGCACCATTTGAAAAAGTCTGAGACGACGAGTGTCACGTATCGTGTTAGGGAATGTCAGTGAATCAAATACTATTATTTCACATTTTGCATTTTGGTGGTGGTCAACTGCACTTTAAAATTTCGTCTATTATTTCGGTTCCGATATTTAGCTACATTTGACAGGCCGAATATGCTAAATGGCGGTCAGAATGATGCCGTGCACTCCAAACTACAACCACAAAAATAATAATTATCGTAAAATCCTGACAGTGCCAATGGGGGAATTTTTCTTATCTGCTCCGGCTATTTTATCGGATCTCACGACCGGTGAAGGCGTGTGATAAAATGTTTGGAGTGCTTGCATTGGCAATAGTAGCAGTGCAGGCAAACGATTAGCTCAGCTTGGAGTAGCAGTTTCTGGTGCCCTCTGACCCACCCCTTTAACCCGCCTTGCTCCCCCTCCTGTCCTCCCTTCCTGCCTCTCACGGACTTCGCCTTGGCCGCGTGTAACAGCACGGGAGATTTATGTCAAAGTGCGAGTATGTGTCTAGCACATGACACTCCCTGTGTACTCCCCGAAGCGAGGGGCTACACTTCCTGATCAGCAAGCCTGACACACTGGACATCTGACCTCCCGACCCCTCGGTTTCACCTGAGTCGCAGAGGGGCGGAGGGTGGCGAGGTCACAGTCGACACAGCACTACTCTGTTATGCAGCGCGTTGAGAGTCTATGCACATCGGCGTCACTCAGCAAATCAGAGTCAGAATTTGCAGAAGCTTGTTTTCGTCCAAGGCATAGCCATCCTTCCATTTTGCAAAGCCTTTGTATCCCGGATGAATTTTGCAGTGCAAACCATGAAATCAAATGATTTCTATTGAGAAGTTGGTCTAATTGTTTTCTCCATGCAGAATACTGGAAATAGAATTTATCTTTACATTTGATTACAGTGTCAAAGAAATAAAGCCAAATAAAAAGGAAAACATGCAGACGAACGCTGGACAAAACTCTCGCCATGTAAAGTAACGTGCAATCCGACATGCATGTTGGTGAGCCATTCTTAACCATTAGATACAATTTCAAAGACATATTTACATCCAATTTGGGATTGTACAATCTGAAATGCATTCCAGTTACCCATGTACATTATTTCCCGATTGTGATTTACTGCACGTGTTGTCGTATCGAACATCACATGAGAAATTTCCCTTCACTGTAAATATTGATTTTATTTCCCACGCTCCCTGCTTTATTCTTACGAATATTAATGTGTTTAGATGGAGACGGTGTAAAACCAAGAGCAACAGCACGCATGGAAAACATTAAAGCCCTTTTAAAGTAAAATACGTCATGCGGGTTGTTTTCAAACGAGCCTGTCACGCGTGATCTGTAGTCGATCAGGACGGCAGAGTTGGCCATAGCCATACATGATAAAAAACTGTACGAAAGTCAATAATACCATGAAACTCGTAATTTAGGACATGGGTTCATTAGACTCAATAACACAAAAAAGAAATTACGTAAGAGGGTGAAATGAAAAAAATGACGTGCGAGCTTCTTGACGTCAAGTCATGACGAAAGCAATTAGCATGATTGGAGTGCTGTTTGTTAGTCAGTGGAAGGGTGGAGTAGCACTGCCCTCATTAGCATGCATGCTTTTACAAGCCCCGGGTGAAGTCGTCAACGTTGGCCATTTTATTTATTAGCAAATCCAGACAGATGGTGAAGAAGCTTGTATTGACAATGAGCGCTGAGGCGGTGGCATTAAGTTGCTAATAAAAAACCTTCGCACAGGGCACCCCTGCCCCGATTCTGTCATTTTCATTTTGCAATCAGAATTATGCATAAAATTGTATTGTAATCGATTTTATCCAGTACAAGTACAACTTTCCAAGCACAAATCGATGTCATTGAATCACAGGAATATAAAACGATACATCGATGTAGTTGGTGAATCATTACACACCAAGCTTGGTCAATAGATGGATATTAATTGACTCGCATTTGTCTATAAATATTTACTTTTCAAGTATATAAATAATTATTTCAAATCTCAGCTCTTTAAAACAGCGCAACTTGGTTTAAAAAAACAAGCTCTCCTTATCTCCCACGCTGCCATTTTCTAACAGAGGGAGCTTCTGGTTTGCAGCGAGCCAGCGCCGAGGCAATTAAGAGTTTAACCTGGGCTCAGCCCACGGGACCCCCGAGTAGACAGCGGAGTCAAATAGAGCTGGGCTGTGCACAAAGGCAGGCCAGTGGAGAGCTGGCCAGTCAGTTGTACTTTCCTGCACGGGAGAAAGATGCAGAGAGAAAGTGACAGATAAGCAGTGGGGAAGAAGAGAAGAAATGGATAGATTGGGGAGAGAGTGAGAGAAAGATAGAGAGCACAGTGTACACAAGCCCGCTCCTCCATGAGAAGAAGGTCACCAGCTCTCTCAGAGGAGTTCCTTAAATAAAGTCCCGTATCCTGCTGCTCTTCACTGGGCAAACAACCTCCTCTGCTCTTTATTAACTAAATATGAGGGGACTCTGACCGGGGGACAAAAATTCAATATTCCCCCCCTCTTTTCCACCACCGCCACCAAATATTTAAAGCAAGCAAATAAACAGACAAATAAATAGACCTCTGCCAAGGGAAGAGAGGGCCAGCCGGTCCCTTGGATGTAATTTGACGGCCCACTTACTTGGAGGCCAAGAGCCCAGTGCTACTCAAGATGCTCATTTGAAGAGCTGTCAATCAAGGTGGGTGGGTGGGGGGAGGGGGTCAGTAGCTTTGGGGATATTTGCGCCACTCGTGTATGTGAGTGTGGGTGTTTAGAAGAGGTGAGCAGCAATTCCTCCTCAAGGTTGGAGCAGATAAGGAGAGCGTTTTCCTGATGAATTCATCAGTTCCCTGCCACCCAGCTATACAAGTTTCCCCAGACTTGAGCCAAAATGGACGCCATACGCTTCGCAATAGAGCAGTTGTGTGATTTTTTTTCCCAAGACAATCAGAAATAATTGATAATAATAAATCATAATCTCCCTCTGAAACAGACTCGTACAGAAAGAATAGTGCGTTTGCGCCGTTGTGGGCATGAACACAGCCAACATGCTTATTAGCAGATCAGGGCCCACATTCTTTGACCTTGCAGAACATGAAATAGACTCACGAGGGTCCATACATAAACTGGAACTGGAAAAAAGTATAAAATACACCATTACAATTAAATGAAATATTATAATGAAATCAATTCTACGATTTGACTCAGTACAAATTACAAGGTGACTTTCTTAGTGTTCAATTTAATTTTTCACTTTTAGGGCAGTAACAATTAACAAAGATTAAGGTTGACATGTAATTTCAATACAAAGAAAAAAACTAAAAGTGAAACCCTACTGTGTCATGTTTAAATAATGGAACGTCAAAGAAGGTGCAAAAGTGCCCGCGTCAATATTTCTTGTCATACTCTATACACGCATCCGAGACTTCCTTTCTTGTTCTGCACCCCCACTGATGAAGTGATGAGGGGGATGCATGGGGGGAGTTAATATTAAAAAGTCCTTTCATCCATTTTAGATGAGATGTAGATGACTCAATTATGCTTGGCCTGACATCAAGACCACTTGGCGGCGAAGCGGCTGCTAACGTTGGAAAATGATCCACTTAATCCTGCTCATATGAATGGCGGGGCGCTAACTCGGCTCGCGACGCTAAGCGAGTGAGACGGGGCGCTCCCGGCATGTGGTCGGTGGGCGGGGCTTGGTTAGTATGAAGGGCAGGAAAGAGATTCAGGACGTCCACTTTTGTGTAACAAGAGGGAAGGAAAAGTCGTCCCTTTCAAGGCTGAAAGGAACAAGTGAAAGAGGGAAAATGGGTCAAGAGAGTCCTGCAGGATGCAAGGCGTCGGGCATGAGTGCAGTGACCCACAAAAACACTGCACATTTGGGGGTCTGAGGTGTTTGATCTGAGAGGGCTCCCCTGTCCCCACCAGACACGCATCGCTGCAATATTCATCTGCAAACATCAACCGTAATCTCAGATTGTCAACATCGACTACGAAAAACACCTCAACATAGGAAGTTCAGTGAACCCCCTTAAATTTATGATTTGGAATTGAGAAATTCATCTTTGTGCTCAAGCCAAATCAATTACAGTATTACTTTAATGAAATCTAGCAGGAAATCTAGGGAATTGAGGAATTTCATTTTGACAAAGGTAGTGCTCTGGTGCCAACTTCTGGGTTCTAAGCAATGAAGTGCAATTTTTTACCACCTCGTTTTGCATCTCATTTGTGACCTTAGCAGTGGCCCAAACAGTAACGCCGCTTAACACTCGGTCAAGTCGTGGTGTTTTGTCAGCGCCGATTGGCGTTTGTCTGCGGAGCTGACAAATGAACGCTGCCCGTCACGGCGATGACAGCCGCCCCGAAGCTGCGATGCTATCTTTGACTCTTCTACAATTACCTCCTCTGCCTCTGTGGCCCCGACTACCCCCCGCCCCACAGGGCCCTCCGGCACAGGCTCACACTGTGGAACCTGCTACGCACGAGATAGGTTTGCGTTCATCTGTCCCTTCGTACAAACATTCCCACGGACAACTGTACACGTCCTATGCTCTGAAATGCTTTGTAAATAGGAAGGATTAAACATAGGGTCCCATTTTTTCACAGTGTAAACACTTTCTGTCTAAAGAGCTTTCTTTGTTTTATAGCAAAGTCGAGGCTCGTGGTTCACTGGCTTGCAGACTTCATAAAATATTTTAGTAATATTGTAAAAATAAAAAAGGTGTTTGCATACGTATCAAGTAATTTTGTATATTGTTATTTATTCTTTACATTTAGTCCCATAAAATTCCCTTAAAAGATGATAGATGCCGATTAGCCCGTATGTAACGAAATGATCCAGTTTCTGCTTTTAAGTGCAACATTTGACTGGACTGTGACCTCGAAGAGATACCTTTCTCCAGCACACACCTGGTTATTTTATCTTTCTGCACACCTATTGTTGGGCCTAATTGATGGTGGCCTGGCTGGTTGTGACCCCGGACACAACAATGCATACCTGTGGCCATCACCACCAGCGCTGTGTAATTGTCTCTCCAAGTGAGGGCCCTTTTGTCCAAGTCGGCCCCCGAGGGGAGAGGCCACTGCGACCATCCATCACTCAGTTGCTCAGCCGCCACAGGAAGTAGTTAACATGGCTGACCTCAGAGGTTGGTGTGTGTGTGGAGGGAGGGAGGGAGGGAGATGGCGCTCCGGAGTTCTTGGTGAGAGACACAGAGCATTAGCCATCTTTTCATCCCTGCCAGTGACATCGCTCCGTCAGTCAATCCATCAATCAGCATGATGTAGCGCTCGACGCTAATCCAGCCGCGTCCTTTGAACCTTTGAGGAACAGACAGCACCAAGAGCACGGTAAAAGACTAAAAATAAAAGAGTCCTATTACACAGATGTGACGAGAAGACAGGCCGTGTGAGTGAGCAGTTTCAGCTAAAGAATGATGGATGCTCGTAAAACACCTGTTCAAGGAGGTAATAAAATCTACAGACAGCACTTAGGGAGGCGTTTCTACGGCATTGCTGTCTTTCATAGCCCTATAAGGTTTGCTTTAGTTGCTGTATTAATAGTTAAGGCTTTGGTATCGAGCACAGCTGCCCATTACATTGATCGACCAGTTGATCGCCTATAGATTGTGTTGTGGGTTTATCCCATGGCATTAAAACTAGAGGAAACTAGCAAGTTGCTTTATTAGCCTTCAAATAGTTTTGTTTATTTTGAATTTGAGAAATGGTATGGAAATGAACAAGGGATCAAGTGAGAAACCCAAAACTTACCATTTCAATACAGGGTGGAATTTTCATTTTTGCAATGTCATTTTTGAAATGTTACTGCAGGAGCAATTGTCTAATTCCATTCAGTGCTAGTCATTAATTAAGGGAAAAAAAAAAAAAAAACATCAGTTGAATGGTGTCATGAGTACATAGATGAGGGAAATATTTTAGCCACTGACCTCAGCTACCTGGACATAAGCAAAAACAATGAGAATTTGGAATGGGATAAAATTATGTTTGAGACACAATATAGCAGATAAAATGCCATACTTTATTGAATTTTGCCTTTCCTATTGCGAACAAGCTGTGGCAACGGGAAAGTACAAAGGGATGCGTACAACGCTAAAAAATACCGCGCTACAAAACAAAACTCTCGGGTAACAACAATAAGCAAAGGTGCAGCAAGGGAAAACAAAAAAGGAAAAACAGTGTTTGGCAACCAATAACTTCAACAATAAACTAAAAAGTACAAAAAAAGAGTGCAATCATAATTTTTAACAGAAATTGTCTACTTCATAGTCATCGAGAAAAGAAATTAATTGTGGAGATCTGCTACGCTGTCTCATCGTCTGACCCCTCCTCCCCAAAACACACACACCACCACCACCTTTTAGGCTTTTGCCAAAAGTGTCGGCTGGTTCTTTGGCCAGCAGGTTTCCAGTGTGCGTGACACTTTCGGAGTAATTAAACGCCATTGAACAGCTGTAACAAAGGAGGGTATTCTGGTGTTGTACTTTCGACATCCTTTCATTCGTCGTGACGACTTGAGAACAAACGACTGGTGGGAATTCCTGTAGGCTCACGTACGCCGTCGTAATGGAAAATTTGCTGCTTTTTTTCTTTGGTCAGTCTGGGAATTATAAACCAATGTGATTCTTACCCTTATAATAATAATAATAAAAAATAAACATTTGGGATAAACCAGTTGCTGGCGTTCTGATAAGGGTCGACTGAATGCTATATTTGTTTATTTCACTTGAAATGAGACGGATGCCATTCAAAAGCATTAGTGCGCTTGTTTTGAACGACTTAAGAGATGAAAATTTTGAGTTTGACTAGAAATTGGCGATTTGACTGTTATCCTCTGAATTCAAAATCAACAAGATTCTCGATCCATAATGTGGTTTTAGCTTTGTAAGTCCGATTTCTTAGGTCAGTCATCATTTAGTCAATATTCGGTTTTCCTTGAAAATGGAACACACTGCTGGTTTCTTTCTTTGGTCAGTCCGGGAACAAAATGGCCTCACTTGAGAACCATGAGAGCATTTTTAAAACTGTGAATACTGACAACGCCCCCTCTAAAGAAAGCTGGATTACATGATATTAAGTGATACAATGACATGATAAATAGTTATACACGGAAATGCCAATACCTCGTTACTTTACGTGTGGTTACACTAGTAGCTTGATGCTAAGCTTGCCTTGTTAGCATGTTACTAAAGCGCCACTATGATGCGTTTATATCGAGAGGGACTGAGGGTTTGGGCTGCGAGGAGATGGAGATGAAGCAATGAAAAATTCCTCTCGTTCAGAATCGCAATGGGTTTGCCGTCAGCTCACGTCGGGGTCGGTTGGAAAAGCTGGTATTCTGATTTCTGCTCATTTCCTTGCACGTCCATTATGAGAGGCCTTGAAGGATCCTTCACATTCTGTAGAAGAGAAATTGCATCTTGTCAAATTGTCAAGATTTCTAAATAGTCCATTTTAGACTTGGCTTGACAGTATGTAGTTGTACAGAATAATGAAGGCATTTAAGGAATTAACATTTACAGTAATAGAGCAAAGGTGTTCCATCTAAAACCTGTTTTTAAAGTGTTACCTCCACAGCAGCGACTCCACTCGGTTGATGATGTCAGCCAAATCAAAGGGAAGCGGCATGTCAGGGTCGTCCACGCCCCAGAAGGGACGGTCTACGGGGGCCTCCTCGGGGGGCAATGTCTGGGCCAGGCTGGAGTGGCACCTGAAGTGACGGGACACAGGGAACAAACGTCAACGCACTCTTGTTCACAAACAATTGCTCGTCGTTATGACTTGTACCACTTGTTGATCGTGGAAGAATACAGAAAATTAAAAACAAATGACTCAGCATAGGTCTTGGTTGTTTGTGTCATTGGTGTGTTGATGTGATGCCTAAAAAAGTCTGTTACATATTGTGATGTTTGATTGTTTTTTTGACAGTCACCACTATTTCTGCGGTGAGTCAGCAAAAGTGTCTCTGGTGTAACACAGGAAGCTGTGACGTTAACACCGCGGAAAGGCAGCCTATGACGGATAATGGCGGGTTAAGTGTAAATGTGACAGCATTTGACGGCCCCGGCAGACCCGGGTCACATCTTTTGTCAGAGCAGTGTAAATATTTACTGTGCTGCTCGCGGGTTGTCATTGTAAATCTGCTCCCCTCGACCTCTCATCCCCGCTGCCTCTTGGCAGACGAGATGGACCTTTAACCTCAGGGTGCAAGAGGGAGAGGAGCAGGGTGGCATGTCTATGTCAGTTGTGTTAGTTACTATATAGTTCAACAGGATCCGTTCAGAATGCAGCAATTTCAAGACACTTTTCCCCATGGGAAACAATCCATTCCAAGGCTAAACTGACTCCATTATGGAACCTTCAGTGACTGTCCAGAGTTACACAGCGTTTGCTGAAGGGCACTTTTTTGGGACCAGTCCTTAACTGTAAAAACAGATTTATTGTTCCCAAAAAGAAAACACTCATAAGTTCCGTTTGCAAGTGTACAGTCATGTGGCCATCACCTCATAAAAATAAAAAAGCCAAAATAAAAGCAACCCTCACTTGGTGGAGTCATGTTTTTAGAATTCGCTGAGCAAAAGTCAAGCATAGGTGTCACTTGTATGCTATGACACACATGCACACACACACACGCACACAGACTTGAAGACAAGCGAGAGGTGGGGGTTCCAGGCTCGGTTATGGATGAGGTGAAGGGACATTAAGTAGCCACAATTTGCGGTTATATATTTTAACGTGAGCCACTTAATGTTCCACTGGCTCTAGGCCTAAGTGGTGCTTTTTTGGTGTGGTTAGCGCAAGAACGGCATTAACATCGCGCCGCTCCAATATATCTTGGGCGCCCTGGATCTGGGCCTGATAATAGCATCTGTTAACACGCGCTAAGTACCATTATGTAGCACATCACTTCATAAATAATACGATTAGGCGACCTTGGGGCTTTGCAATGAGCCTTGTGTTTAAATGTTCTCATCATTTATTTAGGGCACGAATTAAAGGAAGCGCCACTTCAGGAAAAAAAAAGCTAAGGAGGGGGAGACCTATGTGGCTGGTGTTCATATCCAAGTGCAACGTGACCGAGATGGTGCTGGTGTGTTCTGCTTACACGAGCGTGAAGTCACCATGGGGGAAACTGTCCACCAATGATTTGGCCTGGTTCAGAATTCTCAAATCTTGACTACTACAGTAGTAAGAAGTCATTGCTTGGTTAAGTTTTTGCGTCGTTGACGTGAGCCAAAATTTCAAATGCCACCTGAGCTTCAAGCCATTTACTAACTTGTATGGCAATTAAATGCTTAAGTACAAAATGAGAACATTTCGAGTGAGCCAAAATTCACACCCAGACATCAACACAAAGACCAAAATGCCATGTTAATGTCAATCAGCCAATACCCACGTTTTTGTAACGAGTCAGCTTATACATACAATGATTACACTTTGTAAAACCAATTCTAGTCTCTTTTTTTTTTTATTCCTGCGCTATGGTTATTTTACCAACTCACGGTAACCTGTGCTAGCATGCAAATACAAAAAAGTCAAATGAAACAAGGGAAAAGGTAAAGTCACCAAAGTTGGGAGACAACCTAACTTAATGAAATATTTAATTAGCTACGTCACAGAAGAAAGTTTCTGGTTAGCCGGGAACCAGTCCAGGGTGAAGCACACCTCTCGAATAAAGTCAGCTGCGATATGTCTCAGCCCACCTGTGATGCTCATGAAGACAGGCGTATAAAAAAATGGATGGATGGATGGATGGATAACAATGTGCATGCAACCCAGCACACAATTCCAGTCAGTGTATTCTTGCTTGCGAAAATGGAACCCAAATAAAGTCAATACCAAGCGAGGTGCCTTTCGGTTCTTTGGGGAAATGGTGGCAACAAACACCTGAGCTAAGGTCAAAGACAAAAAGAGGTGTAGTAGAAGAAGTGGTTTCTTGGGAGTCCACTCTGTTCCAATGGATTAACCCCAGTCAGATCTGGACCTAACTATCCCATCTGGCGCTCAGTCGAGAGAGATTGGCAATACAATCAGTCATTTCAATTTGCCCTGAAACCTTCTAGCCGGGCCAGGCTCACGCTCAAATGGTATGCTAATGTGAAAGGTATCTGGCTTTCTATCGTCTCTATTCCACAGAGGCATCCCCTAACTGCACCCCACCTCCCCAAACTGCACTTGAACCGCGGCCGGGGTGGGTGCTCAGCAAGCTTTGCAATAAGAGGCTGGGGCACCCTCAACCCCTTTGTGCTCAAACTAAGCACTTTAGCTAAAGTGAGTGTTAATTATGGACAGGCAAAACAGTCAATAAAAGGTTAATGCAAAAGTCAAAGGATGAATTCCTTTAAGCATTGCATCATTCCACCATATCCACGACAACTGGCTACCTCGCAGGTCTCCTAATCAATACGTTTTACTGTAATGCGGTCCCTATCGATTTTCGTCCTTCCTCGGCCCCTCCTCCTCTGTGGCTTTTATCCCTCGGTTAAATGAGAGAGACGCAGCAAAAGATGGAGAAACAAGTAAATAATCTCATTAACCTCAGTTTGGCTTTGTTATAGAATGCTCGGGCTTTCTCCTAAAGGCTTGCGAGAAAATCCTACGGTGGTCTGCCGTCACCACCGCCGCACTTAATCTCCGGCTGCTGCGTAATCGTGTAGCGGTCCACTCAAGCGAGGGAAGCAGCCATACATTAAATGGCCCTCGGCTCTTAACAGGATGGGAATCCACCTAATAGACAACATCAGTGTTTCCGCCTGGCGTAATTACATTGATAAATGCACAATTTTGTCAGGCCAAGTGAAAAAGAACCTGTGGTGCAAGGACGGGAGACAACACTTATTGCGTTACGGCTGTACAAGGTCGTTTGGAACCTCACGGCACAAGGATGGGGCCAAGAATCTGAAAGTATCTGAACTTGTGTTTTTTACAGTATTATGTCCCACGTTCAGAAAATCTGGATTCAAAAATGTGCTGGAAGATCTGTGTGTTGCATGTTCACTCAAAGTCAGATGAGGTACCAGATAATTGTTAACTGGATCCTGCAACTTCATACTACAAAATTTAAATCAGACATCTGGACTTTTTTAAGAATCCTTTTGGAGATAAGGAGAAATGACCAAGAAGTAGTTTAGTTTTCTTCAATTGAACTTTTGGGGACTACGATTAGCCTTCATAAATGTCTCTTACACAATTCTGCTAACATTTTAACATTCTGCTAACAATTATAATTAACAATTAAGGTCATTATAATTTGCATGATTGATTAGCTCTACCTAAATACCTGACCATATGAAGGCACAAGCTCAAGAATATCATTCCCTTACTGACTCATTGACATTTGAGTCTTAGCTAACCTGTTCCTTTGTCCTACACCTGGCAACAGTTCTGTGCAGGTGTGAGCATTTACAGCCTTGGCAGTCAATCACGCTCCAATCGCCGAGAGAATGCAATCAGACAAGTTATGAAAAATTTTACATTTTCATCGTAAATCAAGCTGACCCTGAAGCTAAGGTGAGCAATGTGTGCCTAAGGAAGCAAAGAGTTAATTAGTCGAGTGTATTTCTGTAACGGTTGTGAAAGCTAAGATGCGAGTGAACATGCGTGTTTGTCAGGGAGTAGAAGGCGGGCAGATGGACAGACAGGTAGCATTTAGCTATGTGTAAATCTGTCAACGTTGCAGCAAAACATTAGCAAAGTCAAGGAGAGGGCATCAACACAGCGAAGATGTTTAGAACAAGGCTTAACATGTGAGGTGAAACTTTAGCGCGTGGCCCACGCTAGCTAGCATCCAAGTACGGCTCAACTGAACCGAGGTGCCGCCTTTATGACTTTGTGATTGTGATGAGTGTGATTGACAAATTCAAATATTATCAGCTTACAGGGCATCTATCCAGCTGTGTTTTTGGCACCCACCAACCTGCTAACCGAGTAACAGGTTGCCAGCTTCACTTGACAACAATCTGTTTGTTTTGATTAGCCAGCATGCTTCTATCATCCATTCATCATCATCATCTTACATACGGCCCTTCATTCAACATTCGTCTGCAGAGAGAGAGCGAGAGAGCGAGAGAGCGCAAGAGCGAGAGAGAGACAGACAGAGACAGAGACAGACAGAGATATCCATCCATCTGTCATCTATCATTCCTCCATTCCTCCATCCCTCCCTTCATCCATCCCTCCATCCCTCCATCAGCAAACACAAATTCCAACCTTACATCTCCTAAGTAACAACCCCAGCGTTCATTTATACCTTCACGAGCCAACGGCCAGAAGCTCTATCCATTCATTCATGCATCCACCATTCGAGCCATCCTGCCAGCTTTACCATCCGTTCACCAGTGTGGGAAGGGCAACATTCACTTCGCATCAATCACGTGCCATTGTGTCTGCAGACAGCTGCTGACTGTACAACTTTTACGATTGTTTGAGGTGGGCACTCGCATGGGAAAGGGAAACAAAAAGAAAAAGGGATGGAGGGAGGGCGGCTGATCTTCAAATGCATGACATATGTTCATTTCTCTTTTGATTACCTCTAAAGAGCCGAGTCTAATAAAACTAACAACCAATGCACTACTTTGCCTTTAATCAGTGCTTGTGCACATGACGCAGAAATGCACCGGCGAGCCGGAGACGGCGTGACCGCTTAAGCTGCGGCTGAGGCGCGTGGGCAGCTCAGAGGTAGAAGCGGCCCAATTCGGAGATTCCGTGAGGTCCCCCCCCTCATCTTGCCAAAGTTGAGGCCGCTCGTTAAACCACATGAAACAAATGAGGCTCGTTAATGGCATTGGACGCCACTAGGAGCGTGGCGACCCGCGTGTGGATCGTTCTCAAGTTAGCTGGCACACACATGTAAGAATCCTTGTACCTGAATAGCCTTGGCTTCCTTCACACCCTGAACCCTTGATGTGGCCTGGCAGCCTGCCTCGTCTTACAGCGTGCTAATCCACATGCAACTGAAAAACTCGCACACACGGCTGGCCAGGTAGCCTCCAAATAGCCTCTGATAATTGGAGGCCATAAAACCCTGTTGCAGTCTGGAAGTGCAAAGGAGGTAAAGCCCCTGAACTGCAGCTAACGCTCAAAAAACAGGTGGACGTCCATTAGGTGCTTAACAGCGTAACAAATTACCAAACAACCCAGCCCGCTCTCGCTCTTCCTGAGGCTATCGGATGGAATGTGGCCCTAATGTCAACACAGTTGCAAAATTTACGAGCAGACAAGTATTGTTCCGACGTAATCGGGTTCCAATAAAAGCGAAAGAGAAAAGGTTGGATAAGAACAAACAGATGGACGAGCTCCTGGCCGTTTACTCTTCCAATAAGTAGGACGGTGGCAGATCACACCTCGAGGCCTTGGATCATCCCAAGATGCGTTGAGAGAAAGGCAAGGCGTGTCTGTGAGCTCCAGGCTGACTTGAAAAGAAACAGTGTCTTTCAAACTGCCTGTGCCAAGCTACATGCTAGCTAAAGTAGCTGCTAAGAGAGACGGGTGGAGCAGACATTTGATTAAAAGGTCTGCTAACAACAAGCCCAAACAACGTAACAGTATGAAGTTACAAAAGGGGTCACCAATTCCAGTCCTAGGGGTTTGGTGCAACGCACCTAATTCAAATTATTAGATAAGTTTTTTCTGCCCTAACCCAGGTGAGTATAAAGCCAAGCCAAGCAGGAATGTGTTCCAATTTTCCAGGACAAAGTCAAGCAGTTTCTGTCCAGACCTGTTATTGCGATGGCATTGTAAAATGATCATTCTGAACTCTTCCCTCTCAATTTCCTCATGACCGACCATCAGCACCTTGTAGGCATATAAATCCGGCAATCACCCCGATGATGGATGAGGCCGGCCCCGACAGCTATTGGACGGATACCTGACCCCAGTCACGTGATGAGGTGGGCACAATACCCGCCTGTCTGCAGTTGACAATGGCAGCAGGGTCAAGCTGGCCCAACTAATTATGTGTCTTTTGTAGCTTCAATTGCCAGGTTACAAGTCATCCCGGTTGCTGCAGGGGACGTGGTGTTAAGTTATGAAGCCTTCTGTGTAAACTGGAGACTTTTAAAGTGTTTGGTGCTTGAAAAGCTATCATGTTCAGGAAATGTATGTTCAGCTGACCTAAAAAGGCAAACCGACACACTGTAGTGATTCTTGTAGTTTTTTTGTTGTTGATAATATTGTAACATGATGTTAAGTTGAACACTTGTTTAAAAAATAATTTTGTGACTTAATTCTTATATTGTAAGGTTCTTATTTTCGCGCAGTAATTTTTGTGACGCTTTCATAAATTCACCTGTTTATAGGGATGCCAAAAAACCTCAACATAATTAAAATGCGTCTGAAGCAACCGTCTTACTGAACAACATTGGCGTGTATTTAAAAAAAAACATACATTAGAATAATATTTCAAATATAATATAGAACTCTACGATAACGGCAAAATTATTTCATAAAAACAAAATGACACAAATATAGAACTCATAAACCAATTACAAGATACAGTCTGTTTGATCAGAGCCAATAATTAAGGCTTTGATGACTATCGTGACATAAATGAAATGTCAGCTGGTAAAGGTTTGCGGTAGCAAAGTGTAAGCAAAAGTGTTACATCTAAGATGACATTTGACTGGGCAAACAAAGTCAAGTCCAAGAGTACACAGTCCCAAAGTCCACCACCAACACGATCATTACTTCTTTCCTGAGTTATTTACAATAGAGGATGAACCCACTCTGAAAATGTCAAGTAGGGACAGACGAATTTGTTTAGCGTTGTTGAACTTCAGCCTAGTGTTGAGCGAATGTCTTCATTATGCGCTATGAACGTGTGCGTCAACTCTTTGTTTTAGCCTGTTAAGTAAATACTGTAGAATCATTAAAAGGCCTCGGCATTTCAAGTGCTGTCTACTGCCAACAATTTGTTTGGAGGAGCAGCCAAGCTTGGGCCCTGAGGCTGGAGAATGCACTATAATGGGGTGTTTATGTGTGTCTGACTATGTGTGTGGATGTGGATGTGTGTGTGTGTGTGTGTGTGTGTGTGTGTGTGTGTGTGTGTGTGTGTGTGTGTGTGTGTGTGTGTGTGTGTGTGTGTGTGTGTGTGTGTGTGTGTGTGTGTGTGTGTGTGTGTGTGTGTGTGTGTGTGTGTGTGTGTGTGTGTGTGTGTGTGTGTGTGTGTGTGTGTGTGTGTGTGTGTGTGTGTGTGTGTGTGTGTGTGTGTGTGTGTGTGTGTGGGGCGTTGGTGAACGCGTGTACCTGCCTGCCCGGACGAGTCTGTGAGTTAGTGTAATCTTTTTGTAATGGCTCACTGAAAGTTGCTCAAAACACCTGTTTGCGGTCTAACAGGTATTAAATGGAGTTTTTTTTGTATGTTGTTCTAACAGGATAATGGTGTGAACCAAAAGCGGTGCGACGAGTATTGGAACATCCCCGCAAACAAGTATTTCCTTCCGTCATTTTTTTCCCCCCGACAATGCCAATTTAATAATAGTTTATGAAATAGTTTACACTCATTTGGTCCACATTCAAATTGTTGTGGTGTGACCAAAAAATAAATATGTTAAGTTAGTCAGAGAAAAGATATGACTACTGTTTTTCCCGTTAATGAATAAAATTCACATTTAAAAACTGCATTTTAAGTTTACTTACATAAAAATGGGGGAAGAAATAAGAATTTGAGAAGGGAGCAAATAACTTTGCACATCACTGGAGAAAAAAATATAATCTGAACGATATTTATTCAGCGCACAGAGAAGGAAGGTTTGATTTAAAGAATATCTAAACTTGTTTTTTGCTCTAACGTCACCTGCGGTCCACACTT
Source organism: Syngnathus acus (assembly GCF_901709675.1). Classification (NCBI taxonomy): domain Eukaryota; kingdom Metazoa; phylum Chordata; class Actinopteri; order Syngnathiformes; family Syngnathidae; genus Syngnathus; species Syngnathus acus. Next base: position 4,822,140 of record NC_051089.1, on the reverse strand, counting down.
CCATAGAACCACCCCTATGCCTATACAGCCTATTTGCAAAGATGTGAGCTTTGCTTGCTTGCCACACAAGACAACGGAACCAACAAAGTATTCACAAACATCCGTGTGCCATCCGGGTGCCTTGACCAAATTCTCTGCCTTTCCCGTTGATTCAGGGTCAGCTGTGAGGGGATAACCTCGTCCTTAACTTTCACAGAAGCCCAGATGGCGACTGATCCAAAACCTAGCTCACAGATTCAGCTGCGCTGGCCGCAATTTAACCCCCTACGCCAACCCCTCAGCCCGGGTGACGGCCAAGGTCGCAGACGCTCATTCGAGATAGTGGAAGGAATTAGATAAGGGCTGAGCGGCCCTCATCTGGCTAAGCCTGGTAAGTAGCAAGACTAACAAGCTGAGGCATGGCGCTTTGGCTTCTCACAGACATCCACTCTTCTGTGCTCGTTAGCCTGAACGCAACACGGGAGGTAAACACACAGGGAAGGAAGGACTCCGAGGGGCTACAGATGGTGCGCCCTGGGCCTGGTGACTGAAGCTCCCAATGAGCTCCTTTTGGATGCAGTGTGATGCTGACGAACAGGGCGGAAGACAAAGCGCAGCGGAAGGAGGGCGTGAGGCGCTGCAAAAAAGGGAGGCGAACCTTTTTTCCTTCAAGGGGGGTAACAAAGAGGACTTTGAAGGAACCTTCAAAAGGGCAAAAATGGCTTCTTCAAACCTAAATAGCATGAAAATAAATGATTTTAGAGCATGAGTTCTCAAAGTTCTATGTGAGTGTGCTCAAAGCAGACATGCCTACCGAATTTCTTACTGTAAAGTGAAATCATTTGTAATATTTGATGTATATCTTTATTAGCATGCTAAAATGGTTGCGTTCTGGAGGATAAGAATGGAACCAAAGCAAGTTTAAAGAGAGCAAAGATATCAATTAATAAATAAAAGGATCTAAACATGCCAATGGACCCCCCTGAAAAAACTTGGTCAGGAGACAGTGAAGGGTGAGGACAACAAGCTGCGAGTACAGGAAGAGACAGAAAATCATTGAGATGCTTGCCCTTATGAATCTTTGATGAGGGGGAGTCGGGGTCGGCTGAGCCTCTGGTTAAATCAGAGCAACCAGTTTGTGTGTGTGTGTGGATAAATAAGACTTGGACCGGAACCAGCCCGCTGCATTTATTGCCTCCTTTAAGTTTCTGTCCACCCGCCTTTACATCGCATGTCGTGTAAGTGGAGCTGCTAATGCTAAAGCCAATTTGCTGTGTGCCGTGATGACAGTACATCTTCTATATTTAATACCGCAGCTGTCAACATGGTAAGAGCACTGTAAAGTCATGAATGCACGCTAACGTCAGATAAGATGCGAAGTTACATGCGAGGTCACTAAACCTGTCACGAAGAAAAGAGGACATTACATTGTGAAAAACACGTGGGGAATGTCAGGACAACCAGTAGTGCGAGTCTCGGTTTTAATATGTTCAAGAAAAAAAACAAGACAAAAAAACTAATTTAGCTGTCAGCATGATGATAACCTTCATGTGCCGCAAACTACACAAACTTAAAAATTATTTTGAATTTAGTAAGGATATATAAATTGTATTCTAGTTTAATTGATCTAATTGGATTATCCACAGTTTTCTTATTTCAATGTTTTTAATTATTTTAATATTCTTTCCAATTTTAAATGCACAATTGTATTGTAAATAATTGAAATAATTCTATGATATATTTATAGTTTGGTGGTAAATTGTCGATTCTAATTTTTAAACAATATCTAATCTAAAATATTGTCTAATAATTTCAATATATATATATATATATATATATATATATATATATATATGCGTGTTTTTCACCATTTTCTAAATTTTAAAACTGAGAATAATTTAACTAACTTCCTTATAGTTTGTCATTTCATTTTTGTTTCATTTAATTTATGTTGGAGTTGAGTCTGAATCTAACTAAGTGACATAAGCATAATTTCTTGAACTTTAAGAAATGTTCTTTGAGTATTCAGAACTATAATTGTCTTCAAAGCTACGGATGTAATTCCCTCCGTTTGCATTGCTGTCATTACCTTTAATGACCACGTTAATAGCTGATTTTCTCACCAGGTCTCACAACAAAGACTCTATTCAGCAAGCACGGTGACGTTTGTGTTACGCCACAGCGGGCACTGTTTTGCACTCAATTGTGATGCACGTGTCGCAATGTCTTCCAAAGGAACACTCTTCCAATTAACTCAAACATGCTTGAGGTTTTTCCCCCGTCATTGTTACGGCTTCACACCTGTTCTCGGCTTTCGGACACATGAAACGCTGCTGACAACCTGTTGGGCGGTTGTTTTAATTAAAATACAAGACATGTTACAACAGCCATCTTTCACATCCCCAACGAAACTTCCTTCTAATGGATGTCACCGAGGTAGCAATTATCTCCTCAAAATAATGCGAGTTTGCTGATGAAACAAGACGAGCAGCGTAGTTGTGCTCATCTCATCTGGCACCTGCAATGCCTTGCAACTTGCCCGCGTAGCACGTTTGGCATGTTCATGATTCTCAGAGTTGTCTCAGCTTGTGTATGTAGTATATGGCAGGTACACACTTGGGTGTATCAATTACTTTCCAAAAATAGGGCTCTTCCGATCACTCCATTAACGACACATTGTCCAAATTTAGTTCTGAAGGACCGGATCTGGAATTTTGTTGATATCTGATTGGGTGCTTTTCAAATGCAGGAACTCTCTCTAAGTATTGTATCAGTATAGTGGTTTTCCATTGTGGGAACATTTTATTAACCTGACTATCTGTGGAGCAGAATGTGTTCTCCTGAAATGGATCATTATTTAATAAGCTATTTTTGACATTGGAATAACACCTCTAGCCTCTATGGGTGAGACACCCCTGATATCAAGCCAAAGGGTAAGCAGAGCTGCAGTGACATTTGTTGAATGCACAGATTATCGTTTGATGACATCTGATGAGTTTTCAACTTGCATAAGAAAGAAATGGGCTGATGAGCAAGACATGAACGAGGGCGTGTAACGCACGCTAATTCTTGATCACTTTTTGTGGCGAATGCATGTCAAAGACAAATATTATTAAGACACCTGGGAACTGTTTTAAATTGTCAAAAGGTTTCCTTGATAGTGGAGCAGATTGACAACTTAAGTGACTGCAAGCTTTCAGAGCTGCGATCCTTCTCGTAGCCTCAGGTAAAGGCGGCAGAGCTGGTTCTTGTGTCCTTGAGAGCCACACAGTGCCCCTAATGGTCCCTGAGTGATTCTTTTGTCAAAGCTAGGCTGCTTAGCATAGAGGACAAAAAAAAAAAGGCCAGACCTTAGTGGAGTCTCTAACTTGCACCTCTTATGCAGCGGACAAATCAATAGCAGCGTCTGAGAGGTGAGTTGAGTGTGCTGGAGGGGGAGCTTGAGGGGCCCCCGCCTCGGCCCGCTGCCCCTCAGGCGCCTCCTGAGGGGTCGTGGGGGTCCATGTGGTACCATCCTGCCTGTCTCCTCACCCTGCATATGTTCCGCATGGATGAGTCTACACAGATAGTGAGCATCCACACATAGGATGACGCCTAAACAAAGAACGGTCAGAAATGTTACACTGAAGTGTATGGGGCGCCATAAAAGCAAATCGTGTACATTCGGGCCCCGTCCCCTGATACCTGAGAGTACAAGACAAGACTCACTCCATGGTGGTGGTCTTTCACAAGAGCAGCGGGAGAAAGACCCCAAGAGACTTTTTCAACCGGGTGGGACTCATCTAAAAACTGCCGAGATTGATTGAGGACACTAAAAAGTGCAAGAACGCCCCCCCCCCACGCCCTCGCCGCCTTTTCTTTTACTTTCAATCACAGCGGACATCACTTGACAAGAAGAAGTGGAGGAGGAGGAAGAGGAGGCGGCGAAACACAAGCCCACTGCACCGTGTGCACTTGTCTGGCAGATGCCTGCGCTGACATTTGAGGCCATGGGGACCGTGTTGAGAGAGCAGATGCTCGCTGATGTACAGACACAGGCAAGTACATGGCAAGTACACAAGCGACTGAAGCAGAAGGAAATCCGTGCAAACGCATGACAGAAAACAAGGCAAGAGGTAGAAGTGGAAGAAGAATTCGTCAAGTGTCGAGACAAGCAATTGAACGGCAAAACTGAAGTGGCAAATTAATAAAACCCGTAGGTAGGCTATCAAGCACTATTTGAGCCAACGAGAAGCCAAAAATAGTATCTGCCTTTGTTTCTACATTCTAATGCTTGTAGATAAACTAGATAATTCATGGAACCTCAAGACAGGAGGGCAAGAGCCGAGATTCAAACCCAGAACTGTGGGACTGCAAGTCAGATGTCCTAAACACTAATACCGCCACTTCTGCACACACTGCCAGACAACAAGCAGCGAATCAGTGATGGGAATTTAACGAGAACAAAGTGCACAGTGAAATAAGCACCACCGCTTATCTCCGGCTGAGAGGAACTAAGTTTTAAATCACGGAGGTCCGCAGGCGGCGTTATGGAAATGGCTGGCTGGCAGCCTCTTTGGTTGCCTGTAAACAGGATCTTGGTAAGGCATATAGCCTCCGGTGGGGCTTTCGGAGGGAAGCTGGCTTGGTGGCGCTTGCCGAATCCCTCTACCGGTCCCTCCCTCTATGACACGCCTTCCTTTGCTGCAACCTGCCCGAACTGCCATATTGAGTAATTCATGAAGCGAGGCGGGGGCGGCAGCGGAAATGGTATCTGCACATCCTGACACAGAGTACATGACATGTTCCACATGTCTTGCCACGAAACTACAAAGAGCCCTTTTGTTGTGACGAAGAAAAAAAACCAACTTTTTTTCTTCTTTAGTTGATGAGGTATTAACTAGCGCTTGCACTATTTTTTTGTGAGACAAAGAGTACATCATTGCTCATTGGGCCAAGCTGAGCTATGCTTGAAGTAAAAGGTAGCTACATTCAAGCTATTACTGTCACTTTGCTTCATGTACAAATGTCCCAAGCTAACATCGCAATCACCGCTGTGTGAACTCTTAAGTCTATTCTGTTGTCAAATGAAAACTCTTGACACGCTCATGTGCTTAAACGCGTCAGTGGATCCTCTCTTGTCTCTCCGCTGCTAAGATGCTGTAGCTGGCACAATTAGTGCCCCAAATTATCTTTGGTGTTCACAAAAGTGGCGGCGGCGTATTACGAGTCGCGACACAAAAGTAAACAACTTCATCTTGTGTTGGAAATGTGTCAACGTGAAAAAAAAAAAAAAAAAGTCATTGCCCCGTGTATTGGGTTAAGGGACCGTCTGCTAATTAACAAGCAGTCTCTTCTCCGTTTGCCTTCAAACAAAAAAACTTCCTGCGGGACTCCTTTGTTTGGACCAAGGCATCATGGGTAGCCTTATTTACCGAGTTTTAATTGCTCTGGTGATCTGAGGGTACCGCGCCTTGTCGCAATCGCTCGACAATTGAATGGTTGCTCTTGCTGACAATTGTAATAAAATGCCGCGTAGAGTCAGGACGAGGGAAATGGAGAACGTCGGCGGGTACAGACGAGGTACGTCATTAAAAGGGGAAAAAAAAATAAAGGTCATCGACATTCCTACTTGTAACTCAATTAACTCACATATCAAATCAAATTCCTGCACTGAAATGAATTAAAATGACAGTAATATGTTCCAGCCCTCAAAGCATTAACTTTTTTGGGTCGTATATTGTAAAACAAATATAAAAACAAAATTAGCATCTCACAAAATACACTAGTTTTGTAAAGTGCCACCACATTAATACAATGTGCAAAGATCTGACAGGAGGGGGAAGAGTACAACAAAGGTACGAATATTTTAGATGCAAATATTCTCTCCAAGGGAGGAACTAATCCGAGCAGGCGGGAAGCAGCGATGAGGACGGGACTGTTGTCCAAGGAAATGATTGCTCTCCCACCTCAATGTGACAACCATGAGAAGCTCACCGCCTCCCGGACCTCTCAAGTGGAACCGCGGAGGAGACGTGTGGCGTAACCATCACACAACGCACACCTTATTACAAACACACTAAAGACACACAAAAAATCTCAGAAGAGGAAGCAGGTCACTTATAGAGATTAGCGTCTGTAGGCGCGTGACTGTCAACTTCGCCCAATCGAGTGCTATTGATGAAACTTTTTAGCTGATCTAAACACAAGTAAAAGTGCAGCTATATCGTATCAGACTTGTGGCGGCCCTAACTCCGCCCGTGCGGCAAAGGTTCCATGAAAAATTCAACAGCCAATCAGCTGGCAATTATTCTCTTTAATCTCCTAGAGGCAGCCAATGGGGATATGCCCTGTGGCGGTGGAGGCAGCCCGCGAGGGTTTGACTGCCTTCGGTGGCTCACAATCCAAACACTTCTTTTTTTTGCATTTCGCTCTTAGAAAGTGGGATACATTTTGCATTCATATTTAGCTTTTAATAACTCCTTGGGTTTGTTTTGGGTCACTGTAGCCTGTTTGATAGACTGTCCAATCATGCTCTCGCACTGATCAATAGCAACGACCGTGCCCTAATATTACTTCCATCAACACGTCAGACACTAGCAACACCGTCAATCCATCGACAAGTACAAGTCGATTATCCAAAATATTGATCAATTATTTGATTGATTAGTCGCTGCACTGCTAATCACTAACCTTACCAACTTTAGCCAATTCTATTCAATGCAGGTGGCCTGGCTTGGATATGAATAATTCTGCGAAAAATTGTTTATCACTTCCTGATTGTGATGTCGAACAGATAGGTGGAAGCCTGGATCAATGTTGGAAAAGCAGCAGCAGCAGCTTGACAGGCTCCTTAACCGCATGGCTGAGTGCGTAACGAGGAACACTGCTGCTGAACACCTCCGCACAAAGACTTGGCTACTTAGTGTGGCGATGAAGGGAAGCAAAAATATCCACAAACTCATCAGGAGCGGCAAATGCTGCCACACGCATGTTGACTTTATTGGAGCACATGTGCTCAGTGACATTACTCAAATATATGCGCACAGACGCATAGTGGCATACACACTGGCGCGGAACTACCACTAAGGGACTCAATAGTGCTGATTTTCCTTGTCAGCTGCTGGGCAGGCACTGCTTTAAAGAGACATCAATCTGTGATGTCAGCACTTACCTAATGAACCTTCTCAAATCGATGGAAGCACTGGTTTGCTACACGCCCTGACTGTGCTGCCTGCCTCGATTTTATGTTCGCTCTCACGCTGTGTGAGAATGTCCGTGCCACTACGAAGGCGCGGTTCAATTGGGTTTATCGTGGTTCAGATTGGGGAGCTTGGGTGACTGTAGTTGATCAGGGTGGTGGTGTGGATGCCACAAAAAGCTACTAGTTAAAGCATCGAATATCAAACTTGTGCGGTGGAATTTGATGTAAGTACACAAGGTCTGACCCTATTTTTGTGGAGCGTCATGTCCCACTTTTTGGCGCGTCCTAATTTAGAAGTTCCATTATTGGATTAACTGAAACTAAGAAAGTATGAAACTTGTTTTTGTCTTTGCAGATCGAACTCTTAGAGGAAAACTAGCCACAAGAGTTTTTGTTCAGAAAATCATCCAAGGTCACAAGAATTGGACTTGAACGAGGGCCTGGCCCAAAGACATTAGCATCACCTCGGTACCTGTGTGCAATGCTCACTATTTCTCCTCACACAATACAATCAGCTCGAGATGGCGGCGGATGAAGCTGTGGAGACGGCACAATTGGATTAGTTCCATTTCCTCGGATCGGGCCATCGCCCCCCCCCGTCTCCTCTCGAATGTGACACCTTGAAATGCGGTCACCTTCCCCCCCTGTGCAACTTAATTGACCAGAATAAACATATTATATTGCGATAAGTACCGCGATTGTAACAAATTGTGTGGCGTGACTGACACAAATCATGGCATTAACCGCACATCTCTTATCACCCGGGCGTTGCTGTGCTTTTTTTTTTCAATAAACAATCCCCGTCGATAGCAAGGCGGTGGCGGTGTAGTCAGGAGGCGGTGAAGGTTCAGGGGTTTGAAGGCGAGCGAGCCGAATGGGCTCGTGATCCCACGTTTACCCACTTAACCATTCAAAAAGTCATCTCCTTCCATCAGCGCCTGACTCGACGCGGCACGAGAAGCATTATCTTTCCACAGGGGCTATCACTCACAAGCTTTCTCCGAGACGCAGAAGCCTGGCCTAGATAGTTTGTGTACATATGTGTGTGTTTCAGTGTGCCCTTGTGTCTGTTGTTGAGGTGCATTAGTTTGGACCTTAGTGGTTAGCATGTCGGCCCCACTTTTCTAGATTTAGAGTTCGAATTCTGGATCTGGGTTTTCTGTGTGAAAAAAATGATCTGTGCTTGTGTGTCCATTAATCTGGCTTCCTCCATCATTCCGAAACATGTTAATATGGAAGACTCACCATTGTTTTGAATTTTCAGATTCATTTTATAGCAACTTTGGATCACTTACAACGTGGTATACAACGCTGACCTATTATTATTACTAATAATGTTATCAAAATGTCCCCAGATTCTTTTAAGTCATATTCAACTGTTTAGGTGCTGCTGTTTTGATTAGCAACAGAATTCAAAGAGGCTCACTAGTCAACATTTGTGTGTTCCGGTATGAACGATATGGTCAATGAACTATAATGTTTTGTTTTCTTGACTATGGGGGCAAATTGAGATGAGGCGTCTACCAGAGTAAATGATCAAACCGTACCATGGTGAACTTAACTAAACTGTAAAGAGGCTAACGGCTGTGATCAGTCCAAGCTGTAACCTGATTTTTGTCTGGTACCCCCTAGCGAACAGGAAAAGGGTTGGATGGATTTTTGGTCTGGCCCATAGCAGAGTAGAGGGATTTGAAGAAATACAGGAGGAACGAGGAAGACGGAGGCGGGGTGGTTACGACAAGAGGAAGCTGACGTGTTAATCAGTGAATCAGCGTCCCTCTACTAATGTCTGCCTGTGTAAATAAGGCCCTCATCTCCTGCCGTCACATACGCCGGCTTTCCAGCCCATTAGGCCCAAGCTGGCTGCCTGAGATGGCCCAGTGCTCACTGGAGACTCATTTAAGTGTCTATAGGCATCTGTGGCTGCTGATAGGGAGCCCACACCAAATTAATGGGACTGTGGGCGCTGCCAGCCGGCTCTCTTGTGCTCTGTGCTCACAGATCACCAGCAGGTATGCTTGAATGCATGAGCGGGCACACCTACCTGCGCACACACACACACACACACACACACAAACAGCGAGACAGATGCACACCCGCTCTGTGATTTTTATTCATGCAGGCTAAACTAACCTTTGCAGTAAATACTGAGCAGCTTTATTAGTTTAGGAAATGGCTGTAATTAAGGATAATTCATAATGACTGCTTCTCGCCCCTTAGCGGCACTACAAAGGAGGGCCAGGCTAAATTTGACTGCTTGCAGTTTGTGCACGAATGCGGTTAAAATGTGGGAAATACATTCTTGAAATGGACAAAGGTACAGTGGAACCTGAAAATTGGAAAAGTCACATAGGAAGCTGACTGCTAACGTTAGCTGCTAGTGCTAAAACTTCATGCTATAGTTCACGTATTGTTTTGCAAATACTGTCCTGTTCCCCCACCTTGATTTTAGATCCATTGTACACTAGTTAAACTTCTTAATATTCTTGTAGCGGCAGGAGTGACCGTAAACAAAAGACAAATAACAGAATAAGAAGAAAGACGCAACAACCAAGCTAAGATGTCAATCATCGATCGCCTTCACTTCTAGCATTTTCTGTTCATTCTGTCCAAGCCACACAAGATCTATAAACTGATGTGCATTTCAAAGGAGGCGTTGGCGGGGCCGCCCGTGCTCTCGCGGCCACACAATCACTGTCAGTCTACTTAATGACCAACGTGTCTGCCGGTTGCATTGCAAGTGAAGTATGGGCGGAGCTCCCGGGAGTGCAAACATGAAGCAGAATGGCGAGCATCCTCCATGTTGAAAGGCCTTGTAACTCTCTCACTCTCCCGATGCTTCCCCGCATTTCCTTTAGCTAGATCAAAGGCAATAAGGCCCTTAAGCAGAAGTAGTAGAGTTCAACCCAAGCGGGAGGAAGTCGGCAACATATTCTGTCAGGAGTGCGCTATCCAAGTGTGTTTTGACAATGTATGGCAAAAGAACTAACCCATCCCGCTTCTCCCCCCCATCTCAAAGTTCAATGAGGAAAAGGAGCATTTGATGCTCCTTCGTCCCTGGAAATCCCACGATCCGATCGGACCTGCCGGGCAGAATGAATGACTAATACTAGCAGGACGGAGGGGAGACCCACCAGAGAGGTGATGGAGAGCGGATGGATGACTTTATCAAATTCCAGGATAAAAGAGGTCAGGTGGGAAAAGAACTGCACGTGTGTGTGTGGGAGGGGGTTGCAGAGTGTAAAGCTGAGAGAAAACACAAGGCTCCTCTAATACCTTTCATAAAGAGAAAAGCCTCCTCATCTGGCCAGCTATGATTAAATACAACCTGAGCGCTCAAGAACGAACCTCCACTCTCACCCACCAAACTCTCCACCCTCCCCACGATCCCTAGTTTGTGTTCATACGGACACCGGCTCGAGGGTGAAGAGGGTAAAAGCAATTTGTGAAGAACTTGTCGGGTGAATGGAGTGGATGTTTTAGGGCGACTCTGGGGATGGAGGGGAGCCATCTAGGAGGAGGTGTCACAACAGGCCTGTAGCTCTCTGACACAAACAAGGCCGTAGTTAATGTGGTCGTCTGGAAGTCTTGTCGTCATCAGCAGATCTTTACTAAGAGCGCGAACAAAGATATGGAAAAAAAAAGGTCCTTGGAGCCATTGTGGTGGCCTTTTCTATTGCACAGTCGTGTCAATATTCAGAAATGCTCCAGCAGGAGCCTTAAAAACAAGCAAGAGCGATGACACATGCATGTGAGGAGCCACTATCCACCATAACCTTATTACATATGCCTATGTGCTCCTCAGAGATGGAGAGAAATTGGACCATCAGTGTCACAATGCTGAGGCTTGTTTTAGGTGATCTAATAGAAGGCGATGATCCGCAGGCTTCCTCTGAGGCGACCAAGGCCTCCGGGGGCTCCTCCAGCCCCCCCTCGCAATAAGAATAAACACATGCGGGCGGTGGAGTCTATTTGGCCAAGAGAGAGTGATGGCTAGCATGTCGCCTATGCCGGCTCAATAAATCTCCATACGGGGCAGAGAGATGAGCACCACTTATCTCATCAGCCGCGCCACGGATGCCTCGCGACTGCTCGCTGCCCGCCGCTCACACCTCTGATTTATCATGGACAAGTGAGGGGAGGAGCAAATACGGACGGGAGATGCAAAAGGAAAAAAAAAAAAACACAGGGGCGGAAAATGAAATAAAATGTGCGAGGTGGTGGCGGGCGGGGGAGAAAAGACATTGAGAGGCAGAGGGCAGAGGCACATAATGCAGAAATATCGAGAGCAAAGAAAGGTTTTGCAGGGAAAACACGGGAGGCTCCGATGCAATAAACTAAAAATAAAAAATAAAAAACTGCAAGGAGATGGAGAGGGGAGCGTGGGGGCTAAATGTCACCAGCTCATTGTCAGAGGGGAGACAGGGAGCGGCGATTGCTCTTGATGGCTGGATTCTGTGAGATTCAGCAGTTTTCCCAGAGACACTGGGGCATTTTTTTTTGTTTGTTTTCACATCCATTTTTAGCCACAGCGAATTTGTTTGTGCAGAATTGTATAGATTAAACTCACTTTATCTTGTTTTACATGAACAGATTTGCATTGGGTCCTACTAAGTTAGAAATTAACCTGTTACCCCAAAACCAGCCAAAATTTGGACGCATGATCACGCTATGGAATCGAGGCACATCTAAAATTTTCCAAATACATTAATCTTAAAAAAAGACAACTTTTTAATAAAATCCAACTTTTACATGTCATAGGGCGCTATAAGGTTACTTTTCTTCATATTGTACTTTGTTGTTGTAAAAGACTCATCGGTTTGTGCATGGCCGGATTGAGGCAGCGAGGCGACCCCGTCCGTTCACCGTCTCCGCCTCTCTTCCGCCCTCTCGCTGTGAATTAACGTGGCACGAATGAAAGAGCATTGCGAATGGGGACGGCGGGGTGGGCGAAGGGAAACAGATGGGTATAATATTCTCATCACTCTTCAGTCGGTGGCGAGGAGCGTGGCCCAGGGCACTCGACGGCCCAGCCAGCCGCCTCGCAGACCCCGCAAATATTCCTAAAGCTCCATTTTTCATATTTCCCTGTATGCATAAGGAGATGAAAAATCATCCCATCATTTGTATTGTCTGACTGAGGTTATACACAAATATTAGTTTATATACTGCACCTAAGATTGCCTCTCTAAGCAAGATGGATTGGCCCTTTGTAGGATGAGGGTGGGGGGGCATAGTCCCTTGAAACATATTCAGTCCATCATTTTTGGTGTGCTGTATGCCGGCATAAACGAGACACTGCTCATGGTCCGCATTAGGGCCTTAATTGGCAATTTTGAGTAGGATAACACTTGTGCTTTTCCCTCTATATTCATTCTGCACACTTAGCGGACGCTTAGCGAAAATAAATATTAAAGCCAAACAGGCAAAGGAATCAATTGGACTGGCGAGAAGCGTCTTCAAATCACAGCGCAATTGATTTCCGTTAGCTCTCGTGTGTGCGCCGAGAGAAGGTGGGAAATAAAAACGCAGGAAGGAAAAGAAGGTGTGAAGAAGTTCTGGGTCAGAAAGCAGCGAGTGATTATTTGCCACTCAGCCAAGTGTAAAACTCATTAGACAATGTATAAATGCCTTTATTCAAATCAATGGCGGACAGCCGGCCCCAAAAAAGCGTGGCAAATTTTTCATCTGCGCGCAGTGTAAGTGCTGAAAAGTAATTATCAAAGTCCATCGTGGACTTAATTGTCTCGCTGTGTTCAGATCGATACTGCGGCGGAACGTAAGCAGCTTTAATGGCAAAAGTAAAGAGTTATCTATAACAAAGTACAGTAACAAACTTAACCATAATGAAAACAATCAATCTTAAATCATCCTTATTGGAAATAATGGAAACAATCAACTCCGTTAAATAGTTTTCTGGGTTTATTATGTGACGTTCGCAAGTTGAGCACTGTGATGTCATTTCCAGTCGACAGCAAGTGGCAAAATGGCCATCTCCCTGAGATGGCTGAAAATCAGGGAGATTTTGCAAATTTTTATCCCAGAAAAGACAATATTCCTCAAAATAGTGTTTTGACGAGTTGGGCTAAGTTTGTAAAGCACATTTTTGACTTGACTTCACCTTTGAATGGTTGTTGGTACTGCGTTAAAACTGTTGTTGACTATTAAACAAACTGTCTAGCTCATATTAAGACTCTTGATGCTAACGTTAGCTAAATCCTTGTTACAATAGTTTGCTTTGAGCTACTAGTGTCCACACCCTTCAATATTGGGTGAACTCACTTTCTCCTTGGACTTTTGAGACAGTTCATAAGTGTTTGGGTGCGTGTGGCTAATTAGGCGGGGCGGCGCTACAGATGTTGCGCTCGCGAAGACCCGTTGCGGGACACGGAGACGCGGTGACGCACGCGTGACCCCACATCTGCCTTCCCCCTGTCAACTCTAAGTACCATGCTTTGTTTGGCCTTCATTTTTTACAGCTGACAGGCGGTGTTATTTCCGTCATTTGGTGGCATCTGCTTTGGTTGTTTGTGAGAGCTAAGGGGGAGCGGGGAGGGGAAGCGCACACACATACACTCACACATCACGCTTTTAATTAATTGCGGGGGAGATTACATGGTCTTCCAAGCGTGTAGTTTGTCATCAGAGCCCATTACACACTTCTATTAGATGTTTCTCCACAGTGTCAAGTGTAATTTGAAGGAGAGTCTTGGCGGAGGATCTCAGAGTACAGCGAGAGGCCTAATCGCAGCTTCGAAAATAACAAACTCCACCACACATCAATTAGAGCCGGGCGGAGGGTAAACAGCTAAGTTTTGCTTATTTCATGGCGCGTCACTCATTCACTCGCTCAAGCCCGTGACGCCATTGCTCTTCATTTCAGCCCCTGGGCGGCTTTATTTTCATTGCCGAGCAATGAAGTGTCTGTGTGCGCCGCCTCCATCAATCTTACGCCAGCTGAGTTAAACAGGACAGAAAGCGACGCAGCCGTTCCTCAGCACAGAACATTACCGGTGTATGGACTCATTATTCATCAGAGGCTCCGTTAGACGCACAGGAGGCCGGGGCGACGCGCAAATCAATGTGGAAAGAAGAACACGGAGTTTCTTGCAATCTCTGTACATTGTAAAATAAAAGGTTTGCTGACTCAACAGTGGAAAACCACACACGCACCGACACACTGGAGGAAATGATTATTTGGTCTCCTTTGCTGACTAACAAAGAAATTAACTGTCATTTTTAAGATCATTCTTTCTCAATTTAAAGCAGCTGTCAGATTGGACAGAACAATTTCTGACATTTTTACATCAAAATACATGATGGATTAAGAATTACAGTTCACTTTTAAGAGAAAATAGAAAAAAAACTTTGGAAGTTAATTGTATTCCATTCATATCTTATAACATGTACTTGTACTGAATACCACTACACTTTGTTCCATTAGAATCACAAACTGCATCTCAAGATTGCCAAACCGTAACCATTCCCTCATTTCTTTCACAAGTGACATGTTTTAAGCCTTGGCGTAGGCCTGCACTCTTGTCTAAAATGTAAGCTGGTGAAAAAGAATGTTTTAATACAAGCCGTTACTTCTCATTTAATTGGATGGCAGCAAGAAAATGTGGTTTTGCCCTCCTAAAAAGCCAGCCAGCATTTGCAGGCGCCCACAGAGACACACGTGCACGACAGACTTCCTGTGCCACCGCCGCCATCGCTGACTAATGTCACATCAGTTTAATGGTCAACATGAGAGAAGGGAGTGTAATTGACTGTAATCCACATTGCTACCTCATAAGCACAAACTCTAATTGGCCACACATACTGTGGGATGGAATACATGAATAAGGACTTTTCAGCAACAGTGCTTAATTTAGAAGTCGTTGCCAACATCCACAGATTGATAACAATTAAGTGGGTGAATGTGAATGGACAAAGAATATGCACAGTGTGACAAATTTGTGATTTTAGCACACACCATCGTGTCCTCTATGTAAACAATTAATTTCCCCCCCTATACTGCTTATCCTGTTTGGGGCTGGGTTGAGGGCTTTGTGGGACACCTCAGAATTTTTTTTTTTTTTTTTTTATAATTCAGCCACCAAAATTTCTAAGCGATATGACATTTGGTGGTCATATCTATAATGAGTAAACCCACAATTGTTTTTTTGAAAAGTCAGCTCATTTAGGTTTAAGTACAGAAAGTCACTTAATGTCCCGCCTCTCATCCAAAACCAGCTGGGATAGACTCCAGCTCACCCACGACCTGACTGAGGACAAATGCTATTGAAAATACTAACTTTGCAGTCAAAACAATTAAACACCTCCAATGGAAGACCACCACCTCACCATTTTCTCTACCAGCTGCTCTGCAGAACCCTCTCGGCCTGCAAAAGCAACCCGGGTGGTAATTGGGCTTTCTCACTTAGGGAGCCAAACAACAAGCAAGGGAACATTCTTGTCTTGCCACAAAAAGGCACTACTTTAAAAGGTGCAGTGTGCAAACAAACATCCCCAGAGGAGGACGTGCGCCTCCAGAATATCGGTTGGGTAGCGAGGACCAGAATATGGTCAGGAAAAACAGGAAGCGCTCCCACGGGCAGGAAGTGAAAAATCTAATTCTGATATAACATGTGAGGAGGGGGTGGTGGTAGGGAATAAAAAGAACAAGCTAATGAGAAGCGCAAAGACATACAGTAGGTAGGATTGTTTACAAGTGGCTGCCTTCAATTTGAGAGGGAGCCGAAATGGAAATGGAGAACGAACAATCAATGCCTCATTATAATCTCACATCATGTACGCAACCTTGTTTTTATACCCCTGTCAGTTTATTGTGAGAGACTAATTTTGGCTTGTGTTTGTTATGCTGCTGCAATTACAGGCTGATGTGTCCTCATTCGAAAAAAAAAATCTGTCCCAGTTACGTTCTTGTTTATATTCAGTTTTCCTGTTGTACTTTTTTGCCCGCTTAAATTAAACTTTTTTTTGTCTCTCCACGTGACTGCTTCGTTGGCGGCGAAGCAACACACCTTTTGCTCGTTGCTTTATCTGTGATATTATCCTTTTTAATTTGCACTTTCCCCGGGCTAAAATGGGGAGCGCTGACGTCTGCTAACTCGAGACCGACTCACAGTCAAAACCTGCAATTACCGTCGTGTCTATCCCTACCTTAAACATTGCTCAACAAGAAAAATATGCGGATACGCCACAAAAAAAAAAGAAGCTAAATTAAACAAGCCGCTCAGCGCCGCGTCGGAAATTACCCCGAGGAATGTGCGACCGGCTTCAGAAACAAAGAGCACGTCACGTAAACTGTCTCGATGGCAGAGCACTTATAATTTGTAACATTTTACACATATTTATTATGTTTCTTTTCCCCTGCCAGAGTCTGCTTTTTGTCCGATTGCTAGCCTCGCTAGCCTCGGGGCTTGAAACGCTTATCTGATTAGCGTGTCATGTCAGGGATTTGTCACAAAGCCATAACATACACTTTGGATTTACGAAAGGCGTTCCCGTACTTCCTCAGCATGTAAAGACGCATGTGGAGGTTGCCAGTTGTATGTTGTTGTTTTTTTAAACGCTAACATGCTAACATGACTGAAGACATCATTTGTAAAGGATTACGGGACACGTTTTGATATAAACCACAAGTGGCATTACTACGGTTTTGGTTTCAGGCAGTGACACCCTGTTGCATACTTTAGGATTTGTTCAACAACATACAAAACAAAGGCAACCGTAGTCTGACGGAAAGAATGGGCAGGGACTTAATTTGCTCTCGAGTCAAACTGTCTTCATCATGATAAAAGCCTTTTTCTTATCTTTGCATTAATTTTTGGTTGAGCGAGTCCACATTGAGTTGTGGGTACAACCTGGACAGGTTGCCAGCCAAACGCTATGAATTTTATACAACATACTGTGATCCATTCTAAGATGCAGTCAGAGGATTTTTGCCTATTAAATTAAACTCCCAGTGACCACTAGCACCTGGGGGGCAGGGGGGGGGGCTGGACCAGGGGCCCAGAGCAGGCCTAAATACCTGGTGCCCCGCCCGAGGCTCCTGTCAGCACACTGATGGATCAGACACGCAGATGGCACTATCTCTAACAAGCATCTCCTGAATCCTCATCAGAGCGCTTTACTGAATGGTGATTAATTCCCGCCAAAGTCACTGACAGACAAGGTGCTTCATCCGTCACCGGTCTCTTTGCCTGAAAAGGCCCCCGAGCGCACAAGACGACAAGATGGAGCGATGCAAGGCACGGGGGGGGCAAAAAGTAAATGTAATGCTGTTTAACTGCTGGGTAAAACAAACATTAGTTAGACAGGGAGAGAGAGAAACAAAGAGTGCGAGTGATCCACTGGAACAAAGGGAGGACAGTGGAGGCCGCAAGAGAAGGATGACAAGAACAGAGTGGGAGGCATAAAAGAAAATGGCAGGCAAACAACAAAGGGATTACGGAAGAGAGAAAGATGCGGCGGAGACGTCGCCCGTGCAGCAAGCAGCGGAGACAAAGACAATCCCGCTTTTGACACCTTCACATGTTAATTGCCAAAATAAGAAATTACCGCTGGGCTCTTTGTGTTCTCTCTTAAGGAGACAACGAAAAGCAGGACAGAAAAAAAAAAACAGCACATCCAAGAGGATGCATCTGGATGTCAAAGTGGAAGCTTCTATCCGGATCCTCGCGAGGTGTATGCAAAGAGACAATTTGTATATGTAGAACCTATGGATGGGTATTGTAAGAGGACGACCTACCCTTGTCAAACCACAGCAACTGTCACAATCTATAAAAACAAAGTGTGCTGAAAGTGAGGAAAAAAAAGGGGGGTGTAACTACTAAATAAAGATCCTGCACTGCTGCGCGCTTTGCATAATGCGCATTGATTTCAAATAGCAACTTGCACCGCGCTTTGATGGCGAGTTAGCATATTAGCAGTCAGATCGGGTTAGCGCTCGATTAGTGGGAGGCAGGTTGCGAGTATCCGCTGCCGCAGTGCTCGGGTCTCTGAGGCTGAAATAGAGTAACGGTAAATCAATGCTGGCTGTCATCGCTGATATCATAAGAAAGTGCTAATTAACTTACTGCAACCTCTGGAACAGCTCTGACCAGAGGGCTAATGTAGCCTAATCGCGTGCGGGTGGGATAAGGGGTGTACCCCCCGCGCTCGCTTTCCGCGGACTTTCGGCTTTCCCAGTCTGGGGGAATCGATTGTAAACTGCAGCTGGGGTCGCGACTGCCCGCAACTTCCCCCGCTGACCCATGCACAGCCCCGGGCAGGACCTTAATGGAGCCATAGTCCCTGAAAATCAATACTCAAACTGGCCATGGATCACAATGGGACTCCTTCTCCTGATTGGATTTGACATCAGGGCTGGAGCCTTGAAAGTGTAAAACATCTCCAAATGACTTTGGAATGGGATGGATGGAAAATTCTGAAGATTCATTAACTGCTATTTTTCGTGATGTGGTGTGCTTGGTGTTAGAGTTATAATAAGGTTTCCATCATGGAATTGTTTATATTGTGAATGTTTTTTTGTATTTAGGATACTTCACATTTGCGATACGGTTCTTTTTACGGGGAATTTTTGAGTGATTTACCCAACTCCTCATCATGATCTTTAACTAAAATGTGAATTTATAGTTAATATTTTGCCCACATCCAGTGTGCTATAAAACAAGTGTCAGTTCGGGCCAATCCAAGCCAAGGAGGCAAACGACCTAAACGACAACAGCAGAACCAATAAGCCATCCGCTTTAATTCCCCCTCACCTTGGGATAACTTGTTTGAGTGGCTGTGTCCCATTCGGATTAATTCCCGCCTAATACTAATTGGTTCTTTAGCTGTGAGGCGGCCCCGGGAGGGAGGGGGTGGGGGTGAAGGGTGGATGCGCTCGGGAAGGGCTCCCTGCGGTCCGCGCTCACTTGGGCTCGCCGGCGTCATTGACGGCGGCGCGCTGATGAGCTGGCGTTTTTTATCAGCCTCTGCATTCCGCCAGCGCGCCACTCCCCCCCCTCGTCAAACCCCCAGGGTTCGACACACGCTATAATTAAGTCTCGCACGATCCATAATTGCTGTGTTTACAATTACTGTATACGAGGAACACAGAGGCAGCAGTGGGGAAAAAGGTATACGAGAGAAGGCAGAACTTTCGACTAAACGGTGAAAATTTCATATTCGCTTTTCCTGTTGCTGCTCCAATCAGGCCTAATAAGCTCACAGGGGCTCTTTGGAAGGGTCAAACAAAGGCATCACTTATTTATTTTTCCCTATTATTGTTTCTCGAGGGTCGCCCGAAGTACTCTCGCAAGACAAGGATCCGCAGTCCACTGGGAGTCGGCTTGAGGAAGAGCCATAAATGACCCAAATGCAAGGGGCACTTTTTGGAAGGCGGCAACGAAGGCGCCGGTGTCATTCAAACTAAATGAAATTTTTATTAGCCGTGCCATCAGTGCTCTCTAAACAGCCGGATCAAGGGCAGTTACAGTAAATTTGCCTCTCCCCAAGCCTGTGACTTTTCTCCCCCCCATGCCTTCTCTTTGAGATTTCACTCCCTTTTGTCACCCACCTGAGATGGTCCTCATTTTATTTCCACTCACGTCCCGGAGAAAAGCCTATATACAGTAAAGATTTGGTTTCTGTTGGGAACGTTAATGCAAAGGAGGCATGGAAGGCAGACCTTCTAAATGAAGCTTTGACGTCATGTTTTGAACACATTAGATAGCATTGGAATAAAAAATAAAAAAACTAGACAATTTATCACCTAGCTACATCTGATTGGGGCTCATTAGGTCAAATCACCGATTAGCCAGCAGAACACAAAGATACAAGATGGAGTTTGTCAACGCACTGGCACTGGAATTCAACCTCTCATTGAATTCAGGAACAGTTCTTTAAACACTTCCTTGTAGTTTGTTATGATACAAACCTCTGACCATCCAATTTGATGTTAATCTGTGAAACTACTAGTGTGGAGTCTTGGTGTCATTTCTCTAAATTTCACACAACACAACAATTACAAGGGTCTTTGCAATGTGTGGTGCCCGGGGCCTCATAATAAATGAAACAGCGGCACATTGTATAGAAGACTAATAACGTCTGGCTGGGCATGAGGCAGACAAAAAAAAGTGGCGTTTAAGGCTGTGATTACTCGGTATTCCCCCTTAACAGTTTCCCCTTCCCTCTAATTATGTTTCATTTTAGGCAAACTGAAGGAGGGGGTGAAAAAGGAAAGAAGAAAAGCCAGGCTCCATTTCATTTGATTCTCCCTTTCTAACAAGGCGTCTTGAGTTTATAATGAAAGAAATGTGCCAAAATGAGATAAAAATGAAAAATAAACTCTACATTTATCTTCCTTATATTTTCCCCTCTAATAGGAAGGAGTGACATAAAACAGGCATTTCGATTTGCACAAACACATTTCATAGCAAAGGCGGCGTTCGGGTGGCTTTGTCACTCGTTGCAACGATGCCTAAAAGTGAGTCGCTGAGTGCAATTTTCTCATTAACTCCTATTTGAATGTGTTTTTCCCCCCCTTCCCCTCACAGCTTGCGTATATAAATTCCCTCCGCCACATATGAGTGTGAATAATGACATTCATTTAAGAGCTGAATTAAAAGTTTGCTGGGAAAACTTTCTAAAGCCTCTCTTTCACACACATCTCTAATTATTTTTCATAACCTCAAGCGGTGAGCGGTAATTGACGCTTCCTGTTCAAACTTGCATACGGCTGACAGGTTGAAAGTATCTCTCCGCCCATACCGTCGCTTAAAGCAGAGGTAAGGAACAGCTGTTGCTTCTCCAGGGCTCCCCCTCCAGGCTTAAAACTAACAATAATTGAAAAAAAAAAAGGAAAGTTGAACTGTACACTGCTAATAGTGATGTTAGCACAGATGCTAACAGGCAAGGTGTCTTGGCTTGTCGATGATTTAATTTTTGCGGAACTTGCGTCTTTTGATACTGAAATAAAGTTGACAACAGGAAAATCACTTAAGATAATATTAAATTTAGATTATTAATTGTTAGTGTACTGTTTTACAAATATAAAGTTGTTCATAGTAACATTAACATAGGTCTCCTGGCTGTTCCACCAATTAAAATGGACTTTCGGAATCCATCGCCATGACAACGCCAGAGACAATTTTGTCTTTTTAACGATATCAAAAGTTCATTTAAAAAATGAAATTCAAACTAATGCATCATAAAACAATCTATTTGAAAGATTCTACATTAGCGCATGAAAGACTTGGTGAATACCGCTATGGTAAATGAAGTAGTCTACCTCGGCGAGTCCTAAGATGGATGTTGGACACTAAACTCGCCAAGTCAAGAGGCTGCAATTACGATCCAGAGTGATTATCCTTGGCCATTAATAGCAGCAGATAACATGCCACGATCAAGCATGCGCATAATTAATCAGCGGTTACTCAGTCCCTCCTCTTGCTTTCTTTCCCTGCTGGCTCTTTCCAATGTAAAACAGGGTTACGGACAATTCCCAGCAGTATAACTAAACGCATCGCCCAAAGCATACAAGACAAAAGCGAGTCGTGCGATTGACAAAACATCAGTGAGCGCGGTAATGAACACGGCGAGTGGTCTGACTGCCTCTTAATTCGCCAATCTATCATCCTTCAGCGTGATTAGAAAGAAAAGCACCTCTTGGAGACATTAGGGAAATACTTTTTCTATTATTTCACCTCCATCAATGAGGTCACAGTTGTCTTGACTTTTACGCGTATTACTTTATAAAAGTTGCAATCAGACTTTTTTTTATACGTCAACGTCTTCATATTGAATTGATATCGTGTTTCATTGTGTTGTATCTTTTAGTTTTTGTTAACAGTGCTTTGATTCAAGCCAGGTCAATATGTGAAATAGTTAATCTGAATATTCATATTATCCATAGAAGTTTTTTTCTCTACTGTATATATTAAATGTAGTGTTATGACACATTATTGTATAATGCCTTATTCTGCAATTCCCTATCGTTGTAATGACAGATCGCCTGGCCTTGAAGTCTGTGTATTTTCTACATGTTGAAAGTAAGGCAAGGAAACGTTCATCTGAATTCAGACTTTCTTCAATGTATAAATAAATATATATCTTCACCTGTCTGAATAGTACACTGTTTGTAGATCGCTATCAAAGCTTTGGCGTTGTGTGACCTTCATTCCCAGATGAAAGTACCTCAGGCTTATTTCTCTTCACAACAAAACAGTGTCAAGACCAAAGACCACGGACCTTGAAACTTTCAAAACCAGCATTTCACTCACGGGTCCTCAGGGGTACCAGACCTTCCATCAACACCAGAACCTAAATTGTGGTACAAACTGCTCAGGCCTTGTAATTTATTTAACTTATTATCGTCCATTAGGGAAAAGGAAAACTAACAGAAAAACCTTCACATCATGCAAGGATCAGAGACAAAACTAATGAAAACACACAAGTGACGTTGGGCACATGCCTGAACCGCTGCCACTTACTGCGTATTGTCTTTCATCAAATTCTGCACATAGTTTCGATTCAATCCGAATCAAACGTAGTGTTGTTGACGAACCGGAACACCTGACCTGTGATCCACCTCTAAATAAAATTCCGGAAAAAAGCATTCAGCTTCTCCACTCCCCGCATATCTTACTCATGCAAATCCCTTTTACAAGTTACAACTGTTATATTGTTTATGTGGTGATATGACACATTTAATGGTTCGTGTTTCAGGTTTCTTGGAAGTTAGAACTGTGCCCGCATCAAGCGAGGAAAAGCCAATTGGAATGTTGAAATTTGATGGGAGTGAATTCAAAATACAGATTAAAAAGATTGTCTGACATATCGTGTCTAGCGTAAGATATGATAAAAAAAATGTCAGGTAAAGCCTATCAGAGCATCTGAACATTATTTGGGATTAATCAGAGGAACAATAAATGTTCCCAAGTGTGTGCTGACTCCCATTGTATGAGTTTATTAAATGTGACTCATTAATTCTCTGTGTACAGTTTTAAGAGTGTGTGCACACCATATACGTAACCTTGCTAAATTTTATCCCTGCCTCTCTAAAATATTACTTTTTTCAGTTAAGGTTATCGATATAGAAAGACAGACAGATATTTACTGTACACATTTTGAGAGAAACTAATTAATGAAAATGTATTTGATGCCATGTTCTTTGTTGTTGTTGGGTTGTTCACTTCGACAAACCTACTTGACTATTTCCCATGAACTCCCTCATACAAACATGACAGCACAATGACTAACGACTCACTGATGATTGTTTGCCAAGTCATTAAAAACATGAGACGAGATGACTTAACATCAACGATCCCATCGTGACAGAACGGCTCAGAAATGTATTCTGTTTGCTAACCCCAAAGCCTGAGGAATTAGTCGGTGCTAATGTGGCCACTTTCTTCACCCCCCGAGATCAAACGGTGACGAGGTGAATCACCGCCGAAGGGATCGGCTTGATAACATGCCTGTGCAAAGGAGTTCTGATTCGCCCCATCTTCATATTCCGACACTAATGAGACTCGTACATCTGTTCATGACAAACACCCCAGGCAAAGTATTACAGGGGTTGGATGAAAACATAACTCATTATGTTTATAAGACGTAAAAAATAGGCACACGTACACACACACACACACACACACACAAGTTTGTTCTCTTTGGTGACGTTTGTGTTTGATCTCTCGCTCTGATAAAAAACACTAACTCATCCAGCCTGACTTGCTAGGCCATGTTCTGCCCAGAGTGCCTGGGGGGTTTTACCGCACACCTGTGCAAAGAGTGAGACTGGAGAAGTACTTGGGGAGAGCTTGAGTAGGAAACGAGGTAGAGTTGGACAGGATACGAACAGGGCTTGGGTAAAATAAAAGTAGAATTTGTGAACTGGCCTTGGGCAGGACTCGAGTAAACTTGAAATCTACTTTGTCTCGAAGTAAATCCAGCTGTACTCAAGGTGGACCTGATCAGGACACAAAGGGCACTTGAGCAGGGCTTGAGTAACATTTATGAAAGATTGGCATTACTTCAGAATTAGAACGTGTAGGCTTGCAAGACTTGATCAGCATATGGGCTGGACTTGAGCAGGACTTAGGGTCTTGAGGTCCACCTTGTGGTCTTAAGTAAAAATTAAATTGACTTGAACGTGACTCAAGCAGGATTTGAATATGACTTGAACAAGACAGGGATGAGACTTGAGCAGAACTAAGCCAGGACTAAAGCAGCACAGGAGAAAAGACTAGGAGGTATGAGGAGGACTTGAACAGAACATTAAAAGTACTTGGTCTGGTCTTCAATAGGACCTGAGTAGTACTTAGGCCAGACTTCAGTATTAAGGTGCACTTTGGGGAAACCCAAGGGGCTTCAAATGTATTTTAAAAGGACGATTTAAGCAGGATCTGAGTCAGAGTGACGCCCAACTTGAGACTCAGCCCGGGTCTACGGCCTAAAATTGCATAGCTATGTCTGCCCTCGATGGCATGCAGGCATCAGTCCTCAAACCACACCTAGCTTTAAACAAAACGACAAAAAGCCTCGGTGGATTCTTTCATCACTTTCAGACTTTACATTGTAGTGCAGTTCCTTCAAAGGTGCACTCCTATCATGTGCGTGCAGCCAGTCATCTGCATAAAAGCGCACACACATTAGCATGTTGTCATACCCGTGTGAGCGGCAGCTGGGTGTAAATTGCACAAGGGTGTGGCGTAATGAGGACTGATGGCTCACGCCTGCTGTATATTCCGGGAGGGTGTCTTCTGACAGCTCTGGGAGGCGATAAAGTAATAACTAATAATGCGGCAGATAGCGGCGCAAGTGTGTGACAACTGTGCCGGGAGAGTGCGAGGCTTGTGTAGCGGTGTCGGGGAGGGAGTGGAGGTAGCGGCGTCTGTGCTAGGGGGGCTTCCTTTCAAGTTTCAAAGACAACCTCCGGTGATGGTTTCAAGCTTAATTCGCTACCTCCAATAAACACACAGGCAGAAAGAGAATACATAAACTGTTTAACAATGGCTCACTTTGAAAATGAAAGCAAGGCGAATGCGAGCAGCCATCAGTCCGCCATTGCTTTTTCATAATCCATCACAACTAGAAACGGAAATTGAAATGAGAGGAGCAGCAGTAGGTGCGCAAAAGAAGCACCGGGGACAGAAAAGCCTACAACCCCTCTGCCCTACCCCTCTTCTTTTCCTACAGAGGTGCATGATTATGCTGAGGTCCTTACAAGGGGGGAGGCTCTTCCATAAATCATGCCCCCCTCCCCCATTCAAAAAGACTGAAGACAGTCTTTGCTTAGTGACAAGGCTCTGCTTCCTCCTTTTCTTTTCTGCATTCGTGCTGTCAGAGTCTTGCCTTTTAATGGCTGTGTTGAATTAATATTGATATTTAATGGTTTTAGATTTGCTAAGGGGTGGTCTTAAAAGTGCAGGGTGAACTTCGAAACTCATAACTGAAAGGCAGACGTAGTGAGCGCAAACAGATCCGGATCCGCTGTTCAAAGACGAAACATGGACAAAAACTGAATGAGCGAGTCTGGTAGAAAGTGAATCAGTGCAGACTGCCAACTCATACCAGCAAAAATGCTAACATATCTGTTGTGGACGTCACAAGTGTCATTATGACATTAACAAGCCAAAATCAATTCGCTTGGCTTGCACTCAGCCGACGCAGATGGAAAATCTCTCCGGCCGCACGGCTTGAAAGCTAATTTTAAACACCGTGCGCGGCATCTACACTCGGCTGTCGGGCCACATTTTGGCGCTGCCGTTAATCTATTTATTTACAGATCTGCAGCTGCGCGATCAATTCTGATCAAGTTTAGCTGGACAAAAGGCGTCGCGACAGCGGGCCGCGGGAACGGGAGAGCCGAAAAGAAAGCACAGACACGTGCGGTTTCGTTTCAAGAGGTAAACCGCAGGTTTAGGTATTTCGGTAGGGGAGGTGGACGGCGGTACTGATCCGTATTTCCCCCCGCTGCGCCGTTGGGTCTCCTTGTAACCGGAGTGGCGGCTAATGCCTCGCCAGTGTTTAGAAAAGGACAGAAAGCATTTAGCTGTAATAGCGAGCCCATTTTAATAACAAACCTCAGGAATAAAAGACGGCGCTAGACTTGCAAAAAAATACGAGGCAAGGATTTTCAAAAAGAGGGAGGGGAAAAAAAGTCAACCCTCCACCCATCCATTTTGTTTTTTACCTGCGGGCGTTCATCTGCGTTTTACTCACCTTTACCATCACCATGTGAAGTGTCAAAGGGTACGCCTGCTCACACACAGATGCACACAAGCGCCATTCCTGACTGATGCGGTCACATAATAAAGATGCTCTGCTTGTCAGTTATCATTAATTTACGGCTACTTTTTCACCCGCCCGTCTGTCTGTCTTTCTGGCAAAATAGGCTTGTCTCAACCAAAGCCATGTGAGTGCTGCTGCTGCCACAATCCAAACACAGTCAACCACAATGAGTTCAAGAGCTCTTTTGAACTTGAAACATCCAAACAATATCGCTTTTAGCCGTTACCATAGTTTTGCTGATGATATTGTTTTGGGAAGCTGAAAGAAACGTTTTTAAAAACAATATGCTTTTAATTTGCTCACCTTTGAAAATAAAGAACATGTGTTTTTAATAGTAGGACGCTGATCAATCCAAATATTGATTACGTGCAATTGTCCCGTAGATGACAACGATACTATATAAGGTATAACTTGAACAAAACAGCGTCTGGGAACTTAATCAAGATGGTTACAGTTTTTACATACAGTGCTGTTATAATTTTGTTTTTGCAAATAGACCATGTCTAAATTCCTGCCTTATAAATTCGAATCATTTCATTGCAGGACCAATAACAACTATTCTGGCATGCAAATTGTAGCCTTTAAAGTAATTTGTCGGCCTGTGTGAACAAGGATTGTTATGACAGCATTGTAGTTGTATGTGTAACTTTTCCATTACTCAAATGTTTTCTGACTATGATTGTGCCTCAACACGCACCACTCCGTCATTCCGAGCCTTTCCATGTTAATCAATGAGAATTCTTCAAGTCAATAAGTCTGTTCCCATGACCCGTGTAAATAGCATCAAGAGGTAATATAGTTTAGGGTCATGGCCGGTGGGCGTGGGTGCACTCCTAAAGCTCAGACCTGGATGCTTTGGGGGACAGGCAAACCCTGTTACAGAAAGGCAGTCCAAGCCTCAGGAGCCCCTACCGGCGACAGGTCCCATGTCACGGATGGCAACCTCCCTTGCGTGGCGCACAGGTAGTGCACCCTGGGGGCCTGCTTAGAAATAAAAACAACACACACCAGGACACCTGTGTCTGAAGCTGTAATTTGTCTTTGCCCATGTTCAAGGTGTTTTATGAGCGAGAGGACAAGGTGAAAAAGTGGCCGGGTAAAAGGGGGAAACCTCAAACTCCCAGCAAACACCTAGTTCTTTAAATCTGGTGGATAATTCCTTAACTTTTATGCAAGTTACAAAAGTTTACTTGGGAAGTATTTCTCTGTTGTTGTGAGTATAACCGGGCATGAGTGGCTGGGGGTGATTGGTGATCCTTGCCGCTTGCTGTATATCTAATGCCGGGGTATTAGCGAGGGTCCCTCCCAGAGGCAGTGACTACACAGGCTATGGCGAGAAGACGCTCATCAACGTCGAGCCCCCCCGCCGCCATTCCACCCGCGCTTTCAAAAACGGCTTTAGCCATTCAAAGCAATCAGCCCGGCTGGGTCGGCCCATCCAGCCCAAATCCTTTCATGGCTATCAGGAGTAACTCACAGCCCGGGCCTGCTGGGGGCAAGGCGGAGACGGAGGCAGTGGGATTCGCTCATAAGGGATTGTGAAAAGGCTGTGACACACGCTTATTCACAGCCCAATAACCCCTCAACAAAAATATAAAGTATTGAAATGAATCATTCGCAAGATGGGAGTTGGAAACTATCCAGTGGCACAAATAACGGAGGCCACCTTGAGTACTTGACAAACATTTAAAACTTTAATAAAATAGAATTCTATTCTCGTCTTCTAAATTTCAAGTTGCCATAAATTTATCTAATCTACAGTCTGTGGCCTCACCGTTAACTTGCTAAAGGGGAGTGTAGATAGAGGCACGGGGGTGTACGAGGTACATCCTCGCCGTTAATCAAAAAACATAAACACGGCGCTGAAGAACGGAGGCCATCTTGACCTGAAACAGGATAAGGACAACGGGAAAGGACAGAGAAAGGAAGGAGGCTACCATACCAACCTTTGAACATACGGCAATTAGCCGAGGGAGTTTGGGCTTCAGATTCTATGCTCACAATGAGCTGCGAGTAGCGGCGCTTTCAAGTTCTTGACAGTAGGGATATTAAGACAGTAAAAAGGTTGTGCTATCTAGCCTTGGCGCATAATCAAACGGATTAAAGTATGGGAAGCCAAGCTCACAGGTTATCCTCCAGGAAGCGAGTCGTTATCAAAAAGCTCAAAGCGGCTCAATTTTCCTGTATCAGAAGTGTTTTGGGCCGGGTCGTCCGGCATGAATGTAGGAAGCAGAAGTGAGTTATAGAGTATAAATAAAATTCTTCAGCAAAGTCTTTGAACCTTATCATAGTGTGATCAATGACTGGACCTGCCCCCAGTGAGAGCAGGTGTGGTCCG
Source organism: Syngnathus acus (assembly GCF_901709675.1). Lineage (NCBI taxonomy): Eukaryota > Metazoa > Chordata > Actinopteri > Syngnathiformes > Syngnathidae > Syngnathus > Syngnathus acus. The sequence goes on along the minus strand of NC_051089.1, from coordinate 4,793,356 downwards.
AGTGGAAGAGTCCAATTCCTGTCAAGCGGACTTGTACCAGTATCTGTGTCAAGGTGAACCAGACTATCGCTAGTCAGAATTTGTCAACCTCACACATACGTTTGAGCCAAAGAGGCGACATTCCACATCCTTAGAGTAAGCTTCTGTAGCCAGGATCCGGTCTTTGGGGTCTTTTTTGGGGGGCTATGCAATGACAATGTCATTCATTTGGTTTGGGTATATAGTACAGTACGCTGCACTGTACTGTTTAGTAAAGGCTAGCTAGTGTTTCACATGTAACCGACAGCATTTCATGTCATCTTAATAGCTTTGTAAATAAAACACTGAAGTGAAGGACAAGACTCGGGAAGGATACATACAGTCCTGTAATCATTCGAGGCCAACACCGAGACTAATGTGCGACAGATTAACTTTATGAAAAAGAATAGCATTACAGGCCTTGTCGTGATGAAATCAGCCCGGAGTCTCAAATTTAGCATGTTCATTACCGAAACCACTGTAACCTGCCAGGACTCTGGAATAGCTTCAATACACAGAGCCCATCTGTCTAACGTTGAGCACATTGGAAACAGATGGAGGGCTAAATTGTGCTTTTGTCCAAATTGCAAAATAGCTACTTGAGAATGAAGCTAAAATAACATACAAACAACGGCAACTATGATAACAACCGTGCCTGGAATGAAACGCGGTACAGTAAGAGATCAAAAACATACGGCGAAACCAATTCAGCTTCGCTCTTTGAAAGAAGATACCCCTGAAATTAGCGGCCCCGGTATTGATTTACTCTGCAATTTCATGTATTTTTATTTTATCCTAGACATGGGCTTCACACACACATACACTAAAAAAAATTGAATAAAAAGAAAAACACAAGATAGCGCTCATCAGGTTTTTCCAAAACATAAAAGATTGATACCTTGCTTCTTTTGCCAGACAAAAGAATAATTGAGGAGGCGGTTGAAATTGGTATTTGGAGAGTGCGGCGATGAAAGCAAAAGTAGATTCCCGGGTCCCCAGCATTAGTTTAATAAATCATAATAGGGGAAAATGTTGCAGCGAGGGCACATTTTTTGATCAAATATCTGTGCCTCGTGCTGTAATACGCTCCTTCCCATTACGCACCTCAAATACAATTTCATGATTAGGTGGATTGTGCAAGACAAACTGAGTTAAGTCAAGTTTGAAGAGTGAACGAGGATGACAGGGAAACACGGGGAAACGCTAACAATGTCAGAAGAACTTCAACGAGGATGTTTTCACACTTCTGTTTACTTTTTGGTCCCACTCCGTTGATTAGTTAGTAAACTTGCTACAATTTATTTCCACAAGGTGACTCATCCAAACAAATCCAAATCCATTACAACCACATGAGCTCACGCTCCTTTCTTATTAGGTGCAAGAATGTAAACAGTAAATAAAACTCCTGTAAGAAGGAGTGCTCACAAGGTAAAACCTGCTTTGTTAACTTTAATGATTCTGTGGACAATCTAGCAGGCTATAAAGTAAGACAAAAATGAATATGCAAACTTGGAAATGTCACAAAAAAAATATCTTTAAAGATTATGTCAAGAAGTAGGACAACATGCTAAGTGCAAATATGAAAGCTTCAATAAGTCACAAATTTCAGGTTTTCTACTGGTGGTCAGGATTGACGCAAAAAAAAAAAAAGTTGGGTTGTTTTTGACAAAACATTGCAAATTTCAATCAAATTGTCTCATTTTTAACCGAACATTTTTAGGAGTATATGAACAATTTTGTTTTATTAGGTCAGGACCAGAGTACAATTGCTGTGTTCACAGCTGACCAAGCAAACGGTAAAAACTAACTCCAGTTCAATTAAAACAGAACCAAAATTGCTCGCCTAGAAGTACCCTAAGGTCCAACTAGAAAGTTACCAACTGTCGACAATAAAACAAAAGATAAACTAAACACTAAATAGCCTCTCAGTCTCCTAAAGCCAGCCATCAGACACGGCAAAAAACACATAAGAAAAGATAAACAGGCCTTTATACATATAAAATAAATATTTCAGTCCAAATCACATCAAGGTATAAACAGTGAGCCCTGAGCACATCTCCAATTCTTTTTTCAAAGTAAGTCCCGCTGTTCCATTTCAAATACCTCGGGGTTATGGGTCATAATACCGCTCCCCGGCTTCTGAACACGTTTATTCAGGCATCCTCCTGTAAATAGGGAGAGATTCAACATCAAATATTTCTATTCCCCATGCCGGCCTCTTTCGTCTGCTCGGAGTTGATGTGTGCTTTTGGCTAACAAAGTAATAGTTTCTGCCTTCGACGCGGCAAACCCGGAATACAGAGTGGCAAAAATAATTGAGGCGTAGACTTTCTTTGGTGTCACAATGCATTAGGGCCATAAACAGGACCAGGTAGAAAAATCAATGGAGTTGGCAAAAATAACCAAAAGATAACCCGGAGCCAATATATGTCAGGAAATTAAACGAGTGTTGCTTATGTTATGGCTCACATCTCGCAGGCCATTAAGGGGAGTAATAAATGTGTTATAAAGCTCTTACAAGCCCCTCAGGCAATTAAAGGCTGAGCTTCAGAGCTGTTTACGAGATTGTTTATTACAGGCTCAGCTTATCATCATTTACCACACAGCGATGTCTGAAAAGGAAGCCCGTAAATAGCGGTTTCCACGTGTGCCGGGTTCAACGGGGCAGTGGCATCTACAATAGGTGAGGTAAAGAGAGGAGGCGGCTCCTAAGGTGGCCTCTTCATATTGGCCCGATCCACCAAGTGGAAAAATGTAAGTAAACTTTGAAAATTTTCATTTCGTTGGATTTTTCCTTTTGTACTTGTATGGTCACAGGTGAGCTAGGATCTATCCCGGATGGCTTTGGGTGAGACACCTACCTGTAATTTGGGCTTTAATTAACCTAAAATGCTTAATTTTGGAACACAAGAGAAAATGCGTCTAAATACAAAGAAATCGGAAGTTAACTACCATCTTGGATTGCCATTGGTAAGTCAATAAGGCCTTTGCTGAGGTTGATTGCAAGGGCGGGAAAATGCTAAAATTCTGACCTAATTATCAGTACGCTTGAATTCCACTTATGTGTTTCATCATCACATTTAGGTACTGCAACCATGTTCTTGTCCCTATTTTAACAGCTCAACACAAAAGTTGATGCTACTGAGTGAATGCGAATGATTCATATTAAGAAGCCTTTGCAGCCACTCTGTGTCCATTTGCATATGAGAAAAGTGTTTCAAAAGCCTTGTCTATAATGCATAAGAGCCTTTTAGGCCGTGTTTACTTCAACACTCCATCCGTCCCCCTGACAAGCCGTGCAAAGGTTTGCGTCATTTTGTGAGACATGCCCGTTTTAAATTATTCACTCAACTCATCCCTCGTCTTCGTTAACGAATGCCAGTGCAAATCCGCATCGAAAAAGACGGCGCGGTCTACAATGATACGACTTCAACAACACCCGGGCGAAACCCCTCAGGACGAGGCGATAGTCGTCAGTCCTGAAAACGCTGAACACCGCCAGTCCATTTAGAGGCCGCCTGCTTTGTGTACTTTAACAGGCTGTGATTGTAACTAGCAAAGAAGTACACGGTTCGAACAAGCGCCTTTGCCGTAGCGGCTCGATGCATAATTCACCAGCCGTGATGTGCGTCTTAAATGCTTTTGAAATATACATGGCGGCATATGCAAATGTGCTTACTAGCCAGACAACGAGAGTAAGGAGCATGAAAGTCCCCTATGGACGCAGATGGTATGTAGTACACTATGTACTTGTGTGAGTAAGTCTTTGAAGGCGTGTTGTCAGTACATATTAGGCTAGGAAAGGCCATGTTTCCATCCAACCATTTTCTGTATCACGTTTCCTCAGTAGGGTCACAGGTGAGGTGGAGCCTATCCCAGCTGACTTTGAGTCACAGGCAGAAACCTTTCTAGTGCACTCATCAAAACAATAACGTCATTGTCATCACCATGATTTTTATTGGTCTGAATGTTTTGTGGCCACAAACTGAACTACAGGATCTGTCTTTGCCGATGAGGGCAGATTGGCGCTGTCACATGTTATAAATGAGGCTGCAATGTCTTTATTCCAAGTTTGGAAGCTTCCCCTGACCTGCCACCATCCCTTAGTGATCCCTCCTGGGGTGTGCGTACTGTATGTATATGCGCTTGCGTGTTTTGGATCAGCCACCGGTTCCCAGCGGTGTATCTTTAACTGGGCCGTCCCGCCGAGCTGCCAGCCGGTTTCCCCCTAGACAGGACAACGGCCCAGCTGACACCCCCACAATAGTGCCAACGCAACTCACGCCCTCCACACACAAGCTGCTCCCCCCCTCCCCACCATGTCATGGCGTCAAAGACAATTAAAAAAAGGTAATTAGTATCAAAACTAGAGTTTTCCTCTATTATGAGTATCTTTAGAAACGTGACTACCTGGGAGTTGTCCTTTTTGTTTTTAATTATTTTATGCTGCACATAACATGAGATCATTAAATGTGACATTCTACGAGTGTCGGTTTGACATTTACTGTATACAATACCTCTCCTCTGTATATTGTCTTGACTTATATTTCTTTTAATGACTCAGAGTATAAAATGTGACAAGAAAGCACTTCCGTTCCAAATTGCTGCCGCAGATGTCAGTAAATAGACTAAATAAAGGTCCCGCGCATGTTTTCCCTATGCATTGCCCGCAGCGAACATGTGCGGGCTGCCAAAGTTGTTGTGTCAAAGTTGTTGGACATTTTGTTAACAGGATGTGTGCGCTTGGCCCCCGTACGTGCTACATGGTGATGCGCTTACACACTGCATAGCTTGCCGCTATTACCGGGCACTTGTGTAGCTGCTCTGCCGGGCCAGTCTAATTACAGAAGAACAGCGTGCACCAGTCTGGGCCTCCAAATGGCACCATATGTTTTCCCAGATGAAGCGGCTGAGTAAATGGCGCTCACCCATTCTTCACGTTGCCGCACGTCTGGGAATGCTTCGCTTACATTTACTGTATACAAACCAAAATGAAAGTAAATAAACCATCTAACCTTGTTAAAGTAAGCCATCGGCGATTGACACCATTCACCCAGTCCTTGACTTCTGTTCATCTGACACAAATGCTACGCTAACCAGTATAGGCAACTAGCTGTTAAGTGAAATGTTTTTTGTAAATTTGACAAAAATTTAGATATATAAAAATATTGTGTTTAGCTTTTTTAATAATAAACTATTTTAACATTTTGACTGTTTTATTAAAAAAATACTATTCTAGCTTTTAAATGTAAATACAATGCATAATTTTGACAAAATATCTATTACTAGTTGAGAAATTATATATCCATGAATGGCCAAAAAATGGTAATTTCTGGAATTCACTCAATCCAGGTAGCTTGCTAAATTACATGTATTTTTCCACAGCGTGGGTGGAGGTCTGGGCTCCACTGACATTCTAGTCATACGTGGTTATTACAGCCTCACATTCAATGACACAGTACTGCAGGTCTCTTGCCGTAAGATAACAGACTTGTTAGGTTTGAATGCACAGCGTAAAAAGAGGCTGAAAGTCTTTGAAGACGTGAATGTAAGTGGCTGATGGCGGCGGATAGCTGCGGCTTAGTGGCTCCTCATTATGTGCTGTAGCAAGCTGATTAAAACCTTTAGATTTGTTCCCAGCCTGCAAGTGCAAATGTGGGTTTCTAGAAGAAAAAAATGTAATAAAAAAAAAAAAAAAAAGACCCTGGAAGCGGTCCGCCCTGTGTTATCTCGTCTTTCAGCCTTGTCATACTAATTACAGTCTGTATTTACTTACACTCTCTTTTTGTTTTCTGCCCTTTGATAGGCATCTGCGAGCGCCGCTGTCGAGTCTGTTCTCATTAACACGTCGACAAAGTGAGATATATCTATCGAGTGATGATGGGGATATGGGCAGGGGAGAAGAAAAAGAGGTCACCGTATAAATGCTGTCTTTCTGCAGCCACAAAGATTTGTCGCAGTGTTGTCAGTGGCACATCCATTTGCACTTGAGGGTTCAAATGGCTACCAAAAGACGACAAGGTGTCAATCTTAGGATGAAACAGAAGGCTTCACAGCTGTATTACTGTTACGTGCCAAGTCTTGACGTGGAAGACAATCAGTTGTTTCATCTGAAATTACCCATAACAGATTTTATTTTCATTAGAATTAAAGAGGCTTTGATTTCTTCAGGACTGGACAAAAGTGGACTTAATAAATAAAAAACAAAAAAACATTTTAGCTCAGCAGAACTAAAATCTGACGGTCATCCGCATAGCAGTAGAAGAAAATATGTTTTGTTAAAATGAAACCTAGTTGTTTGTTTATTTTGAACATTAAAAAAATAGAAGAAAAAAAGTAAAAACTACAGAAAATGATAACTCCATAGTACAATAGAACATAAAAAAAAGAAAAAAATGATATTGCAGTGGGATAGTGGGAGGAGATACAGTGAAAAAAGGAGGAGCCCCAAAGTAGAACCCTGTGGAACACCAAAGGAGAAGGGCATAGCAGGACACAAAAATCCCTGCCTGTTAAGTAGGATCTAAACTACTCCAGAGCGCAACAACTAATGCTTTAATGTAAAACCATTACAATACATTATGCAGGTAAAAATTCCAACATGGCCGCCCCGTGGGAAAACAGACATAACGAACACGCTCCATTGATTACCAGCATGAGAATACACACGCAAAGGTTATCTGGGATCCTCAACGACACTGCTCAACCGCAGCACATAAATCTGACAGCGCACGCCGAGGCTTCTCGCATTCCTCGCATAACGTCACAATACCCGACAGTGTATCACATTTACCTTTCACCTGGAGCGCACACACCTTGAGAGCGCGATGCGGCAACAGTGCACCTGGGCCAGGCCACACCTGCTGCATAGCGCCGGGCCATCACATGAATCAGTCTGACTAGTTTCCACACAACTGCAGGAATGTACTACAACTTACTTAACAGTCCAGGTGTGTGTATGAAAGCCATACGTGTAGCCATGCACAGAATGTGCGCAGGTGGGTGTCCTCATGGCACAAACGTGACCTTTAAGAGGAGCACTGAGGGCGTCCCACCTACCAGCTGGAGAAGTGACGACCTGGGAAGTGAGAGGACTTCAAGAGTGCCGCTGTCCTTGTCTCACTGCGACCCTTTCTCATTACTTTAAAATTAAGCAGAAGGTTATGAAGTTCGGTTTTATCGGCATGTTTAATGGACTGTACGATGTACACAGAATGTGTACACCCTGAAGTAAAACGATCCAAATTGTGGCCCAAGTGTCAATATGTTGCGTGGCCACTGTTCTTTGAACAATAATTTGGGATGTGTTTGATTCTAGTGGAAAACAATTAGATATGATCCAGTCGGTACATGTCATCAAGAATTAGTATTACCAGGAGATGACACTCATGTACAGACTTGTGCCCAGAGCATATTGATCAATGTCAGTGCAATATATAAAAACATTGTCTAATCGGGGCAGGGCCCAGCTGTTTACACGGTTTACCGCACACGTCATGTGATTCAACGAAACGGCCTCTGTATCAACTTCCAGCTAAAATATAAATGACCGCGTTGGCCGCATTCTCGCAGGTGAATTGTGCTGCTGCTACAATTATCTTAATGCCTGCGCTGCCAGGATGCCGGGGGTACCAAATGCTGCTGTCAACCCAGGGGTTTAATTAGTTTGGCACGTGTGCCGCTTATAATCACCTGCCATTACTGGCTCTGGCTGCATCTGCTTAAACGTCTGTCGGAGGCAGGGGGTCTTTGCATGTGTCTGGAGGTAGGTAGGTTGAGTTGGGCATTGGTGAGTGTGTATTTTGATTATGGAAAACAAAACAAAAATGGAATCTAGACAATAAGGTCTTGTAAAAAAATATTTGTATTTTATTTATTTATCTATCAATTAATGTATTTATTTGTGTATTTATTTATTCATTTGCGTATCTCTTTATGTATTTATTTATTTATTTGAGATCAGCTATGAGGTATGTTCATTTGGACAAAGAGCTTACAAGTACAACCTACAGCTGAAAATTGGAGACCTTTTAAGTTAACAAGGCTAACGGAGTCACGTGACCATCGGGCTTAGTAGCCGAAGACGTTTTCCCACAGACCAAACGGTCTCCGAGTCCTCCGGCTCCAGTACGACAATGGCTGTAAGCAGCTCTATTATTCCCACAAAGTTCTCATTTAGCAACAAAGCGAGGTTTCAATATTATGCCGCCTGCAAAAACATCTGTCGGGGACTTGTGTGGCAACACTAATTACAAATATCTGCAGTAATCCGCCGCCGATAAGAGAGTCATTACTCCAGCAGACATTTATCACTGCGGGATTGATGACCCATTTCAGAGGGAGCCTTTGTACGAGGAAGTGAAATCGCTGATATCCCCTTTATCCGACATCGCCATCCATTCGTCAGGAGGCGAGCTAGTTAGAATTGTAATTAACAGCTTTGGACTTTGCCCCTAATAGAATTTTTGCAGGGACTGGCAGATTGGCATTGGGGAAGGGGGCGGTGGGCAAGCGGGGAGGGGACTTTTATTGTGTTTTTCTTCTCTTTATTCTCTCGCTAATTGCCACTCGGAATGGCGAAGGAGTTGTGTCACGAAAGCGCCACAGCAGAATGCCAAGTTAAGTCTTTATTGGGCTCCGAAACATTTTGGGGCACTTGGATTGATGCTCAACAGCTGTTATACAAGTCAAAACAATTTTACTGTAAAATATAATTATATGAACACATGGGGCTGTCATGTGCCACTCGTGTAGTTTTTTTTGGTCCTACTCCTTCATGCATGCAGTTACACAAGTTGGCATGAGCATGCCAATGACCCAAGTTTTTCAACCATGCTGGGACCAAATGTACCGTTCCTGACCTGAATATTTAGTCATTATTATTAAAATGTGTAATTTTTTTTATGCATGCATTTGTTCAGATTTATTTTTAACTGCTTTATATGTCTAGTTATTTTTTTATAAATACGAGTCATTTATTATGCCATTTTTATTTTTGTATATTAATTTACCTGCTGTATACATTTACTTTATGAATATTATATTCTAATTTCTTTTAGTGTGTATCAAACTCAAACACACGTGGTCGCATGTGCACACTTGTGAAGCGGCAGATGATCACAGTCAGTGGCCACTAAAGGTCTGGCCTCCTGCCGGCCGCATCCCATTTTCTTCGAGGTAATGAACACAGACAGCTTGGGGACTGCCCCGTGAGCTTGTGCCACCTCTCGCCAAGTCCCAGACCCACAACCCCCCTGCTTCAAGACCCTAAGGTGACAGGGACGGCAGAGATGTTCCCTACTTTGACAGGTCGTTCTTACCTAGCAGACTCACTACACACGTTGCCCCCACACGCAAACAAAAATGGAGCACAACACTAGTGTTGCTACTTTTCACATGTACACAACGTATTTACATGAGACACACACATTAACAACACAAATACTGCGATACTGCCCCTGTGTAATTTCTCCAGTGCACGGCTGGTGACAGGAGCAGCTGCGGCCGCTACGGCAGACAGATGAAATTTTCATAACTATCTCCTCCAACTTCCATCCTCACCTTCAGGATAATTTATGACCTGCCTGCCAGCTTTGAAGAGACAATATGCTACCTATGAAATGAAGCGCTCCGGCGCTGTAGGTTATAATTAAAAAGAGGGAAAGTGTGCGTGCACGCGTGTGTGTTTATCGCCAGGTAAGGTGGGAGAGGGGCAAAAGGGAGGCGATGAACATGTGGCACTTGTGTCTCACGTGTGGATATGCGTTTATAGGACACGACTTTAGTTCATTATATAGCAAAACAGCAAAAACGAACAATTATTTAGTAATAAAAAACTGATAATAAATTCAAATGTGGGGGGGAGGGATTAACATTAAAAACATTCTACAACCAAATTTTATCACAAGAATAAAATGGGTCTGTTATTAAGAGTCAGACCAAAAAATCTACCAAAGTCATAATAGAGGAATGCATGGGAACACAATTTTTGGAGTTAACAAGGGCCGCCATAAGAACGCGTACGGCATCTTTATGGGAGAACACACAGCCATTACCTCAAAAGCGCTGCACTCACTCCTGCCATTTGTTGCACATTGCCTACCACACATCCTGACCCAATGATATTCTATCAGCTCTCTGGGATGATGGCTTTAACCACCAAGAATGTTCTTATTTTCCCCAACTACCCGTAAAACAAGCGTAAACCCGTTCCTTCTGCCTCACTCGTCACCACAAATGCAAAATCCTGTTTCCATATATAATAAAAAAAAAAGAGCTTAATGGGTGAGCGTCTGCGCAGGAAGGCTTTTTAAATATCTGTGGCACGTTTAGTGGCGTTTTTACTCCCCACATGGCATTGCCGCTCTTCTCATGACTCAGATGCAAGGAAACAAACATGAGGGTCACAATTATTCCTTCCATTGCTTTGACCGCGCAACAAGTGAACGCATGTACTTACACAGTACGAAAAACAATCATGATTCACTACATAACTTGCGTTACACACCTCCAAAATTACTGACTTGTTTGTGCGCATGGCCTGAGTATGTCAGCAGCAAACGATGGAAAGTGCATTCCTAAAAGACTGACACATATTCAGGTGTACTTTCCAGCCTGGAACCAATAGGGAGGACTACTTGTTCTTCGGAAGCAGAAGCTGTGAGGCTGAACTGAGGTCAGGACAGAATATGGGGGTGCATAAGAATCCATAATTTACCATCGAGTGCACCTTGCAAACGGTTGTGGGCTACGATGGCCGCACGGACATGTCTGAGATAGAAGCAGACAAATTAGATGCAAAACATTTGCACACTTTTGGGTGAGAACTTGGAAGTCAAGCAGGAAGGGGTTTTGTTCCACAGTCTAAGAAGACAATGAATCATTTGATGACTTTACAGCAAAGACACTGTAGCTCTTTAAAGGCGGACACTAGCCACATTAGATAAGGCTGTGCATCTTAATTGTGGACACGACACTGACAAGTCCTGCAAATCCCAACAGGGACAGGGGCATCTCTATTGTCTCCCAAGTCTTTGTCCAACCCCTGCGTTGGAATGGAGGCAGAGTTTTGAAAGGAACAACACAAAAGACATGTCAGCACTCCAGGAATGAAGTGTGAGCCAATGGAGGTCTCTCTTCCCATCGCCCTCCCCGCCTCGTAGGGTCTCTAAGCATCCCCTCAGGGGTGATACAACACTAGTGAGGGTCATCCCCGACCGGGCACGGCTTTAACGTCGACACTACGGCCCCTCGCTGGCCCCTGGTGACCCCCAGCTTTTGATGACAGACCAAGTCTTTTATGGAGCCGTACCCTGTCCAGGTGAGGACAAGAGGGGATGACAATGGCAGGAAACATAAAGCTTGACGGAAGCTCAGGGGTCAAGCCGGACAGCTGAGTGATGAGTGCAGCTGGGAGGGATGCGGACCTTCTTTTGACCAGATCAGCTGATGGCGTCTTAAATGGTACAACGTAGGGTCATCGGTTTATAAAATCTTTGGTTACAATAACAGAGACAACAGTATTGTGCTCTGGCGCTCTCTTATGGAAAATTGTCAGGTCGCATATTTAGTCAAATGCATCCATCCATTTTCTGTAGCGCAATTCCAGCCTGGAGTTTGGCCTGGAGTTTTAGGGCACGTGTAGACCAACATTCATAACTATGCACAATTCAGAACATTGAATTTATAAGACTAGAAAAAAACTTTTGGTTGACTGCTAACAGTCACAAACAAAACTAATTCTAGCCTAGCATAGTTTTTTTGGGCCTCTATTTGCATTGGCTTGCTACAAGGTCAGACTTCACACCTCCCGAAAAAAAATGCAAATGAAACACCCAAAACTAAGCGGCGACACAAGGACTGGCAGATGTTCAATTGTGGACACAACCTTGTAGAATTCCATTAAATGCAACTTTTTGCACATTTAGAACTCCACAAATGATCGACTCGGTTTAGATGACCATTGTTTGACACACATAAAAAACAAAGAACAATGATGCATTGATGTCACGATTTAGAGGTGTCATTACTGAGCGCTGAGCCGAAAATGACCACTGCGATGTCTTTATTCACATATCCGGGTCCAACTGTTTCCAGCGCCAAAGGTCATCTGCTGTCTTTTCTCATGGCTGAAGGATGGGAGGACCAAGTTTGCCAAGTCAGGCGCAAACGCCGCCACTTGGCTCATAAACACCTCCGCCTGTCACCCCCACACACAACCCCTCCATCACACACCCACTCTTTTCTCCAGCACGGAGGCGAGGTGGGTTTGCACTCTGTTAATCTTTCACTGGAGGCCTGCTCTCTTTTAAAGAGTGGCCCTCTGGAGAACAGAGGCGGGCGGTGAAATAGGGCTAGTAAAGGACGAGAGTGGATAAAAGAGCAGGAAGAAAAAGCTACAGAGAGGAGCCAGATGGGCACCTTCACAGTCCATTTATCAAACCCAATGTGGGCCCCTCCCCTCCCCTTTTCCCCGCTGCTCTCATGTCCTAAACCCCCATGTAATTCTGTAATGATTTTCATTATCGTATAATGACCTTACAAAGCCTACAGCAGTTTGCATGGTCAGTACAAAACTCGCAGCTGTTCCCCTCGGTGTTTGTCCGCCCGCTGTGACAAAGCACTTTGCTTTGTTTTTTTGTGGTAATGCCCGACCTTTGGGTTCTTTGGGAGCATTGGTTTGAGGTGACCTCGCTGTATAGGTTCAAGATTGGTGGACTCTGACAAAACACAACATTCTCGAAAGAATCAACAAGACAAACGGTAGCAGGTTTTAGCCACTCGACACAACCTGATGCTTTGTGTCCGGCATGAGCGGCCATTTTTTTCAGACCCTCTGAGAGTTCTTTACCATGAGGTGCCATACCGAACCACCAGTGCCCAGTTGGAGAGTGTGATAACGCATTTAACACACCCGCTCGTCATTCACACCTGAGACGTGACACTAACACACATGACGAGAGAAAACCCGAGCCTAATTTTCACTCACGAGTATACTCACTTTTGTTACTAGCTGTTTAGACATTAATGGCTACGTGTTGAGTTAGTGTTTGAGGGAGTTGCTATTTGTGTATGACGAACCTGACACCAAAGTTATGAATTAAACTTTCTAAAACATGACCTATTGTCATCATTTAGATAATGAATCCTTATTTATTTTTATCTGCGTGTAGACAGGAAGTGGTAATTTTGAGCACCTGGCATATTGAATGCAAATTTTTCACATGACATTTGGATATGCCATTTCTGATCCAGCTTTCCCTGTTCCCTGGATATTACGTCTTGCTCTACAATATGTAATTCACCCGCTCTGCTATTTCTAGTCACAAACAGCACATACACATGCACATACACACACACACACACACACACACAACAGATAATTTCCAGTGAGCTCAATGAGGCCATTTACCGAAACGGGATGCAGAGGGCGGCATCTATCACAGAATTAACGGTGCACTTTGGGGAAAACCATGTTACCAAAGGAAACTCAAGAGAATAAACAAATATAGAAAGATAGCTTAACTTCTTTGGACCGAGTTACTCAGGAAAAAAAAGTGAGAAACCTACCTTCCTTGTAAAACCCCCTGAGAACATTTCATTCATATATTTTGTTGAAATTGCTATATGTGAGTTTTTTTGTTTTATGAAAATAGATGTAAAGGGGGAAAAAAAGTACTTTAAATTTGCATTCCATCAAGCTGGTAATCTCTAATCAGTACGTCTCACTTAACATTGCACCCAGCCATGTGTTTAGTTTTGTGTAAATGCTATCTGTTGACAGCCACTTGAAAGGATGACCCCTGGCTTTTTGGCAAGTGGTGGTGGTGGTTGGGAGGGAGGGGCGGAGGGTGGGGTGGGGTGAACGTGTGTAAAGGGGGAGAGGAGATATCGGGAGCAGCTGGAGTTCAAACACATTGTGTGGGGGCGCTTGACCTCCTTGAAAACTAATCTAATCACTCTTTCACTGTGGGTAGAGTAAACGTATGTCTGCCCTTGCTGACAAGGATGGAGCGTTTCCTGTACGGGGCTGTGATGATATTGCATGTCAGCATCAAATGATGCATTCAAGAAAACGAAAAAGGACTTGCTAGCTCCGGGCCAAGTGATGTACCCCAATTTTACTTAAATGCAACATAGCTTGGGAAGGGGTGCAACAATGCTGTTCCCATTAGTTGTAAATATACACACAAGTAATAAATAAAGATACATAGTAGTGATTAGAATTTTTCCTTTGTGGGCCTAATAAAGGCTAATATTATTCTATTCAATTCTAATCTAGTGTGGTAAATTTGGCAGGGGAGACAGGGCTGATGTTTTGGTTGGGGGACGGGGGACGGGTGGCTAGGCAGATGGTGTTGGGATGGCTTCTAGCTTTCAGCACTCGCGTCTTGGAATGCACCATCAGAGTCGTGGGCGTCGACGCGGCCAAGCAAGGTGTGTGGAAACAGCTTGTTTACAAGACTCATCTGGACCGGGAGACCTTTTCGGGTCAACTGGGGGTGACGCGTCCAAAACAGACGGCCATCGAGAGAAGACTAGGGCCTTGTGTGTCATTTTTCAGAAGCTAAGATGTTTTTTTTTTCCCCTCTAAATACTTTCTGGTTTCAAATCTTTTTTTTCGGGTTCTGGACTGTGTCTATTTGAGGTTTGTGTTTGGGGATGTGTGTGTATGTGTTTGACACGGGGGTCAAGTCTGAGCAAGACAATAAGCAGGGTAATCATATGTGACCGTCGTTAGTTTATACAAGACTCAGAGTGGTGAGAAGCAACAGCTAAAACAACAATCAGTGCATGTGTGTTTTCCGCAAGTGTGGCCATTCTTTATCTGAAGCGATGACCAGCGTGGTGCTCTCTACACTCTTATCAAGAGGGAAGGAAGTGAACAGATTTATCCAGGACACACGTGAGCTGTGATAGGTGCCAGGCCCAGGGAGTACAAACAAAAACATCAAACATGTATGTGTCCAGAATCCACAAAGGGAAATTCATTATTTGTTTCAAAATAGACCGATAGGATTATTTTATATGTATTACAGCTTGGGAAAATTATGGTCTGGATTTTGGCCAGATGGATTTAAAAAAATATATAATTTTTGATACATGAGAACTATTCAGCCAGAGACGATGATTATTCACTTTGTTCACTAATTTTCCGTATGCGTTACCTGTCTCTCCACGTCTGCCTCTGCTGGTGTCTGTCTATCAATGCAGACAGGAGTGTCTCTGCCATTTCTCTCCTGACATCACTTGCTTGGCCATCCTCCTCTACTTTAGCCAAGAACAGCATAGTCTGAAAGGCAAAAAGAATAAATAGGAGACCCTTGAACATTTTGGACAAATGTTTTATTGTGCCTCCATGGATGAAGCAAAGTTATGTAAGGCATGTTTGTAAGCGTGAACTGTAGAAAAAATAGACGCAAAAACCAACACAAACCCCCCCCAGAAACTCAGAACTGAAATTTTGGGGGGAGAATTTGACACATTTGAATATGTTAAATATTCTTTTGAATGTGTCCACATATTTTGAGAATGATTCCAAATCTTCAGATAATTACATATTAAAACAAAAGTAAACATGCATAAAATACAGTTGAAAGTCAGTTTGCAACATTTGCAAACTCCAATTTTTGTTGTTCTGCTGACACTTGTGTTCTTTGGGTTTTTGTAATTAATGTCAATTGTTTTGTCTATAGTGCTTGTATTTTGTTTTTGATGTTTGATTGTGGGTTGTTGACACCTAATATTATAAATACATCAATGAAAAATAAAATAAAAAGTAAATTGCAGATTTCAAATTGGATTGTGTTCGAGATTCGAGATTGCGTTGTGGGCCGAGTGTCTACTGCGACAGCCGCGGGCTGGCGGCGTCGCATAGTAAGTCTGGCATTTCAGTCAGTTTCACATCAGAGGACGGGCAAATTACATCCAATATTAAAGCGTGAGTCAATTAATCACGGCCTCGCACAGCACAGTGTAATGTACGAGTATCCCCCTGTTGAACATGAATTACGGGCTGGCTTAAAAGTGTGACGTGGCACATCAGCGCTAATCGGAGGCATCCTGGCAAACCTTCGCCTGCAAAAGTCCTCCGTCGCTTTTAAGCCGGTTGAGGGGGAGTCAAATGAAAAAGGATCTGGCAGTCCAAATTAAATGCGGCGCTGTCAGCCACAGTCAAATCCTCTCTTCCACCCACCCCTCCTTCGATCCTTCACAGACTCTTCTGGCTCTTTGAATATCCGTTAAAAACGTCGGGGGCCTTCTGGAAGCCGCCTGTGAAAGTGATGGATCTGTAACTCTGACTGACTGTGATGCCTTGTTAAGAGCACTCGCTTGCCGTCATATCCACCAGTCAAGTGCATTCATTTTTTCCCATTAACAGTCACCCGCCTGGAGAGGCTTCCTAGCTAGCTTAAAGAAAAAAAAACACCCACAATGCAAGGGGACACACTATTTTTTGCCTTTTTTGGTGACAATCTACCTGTCCGTCTTAATTCCCACCGAAGAAAGGTTTGATTGTTTCTGTGTGTTTCCAAAGGAGAGCGGTGTAATTCGCAGACGGTATAATGCGCTTACATCTTTTCCAAGACAGGTGTCCTAAAATAAAGTGTCTCCTTGAGTGATTACATTTGACTTTGAGGAGACACCAAATATTAGAGTGACCGGATGAAAACAGTGACTGTGACTCTCCGCCAATGATGACTAACTTTAGTTCAAAACATCCTCCAGGGATGGGTGACAGGTTAGAAAATTCATCGACACTGGGGCCCTGCAGCACGGACTTATGTAGGATTTAAGATCTGTTATGAACTTAAAGAAATTGCTCAAGGGCACCTCGGCAGTAGTTCGACACTAGTCATTTAAGGCAAACCCAACAACACACAACTTCTGTGGTTATTTTGCCAAGAGCTGCTTCAAGTAACCCACAAAATAAATCAAAGAATGTTTTTAGTATGTTCAGTTTAGGCCTTTGTGGGCAATACTTAGCTGTCTTTGATTTCTGCATGTTTTCTACTGTTTATATCGGTACACCACAGAATTAGATCTACAAACTTGATGATGTACATCGCCAATACTGAGTTACCACATGTCTGACCGAAAAACTGATTTTATTGTGTTTTCCTAGATGAATACATGTGTGCTAAAATGACCACAGTGTTGAAAGGGACCCTCGGGTTTACCCTCAGGCTGATCCCTCGGTTATTTAGCCAGGCCACTGTTTGTTTGTTAGTCAAGCCTGGCATCAGTCAGCACAGAGCAGACAACATTAATTTGTCTTTCTTACCGCGTCGACTAAATCCAAACCCCTTCTTCTGTGTGTTTACCCCCTGATGGCAGTAGCTGTCCTCAAGCCTCCACACCCTCAAACCAAAAGCTGACCACACAGGTCCACTCAACCCAGGACACATCCTCAGGTGAACCAGAGGGCAAACAGGACCTAGGCAGCTCAGATGTTTGGGACTCCAAGCATTAAAAACAATCCTGTCTATTTTACTAAAGACCGACATAAACATGGCTAGTCTATCCAAGCAAGGTATGTAAACAAGCACAAAGTCAGGCTAGGCTCATCAGGCAGCAACTACGATTATCAAAAGTTAAAATTCTGTCTTTATGGTGTGCCTATCAAAAATGGTTTTAAACTAGACAGGTTTTTAAAAAAAAATGTTCCTACAGTTTTTGGGGGACTGTTAATAGCCTTGGAAATGCATTAGTCGACTGACACCAAGACTTCAAATATACTGACCACCAAATAGCAAAACATAGACATGGTCTGGAATCTTGGATCAAGAGTATTAGAGGAAAAATAGTAGTAAACCTCACAAATGAAATTTGAAACCTTAAAGTTTTGGGTAGTGACTGACATTAGTTCTTCATTATATGAATTAATATTTTATTTTTCATCAAAATGATGGTGATTTTGGCCAAACACCAAAGCTTCAAGTTCAAACGAGCTTGCGCTAAACTGTCAACGGATATATTTGACAAGCTCAACCGCAAAGATATCTGATTTTACAGAGCCACGCCAAGTGGCAGCTTGGCAACCTCTTCCCTGTCTCAATCTCTTCTTGCTTTCTAATACAAGACCCCAATATTGCTTGGGGGGGGTCGCATCAGGTGCTTCGCCAAGGAGGGAAAAAAAAGCTATGGCTCACAAACAACTGGCAACCTGCGATCCTGTCAGACCAAGTCGTCGTCCGGACGAGTTATCTGTGCGTGTTTGTGGCACACCACTGTTGAGTAACTTTGCTCCTGAGGGCAAACTCTCCACTGGTGGCAAAATGGTATTAAGCCCGGGAAGAAAAAAAAAGTGCAGTGACTGTTCTGTGGCATTACAGAGGTTGGTGTGTAGCATTTGCTTGCTGCCACATGATTTTAGAAGGTTCATATTTCAACTATTATTTTCCATTGTGGAGGGAAAACAAAACAAAACAATACTTCTAGTCACGATTAAATTATTTCTCGTTCCTGGCTAACTTTATTACTCAAGCATGGTTTAAATAAAATGCCCATTTAGTTTTGTATTTTATTTTTGTATTATTGTGTAAATTGGGGATGTTTGCCTGACTCATTAGAATTGTTGTCATTAAAAAATACAATGTCTTCTAAAAGAACAAAATGCACGGTGTTGATATGTCCTTGTAACGAAAGGCCTTTGTGCTGAACTCGCCCATGCAGTGTTGTTGCCCCCCATCAATAATGTCACAGGGCAAAAATAGCTTTCACCATACACAGCAGGTTATATGGAGTGTAAAACATTAGAAAAATGTGTCTGCAACATCAGAGTAACATGTTTGAAGTGAAAAGGGGCTGGATGGGTGGTTGGCTTAGGGGGGAGGATGAAGACACTCCCAAAAAGGGAAGAGTCCTGTCAAGTGATTTTCTTTGAAGGCATTGTAACACAGTCAAGTGGGCAGAGAGACTTTCTATGGCCCCCAAAGCAGTCCATCTTGCGTCCAGAATACAAGTCGCTTAGAATGGACATATGCTTTCCACAGGATCAAATGGAGCAGAACTCCCAGGCTTTTGTGGCACTCTCTTTTTCGGGGCCACAAGAGAAGAAAAGGCAAATCTGTTGCCGGGTCGTTGTCCCACTGGGGGCCCACAAAAATCACATAAAAATTCACCGGCCTATTTCTTACAAGGCTTTTTTTTGTCCTGAGTCACATAATAAAAGGGGTGTGGATCCAGTTGGCCCTAATGGCTAAACCACCTACTTCCTTTCAGAGTCAGGAAGAGGCTACATATGCTTGCGTACTCCTCATTGGCCGTATGAGCATGGAACCATCTATCACTGGGACACCGCAGAGGTGAATGCGGGACAATGCGGTCCGAGTTGGCCAGAGATGTTACGCAGCGAACGAGACAGTCAAGGCCCTTCTGCTCGCTTTAACGGCCTCTTTTCTCTCTTTTTGGTGTATAAAAACCTTGTCCGGATTCTTGCTGGATAGCAGATTGGGATCAGCACCTCAGCTTCTTGCCAGTAAAAAGCTTTTTGCTAACTGGGACCAAGGCCAAACAGTCTACAGTGATACATAAGTCCCGAGCTTGCGGGATTGCTAAACTAATAAGTAAAAAAAGGGGGTGATGCTATTCATTTGTTAAAGATCTTGCTTTGGAGACATTGGAGTTATAAAAGTCATGATTACAATATATTTGAAGAGATCATTGGTTTAAAAGAATCAAATGATGAACAGGAAATACAGGCAGTACTGTTTGACTTTTTGTGTGGTATGGCTCACTTCAGAGTCGAGTCGAGACATGAGACCAAACCGAGATATTGTACGTACTGTCCTTTAAAAATTGTAATTTATTGTTAGGTTAAACCCGACACACACAGATTCCATCCCTACTGTATTCTAAAATTGTACAAAATCGTATTTATGCAAGGACAATCCCAGACCAGAAATTCCGATCCTACAGCTTCAATCACAAACACAGAGCAAACTTCATCCCTCCAGTTAGTGAACCGCTAACACCATCCTGCGCATCTCCTCACAGATAGAGAGATCTGACGTGAGTGACGGTGTTAAACGGGCAAGATGTAGGACGACGTAATTAACGCTAGTCCTTAAAGCGGGCCCGCTTTGGCTCCACCGGGAGCGCCCGATATAGCGCTCATTAATTCCTATTTGTGCATAATGAGAGGGTCATGTTAGATGTAATAAATGGCTCTTTTATTTGGGCGAGAGCTGCGGGGCGGCATCCACTGCTGGCTAGCAGTCTCATAAACACCCTTAAGCAGATCTCATCAGGCTCATTGGGTGGGGAACGATCACATTCAGCAAGCATAATGAATCAGGTGGATTGAGAAACTCCTCAACGCCCTTTGCTAATTAAATACAGAGACACGCTGCATGGTTTTGCGTAATATTACTCATTTAACACTACCAGTGTTTTCCCATCTTCCGAAGTCAATGGTAACCTCGTTGGTAGGCTTTGTTCAAAAGGTTAAACTATGTCATAAGCAATCGCAAATGTCATAAAAAGTAGCCTGAAATTGATTCTCTCTTCCTTTCAAACTAAAGTCAAATCTAATTAGGTCTTCCATTCCTCAAGATAATTAGTTACACGGCGTAACTCAAGTCTAAAGTGCATTTTCCCGGATTTGCCATTTAATCCCCTTGATGGAATCAGATCGTATCAACTCTAGTATTCCAGGACTGAGTTATTTTAAGATCATACACTGTATACAGTATGTTGAACATTCAGCGTTCAATGTAAAAAGTGCCAGTGTCGCTAACCCCTTTTGCCAGATTAAAGCGGACGCCATTTGAGGGCGTGTATGACTCCGTAATCCAATTATATGTTTCAAGAGGTCTTCTGTGCCGCGTGTGGCATTGTCCGTTATTGTTTTGCCATGTGGTTGCTGTGAGGTTTTCTTTTTTTTTTTCTTTTTTTTTTTTTAAGGGCATCTTAACTCTTGAATCTTAATCATGACAAAGCCAATCCAGTTGGAAATTCAGAGGCAGGGTAAAAATGCTCTCCGACAATCACATTTTATTTTTAGTATTTTTTCAAAACTTGCCATATGAAAGAGTTTACAACAAATAATTTGCATATTTTTTTATTTGCCACATTTTTGGGAGGTTTTTGTTGGAAGGCTATTGACTGGCATATGAGACCTTCAATAAATGCATTCACCACTATTTAAGAAACTAAGGTCTAATTTTTGTCTAATTTAATTTGGCATCTTTAATGTCAAACTTTTCTTAGTCATCTTAGCACTTTTTAACACAAACCCTCCTTTTCCCACGTCTCGGTATGACACAGGAGGAATAAGCAGGTCCCCTGCAGCCAACGCCGTCGAACGCGATTAAAGCCAGCCGGTGATTAATCTCTGATGCCCCATAATTCCTCTTTACCACTTTAATGGATGTTATCTCTCCTTCTCTTGAAGGAGCTTATCTTGCTGATCAGGGCCAAGGATGAGGAAAAAGTGGCTGTAGGTAGGACGATGGATGAACCAACGGGGTGGGGTGGTGGGCAAGCAAATCAAATCCATACAGAGGTAAATAAATAAATAAATATGTAAATAAGTAAGTAAATAAATAACGGTGGTGGAATGAGCGAGCTTCTAAGCGGATAAGGCAGATCAGGCTCTGTAAAGTGCTCATTTGTTTTCTAAGAAGACGTGACAAGCCGCTTCTTAAAACCTGCAGATACAGTTGAGGAAAAAAAAAAAAAAACACTGTCACACAGACAAACAAAATAAATGATCCAAACCGCTGTCAATAAACATCCACCGCCCACTTGCGGCGGGGATAAGCTAACCTCCACATTGGATCAGACAGAAGCAGGTACAAAGACCCAAATGTGCTTTTCCTCTTAATCATATTTCTTTTCAAATGAGCTAATTTTCTTTTGCTGAATGACAGTGATATAGAACAGCCTCGTTGATTTCGGCACTGTGACACAATCCAGAGCTCAAGACGCTGACACAAACTTGATGATGTCGCTTAATGTGCTCCAAAACTCCCAAATCAATCCTCCGCAGCTGCAAAACAATCGTGGGAAGTTCTATGCACCTTCGCTTGCGGAACAAAACCGTCTTGATTTGGGAATCTAGTGCACACAAACATGTGTTGACATTACAATGTTAGGTTCGCCTCCATCTATTTTCCAGAACGCTCATTAGGGTCACGGTAATATGTACGGGATTTCTATATTATTAATCTCTATCTACATATATAGCACACAACCCCCCACCTGAGTATGTAAAAGAGTGTCAGGGTTCAACTTGAACTCGTTGTGATCGTACAACAGACGAACAAAACTGACATTTGCCACGTCTAAATACAAAGCCGCCGGGCCCCAATGGCTCCAGGTAACACAGACGCACGCCGGGAGCCGCCACCGCCATATCTGCCGGTAAAAATTCACCAAAGGGGTTTAAGCGTTTACCCAGAACACTATCAGGCAACTGCTGAAAATTCAGCTTACCCTGTTGAATGGGGACTTCAAAGGGAATGGCAAATACCTTCACGATGCAACACTTTTCTTCTCTTCCCTCCTTCCCGGACTGCTTTTCATTCGTATTTGCAAACGGCTGGTGTAACATACGTCATTGGCCGCATATTTTTCTATTTAAGTGAATAATAACAATAATCTCTGGGTAATTTTTGACATCTGAATGGAGCAAATCGGGAAGGCTGCGGGTAAACAAGGTTGCACATTTATTGAATGCAAGATTATACAAATAAACGTATTACCCAAACAATAAGGTTGAATATGATTTTTTTTTCCACAAGACAATAAAATGTGCAAGCTGGTGCACAACCAGAAATGCTAAAATAAACAGTGACCGATAATAAATTGTGGCACTATGAGGCATATTCAGATACTTGCAACTAATTTTGCTTCTTAGTGTGTGACTGGATAACAAAATATATAATTTGTTTGATTGTTGCCGTCATATTTTTTTAACACATTTGCTTAAATGGATTGGAAAAAAAAAATTCTCTGGCGACACAAGTGGGTAAAAATAAAAGAAGAAAAATGAGTGCCGGTAAACGTGCATTTTTTTTTGAAATATGCCTTTTTCCCGAGCTCTCCAATAACAGAAAAACAATGATTGCTTGCTGAAATTATTTATGTCAGGCCGTACACCGGAAAGCGTAACATTTATTATGTTTTACAAAGCCATCAAATAAATGGGAGAAGGGATTAATTGCCCCCGGCTCGACCTTAAAATAATTATTTGGAGCCAGGCAAACTCTAAACTCCAATGAAATTGATACACTTTGATAATTAGATTCTTGGCACTGACCCGCTGGAGTCAATAAAGGTTATTAAGGCCAATTGCTGTCTAAACGCATTACGGGCAGGGGTAAACTGTCCGTCCAAGCGCCCCCTCCTGCCCGCTGCCTCCCCCCGGCATTACTCTAGCAACGCCAATATGATAATCCATTCTCCGTCCTGGGGCTCGTGTCTCTACTCTGCCGTACAAAAAACAGATTGGATTCGCTTAACCTTTTCCCGGACTTTGATCAAATGAGCTCACAGTGCAATAACATTTACATTGACCCCCCAAACACCCCACACCACCTCACTTCTCTGCCTCACCCCGATACACATTTATTGTTTCTCTACTGCGTCTCTAACACATGAAGTTAATATGGTTGTCTTCTGAGTTACTGCTGAATTTGATTTATAAACTAGTCCTTCTGATAGGAAACAATGTAAAGTTAGTAAGTCATTATAAAAGCTTTAATAACTGTAGGAGGGTGCGGGTTCGATTCCACCTCCGGCCCTCCCTGTGTGGAGTTTGCATGTTCTCCCCAGGCCCGTGTGGGTTTTCTCCGGGCACTCCGGTTTCCTCCCACATCCCAAAAACATGCTTGGTAGGCCGATTGAAGAGTCCAAATTGCCCCTAGGTGTGAGTGCGAGTGCAAATGGTTGTTTGTCTCTGTGTGCCCTGCGATTGGCTGGCAACCGGTTTAGGGTGTCCCCCGCCTACTGCCCGATGACGGCTGAGATAGGCTCCAGCACACCCGCGACCCCCGTGGGGACTAAGCGGTTCAGGAAATGGATGGATGGATGGATGGATGGATGAAGTTAAAGAAAAGTGCATCACTATATGATAAAAGCTAGCCAATATAAAATTAGACAAAATATGAGTAAAATACAGTAAAATAATATAATATATGACAAAAGAAGAAGCTAGCCAATGTAAAATTAGACAAAATATAAGTAAAACTACAGTAAAACTACTATGAAGAATGAACAGAGTGGCCCATACATGCTAGCTCGCATTAGCAGTGGTACCTTGACTTACGAATGCCCCAACTTATGAGTATTTCAGGTTACCAGATACAACGCTGCTCAAGTGGAGTAACAAAACAGTAGCTGACTCACTTTCAGCCATTTATTGAAGGGTACAAACAAAAATACAAAATTAAGTCCAAAACCCTGTAACTTGAAAATTCTCCCTGAAAATTCTAAATCTGATGACTTTTGAGGTCCATGTGATTAAGGATCATCTGTCAATTCCTTTACATCCCGACACAAAAAGGTAGGAAAAAAAACTGTACTTATAGGTGTGACCAATGGGATGGAAAACGGAGTGACAGGCTGGGTGAACGGAGACGAGGAAGACATGGCCCTCAATACCATTTCCTGTTTGTTCCATCTTGATGTATACAAATGTACTCAGGCTGGAGTGGAACCCGTTTATCATTATGAAAGTCTATTAATTTTGCCTTGATATAAAAAGAATTTGCTCTAACAAGGCTGCTGTCAAGGCGAGGAGAACAGGAAGGAAGAGCAGAAGAGATTTCGCCACCGCAGCCGGCTCCGCCTTTTTGAAGTCAAGACGAGCCGCCACTGAAGTCGAGGAAAGTGACAAATTAGGGGGGGCTGTAGTGTGCCGAGCGAGAACTGCTAAATCAATTAAAGTCACATCGAGTGCAAACATTCGCATCAATGGCCTGCACGCACACACAAATGGAGGACAGGAAGAAGAAGAGGATGGGGTGGTGAGAAAACAGTACACCAGCATCAAGCCAAAATTCCTTTTCTGCCTATTGTGGATTATGACACATTGTTGCTAGTTCAAAGAAAAGGTCACGATTGTGCAAGGGCCACGAGAGCAGACACCTGAGGAAACCTGTGAGACAGGTCAACCCCGATCACAGGGGAGTGGAGAACCATATCGTTTAAAGAGGACAATTAAAAAAGTAACACATAATTAAAAAAAAAAAAAAAGATCCAAAACACACACGCCGACGTTGGCCACAATGCAATGTTCTACTAAGGTGAGCCAAAAAATTCAGTAGTTAGAACAAAACGAAGAAGCTAGAGGTCGCCCAGGGGCGAGGCAATATCTTTGTGGCGGTTCGAACAAATGCACCCCAGGGTCTTAAATACGACAAAAAGATGGTGAAATGTTTTCACATCGTTTTACAACATATCATGCAACCTGCGGCCCGTGGGCCATTTACGTCTCCGTCAGAGCGTTTGACACAGCCGAATACTAATATAAACACTAATGAACTTTAATGAACATTGCTGTGATCATTGAATGTTTTCAGAACTACAGTGGGCATCGGAGGACTTCATCAACACGAAAAGGTACCCCTCGCCGTTATTGTTAAGAATATGTATTTTATTTACAGAGAACCATATGGAGTCATTTCTACAGCTTCACAGACAGGTGTTGGTTTCCAAATAAATGCAACAAAAATGTGTGTGTGTGCGTGTGCCTGATGGAGAAGTGGGGTGGGGAGGGGGAGGCGCTCTTGATTTAAATAACGCAAGAGAAATGTGTTGTGATCGCAACACCCCCCACCCACATCTGCACACACTCCCCAAAAGGAGGAAAATCTATAAGTCACATGCATGAAGTGCTTTTCATCAGCGTATGGAAGAGGTCGATGCACGGGGATGTAAATATTGCTTGCCAGAGCAATAAATGTTGTCTTTCATCACGACGCCTGAATTATTACGTTTGCGCGCCGGGCAAATGTAATATTATTTTTGCATCGGCTCAATGAATGGACAAAATAGAGGGGAGACATAAAACAAATAAACAAAGCAGCAGTATGTATATGAAAATTGGCTTATTTATTGTATTTAAATCTCTCTGTACTATGAAGTATGTCTCTCCATTTCTATTTTATTAGAAAACATTATTCAGATGATATTTACTATGTCGCTGTATATTTGCGGCTTTTATTTAGTCATAAAAAACGAGCTTGAATTTCCTGCATTAGCGCAAGATGTCTACTGCACGGATGACATTTATTTACTTGTTACTATACGGACGTTTAAAAACATCATTAACTTATTTTCCCCCTTTATATTTATATTTGTTGTCATTTTAATTAGTAGAGTTTATATGCTTATTATATACATGTTGATAAATACATCTGACTTGTATTCATTTTTTTAAATGTAAATATTTTTAATAGTTAAACATAAAATTGCTGATTTATCATCTACATCAAGTCATATACAAAACTATTCTTATGGATTTTTTTTGAAGTCTTTTTTATTTTAAGTAAATGACCTTAAATCAATGCAGGGACTACACGTACGTATGTCTCGTGGTAGTTAAATATCAAACCATATTAACTTTTACAAATATATATCATGTGCAATATGTTTAATATGTTTTGATTTTGTTTCATACTTTTGATTTATTTTTTTGTGTTTTATTGATATGCAAGTGCAAGAAATATATTCAAATTCTGTAACACACACTCTTCTGAGTAATAATTCTCCATGATTCAATTCTATCTAACTATTTTGTTTCATTCAAGTATTTTTTGACCACATGGAATAATTCCAAATGTAAACCAAAAATTAGGCCATGGCTTACTTGGCTGTTCCGGGAACATTCGGAAAAAGCTTGGGTGACACTTCGAAACAAGGCGAGCGAGCAGGAGAAAGAGACCTCACATTTCACTTGATGCCCTTCTCTAAATGCGCCTCCAAATCACTCACTTCATTTCAGGGCCCCCAGAGGCGGCACTCCAGATGAGTTTAGCACCCACCCCCAAAAAAAAAAAAAAAAAAGAACAAAAAACCTCACCCGTCCACCCACTCATCTCACCCGGCAGAGCTTGGACAGTGAAATTGCGAGAGAGCTACGGAAAGAGAGAGGAGGCTCTCTCAGTCTTCATCCCCGCCCGAGCATTAGATGTGATTACTGCTCAGCTTCGCACACTGACATAGACTGAGAGCTTCTCCAGTCACTGGCGGCGGGCGGGCGAGCGACTCAAGGAAACACAGGGGAGAAAGCGAGGAAGAGAGTGTTGGATGATAGAGGATGCTTCAGTGATGCAAGAGTGCCCCCTGCTGCTTCAGACGTCAAGCTTGTTAGACACGCAAACACTTTGGAGAGCGAGCGCAGTGTCGTGTTGTGTGTGTAAATGTGTGTGGCACATGTGTACAGCGCGATGCCGGAGACTTAATTATGAGTGTGACATTACAAAGTGATTCCTTTACAGTGGTGTCTGACTAATAGCCGCGTCCCTCCGCAATAAAAGCGTCTGCGAGGCTGCGATTAAACAAATGACACGTCTTTAAGAAGGCGCCCGTCCGTCATGTCACAAGAAACACACGCGCACACACGCATTCCCTGGACGGTGGGCATTTCTTGGGCGCCTCGTCATTTGTGTTGAGGGAGTTTTGTGTTTACCTCACAAGCGGATGGGTGTTTACGTTGGTTTATGTTGGTGAAGCGATTTTTTTATGTTGATGGTATGTTAGCGCCGGTTAGATTTGGTTGCTTGGTTTTGGTTGGTGAAAAGCACAGTGAAGCTCAGCATTGGTAATTGTTATTTCTGCTTTTTTGTTTTTCAATATGAATGTGTGTGTGTGTTTTTCAATTTTTGTAGTGTGTTTGGATGCTTTTTAGTCATAGGCTGAATATGAAGGCCAAATTTCAAAGCTAAATTTTAGGTGTGTAAATTGATGTCATACAATTAATTGTGACTTTCTAAAGTACTTATTTTTCAAATTTCAAGTGTTAGAATTCCATACTGTCTCCCATTTTTGATTTTCTCCCAAATTTCTAAATTGTAAAAAAATACACAATTATTAAAATTTGCAGTATGACAAATTAGTTTTTTTTGGGGGGGGGCACAAAACTATGGAGTTCCAAACACCACAGTTAGTGCAAATTTTTACATTGGACAATTATGAATATTAAAATGTGGTGATTTTATTTCTACCATAAAAGCATAAGCAATTTTTGGAAGGCTTTTTGCTTATTTTTGTACTACAGGAACAAAAGTGTTTTTTGGGAGATAAACAATTTCATATTTCGACACACCCTTAAAACCACTGGGGGAAATTGTGAGCAAATGGTGGCAATGACGTTTTTCTAAATATGTGTTTGTAGCTCACTATTTTTTAAAACTGTTCTGCAACATTCCCCAAGAAGGCTGTGCCTCTCTCTCTCGAGTCCATGAAATGTCAGCGTCAATCAAAAGCGAGCATTATTAACTTTCCATTGTTGTTTGAAACAGCGCTTGTGTCTGATCTCATCAAAGAGTGTGCAAGTGTACTCTGTGTTGTGTGGCAAACACGAGATCAAAAGCTCACCATGGTCTCCATCACTTTCCAGTCTTTCTCCAACTCCTCCATGGGTTTGCTCCACCAGCTGCAGAAGCGTGTGTAGCGCCGGCCTTGAAACCAGTATTGACGCAGCCACTCAAACTCCACCTGCACGCAAGTCGACAAACACAAAGCATTACGATCTTGATCGAGTCTATAAGTAATAAACAGCCTTTTTTGTTTTCAGTTAGTAAAGACAATTGATCTTTGGTGTAACCATAAACGATTGAATGATGACACTTTAATCCCATCGTGGCAATTTAAGGGCGAGCCCGTTATGCGGTCCTCTTCTGTTCTCTCACACGATTTACTTTGCAGCAGTAAATTACCAAATTCGACTTAAATGCATTAGTGTGAAATGATTTCATTGTTCCAACAGTCTTTGAAAGTCTTCATGTGGGAAATACGGACAAACATACTGACGACTGAATTGGTCAGTATTTTTTACCATGAAAGAACGATGAAAACAAATTATCAAGACGTTTTTGACATGTTTTTTAAAAGAAAAGGTTTGAAATTTATCACAATTAATACACTTATTTTCCAATTAAAAAAATGTTTTTATAGCTTGACATTTCTTTTTTTATTATTAAAATTGAGACAATTAATTATTGAATACAATTATTACACTTTATTACACTTTTTCCCAATTAAAAAAAGTTTTTATAGCTTAACATTTAATTATTTATTATTAAAATTGTGACAGACTAATTATTGAATATTCACCTTAACATGCCTTCAAGTACCATAAAACTTTGATAAGATTTACAACTAAAGTAGTTTGTTTTTTTTATTCTCGCGGTTGTATAATTGTTCAGAATATGATTTACCAGACTGTGTACAACACTAATCAAAGTCTTACCCACTAGAACACCTTAAAGCTCCGCCCACTTGGTACTATCCCGCTTCCCCATCCCTCCCGCCTCGTTTACAGATGACAGTCTCGCCTATACTGATCCACTCCAATCTACTCCGCTGGGACCCGTTTTTTTTTGTGTGTGTATTTTTTTCCCGCTCTTTTGAAGTGCTGATTTAATCCTTGCAAGGAAGTGGCGTATAGCCAGGTGTTTCTAACTATGTGCCGGTTTTTGCGTTTGTTCTTTGTATCGACGCTGCCTGTGCCCTTTGTTTGCATCCCTGCCTAAAAAGTTGCAGGCGTAAGCGCGGATGTCAACGAGCGCCTCCCGCCTTCCCAATTGCCGCCAAGGCGAAGGTAACGCCGTCCTCCCCCAAAACGTCCTACAAAGCATCATCGGTAGACGAAACAAAGCAAGCGGCACTTCATTTTGACAACTGTACAACATAAAGTGGAGTTGCACATATTTCAAATGGTAGTTCTTCTAAAGGAGCCTTTTCCCGCATTGTATCGTACAACACGCCCTGTTTATCGTAAAAAAACGGCGAGTGCCAAGCTGTTTATTGCATTACATTTTTAGTATAAACATAAAACAAAGATTACAGATTTTGTATTTGACCAAAACATAGTGGTGCAGAATGTTATTGTAAAATTAATACATGGCATTTATTTGTATTCCCATTACTTACTATGAGGGAACAAAAAATTGTTTTTAAATCCATAAAAATCTGAAACTCCATTTTAGAGACTCAACAGTTTCTAGTGTTCCCTATATTTTTTCTGTACTATGTGATGTATTATCTAGTGTTGAGGCAGAACACAGGATCATCGCTCTGATCCCGGCAGGGATGACATGCAAGGACAGGCCCGAGTCGGCGCTACTCGGAAGCTTCTCGGTGGCTCCATACAAGCCAGCCTTCAAAGAAATGTCATCCTTTATGCTCCCCGGTATCCACTCCCCTTCGATCACCGCGGCTCAAACAAACAACAAAGCCATCGAGGCCCGATATCGGACATCCTTTCCTTCCTTTTCTGTCTTCTGATTGTCTGCCTGTCCTTCCGCTAGGAGAAAACAAACCGCTTTGAGCCGCGGTGGACTTTGTGGAGTTGTGGCATTTTGGACTGGAGCGTCCAGCTGGGCGCTACGAGGATGGACGGTTGCGAAGAAAGAGTTGTTGGGGTTGCTTTTTCTGCTAGCGGCTCCCCCGAGGCAGTTGCTGTCATCTCCATTGGTGATGGACACACTAGCTACATATTAGTCACACGTTAAGCTACCTGGCTGCCCACTGTGGCCAAAAAGGACAAGTAACTCTCCATTTTTTTCCTCTTCCATTTAATGAGGCACATTTTTTTTCTTTATGGTATTCTCTCAGCGGACCTGATTAATTTCCAGGGGGACAGAGGGGAGCCCGAGGTGGGAGCTGATGAGTTGAATCGATCCCATTCCGCCGACTAGTGTTTACTTTGCCCCAGAAAGACCACACAGATCAGGTAGGGAGGGAAAAAAAAAGCCACACACACACATGTCAAATTATTTTCATGTGTGTGGCCCAGTGCTTATACTTGTCCAACATCAAGCCCAGAAATGGAACTTTGAAACAATGAATTTTAGAGTAACATCTCAAATCTGTCTAATGGATAACTTTACCATTCCAATACTAATTTATGTCAACTCTTGGATTATTTAAATGTATCATGTATAAAAATCATTAAATCCCTTTAGTGATTTTCACGTACATTCATTAGCCTAAAAAAGTAGTAGTTTGACGCCATTGCTTTGCCCTTCCGTTTGTGCAATACAGCAAACAAAAGGTGAACACGTGAATTAAATAATAACTGTCACACAGACAACATCTGGCACAGATCAGAAGGAGACACGTTTTAAGAGATTACAACAAGATGTCAGACGCCCCTCAGGTGAGGCGTTTCAAAGAGACCTTGGAAGGTCACGTGCGCACTTCCCCCGTGAACATGCGTGTTGGGGTGAAGCTTTCAATATTTACCAACATCATTAGCGAGCGGGGTCCCTGAGGGCTTTCCGTCACACAACCACCTGGGAGGTGACACAGTAGCTTTAAATGGGACAAGGCATTTGCGTCTAGGATTAGCATTTCAAAGGTAAAACATGGACGCTTCCTTCTTGTTGGGTAAAGAAGGAAGAACGACCAAAAAGTGACTACAAGAGGCTGTTTATGTTAGGGCTATGTGTTTTTTTTCCCAGGATGGATCCAATTTGGACTGTTTACGACCACTTGTTTTGTTTGTGGCCTGAAAACATTCATCCGTTTTCTCCCACCCTTGAGCTCATTCGGGATAACAGCTGGAGTCTATTCCAGCTGGTTTTGGGTGAGATGAAAATTTGAAAACGTTTGTATTGTTTTGTTTTTTAGTAGACAAAGTGTCCACTTGTTAATTGTTTGTAATGTTTGCGAGTTTAGTGTACATCCATCTGGGTTACAGTAAGTACGTACATTTCCAAATACTATATACAGTTGACCAAAACTTAAAAAAATATGTTATGCAGCCAGATTTGCAAAATGAAATCTGCTCTCAGTTGGATAAATGAATAAAATTCTAATAATATCAATGAATTAAAAAAAATGTTGACTGTTGTTCATATGTTGACTAGGTAATTGGTTGTACTAGCTTAGCTCACTCTGTATGCCCAGCGCCTCGTTAGGAGGTGCTAGCTTTGCCGTTAGCGCTTTCTTTTGTTAAAAGGGCCCATAGGGCGGTGCTCGGGTCAGGATGCCTGCACGTCTCAGGCTTGTTCACACTGCAGTCGTCCATGTCAAACACAACCTGCGCAATATGCAGCCTGCCGCACGCCAAAGGTGGACCGCCGTCATAAATAACGCTGCTAACAATACATCATTTAAGTGGGTGTTCTGTTCTCGTGGGCAACTTCAAACAAATGGCCACATCGATCATTGCAAATGCCAAGAGGGGGGCCCCCGCCAGCTCACTCAAACAACCAAACACCCACCACTTCACCTCAACACATACATTAACATGCAACTGCTCTCTTATAAACAGCAATTTGTTTTTTTGAACAATTATGTCTTCAAAACTATCAAAAGTGGGAATATTTTACTTGATTACTTGACTTTACGTGATTAAAAAAAATCTACCTATAGAACGGAAAAATTTAATTTGGAAACACTTCGTAAAACTAAAAGTACATAAAGCTTGCGTACTACATACTAGACTACCTTCATCAATAAAATTATGGAATTTGGGATGCTAAATTCAATTTACTCCAAACCACTAATTAAATATCAATAATATGTTACGATACCTTCTTAAGATGCTTACAGGGGGGAAAACAGATGAGGAAGAAACCCCTTGATTTGAGATATTTTGTCCAGATTTTAGTTATTGCAGAGTTGTATTCCCGTAGCGAGCCCATTTTTGCTAATCCTGGAAAGCTAGCAGGTGTTGCCAACTCTCCCCCCAAAAAAACGCAACTCTATTGTTTGGCTCAGCTGAATAATTAATATTGTCTACAACCTTTAAACAACCTTACATCAGACTCATCCGTCATGCCCGCCCGTTGGGGTTCCCGGGATGCTAGCGTTGGCTAAGATGTGCAGGCCTGGGGAGCCCAGGGTGCGGAGGGGAGGGCGAAGAGGTGAAGTGCGATATTAACTGTTCGCCAGCGGCAAGCTAGCGGAAAGAGTCTCTGTTGACCCTGCAACACCCCGAGTTGAGTTGCTCATTGTTGGTAGTGAAAAGGGGTTAGCGAGGAGCGCCGGGGTAAGACTCCATCTTTAGATAACATATGGGAAGGCTGTTACCATGCAATCCATCACAGGCTGCGGCAAATGAGAACTACCTGGACTTTGAGGCGTTGTTTCCCCAGAGTGGAAACAAGCGAGTAAATGGAGGGAGGACAGCGAGAAGCTTCTTTTTCGGTAGCTTTAACATGCTAGCATGTGCCTCTGGGTGTGCACAAGGAAGTGAGGGCATGTTAAACCAGGATCAAATGTGGGTTTATGCTAAGCACTACCTTTGATGGCATTTTGGAGACTGCTGTTCAAGGTTTGGGCACACTTGACACCTTAAGTCCAGTTTGCTTAACGTTCACAAGTCAAAAACCCATACATTTCTGCGCCAGACTTGTCAGACTAGAGGTCATGTTTCTAGCAAAACGTAAACGGGTCAATCAATGACATCAATTGTTCCTGAAGTCACTTTTTAACAATAGAACAGCGGTACACAGAAGGACTTGAAATAATCCACAAAGTAAAAACTCAACACATGCATGAGCAGGACATATTCATTTCACGTAATGAATGCGATCATTCTTAGATGATTTTTAGTTATAAAATACTCTTGCAATGGTGTCACGCTTACTGTACTCTACAGCGCGCAAATGTTGGCAGTGCACAAAAGCGCACATGGTTTCACTTTAAATTCATTCCATTCTATATTGACAATGATATTATTTATTCACTGGATGTCTGATGTGTCATATCTGCAGCTGGTACCGAACCACTAGCTCCACCAAACATAAAGATAAGCCTTGAGTCATACACGCGAAATAAAACTAAAGAAATACATACTGTATATCAATAAATAAATAATAAATGTGTATTTATTTGTGATGTTCCAAACTTTTTAATGCATTCAATGCACAGTAAATCAATTAGCCTAAATAAACGTCCTGTTGCTAATCAGTTGAAGGACTAAGTTGTATTTTACAGTACTGTGCAGCCGTCCCCATCCGCCTGCCCAGAAAACACGCACACACTAAAAATCATGCGCAAACAAACAACATAAGTCAGACAGCTTTAGTGAGTTATTCTCCTATTTATGTTTTTATGAGTAAAACAGATGTATTTTATGTTTGCTAGTAATTTTGACAACTTTTGAAGTGTTCTGTTTTCACTTGCCGTTAAAAGAAAAACAGAGCCTTATTTCCCGGACCGGCCTCCTTTGATTCCATGTGGTGAAGCAATACGGTACCGGTAACACTGCCGTCTTTTCAAGCATATACAAAATGTGACACTGCTGTGCTGTGATGCGGGAAGTCACTCACCTCATTGTGGATCTCCTCGCAGCGTTGCATGGTGGCCGGCCTCAGGGTCGTTAAGCTGCGGGAGCCGGTGTCCGGGTCCGTGTGCAGGTTGGACATGGCCTCCTGGCACCGGGACTGGATGTAGGTCAGAGTCCCGCTGGAACACTTGATTGGGACGGAGATACAGAAAAATTCTGATGCACATACTAGATGATGACCACTATTGATAAGGTTATATATGCTTGACTGAAAAAAAAAAAAAAAAACTTTTTTTTTTTAATCTGCCAATATCTTTTTCTTGGAGCAAGCCGTGCGGATATTTGTCCAGTTGTGATTTAACAGAATTAGTAAAACGTCAATGTAAAATTTTCTCACCTCAGCCACTCTGTGGGTGGAGCTGAAGCGAACGGCATCTCCGGCAAGGACGCAGTGCTGGTGGGTGCTGTTTAGGCTATCTGGAAGACAAGACAAAGACAACAAAACAAGGTCAATTTAAATAGTTTAAATATACATTTGGTGTCATGTTTACGGTTTAGTATAAATATAATGTGTATCATTAAAGGTGCTCTGTCCTAAGTTGTTTGCTTGTGTAAAAAAACTTTTGTGTATATTCATCTTTTGATCTGAATTCCACAAAAACAAAATAATTGCCCCTGCCGTTCCAATACTTTAGAAACAGACTGTAGTTACGTATAGACAAGAGTCTTAAAAAGTGGAAAACTCAGTGTCAGTGTGATTTAAAAGTAAAGAAAAAAGAACAAAATGTACAATATACCTGGTGCCAATGTGGCCCAAATTTTGGGTATTGCGCGACAGACTGTGTTGGGTCCACAGGGAGCAAGCAGCACTATAGCACGGTCTCTTAATTAGCAAACAACGCCAGATCACACTCAATCTGTCGAAGACGTCAGCGCCATACCGACAAACATTTGTCCAATATCGCGGGAGCTTTACGGAGAGGCCTTACTGCTGTTTCCCGCCTATCCCGCCATGTGTTTCTTGTGAGTATAGATGTTCCACGGTGCTGTCGTTATTTGCCTCATAGACCAATAATTAATTTAGCCACGACAGGCGACTGTCGATGGCGGCACATGTGCGTATTTACACCCGCCCGTAGCGGGGGAGTACACCGTCTAATGCATGCGATTTGAAAGTCAAACAGCCGAGCGCTTTGGGAGGACGATATTATTGTTTGGTTGGAAGCGAGAAAAAGGCGGCGACAAAGAAAACAACTTTGCCGCCATTTTTTTGCCCTCCCTCACTCTGATGAGATTGTGACGGATTAGGTCCCCGGGCGGAATTACTCGGCGTCTTTAAAACTGTTTATATCCAATAACAAATTATCTCCATCAATCTGCTCTTTTCTTGGCACGCCGGATGCGTTGGCGGCATGGGGATGGGAGTTGAGGCAAACTCAATAACTGTAATAAGTATTTATCTTTCTTTCAACCCCTGCGCCTGCTGCCACTTGTCCTCCTTTTTCGAGAAAGCAGGCTTTTAAATATATTGGGTCAACTCGTGTCTGCAACCACCCCCCCCACCCTCCTGTGTGCATTGGGACCTGGGAATCTGATTACGGAACAGGCCTGGTGTCAAGACTTGCATTGTTCCTTATTTAACTGGCCAAATTCCATTTGGGTGGAGATGATGCTGATTCAATTTGTGGTTTTAGACATTAGCAGTTGAAAAGGGGCCGCCGGGAGACAAATGGCAACGTGGTAGCCGTCACTTTTCTGTCCAGCCGTCCGTCCGGCTATTTCTTGCCTCCTGCCTTTTATCTAACACCAGGAAAGAAATGACTTATGGTCTTCTGACGTACGATTCACACAGACGTTATTTCTTACAAATGAAGAAGTCCGGCATCGACCGAAAAAGCGCCGACAACCTTTGCGTGCGCATCTCGTGCCAAGTACTTAATTCAGGTGGGCCGAGAAAGCGACAAACGGCCGAGGCCCCCACGGAGCGAGCCACTATCGGCGCGCAGCAGTCGGGGCCTCTCAAGGGCGTGCTCACTGAGCGAAGCGTAAATTCCCTCACTGATCCGCGACAGTCAAGTCCCATTAGAACGCTCCGCGCAACGGCCCATCACTCTATTATCGGGCCCCGGCCTGAAACTGACGGTTCTATTGTAAATCTCATTGGGGCTAAAAGGAGGTCGGCTTCAAGCCCTGTCAAGACGAATGTGAGGGACAGGCTGCGACAGACTCGGAAAAAGAAAATGTGATGTCTTCAAGGAGTCATAGATTCATTTAAATTCAGATTTCATGCTTGTCAAAAAAATGGCAGGTATCTATCACATGCCTGTTTGTAAGACAGGCATATTTGATTATTTTATTGATGAAATATTGGGACATCGTAAGGGGATGCATTTTTTTTTTCCACTCAAGCTTACCCCATCCAACTTTTGGCAAGCGGAAGGGTCACCAATCAATCTCAGCTATGAATAATTTAGAATGTGTTCAATAAATTTTGAAAATCACAAAGAGGAAAAACACAAATACGAGAATTGCATGCATGGAAACGGAAAGCCAGAAAATTTCCCTTTTTTTTTTTTTCCCCCTTAACGTTTTATTACCAAATCCTACTGATTTCTCAGAGAACATAAAAACTTGGTTTTGGCTTTGTAGGCGACATAATAATCAGCATGAATGTGTTTACCGCCTAGTGCAGCAATCTGACCTCAGCCTTAAACTTTGATTTACATCCTGAAACTTTCAGTCCATCTGTCTGGCCCCAGCAACTAGCATTTCCCTAACCTCTGCTAATGCACTCAATTTCATGGAACTTAAGTTTGCAGTGCTGCCGCATACATTCACAACACCTCAGATCACTTTCACCGGCAGTCAATTTTAAATGGCGAGAATAGAACAAAAAGTGAGTGAATTACATGCTCATGGCCGCCGGTATGGGTCATTGGGGAGGGAACACTTGAAAAACATTTTAAAAAAACGGTTTCGAATTTGGCTTGATGGTGCATATGTATGTGTGTTGTTGAGATTTAGTACTTCTCATATAATAGCAGTCTCCAGACTGGAGGGGCACCATCAGGCCAGGTGTGTGGATGTCCCAGGCCACCTTGAGGCCGATTCTCCAGCTCGCCTTCTCACCGCTGCATTCACCGCTCTCACCTGTCAATCACAACAAGGCCGAACATTACGACACGCACCAAGTTTCAAGCAGTGAAAAATGGCAAATTTGAAATATAAACACATTAAAGCAGCCTGGTGTTTTATTATGTTATAGTGGCTGTGATGTAAATCAACATACTATGAGCGTTTAACAGTAAAGGTGGGACCAGTAAATAAAGCTGAGGTTCAAGTTCAAGTCATTTGTTAAGCACTTTTTAAATTCAATTTACAGTTTTACATTTGGAGGTAAAACGCTATTTGGTGAACGTGTATCTTGGAGCTAGTTAAAATGTCAGGAATCAAATGCAATTATTTTTTACATTATTATTATTCTCAAAAAATCAAAATCCAAATTGATCTAGTTTAATGAAGGCTTTTTCAAGCACTATATAGTGCATCCAATTCTTCAATCTTAAAAACATAATTGATAGCTATAAAACTCAAGCACAATACGCTGTGTTGACAAAGTAGGCACAGTTTTGTGGGTTGATCTCGGCTGTCTGCACAAGATCGTTACGCTATTAGGACATGCAATGGCTAAAAGCCTGGGCTGGATGTTGTGCAATGAGTCTTATTGGATAGCGGCTAGGCCATGATGTTCCCGTTTCCGTTCACGATAAGCACCTTCACTGTTCTCCCCTCTACTCGCTGTTCTTACGACGGCCTGCTCAGAAAATAAGATTTAACCTGGCTGGCCAGCACCCTTCAGCACAAATCGATACTAAAGTCTTTTCGGGCCTCTTTGCCCCGCAGCTGCCTTTTCCTTTTTGCTCAGCACGGATAAATAGTAACTTAATTTCCCGCCATTGTGCTCTGAGAGCCGGGTGATGACAGAATTCCCCAAGGCCTTAGCGATGGTGGAATATCCGCCTCTGTGCGGGTTAAAACACAGCTACGGCAAGATTCCTTTGGATCTCCGGCTGTAGTACGGGTTCCCTTAGGCGAGCGGCCGTCTGAACACCGAGAAGCCTTATGCTGCATCTTGGTCCTGGGAACACTCCGAGTCAACCACCGGAATAAAGCTCCGGTCACACTCTGGTCTCAGCAGCCTGGACGAGATGCAGCTGCAAAGTGCGGCGAGGTGTTAGGCTGCAACGTTTTGAAGGTCTAAATGGAAATGGCCCGTGGCAAATGGTTGAAGCGGAACGCTCCAGCAGGTGTTCCTGCTTATGACACTCCAGTGAAGGAAAAGCAGCTGTGGACCGTGTTTGACGTCGCACCTGATCGACTGGAGTTTGCTTACACATCTGTATCTCCAGCTGTAGGATTTGAAGTGCTGCAAAACCGGGAACCCTTCTTTAAATACCGTGACAATCTACTGTGACAATTTTTGGTGTTGTACCTACTTTGTCAGAAAACAAGACAGAGTATTCACCATGACCGCCCTTGCTCATCTGCAATTTGTTTTGCGTGTGCTCTAGAAAGCAAACTTCTCTTGTCAAATCAGCGAATACTATCAGCTCCTGGTTCAAAAGATACGTTTTTATCCATCCAGTACAGTTGAGAAACACTTATCAAAGCGAGGTTCATTATTCCCTATCAGATAATTGCGCATTGATCATTTCTCGGGGAAATGATTTAGATGAGATGCGGCGTGTGTGATAAGGCCCGTTTGTTAAGGCTTCGCTATTGAATTTAGATACCGATGGCTGTGATCTCGCGATAAGGCTGTCAGCAGCGAGCTTCCGATGACATTTACTCGTGCCCTGACACTATCACACAGATGAATCTGATGCTGGCTGCGCGCCGGAGGCCCGCGTCTACAGACGCTGCCGGTGCCACAACACGTAAGTTTAGATCCACTTCAAAGTGACGCAGATAAGTTGACGGGTTATTGTTGCGATGGATCTCATCGCCGCTGCGATGGGATGTAGATTAAAGTGTCCTGTCTAATTAGAACACAGTGACACTTACCTTTGTTGTCGTGGCAACTGTAGGTGTAAACAGCCACCGGTGAATGAGTGATGAGGTTCTCGTCATGGTGCCACCCTACAGCCATTTTCCCCATGCCGTAATAGGGTTCCTCTTTGAGGTGGCTCATGATTGCCGGGTCCATGTAGTTGAGTAAGGTGACGTTGAACTTGACTGATTTGGTGAATCCCTGCGTCAGGTCGGGCTCAGAAGCACTTTCTGGTGCCACCTTATCCTCAATGTGGTAATCTGAGAGACTGTGTTTTAGATGAGCCACATGAAGCTCTTCTGTTGGCGAGACATCGGCAGTCTTTAGCGCCAAGGTGGGACATTTTCCTTCACTGTGCTCCAACCCGGAATCGGTCACTTTGCCCTGGGAGGATTCTCCCTCCTCACTACTGTTTTTGGACACCGTCTCCCAATCACTATCCCTTTTTGATGTCGAACAACCTTCATCACTGTGTTTGGACTCCACGTCCCATTCCTCGCTGTGCTTGGATTCCGTATCCCCTTCCTCGCTTTGCCTAAAGTCCGAGTCGCCTCCTTCACTGTTCCTGGAGTCCTCGCTGTGTTTGGACTCCACATCAGCCTCATCGCTTGCCTTGGCCACTGTCTCCTGAACCACATTTGCAATTTGGGCTATCCTGTCTTCTTCTTTCAGGTGAGACACGTCCAAGCAGAAGAAGCTATTGAGCTCCCACAAGGCTTTGCAAGCTGCCCTCAGACCTGGGTCGCAACAGTTTTGCCCTTTAACCTCAGTGTCCTCATTGTGCCAGGGGATGGCAAAGAGCCTAGTGTCCAGGTAGCGGTAGGTATGGCCCGGCTCACCCAGCAGAGCACGTGACACAGACGTGAAGACGTCCCGGTCACGGACACGGACCAGATCTCTCAAGAGGCAGCCCTTCTTGCGCAAGGTGAGCAGAGCGGCCTGGACTCTGCAGTGGAGCTCGGCTGGCAACGAGCAGGCTCTCTTCAGAACCAGGCCGGAGTAACTGGTGTCCCACTGAGAAAGAATATCAGATAAGCTTAATGTCCATCTTATCTCTAACCAAAAAAAAAAAATTTTAAACTCAATACGATTCAGTCTAAAGTTAAGACAAAATGTCTCTTCAAAAGTCATTATAATTGGTAGAAACTTTAAAAACTAAGAAACCAATATTGTTGACTCACCAGTTCCTTAAAGCCCTTATCAGAAGGTCCTCTAAAGGGAATCTTTTGGTCTCCCAACTCCTGTAATAACCTCCTCTTCTGTAAAACAAAAAGGCGATGCGTTAGCTACAAGTCGGTAGCTACATCATAGCACTGCTAATAGAAAGTAAGAAGTCTAGTCTTTGGCTAAATTTTGAGTTTTTGAGCTTGAAAGACAGAAACAAAAAAAGAATAACTGTTTCCTTAAAAAAATAACCAACATCGTAACACAAACTTGCCATCATTCATTTTTATTTGCATCAAATTTTTATGATTTAGCGAAGGCTTGCCAGTGGGGCTCCCTCGAACATTTTTCGAATAAACCTACAGAAAAAAAACACCAACCAGTTCGGAGACCTAAACTATCATTCATTGGTTCGCATTCCACTCGTTACCCATAAATCCAATGGCGACTGGGATGAAAAAATATGTACGTTTGTATATGATTTGTTCATAGTTTGGTTCAGAGCTCATCTGGATTTTAACATCTTTAGAGGGCCATACATGAAAGGCTTACCCATCAATCTCAGGGGCCTTGGAAGTAGTTTCAGAAAAAAACATTTTTCACAGGCATTTACTTGTACTCCACATTTCGTCTGACCTGGTATGGGCAAA
Source organism: Syngnathus acus (assembly GCF_901709675.1). Taxonomy (NCBI): domain Eukaryota; kingdom Metazoa; phylum Chordata; class Actinopteri; order Syngnathiformes; family Syngnathidae; genus Syngnathus; species Syngnathus acus. Next base: position 4,752,060 of record NC_051089.1, on the reverse strand, counting down.
AAAAAAAAATACTCAGGTAAAAGAGAATATTTTTAACAGCATGGTGGATTCACCTTTACGGTTGAACAACACAACGCATGCTGACAGTTTTCTTAAAGGATGCACACGAGTGTGCAGGCCGAGGGAAAAAAAAGTAATCCAAAGATTTGATTCTTGAAAAAAAACAAAAAACATGCATGGCCGAAGTACGTTCAAAAGCCGGTTGGAAGACAACTGACAACTTGACACGCATTCGTCTGTCTCATATTCCGCCCTCTGACAGAAGCTGACTATATCAAGCCTGTGTATACACACACACATATATACTGTACGCACATATAGCTTCACTCTGAAATGTGTACAGAGGCACCAAAGTGTGCTTTCATTCCATGACTTCGAAGTAACATGCGGTCAGGACGATGCAATGCCTCAACCCCGATCGCACACAAGCGCGGCTGTCACGCATGCGTCAAATACATCAAGCTGCTCAGAAATTCCACGCAAAAGAAAGAAGTTGCCACTGGATGGACTCCAGACCAAAGAACCAGCATGTCTGTCTGCACCGTCTTGGTGTAAGCACCCGATTGTGAAAGGAAAATCACACACAAAAAAAGGACCCAAGAAGCGAGATTACCAATCCAATAATAATGCTTCACGGTAGCCATGCCAACCGTCTCTGTGCTGAGTGATATATCAGATTTTTTTTCTCTCCGTCCTTTTTTAATCCCTCACTTGCTTGATAGGATTATCCCTTCAGCCGGACTGTTTATCATAGAAAAACATATTAGGTAGAATAGGACTCAATTGGTTTGCTTTGATCCTAGCCCATGAGATATCACATTTTGTACCGTTTATTTATTAATTTAATACATTTCCCCCATCTGTGACATATAAGTGGACACTTTCTTCAAAGCTCTCAGAGTAGATTAATGTCCGTTTTTTGGCATGGGCGGCTGAGAATAGCCAGATAGCTCGGCCTCTTTAAAGGATAAAAAGCCTTTGGAGTCTAAGTTGCGGGTACGGTTGAACACACGGGATGTTGTGTGCTTTCTAAAAGAAGGACAAGTCAATCTCATCTAACTAATACATCGTGAACTGTAGATACATGGTGGAAGACTTTCTGAGTAGAATAGACACACTATTCATTACTCCTGCTTTAGTGCGACAGGTAGAATACTCTATCAAATAGCTTAATAGCATTAGCAAAGTTCTACTATTCTACTCAAGAGTGAAATGTTTCCTAGATCACAAAATGTTTTCATCAGACCGTTTTTGTAACCATTTTGATAACAGCTAGAAATGTACCAAAATCACGGCAATAAACGAAAAACCAGGAACAAAATATTTGCGTGGAATAAATCCTTCAATATAGCATGATATTGGGTTTATGACTTGTAGGTTTTGGCGCTAGCTAGCCCTTACTCAACTCCAGCTCTACCTTGTTGTCCAAATACCTCTCAGTATATAAGACAGAAGACAAATTCTGAAACCAAGGGATGATGTCACTGTGGACCCTCAACACATCTAAAGAAAGCTTGTGAGGTGAGACAGCCGCATAAAGGACAGCACACTGTTTGGACAGCACACCATTGGTGCTTGTGTGGCACCCGTTTCAGAAAGCACTCATCTTGTGCAAAAGTGACGGCGAATCAACAGTTTTGACAAGTGAGCTGTAAAAGTGAAGAATGAATCAGAGGGGCTGCCCGTTCGCATCAAAGGCACTTCCTCCCGGGTCCATTTGGCACTGGATCGCAGAATGTAGCCAGCCCGTGTGAAGCAACTCAGAGAACAGAGAAGGTCAGTGGCCATTCACCATCTGCACGCATTTTTGTGTGCGTGACGAAAATCTCTAGAAGCTTTGATTACACATTTGAACTTAGAAATCAATGAGGGGCTATAAAATGGTACATGGAGATTGGGGGGGTCCATCCCACCTCTACAGTCGAAGTCCAATCTACCAAACACGCATGATTTTGGAATGTTACTAAAGATTTTGACCTATACATCAAATACAGTAAACTATAGTTTTACGATTGCTTTAAGCAGTAAAAAAACATGTACCCATATGACAGAGAGCCAAGATACGATCAAAACAATCCCTGAAACTACAAATAAACGTGAGCTCTAGTTTGTCACTGCTGCAACGGATACCCAACTGAATTTTGAGTAGGATTAAACATTTGCGGAGCTGCAAATGTTTGATGAAGGGCGTCCATTTAGTCTGCTGTTTAGAAGCTAGGGCATGACCTAAGACGTTTTAGAACCTGCTTAACATAGAAACATGGGGCTTTCACACTCAAGTACCAACAAACAGACACAGACCACACATCAGTACAAAGTCCTCACAAAGACTGTACCCCCAGTAGTAGTTCTGGACTACAGACTTGAAGATGAAGCACCAAAATACACACACCGTTGATTGTAAACAATCCTGTATGCAACCTTTCGGCTATAAAATTCCTGGCAAGTAGTTTGGAGCTTGGTGTGATGGGTAACTTGGCAATAAATGACTCACTGGAATGTGGTGGTGTTGACCCCATGGCTTGTAATATGTAACTAACTTTCTGTATAACCCAGACCAGGACCATCTTATGAATATGAATGAGATTGCCAGTGCGCGAGGCTGGTCAGATGGATTGGTTCTAGTTTTTTTCTATTTTCAATTTTAAACAAAGAGATTGGTTGTGAAGAAGTAGTTGGAATGCAGCAATTAGCATTTGTATCTTACTGTAAAAATAATGACCTTCTTCTGGTCTTCGCTTAAGACATTCCGCTATCTGCATGCAAGCACTACACTGCCCCTGCGAGGCCAAGGAGTGTATAGTAGGAACAGCACACCCTCATTGTATCGTCTAGTGTCGCCACTGTCTACCTTTCAAAGTTAATCAATGCTCTCATATCAAGACAGAAGTGTGGTTAATCATTTCTAAATTCAGTTATGAACAGGGGGAGCACAGGTTCATAGTGACAAATGCTCTGGTATGCCGACTGACTGTTAATTGTTGTTAACCGACGGCGGGCACGTAGATCATTCCACACGTCTGCGGGGGGAACATTAATATTAGAACATTTCCATCCATCTCCCTGAACAAGACGGCCAATCTTTCCAGGCCAACATTGGGCAGACATTCCACACCCTGTTTATAACACCAATCTGCGCACATTACCGGACCAGCAGGAGAGGGAGGGACCACTGCCGGCCATTAATTAGATTCCCACTCATGGAACCTCACACTGTACTGGAAGTACAGAGGCCACTCCAGTTTGAAAAAAGGTCACCCATACTACAGCCAACACTCATTACTGCTCCATTAACATTAAACATCCTTGCATTCTTCTTCAGCCTTTTTACGACTTATTGACATCCCAGGATACTTCCAGTTCCGTCGGGATAGCTGGAAAAAAATGTTCTTTAACAATGCATTTTGAAGATATTGATACTTCAACAAATCAAAAGGATCCAAACTCATAAAAGTGTGGCCACAAGAGCTGCTTCTAGGACTTCCCTAACAGTGACTCCATGTCTGGTATCTGCTTTGGTCTAACTGTTACTGTTGAGCAAAGCCGTAATCTTTCCATTAGGATTATGTCGATCTTGGTAAAAGCTTTTTAGTTTTCACCTTCGAATTACAGCATGCTTTCATGAGGTCAGCTGTTTTCCATGTGGAATGGACGTTTTTAATGCAGACAGTCCCTTGGTATTCAGGCGGTAACCATGGATAGGGGGTGATGTCGGGCGGAGAGCAGTGAGGGAGAAATGGGATAGAAAAAAGGAGAGTTGATTGACTGTGATTAGCCGTTTTCAGCGAGGGACCAGAGTTGTTCTAGCAGGGCTGTCGCGCCTAGGGGTGTCAAGGAGAAGTCAGTCCTTTAGAGAGCTCCCTCAGTTCCTCCCTCCCGCTCTCACCAGCCTCCCCAAAAAAAATCAATATGGTTGTGCAAAGTGGAGCCCGGGCCCAGGGGGGTGGGTTGAATTGGCTGCGGCGAGATGTAGGCTTTGCAGCAAGGGTGACAGGTGTCCTCCAAAGACTGTGTCAAGGACAGATCTAAGAACCAGAGGCCTGAGGTCACCAAATCCAAAGCTCACCTTCTCAACTGCCCAGGTTTGGCCACCTCAATTGGGCGGTGAGGAAAACAATGAGCAGGTGGTGCGTTTAGAGGCTCTGGAGTCTGACATAGCACTTACACAATGAACTGTCCAGGGAAGCTCGGTGATTGAGTGGCTAGCTGAGGTTTGGGAGTCAGGTTCAATGTGTGAAGATTACATGTTGTCACTTGCAGCATTTTGTAGAAGTAATTTCAGTAAAAGTACAGGAAATCCGTAATTGACAGCTCTATTTTGACTAATATCTGATATCAGATTGGGTTTGTTCATTGCGAACAGCAGCCTGGCTAACTCCCAAAACCAAAACCTTGGCACCTGATTGTTTTTGTTCAGATCAACTAAAAAATTAAACTCTTGAAGGGTCGATACAGACTGTAGCGCTTTGGGTCCTACAGTAACAAAGGCGCTACTGTCTGTACCGACCTTTCAAGATATCTAAAAATGCCAAAGACCGGCAGTTTACCGTCTTTGACAATCAACTGTCAGCATTTACGTTGTTAATTTCCATACGAGGTTCGCCGGAACAAGACGTGGATGAAGCACGCAAGCAGGATTTCAGTCCCCTCATGTGTCTCTAGGTCTGAGTGACTGATCACAGCCGAAGTGGCTTGTGTCTCTAATCCAGTACCACTGTTAGACAGTGCAAAGACCCAGCTTTGTGTACTGCGGCGCTGCCTGATCAAACCCATCATGTGACAAGCAACCTCTTCAAATGACAATGATTTTCAGTCGCTCTGGCCTTTTGGCTCCATATTAGATCTCTCTGTGACACTCCGGAAGTCAAGTACCCTCATCTCGGATAAAGATAATGTGCAATCCGACCAAGAGAGGTTGGAAGTCAAGGGTAAATGCATGGCTAAGACTGCACCGGATCGGTTGACAACTGGAAAAATTATCGTGCAGTCTTTTGTATTCTTATGCAAAACACCAGATTTGATTCAGTGTTGTCTGACAAAAGATTCCAAGACTTCAAGTTAGAAATCATCCTTAAGGAGTCATTTTGGAGGCAAATATATCAGAAGATCATACAAAATACAGTATATTAAAGATGGAGCCGGTCTCCTTTAATTTGCCTGAGAACATATTTGAGCTGCTTATCTTTCAAACTGTGACAAGCTGCTCTGCTATCATTGATATCCTGTTTCTCGCGGACAACTAGGACAAACTCTTGAATTATTTATTATGATGAGCCCCTCGCTGTTGTATTTTTTTTATTGCGGAATGATTACCGAGTTAAAGCAGCTGCTGACAATCACCTAAGCCATTAGGAAGAAGAAAAAACATAGGCCTTATAACAAAAGCCAGACTGAACATCTAGGACAGGTCTGATTCAATCTCATGTATCCATTTGACCCAGATAGACCGGCATTATCATGTGACCTAAGATTAATACCGAATCAACAACTGGGATCGTTTGTGACCGTTTACATGACTGTCACCCAGTCTTCCTGGAATCCAGAAGCGGCTATGATTTCCATAATGGCATTATCATGGCGAAGTCGGAGCAGACTGCCGGCCGCTCGTTTTGCTTGACAAGCCACTTGGTTTCTTTATTTATTTTTCCTTCACTCATTCCGAACAAAGGGAAATATTCTACCAGGAATTGAATGGCTTAATCCTCTTTTCACTCTTTCCCAGTAGCTTGAATAGTGACAGATTAACACGCTAGAGGTTTACAAACCCAGCCATTTGAAAATGTAATTGCTGGTGGCGCGCTGCATGCATGCGTTTAAGTTGAGAGTTAATATTAAAGCCTAAAATGAACGCTCGGGTCCGGCAGACTCGCGGCCACGCCGGGTTTTCAGTCACGTACGAAATCAACGAGTCTCTTGCTGTCCCTCGCCGAAAGGTTCGGTTACTGTTCACTTCTGCTAATTATTACAGCCAATCAGAGGGGTTAACGGGGCGGAGCCTGGCCAGACCATGTTCTGGGGCATTTAACAGCTGGCAGGAACGGAGGTGAATGCATTACACACTGCCCTCCGTCCAATAAAAATAAAACACATTGACATGTGAGGTGTACTTAAGAGATAGAGTGGAGCAAAGGGTGGGGGCAAAGGAGGGGGCATGTGATAGAATGATGTCCAAGTGCCACCTAGTGTCAACTTTGGATCTTCTGCGATTGGCTATAAAACTCTAACCAAGCGCATCAGGGTTGGGGCAAGACCAAGTAAGACACAGGGACAGATGGTGGAATTCGAGGATGTGGATAATTAGAAACACAAGTCGGCAGCATTTACTGGTTCATTAACCGAAACGATAGCAAAAATGTAAAGGATTTAACAATACAGTATTTTTAATAGCTGTGCTTATCTTAGTTTGGCTCATAAAGAGGCTGGTGGCTTTCGCAAGATAAGATGGTAAAAGTAATCACAATGAACTTAAGATGATGTACAGATACTGATTGCGACAATTTTAACAAAAAGGGGTGGGGTCAATCCTAAAACTTAACTTCCTTTATGCACAGTGGTCTTTACAATTTGAGTTCAATTTTAAAGTCGGAGAAATTGTGAATTGACGTCAACACCACCATTCTGTTTCTGGACCATTCACACAGGTCGGCAAAGCGCTCTTTGATAGACACCGATAAAGTTCCCCTTTGTGTACCATTCTACATCAATACCGATTCCAGCAATGCAAATCCCTGCTTAAAACGACAATAGTCCGCCGAGTAACACTGGACTGTTTCCTATCAACAAAATTATCAAGATGGCTTTTTTCTGACACATGAAATCAATGCTCTGTTAGGGTGACTGTAAAACCGTTAGGGTGGGGCCCACTGGACCCCCACCCTGGTCATTAGCCCAGGTATAAATCAGACTAGGTCGGTGCCCAAAGGTGAGAGGGATGAGAGTGGAGGTGAGCTTGAAATAATGCTTATGTCACGACGGGTCAGCCCTCCATTATGGACGTTTCAAAAACTATTAATCTTGCTTGTAGTCAGTGGCCTAGAAATAATTACTCCATCTAACCCGTGTAATACAGCATGACCAGCAGTCGGGCCCGGTCAATTTGAGGCAGGATGTGGGTTGAGGGGGGCGGATGGGTGAAAGAAGCCACAAATTACCCAGTCCTGTCTCCAGCTACATAGTGACTGATGTCCCGCTCACTTCGACGGGTGGCCTTTATACACTTGCAACCTGGATTTAGATAGATGCACACACACATGCACTGGATCATGTATCCACAAGCAGAGTCTGTGCACATGTTAATGAATGATCAAATGGCAGGCTCGGAGTGAGAGGAAGACACATTCTTTTTAACTGCTGGGTTCAAAGACATCACAAGCCATAAAACTCAATTGCGCATTTGTTATTGTCAGCAAGAAGAGATGAGTGTTTGGCAACAACAGCCCAAATTGCATTGCTTTAATAAACTGAGCGATCGAGGGAATAACACGGGTATACAGATTGAATGGATCACTATTGGCATTTCAAAAAAATATATGGCTATTGACGTAACTACGTGTGCTCAAAGTTGCCATAAAATATTTTATTCATCAAATAAACCAATCATATGATTGGTTGGTTACGTACATATGGAATTTGATGAAGAGCAACTGGGCATTCTCTCTCATTCATTTCAAGTACATGAAGTTATGATCTCGGCCAAACAACAAATTAATTCCATAGGTCAACGTTCTCCCGTAAAACGAGTAAAGCAGGGAATCGGAAATATTGATATACTCCCATTTTTCTTCCACCATGCTGCTCAACAGTGCCCCCTATCGTTGCTCCCAATTTCCGACAACACCGTCACCCCTGTACTGTACTACCCTTTTTTTTTGCCCCAAATCACGGCAAACACAAGACACAATAAAGACGGCTATTGGAGAAACCCACACCAGTGTGCAGTCAACCCCCATGAGCGTCACAGGAAGTATGTATGGAGTGACATAAATACATGCAGCCCTCCAGTGGCTGTCACAGCTGGCATTGCAGGTGCAAATTTAATTAGTCAAGGTGAAGTCTCCCTTGTTGTCTAAGAAGGAGGGATAAGGACGAGGAAGAAGCGGCGAGAGGGGGGGTGGGCGACTGTAAACACGAGCTATAGCCTAATCAGGTGTCACCGTTGCATTTGATCATCCCGCTAAAACTTGTCACCGATCCCTAGGCAGAGAGTGGGCCGCCACGGGTTGAGAACAAAGGAAAGGAGCTGTCACGGGAGAAACGGGGAGGGTGACGTCGGTGGATGAAGAGTTTGCCCATTAGCCGTCTCTTCCGCTTCCCGCTAGCATCGCCTCGTTTGTTTGCTTCTTCGGCGAGGAGGCTGCCCGCTACCGACTGTGTGCTGTCGCTCACACTTTGAATCATAGTCGAAAAAAATACAAATATATCCCAGCCCGCAACTGCCAGCCACTCGTGCGTCAAACTCCCAAAAGTAGCACACTTCTTTTGTTTACCTCCACGCAACACAATAACAACAAAAAAAACACCATGTACAAAGATACAAGCTGTTTTGTTTTCATCAAGTGCCACTCTTAAGTAGTCTGGTCCTCCTGATGGAGAACCAGGAGAGGCAAACATGCTTTTATTTCATCCTCCCTTCAGGCTACCACACACACGCGAACACACACAAACACAGCTACTGTTTACCTTTCAGTTTTCTGCAACTAATGAATACATTAGCCGATTGAACCACGTGTGAAACACCGGCGAGGCCCAATCGTCTTTGTGACGAGCGCGGCGAGCGAGATTACAGGCTAACAAAAGAGCAGGCAGGGGGAGAGGAATATTTAAAAGCCCAGAGAAGCGATACATAAATTAATTAAAGGACAAAAAAAAAACAAGCAGAGAATTAAAGTTGGAACATCTGTCAGCGACTTAGCTTCCCAACGTAATACCAGTGTTAGAACATTTATACCCTTGAAGTTAATGATCCCCACTTTAATTGACAGTCAAGGAAAAACTCGCAGCAGCAGCATCCTGCAGAGACCACGATAAGAAGAGGGGGGGTGGCTTCCCTCCTCCCAAATATAAAATAAGAAAAAAAAATGTTTAAAGAACCTTGGCACTAATCCCTATTGTCATCCCAGCGTAGCAGAAGGACTTACAAACACTGATAACTCCGCCGAAGCTGACTACTCCGTACCGGTTACGGGGACAGTCAGTCGCTCAGATTAGCCCAATCCTGCCGCGCTGTCACTCATGCGAGACACTAGCCTGTCACCGCGTTTACGTTGAGTCCATCTCATACGTCACAATGCGCGACAAAGACTGCGACAAAGCGGTCCACTCGTCGGTAAGATAACGGGGGAGAACGGTGAGGCGCCGTTGTTGGATTAAGCTCCTGGCGTGCGCCGTCGCTGACACTCTCATCAACAAGTAGAACAACTATTAAACGTCGACGGATGCGGCTCCCACTTAGTGTCGGATGAAATATACGTGTAAAACTTTGTTGTTGCGGGGGAGAGGAGCATTGGTAAAAAAAAAGAAACTGACTAAACTCAAGCAGAACTGCTTGCTTGCAGACACATTCACAGAAAATGGCCTATAAAAACAGATTGACTTCATTTCACAATTGATGAGTAAGTAGACACTCCAGAGATCCAGTCCTCAGTGTACAAGCAATTAAAAAGTCAATATTCATAACATAAAGCAACTAATTTCAGGAGGCTAGGCCGCCAGAGTGCTACAGCGACTCCTCTTCAAAAAGTTCCGTGACAAACCAAATATGGTGCCCTCTACATAAACGGGGCTGACACAAGCATGACACAGGGGTTGACGAGTGAACCCTTACCACACACACACGCATGCACACACAAACACACACAAATTGGCCATACTTGTGTTTCTCTTCTCTCTCCAACCAGCTGGAGACAAGCCTCAATTCAGAAGCGCTTGAACCAGGCAAGTGGATGTGACCCGTTTGCCCCCCTCTCAAGTCAGCCTCATCTGAATAAACAGAACCCAAGAAAAAGAATCTGCCTCTATTATAACAGGGAGGGGGAGAAAGGGAGGGGAACTCATCGTTTATGCACGTTTGATCAAGTGCTTGACAGCGCCGGTGGACGGAATTACGGACGGTTGAGCAAAATAAAAAAAACTTGTGGGTGTTTTGTGTCTATGTGAGGTCGGGCTGACAGTGTTGGCGCCTCGCCGGGTGCACCAAACCACACAGAGAGCGCCCCCGGCCGCCCACCAGCCAACCTTAGCGGCCCATCACTCAGGACGGGCCGAGGGAAGTGCCATGAAAGGAGGTCAGGCAAAGAGAAGGAGGAGGAAGAAGTAAGGCGGGGGTGGTCAGAGGGTTAAGTGTAGAGAAGACAGCGATGAAAGGCAACTGTCATGCACCAGTGCTCACCCAGGAGCACCTGTCTCAAGAAGAACATGCAAAGCGTGCCGGTCAAGTCCTGACAACCCCCCCGCTTTCTCTCTCACGCTCATACACACGCACGCAAGCTCAAAGAGAAGGGCCAATCCGATGCTCCGCCATTGGAAAGGCAGCACCTTTCTTTGACAGCGTGCCAGTCAAGTTGTCACCAGCTCCTGCGCATATGCAAGGAGAACTTAAGCTGATGAAGGGGAAAAGAAAAAAAAAAAAACATACAGTGGGCAAGTCGAGATGAAGAATTACTCAGACATGCAACGAGATCGACTGAATGGAGAAGGAAGGGACTTTCTAAAATGCTGAAAAGGAGAAAAGGAAAATTTAAAGAAACAGGCTAATATTTAAGAATCATAAGTAATATTTTAACATTCCAACTAAAAAAAGAAGTTAGCCGCTCTTAATGTTAATGACAAATTAAAAATGTGATTTGCGTCAGGTATTAGAAACAAGTTAGCCTTAGAAGGTTAGCTAAATAGAGCTATTGTAGCTAGCTAGCGAGAATGTTTGTTTTTCCTTATTTAAAATTCATCTATCACAGAGAGCGAAACCCTTTCAAAGCGGACTTGTAGCGAAAGGCAAACTTCACCTCGTCTATCACAGTGCTCCTTATTGGCTTTTAAACAAGTACACGCTAAGCTAATTCTACCGATGAACCAGGCCTCAACTAAGAAACATGCCCAGAATTACATCTGGGACGAGTCTAACGTCAGGTATTTTAATAGGCTTTCAATGCTCACGTTTATGGACGACAGGTTATGATGTACAAATTAACAGTTCCTATTTACGCAGCCTCGTGAACATGAACTCCTGCGGCGTTTGACAATCAAGGTCTCGGGTTTTTCATTAAAACCACATGTCGGGCATCTCCGTAGCAGTGTGGATTTTATTGGAAAGGTGAGTCATTAGAAAGGAAAATAACGGTGAAAGTAAGAGGGTGTCTTTGCTAACACATGCGGTTTTTGAATGAGCTTTGGTCCAACGGTAAATATAGACGGAGAATGACGCATTGGAAGATCCGTCCAAACACACGGCTCGCAATTACGTACGTATGTCAAAACTGCGGCGTCAGATTGGCACACCAACAGAAATGGAAAGTAACGTCTGAGGAGGATCATAGCCTCGGAGAGCTAATGAACCCCCCGGAGGCTCTTGCCTCTTTGTAGGAGGTGAGCGGGTCACTTCCATGTTTATTCAGCAGCGGCCCAATGAGCCACCGCCATCTATTGATTGGACTGATTATTCAGTGTCTCTGCGGTGATGGGACACGCGCATGACAGATGAACCCCGACGCCGGCGGGTCACGTTGGACGTAATCTCATTGAACGTGACTGCTGATCTGGTCGGCCGGTTTGCCGGAGCCCCGTCGCCGCCTTGTTTGCCAACACTCTGACATGTGTGGCTAATGTCTCAACACCATTAGGAGGTGCTCGGCAGGGGCTGTCAGACACAAAAGCTGTCAAGGGCTGTTTAGATAATCGGACTGACTGCTGCTTTGGGAGGAAACCATCCGGGAGGTGAAGGTACACTATGCACATGACTGCTTCTTCGTAAGGTTTAACACATAGTTTGCCGTAATTCAGGGAAGAAATTTAGTAAGAGACGTCTCGTTCTTCAGCAGCTCCAGAATTCTACAAAATACTGCAATATGCGAATAAAATGTAAAAATAAAGTCATACTAAAGAAAATGTAAAATTTTAGTATGACTGTACATCATGCATTTCCTTGACACTGAAAAAAATAAAAAAATGGGATTTTAGCACATTCAGAGCTCTCCCATTCCAATCAAATTATTGTTTAAAAATCAAGAGTTGATCAAGTGAATGTAGTCAAACGCTGTCTGGAGTTTACATCCCGGCTATGCGAAATCACTGCTGGCAGATGCCACTTTGATTTACTGTGACATCTCACCAAGGCAAAACCACTCCAAACAACAAAAAACCCTGCACAGGGGTATCTGATTTTCCATTTAAGAGTGTAGTTTGATCACAGAGCCTCAAAAGCACATATGGGAGACGGTGGCAGAGCGTCTTCACAAGACAATGCAGATGGGCCTTTAAAAGCTGATTATTATCTCTCCAGATGCAAACCAAATGTAGTCATCACGAAACCTTTGAAATGTTACGCATCCAACATGGAGAAGCTGCATTAAAAGGAAAAGGGGGGGGGGGAAGTGGCAGGAGATGAGGGAACGTCGTGCATGATTTCCCACGTCGAGCACGAGAAGCTATTCCTGACCCTTTATAGTTGATAACAGGAAGTCATCGGCGGCGACTCATCACACGCCTCATAAACGCCAACTTAGTGGCTCCTTTTATTCTCTGGAATTGTCTCACGTATTTCTAAATGTCACGATGATCCCCGCCTCCATTGCCGCTTACGACTGATTAGCACGACCTGACAAAAGATATGACGACCTTACACCCAACGACAAAATGCCGTCCTGGTTTTAGTGGTGGCGGCGAAATGACACCCGCCAGGCTTGACTAATCAACTCGATCTGTTAACTTCTGTCGCAAAAAAAAAGGATCAAACTGAGCAGGACAAGGTAAAAATCACGTTGCGGGAAACATGAGCTGCAGACTAATCAACGCTCACCGATCAATGAAAGACCCGAGGGCTCGGGCTTGCGCTATATTATATCACCAAAACTTCATATTCATTCATTGATTTTACTTTTCAGAATAGTATATCATTGAACTCCAATGGGGCGACGGGGGAAATAGAAGCTGGGGGGCCTAGGGAATGAGGGGGGGGGGGTCTGAGGTCAACCCTCGTATGGACGGATGTTTGCACAATATTGATGGCTCGCGCTGAAAGAAATGACTGAATATCTAGATCAATAACTCTGGGTTGTTGCAGATGGAAAACTATAAATACATCTTTATGACTCGTGGAGTGGCTCCAGCCAACAGGGGCTAAATGCCCCCCTTAAGCTAAAGCCTTTGATTAGCCGAGGCCAAAGGTGCGAGGAGGGCTCCGCCGATGTGAGGATGCCACGCTTCCTAATGCACACTGGGGCCTTGTAAAGGAGCCAAGGATATGACGGGTCGCAGACCCCGGGCTTCTGACCTGACCCTTCTTTTCATTTGTAATGACGATGGGCTACACCATTGGCTGCCTTGTTACCATTATAAATCCCACACAATTGTCCATTTTCCCTTAAAAATGGATACATTCAGAATTGAAACTGAATCTAAGGCTTCACCCACACTTGTCAAGTGTGGTGCGGGTAAAACAAAACGATTGACTTGGCAACCGGTCCAATGGGTCGCTGACGTAATTAGACTCAAGAAGTAGTCCAGAACCAGAATTTCTTTTGTCCAAAGATTGATTCCAGATCACTGTGACTCTAATCAGTATAAGCAGCGGTTTGTTTAAAACAAATTCTTTGATTGACTGCCGACTGATCCGGAATGTCGTCCGTCTTTTTTCCACATCTCGACTCCAGAGAGTGAAGGTAGAAAAATGGACAGTTGGATAACTCTGATGCCACTTCTCTGCTGAGGTCATTTGCAAGCGGTCTGACACCTCTTTCAAATGTTGGTTCTGGTTCATTGTTCGGTGTGCACAGACCAAACAGATTGCACAGACACGGACCCACACAGGACAACGGTTAGGAGTTTTTAGTAGTCAAAGTAATTTTGATACTAGAGGTATCAAAATTAACCGATCAATCGACAACAAAGCGACGATCAAATTAATCTCGCTGTATTTTAATAATCGAGGAATCGTTTGGAGACATTTTAACCGAAGTACAAGTGTGAGTCTAGAAACATCACAGTTTCAGCCACAGGAAGTGGCATTATAGATGCAAAGCACTTTGTAATCAAGGCTAACTGAAGAGCTGGTGCAAAGCAGCCACCCTCATCCTTATTTACAGCACAATTAGTGAGAACAACACCCAACCTCGCAGCTTCCACGGGTCCACAGCAGCCAACGGGGCCATAAAGAGGGGGAGGAAGCACATCATTGCCTACTCCTTAATTAAATGAAAGCTGTTAGCTTCATTTGCTTGCCTTTCTTTTTATTTTTATTTTTTTTTGGGGGGGGGGAAGATAATTGAACTGGCCGGCCCACCGCCCGCCAAAGACCTCCCAAACCACCATCCCCGTTTGGCCCTAAATCAAGACTGGATAAATAGCCCAGTGGGTCCCCTGCTGGACTCCCGGCGGCAAGGCCAGAGCGGGGCATAACGGCGGATCGACACCTTGCAGGCGATAAGTAATTCAGTGGAGGATTAGCAGCATGATAGCCTGATCAATACTGTGTGCTCAGGGCCATTAGGAATGCAGCGAGGAAACGACCCCCTCCGGTAATAAAGTAGGGCATCAAGGTTCTCCTTCATTTGCCAGCTCCATTAGTGTAATGGTATCATTATCTGGCACGGCCGTATTTTTCGGGAGGCCTGGCTTTTCCACCGCTCAACCGGTGGGGGTCCGATGAAGCCCCCCGTGTCGAAGGGTTCCCCTTTTTGCCATTGCACAAAAAGCCGGGGTGTAAATCTAGCGCTGTTGGGAGCTTATGCGCTACCCTGTTTTATGTCACCATCCCACACTATTTCTCCATTACAGGCTCATTAATAGAGTGAGCAAGATGGAGGGGAAAAATGGTGGACAGAGAGGCAAAAAAGTGCCGATTGTGCCGAATCAGACTCCCCTCCCACCCCACCTCTTGCTAAAACACCACGTCCGACATGACAGGATGTCAGCATTAGTCGCCGTAAATCGTTCGCTTTACACTAATTCACCGGCTAGCGTTTTGCACGCGGTGAGAATTGATTAACCGTGTCCGGGACGCGCGGCCACGTAATCAGCTTTTACCTCTCTAGTTGTTAATTTAGCAGAAGTGCCGAGGGAAGCACAAACCATTTTAATGAGCGTTCGGTAACTGAAAAAAAAAAAAGAAAAGGAAAGCTAAACAGGCTGCCGCAAACCCAAGCAAACCAATGAGGCTGATCTAAGCAGAGAGCCGGGCTGAGGACCAGACCTCGGAACATCTGGTGACCCTGTGCGATCATTACTTAGCCTGCTGCTCACGCACGTACATGCACACACTTCCTGTTTGGACACCGCACATTACGCTGGTCATCAAGGGCCCGAATGGCAACTAGCATTTAACAAAAAAAAATGACATTACATCGGGTTAAGGATTGGAGGTCAAACCTCTTTATCTCCATCTTGACAATAATGATGAAACACGAAATAAGTAAATATTCACCATGCAACTACATGGGCAATACGTTTGTATGTACAATAAAGATAAAGTATCATTTATCAAGTCCTACTTAATTCAAATGTCAAACAAAAACGCTAACTTAGAAAAGTTAGTTTCTGTAGTTCCTTCAAAGTGACGCACTGCTACGGCTATTGTACAGATTCACTCAACACAAATTTGTTTCTTATGTAATTTTCTAATTTTGATTTTAATTTTTTAATTAATTTAAATTTTTGGAGTGTGTATTACCTGCAAACGGTAAAATGTTCAACAATATTTAACTGTGTGTAGTAGAACTAACTTTCTACACTTTCTACAATAATATATCGATAAACAGTATTTAACTCTGTGTATAGTAGAACTAACTTTTTACACTTCCTACTATAATATATCAATATGTGTATTTAATAAAATGTGTTTAATAAGAGTTGAGACCACTGCCAAACAAGCACCACAGCAACATGCTAACCAAGGCTAATGCTAGCAAACGTCTCTTGCCCATTCCAAAGTCCATCCATTCATTCTCAGAGCAATAATGACAAGGAATTCATTGTAGTTATTATGTAAATCAGGCTCGCTGTTACATCACAATTCAGCAAAAGTCAGAATGCGTTGCTTACAGATACACTTCCAGAAATAGACAGCTGACAAAACACAAACGTGGTTGCTTAACTTCACATTTGATGCGCACAGGAAGACCAGAGACGCAACTTCCATGCAACATTTAAAGCCAATTTTCCTTGAAGGATTTTCACACAGCCTATAAATGAGTCTAAAAAATTGGACCTGTCAAATTAAATATTGAACGCACAGCAGCCATGACTTGCAAACATTTTCAAAGTCGCTGATAAAAATGTAGACGGGATGTCTAGTCTGGTGGGATTTTCTATCATTGTGTGTTTGTTCCCAAACTCACAATGCCAACAGGGGCCACGGTAGTGCATACTTCACAGTGGAAAGAATACACACGGCAACCACAATATCCAACTTATTAAATATCATCCTGCCCGATAGAGAATACACTCGAGGAGAAAAGACAGGAAGCGAAGCCACAAGGTCTGCCTGAGGGCCAGCTGGAACCAGTTCTGGCTCTGACACTGACGGCTCATCTGGCCACCAGTGGCTTTTTTTTGGTGAAAACAGGAGGAAGCGCATCCTACATAGTTTTCACAATCCAAACACATGCGGGTAGAGACAAAGAGTCTCGTCTGAAGATAAGAGACAATATAGACTATTAATGGCTATTGTTACTTTTGTGTCTCATCTCATGAAACCACAAAGTTACTGCTTATGAAATGAGTACAAACAAACACTAGAAGCAGTTGGTCCTAAACGTTTATTATAATAAGAGCTATATTCATTTATTCCTGTCTAAAAATCACTCTCGCAGATGGTGCTTAAGCAAAATGAAGCCGTCAACGATTAGTCTTTGCATCAACGGCACATGTGGGCAGCTGTCATCAAGCATATGGGCTTTTCTGAGGTGAACAAGGTAGCTACAGCTACTCAGGTCCAAGTGGGGGGTGTCAAAAGTCAAACTTTTTCTTGAGATTTTTTTTGCTGACTTAAGTACACTTCTGCACTTTTCTGCAAAAGGTAACCACAACATCTGTTTTGATTAAGTTACATTCATGAAGCACACATCATAGCAAATGGTATTGCTCACTGCTTGAATGAGTTCTCTTTTAATAAAGATAATTTTGAAAATTATTCACTATCACCCTCTACTGCAGGGCCAACACCAAATGCTCCTTTTGCTACCATGACTGTGTGATGTCAAAAATCAGAAATAAAATCATACATGTATTAAGGGGCCAAACGTGTTTAATGCAATAAACCACAACTCACCTGGCCTCCCTCTCCTCTCGGGTCAATGCCGAGCCACCTTTCATTTTACTTGTTGCTTTTGTTCTCAAATCACCTTGGTCATTCTGCACACTTACTTTTATGCATTATAACAATTTCTCTGGCTGTTTTCTGTCCCCTGTTTCTGTTTTAATGCCAATTTGTCTGCAGCTGACTTAGGTTGGTGTCACATTTCTCCCCCTAAAGGTGGATGAGGGAGGAGGCGGATGAAGGATGTTGCACGCCAGCGTCGTTTAGCTTGATATTCTAAAGAGACGCGTTTGAACGCGGCGCGTTGTGCTGGCTCGTGATGATGGTCGTTGCGTGTGAGGGTCGTCAAGTAGAGTGGGGGAAAAAAAGCAATAAAAAAAAAAAAAAAGCACAGAGGCAAGGTGAGGTATGCGCTGGCCCCTGCGTCTCGCAAGCCTCCACAAAGCAGCAAGTTGCGTCACATTCGGAGCGTTAGACATTAATCGAGCGTGCAGCCGTGAGAAATGTGCCGGACACGATGGAGATTAAACGCTATCAGTACCTTTCTTCTCTTCTCCCCCTCACTGTCACCCGATCTTTTCATGTTCCTGGAGTTGTGTTGACGCTGTCAGAGTTCGCGTGCGAGGATACGCTGGTTCTTGTAGTGCGTCAGGGCTTACGTTTGCGTCAATTATCAGCTTTCTTAAAATGCCACAAGCGTCAGTCTTGCCTGGTTATTTTTGGTTTGTGTGCTGCTGTTAACGTTTGTTGAGATATTATTGCTTTTGTGCAGGATTTTGCAAAAAAGAGGCAAAAGCGCAAGAAAGACAACTTCAAGTCCCAGAATGCATTGGTGCTTAAGGCGGAAGTATTTTCGGCACATTCCCGATGATGCTCAACGCTCATCACCTGCGAGAGCGCAGGTGAAAATCCACTAACAATAGAAAATAAAAAATAAAAAAACACGCTGACCAACATCCTTACTAAGCTGACATTTCACTTAATGCACCTAATAAATATTATTAAAATGTATTAAAGTAAAATACGCATGATGATGGGGAATAGGGTATTAATTTTAAATGTATTATTCATAATAATAGTACAGTAGTAGTAGTGGTTTTCAATATGAAATTAATTAAATTTGCGTTTATAATGATAGACACATCATTAAATGATTATGGCACAATTTCATAGTGGATAGCACATCTGCCTCATAGTACTAATTTTGATGGTTCAAATCCAGGACCACCACAAATGTTCACGAAAAAACACCATAGTTATTGTACTTTTTCTTTTTTTCATCAATTGAGCTTTGCTAAAATAACATACAACTCAGTCAGAAACACTATAATGTGTGTTTGAAATTTCCCCACTGAAAATATTAAAAATACAAATTAATTCTTCATTCCTTCTATAATCATATTTTTATAGTTGAATAAAACCTTTGCTTCGGGTCTCTAGGATTAACCTGCAAAAAGCTTCTTCTCATGCGAAGATACTCAGCAAAGAAAAAAAACTTTGTAAATGTCAAGTATTGTGTCTCAACACCTATATTGTAGTACATATTGGATGAAATTGCAAGTCCTGTCAACTTTATTTAAAATTTTGCATGCATTTCCAATCCAGTTGATGTTTCTCTAACCACATCAAGCCTTTTGTGGCACACACTATATGACTGCTCTGGAGCACGCACCCTTTGAGAGGTCATTCAACTGACTTCATACATGTTTTAAATAGCCCCGAAACATGCCCTGTGAATTGTTCCTGTTGCAGCACATGTGAAATCCATAAGCGAGATAAAGTGGGGTCTGAACCACCTGCTACGTATTACCTACCATAATGCACTTTGATCAGTGTCTTCATTAGGTCGCTTTGTAATCTCTCTTTTTGTATGACTGGAGCTGGCCAAAGCGAGCAGGGGGTACCGCGTTGATGCAATCCACATGTTTCTTTCACCTGTCTAGTAAAACACTCAAAGAGCTCTCAAGGATGTCCGACATGCCTTCACTGATAAAACAAAAGCAAGGGTTCTTTTGATTCCAATTTATAACCCACATTTCCTCCTCTCTTTCATAAAGCAATTGAGTCCTAGGTAACAAAGAGCAAACAGAATTTTTTTTAAATTATTATTTTTAATATATTTTAAATATATTATTTTTATTTTTATATATATATATATATATATATATGCTCTTGGTGTTGAAAAATTGTACGAGGATCACCACTGCCCCGTTTTGGCTGAATGGTCTTGCATGCACTGTGGGCCATAAAATTATTTGAGTATACGTACTGTATATAAAACGTTCATTTTGTGTAGACCAGGCCCCAGTGACTGAGGTTTACGGATTTATTTCTGAGCCTCGTCTAAAGGAATTGCTTTGATCATAATTTGGGTGAATTGCTTTAAGAAATGTATTCGTCTCATTTGTAATAGTGCAAATTCCATTTGACATTTGGGGAAAACACGATAATAGGTTTTTATTAATGAAAACATGGATTAAAGGCTTGTAGTTATCAGGTTAGGGGTATAGCAGCCATGATTGTTAGCATGCTCTATGACAGAAATAGATTAATAATATACATATACACTTCACTGTGTTATAGTAGAATACATCAGGAAGTCATTCTGTCCACAGGTGAACTTGTTGAGCTAGCAGCGCTTGCTTTGAAATTGATTTTGTTTTAGCGTTTTTTAGCGTTCTTTAGCGAAATACACTCCCGTTCAAAAGTTTGGGCTCACAAAATTGTTTGGGTGACCCCAAACTTTTGAACGGTAGTGTATATATTTATTTAGATAATTATTTATAGATTATATATATAATCTTCTGTGTAAAAAATCTTATAATATATATGTATACTTATATTCATAGATTATATATAATCTTATACAAATATAAGATATAATTTATAATATTTAATTCATAATATTTTATTATAATAATATTTACACTACCGTTCAAAAGTTTGGGGTCACCCAAACAATTTTGTGACCCCAAACTTTTGAACGGTAGTGTACGTATATAGTTGATTTAGTTAGGCTAGCATAAATTAAGCTAACCTACATTTTAAGCAGGACATAGTATCTGAGGCCTGCTACTGTTTTCTTTGTAAGTACTTTTGAAAAAGTGAGGCTAGCATGTTGTTAACACACATTTGGTACCTACAAGCTGGACCGACTGTACTGTTCAGTATAAATGGCGCAAACCCCAAAGAAGCAGTAGCTTTGGAAAATCTAAATTGATGACTTTTTATTATTGTATGAAGCCATGGGCAAGTCTGCTGCTTTTAATGATGCAAGGTTAAGGGACAAAGCTAAGCTAACCAACATCTGGCGGTGCATTAGTGACACATATGTACAAAGTAGTGGGCTATTCTTTTTCTTGAGCCATGAGGATAAACGATAATATTTCCCAACTGTTATTTTCATCTCTTTGTCATAATTTGTTCGGGGTTAAACACGCGAGCTTAACTGCAATGTTCTTTGTCTTCTTCTCATGTCTGAAACCTGTTAACTGCATACCGCTTTGCTCCATCCATAAAGCATCGTTCTGAAGTACGTTCCCTCAAGTGCACATGTCAAACTATCATTCACATGTTCTCGCTGTCAATCAACAAACCCACCGAGACATTTGGCAGTGTTGTTCCGGGTTTTTTTTCGACACGATCAGAGGCTCTGTGAGCGATTAGAACGACCTTACGAGCCGATTACCTCCTTTAACGAGGCCTGTCCGTTTAAATCGGCACATGAAGCCGTGCTCCAGCTCCACCTGCGGGGGTTCACTGTAGGGCGAAGTCAGCTCCGATCACGCTCACATCTGCGGCGAGTGAGCATACGCAATGTCTCTGAATGTCTGGCCAATGCATTTAGCGCTCACGATGGGATGTATGTTTTGTGTTATTGTGCATTTCATCATTGCCGGATGACCAGGATTGCTTACGAGATCTAATGTTCCTCTGCCAAGATATTTCTTACCAGTTAGCAGGGTTTTTTTTTTTTTGTCAGAACATTTTAGTTGATTAAAAATCTTCTCCAAACAGTAATTGTTTATTTTTTATGCGTAATCATGGTACCAATTGGCACCATGACTACACTGTGCAAGTTTTAACGTTGATCCAAAGTGAATGAACACATGGGGCAAAAATGTACATTTCCATGCTAACCTTCACCTTGCTTCTTTTTCTTCGCCTTAAGGAAACTGTTATTTGTCAGAGCCATGAAGCAGATTGCTGCCCACTGGTTTCCATTAACATCAAAGGCGGCCATATAGTATATATCAAAACCTGTGTTGTATTTTCGAGTTAATGTGCAGGACCCTGCTAAACAATTACATCCTTATCCAGGAGATTTTTTTTTTCCATGCCGCATACTTATGTCCTGTCTCCAATTTTTGGCTGATGCCTTTGAAGCACACCCACGTTTGGTCGTTTTGTAGCTCCACGGTTACCTGTGCACCTCACGCCCGGTGGCTTCTTGGTTTTGGCTCAAAGTTGGGCCGGAGAACAAAAAAGTAGTTTGATAGTGGAGATTTCACCTGGCCGGACCCAAAAAATAATAATTTCTCCCGGAATGGTTATTTGGCATCATCATTGTTGTTCCAGATGCTTTCGCTGTGTCACCATCTGCGTATTTTTTAACAGTTTAAAACAAGAGGAATCATGTATTTGCTTTTGGTGTTCCACTTGAAAGTGTTCTGGTTTGACAGGAAGTCTCACACTAAGCTAAATCCATGACCGCATGAGCTCGCTCGTCGCTTGCACCAAAACTGAACGGCACCTGCTCGTTTACATAACACGCAGTGACTCAAAAACCACCATGAAAAGATTCTCGCGCTAAACTGCAATACTATTTAAACGCGATGCAACCGCACGGACGAGGCTCAAAGTTCACGGAAGGACTTTTTAAAAGCATTCAGAGCGTGCATACAATGTTCAATGCATGTCGATGGAGATGCAGTAAAAGATCAGGAAGGAGTATTTTGGAGAGCGTGCAGCCTCATTCTAAGATGTGGTGCACCTCCTTCCTCAGGATGGCTTCCAGACGGCGGGATCAGGAAGCGCTTTGCTCTCGCCGTGATTTGAATAGCATGATCCTTGAGCGCTCGTCTTGAAAAACTTGAGGTTTCTGACACACAAAAGAACCTCTTGTTAAAATCTCCCACACAAAGTCAGGCTAAGAAACACTATAAAACCAGACGGAATCACGAGCCGTTGCTTTGAAGACCATCGCGAGTGATTCAAAACGGCTCAGACGGCCTTTGTACCCTTTTCTGAATAATCGCACGTATGTTGGAGACAATACACAGGAAAGTTCAAATTGAAAACCTGGCTGGAAATCATCTGTGTCTAGAAGTCACCCAGAAGTCACCTTGACTTAATTTTTAGAGTCATGAGCATCTCTTTTTGGATTTGTTTTTGCTATGTCTTGTGAGCCAAACATTAATTTACCAGAGAGCTTCAAATACATTCCAGTGTGTAGATCGTAGTTGTGATAAAATGATTATTGCCTCCTATTCAATCTTCAGTCTTCATCTCAACACCTCTCATTAGCACCCCCGTCCTACTCCGAATGTTAGCAAGCTAGCAAATGAAACGCAGCCCGACCGAGCAATGTCTCAAGTGGCATTAACAGCAAAATGTACAAGTTCAGCAAATATTTGTGAAGGTTTGCTTTGATGGGAGACTGTTTCACATTAGAGGGATTTTTATTGGGGATTTTCTGCTTTTAAATGCGCATGTTTCCCTGCTGACTCAAGTGTTCGCGAGCCTAACCGTGTGACTGCTAGCATGATTGCGTGCAGGGGACACTCACACTGATGAATGTTCAAGCTAAGTCGAGTTTGGCGCGTGACCAAGAATCCATCCAAACTGTACTCAGATTTGCCAAAAACACCCGAGGTTGAAACATATTTATTTATTCAGCCACTCAGCAAATGAGTTGACATGAGGGGGTGTGCTGATGGTGACAAGTATGTTGAACGCAGGCTGAAAGGTATAAATGAACTTGTCATATATGGAACATTTTTTGTGTGCTATCGCTGAGGCCCACTTCGCTTCGAATCAATGTGCTTCACACTGATTGACAGGTTGGGTTCAACGAACTCCATCGTCCCTTATCCTGACTCATTCCAAAGGTGGAAATGCATAATGAGCAGTCAGTACATCTCGTAATTTTGCCAGATTTTTTTTTTAATATATATAATCAGGCAAGCATAGTCTTTTCCCCTTAAGTCAACTGTCGCCGCTGAGCTTTCTCCCGCCGCTTCTTTCATTCAGCAAAGGGAGGAGGAAATCTTGCGGATGCGTCGCCACATGTGTTTGCATGTCTGTTTGCTTTGGCCGGCAAGCCGCACAGCAGCTTCTGGTTACTGGACGCTTTGATGCCAATGAGGCCCTTGCTCCCATTTTGCCAGGAATTCGATTTGTTCCTACGCGCTATGAGTACCGCGCTACGGCTGCGCTACAGACGTGCGACGGATGATAGACTGAGAGCTGGTTTAGATTGCAAGTCAAAATGAAGAATTACGTTCGAGTGAAAAAAAAAAAAGTCACACTGCCAATTCATTTTCACACATTTATTGAATGGTACAAACTAATACACAAATACTGTGAAATACATATAAACATAAATAGATACATTGGGTTCACTGTACAGCACACTGAGAAGCAAGAAATGACCCCGTTGTTTGAAGCCGGCTTACAAACGATGTCACGGTGAAGCATTCAAGACGATTAATAAAGGCAGAGCATTTCAATAAAAAAAAAAAAGAAAACATGTGCATACCAGACCGAGTCAGGCCTTCATTTGAACACAAAATCTTCTGGACCGCATCCCTGAGCTCGTTGCTTGTTTGTCTTTAGAAAAAAGAAAAGAAAGGAAAAAAAAATGAACAAGTATCCCGATGCAATGCATGCCTGACAGCATGACTGCTCCCGACTCAGCTGGTCCCCAGATGTGTGTGTGTGCGTGTGTGTGTGTGTGTGTGTGTGTGTTTGTGTGTGTGTCGGGAGCCCTCCATCTGAACCAGATAAGTGACTTCTCCTCTTTAATTCCTAATAAATAAACCTCCATCGCATGCTGGGTTTGTGTGTGTGTGAAGGGAGGGCACAAT
Source organism: Syngnathus acus (assembly GCF_901709675.1). Classification (NCBI taxonomy): domain Eukaryota; kingdom Metazoa; phylum Chordata; class Actinopteri; order Syngnathiformes; family Syngnathidae; genus Syngnathus; species Syngnathus acus. The sequence goes on along the minus strand of NC_051089.1, from coordinate 4,727,508 downwards.
CCAAAGCATGTGGCCTCTTATTGCGCAACAACTTTTAACTTTAATTGTCGCTATAGTGGCGAGATTGTGGTTGGAAGTGTTTTATTATTCCAAGAGTGGAATCAAAGCGCGGCGAGCGTAATTATTTTAAAGGCAGGGCCGTAATTGCCTTGTAATGGATGGTGGGCTGAGCTCACAGATACAGTATGACGGCCACATGCCAGAACAAAGCCAGCAGTGTGCGTTGACATGCGGTGTAGCCTTTTTGAGCACAGAAATGTAATGCTCCAGCCACTTTTATTTTGTTGGAATTTGGATCCAACTAAAATAACAAAAAAATACCCAAAATGCATCATCAACATCCAAAGTCCTTTTACAAAACAGTTTCAATAAGCTTCAATGGTAAGATCAGCAACTAACTGTCAAGCGGCTTTTACTTTGGTTATGTTATAACTCAAACATCCATCCATCCATCCATCCATCCATCCTCTGAACCACTTCATTCTCACAAAGGTCACGGTGGATCCAAATATTTGTTGGCCAACCACAATGACGCTAACGCTAAATTCAATTTGCAGTACATCATATTGGATTTGAACAGCGAATGAGCACATATTAGTATCTCGAGATTCTCGAGCATGTGAGTTTTGATGGAGAACTAGAAGTAGGCCATTGTGGTTGATTTCTCCACGGTGACGTTCCGGGCTGAAATTGAGGCTGAAGGCCTCCAGTGAGCTTTTCTCTCAACATGGCGGTGATGAAAGCTGCAGAGAATGAGATGACACACCCTGTCTTCATAATTCGCTGCTTCATCATGAACAGAGGCATTAAACACACGCACACAGACACACACTCCCGCATGTCACATAGCACAGCGCCACCACGGAGTCACCTGGGGTGTTTGACGCACACACACACATCAATGAGGGCTTGGCACCTTGTCAGGTTACTTCATCCACAGCGTCGCAGATCACACACACGCACGAGAGTGATTGATACCGCCAATCATCGACGCTCCCCCGCACACACACACGCGTGCAGCTACTATCTCCCCGTGCAAGACCTTCAAAATCAACGCATGACAGATTCATTTCTAGGCGTTCAATGGAGCATTTTAGCAGCGGTTTTTATCTTTTTCTTGGAGTTCTGAAACGGCAGCTGCCAAGGAGTGAAACTCTCGGGAAACGGCAGTTTGCTCTATTGTGTCTCGCTGAATTTGCGCCGTGGAAATGTAGTTCAGTGACAGTGAAGATACTCCGTTGTGTTCATCAGAGCTTCATTGCTAAGGAAGGTTATGTTTTCATCTCAATTTTTGTTCAGTTTTGTTTGATTCCTAAAAAAAAAAAAAATCCTTGCAACTATATCGTGAGATGAGCCTGACCAAAAACATCAATTAAGCATTTGGAAGGAAAAAAAAATCAAAAGTAAAACTTCCATTTAATTTATTTCCATTCCACTTTACCGCTGCATTTTTCACACATAAGTGCAAGTAATCCATCCACATTCTCTCTTAAATGTCTTTATATGGTCTTGAAAATGTATGTACGTGTAAACACAGCTTTAATGAATCAGAACCAGGCCAACGGGCCTCTGTGTGACACGCGCGCTGTCGTTGATGACAAAAGAAAAACACTGGAAAGTCGACATGCTGTCGGCAAATGAAAACAACAGTTTGGCCCTCGACGTTGTCATTAAGTGCATGCAAATGTTGGGACATGGTTTGCCTTTAACCAGAAGCAAACATTTCTCTCTGGAGGATTGCACACACGACGCCGTCTGTTCTGCCTTCTGCGCGCCACATGCGGGCCAAACGTACCGGACACAAGTGGTGTTGTCGGGTGCCCCATCCCGGGATGGGTGAGATGATCACTTTTATGTATGTATAGAAAATGTGTGTGGATGTATGGATGCGTTATAGTTTTATTTTGCAGTCTATGCTGCCCCCCACAGGCCGTGCATAATAGTGACTAGTAGGTTGACTTTGATCGGTGGTCATGTATCGGACCACCTGTCATATTTATTTTTCCTCAGGCAATTGGGAGGGACAGACCTTATAGAGAGCTCACTTAAAAAAATGTAGTTTAAGTTGTACAATTTTGAACAAGTTTTTTTTTTTAAATAAATATTCTGTAATGCAGTATATATTTTAGTAAATTAATTTAAAAAAATGTTTATGTTGTACTATTTTGAACAAGAGTTTTTTTAATAATTTGAAATAAAAAGTAGATTGAAATTTAGAAAAAAAATTATACAAGATTTAGTTCAAGAATCTTTTACACAATGTTGTATGATGTGTTATATGCATTGCAGACAATTTGGTGCTGATTTAAAACATTTGTTCAGCACTATATTTCTTAATTGGTTGTTTGGGTCAACTATCAAAGTCTCGATTGAAAGACAAAATTTCATTTCAATGCAAGTCTAAAACAAGCGCCGCTGTTCAATTGCAATTTCTTGTTTTCCGTCACTCGTGATCTTTGCCATCATGTCCTGCAGGAGCCGCTTGTAAACAGTTGACCATAATGACATATGCCCCGTCGAACAGACATGACAAACCTAATCCCTGCCTGTCTCAAGACACACCAAGAATGTCTGGAGCACTCTGGAGGTCTGGTTTGGTCGTGTGTGCGTGCGTGCGCGTTGTGGCTGGGAAAAGGACAGTGGGGCCCGAAGCCAGCAGAGTCTGCAGCTTGTGCGGGGGTTCTTGACCTCTGTGCATCCTCCAAAATAGAGTTATCATATTTAGCTTGGTTTACCAAATAATGGAGTGAGCCGCCAAGCTCTTAAACCACGACAGAAGTTCCAAGTTAAGTCGTGGACTGTCTATTTTTGGATTTTCGGGGGGGTTCGCTCAGGTAGAAGTGACGGGTTAAGGGGTAGAGGGGCGTTGAGGAGAAGCATTTGCTCAGCAGCCTGTTGCTCCGGTTTGTTTGGAGCTGCGGTCCTCTCTTGGAAATATGGAAGCAAATTCTTTTTGCCCGTCGCCACAATGGGAGCGCGCTGCCAGCTTCCCCTGGCAACGAGGCCCCGGAACGAGGGCCAGTTCTCCCTCGCTCGTCCCACAAGAGCCTTTCATGTTCCCAAAACCGCAGCCGGAGCGAGGCGCCTCGGTTTCAACAGCAGCAGACCAGCATGTGTTTGCCTAATTCCTGAGACATGATGACAGTGGTCTCCCAGCCCACGAAAAAGACAGCTTGGCTTTTTATCCCCGAACCCCCGCACCCGCTTTTTCCTCCTACACTTTAATTATTATTTTCTGCTCTTGACGACTTCCAATACTTACACACCACATGTTTTCTCATTATACATGTTTTTTATGGGTGACCCCCAAAACGTTTTTTTTTTTCGGTGAGCCCTCTCCTCCCACAAATGCTTTGCCAGCAAACGACCCGACTATGGCCAGGAAAAAACAACAAGGGAGGTTTTTCATGGTTCAACAGAGAATAGAGTCACTACTGGCCATGATCCTCAGGGGAGAAGATGCTACAGCGCTTTTATATATGGAGAAAAATAGAACCAAATGCTTTATAGGTTGTGTACATTTCACAGTCTAACATTCACAAATTTATTAATTTCGGAAGGAGATTTTATACTCGTTTATTTGCTAAAAAACACATTCTACGTTACTTTATATCAGATAGATAATACATAATAATCGACTTACTTAATAGACAGATTTTGTTTTGCCTTAAGTATCTGTGGCAGGTATCTACTGCCTCCAGCAGTACCTAATATGCATTTCTAATACGGCCCGTTTGTGCTTTGTTGCTAACCAAAAAAGCAGCACTTACTGATAAAAACAAATGTGGTGTCTTACTACAGGCTGAGGATGAGCTTTAAGCATTGTTTATTTATTTTGTTTTAAAGCTCTTTTTCACGACATATACCCATGAATCCCACTTGTGCACTGTTGAACTTTCCATCATCTTTAGTTTCATGCTGTTATAGTGGTGAATTGATATTTCTTTATGAAAGCACACTGCACAGTGAAACGGAGGTCATGCACCGGACTAACATCCTGCCAGGATCGTCAAACAGTGACACTTTATCACGGCCTTTCGGCGCCTGACACAAAAAAAAGTTTTGGATGACATGCTGTCGTTTAACGCCAACCAAAAAATTTTCCACGTCGAGATGAGACCCTTTGGCCGTGAACTCTGGTTTCTGTGACCCTGTTGCAAGTGCATCTTCGGCTCTTGGGCCAACGTGACTAATTGGAAGGCAAGTCAAGGGTTTTTGAACGATGTACAGCAACCGTGATTTACAGCGTTGAGTCGTGGTTACAAACAGGAAATCAAGCCTTGGCTTGATAGCTGCTGGACCCTCCGACCTCCGTTACTCACTACATGATGATGCCACAAGTCAACTGAGTCTTACAGTGTCACTGCACACGAACCCATACAAGATAATTGCTGATTTTATTCAAATGTTTCCGTGCATATTAGAAACAGCTTTTGGTATGATACCACATGCTTGAGTTGAACTTGTAAACATAGTATGTAAATGTCCTCAATTCACTCCAACGTAGTTCCTTGGAACTGATGTCGCGAGATGGCGTCAAAGTCCTAATTTTATTCCTTTGGCCCAAGCACAAAAACAACAAATAGGTGAGTTCTTCAACAAATAACAGAGGTAAGGTTACAAAAAAAAAATGACTAGTGCCGAACCTCAACCATGTCTGCATTGCCATTTTCTGCACTTTAAAGTAACCATGCCGTGTCTGCCTCTGGAGAACTCAACACCACACGGATGGCTCGGTGGAGTGCCTGTGGCTGCCGTTGCACGTGTTTAATTTCACCACTCGTTTCCGACGGCTTACCAGCGAACGTTCCCCCGCCAGACGCCCCGTGACACGCACTTATCCCGGGCATTGCTTCGATGCCAAGTCAAACAAACGGCTCCCCCCCACCATTTTTTTTTCTCATACAAATGCGCCCATCATTTCAAAAAGTCCGTGGTGCCATTCTCAGCACGCCTTTGCGTTTATTTTATTGCTGCGCGTCCAGACGGCCGCAGTGCATTTTTAAGCCTGCCGCAGCTGTGTATTCTAATGCGGTGGCCATATGCGGCACCGTGACCTCCTTCGTAAACAGAACTGTCTGATTCACCCGTTTGGGACATAACATCAGGAAGGGCGCTGAGGACGGTGGGGTGGTGAGGGGCTTTGGATCTTGAATGGAAGTCATGTTGGATCCGTTTCCCCCCTTTGAGGGAAAAGACGGGCAGCACTTGAAACTGCCGCATTGGACGGAGGGCCCAACTCATTCTTGTTTCAGGCTCCCATCCGTCTGTTCGCCAGAAGGTTGACGGAATCCACTTGAAAGCATTCCCCGTCCTTAAAACCGTCAGGCAACACGTGCCGTGCCTTCAAGCCGAGCCAAAATCAGGGTGTCCCAAAAAAATGGACTCACTATTTGCCCGGAGCGCATACACAGTCGTGTTTGGTTTTATATTGGGTGCAAATAACCCTAGATAACGATTAAATAACTTTTGAAAAAAAAGAAAATTTGTATTTAAGTTTTACCGGAATTACGAAAACACTGTAAAGATAATTTTGAAGGCAGTTTCAAAGGGATCTACAAACACTCCACCCCCTCCCCCACCCGTCATCCTTTCGGGTTTAGCTTCACGATGCAGACGATTGGCAAAACAATTCAGCGATTCTATTTCTCTTCCCAACAGAGTGTGTGATTGATGTTGGTGGGCCGCCGCGTCGACCACAAAAGACCCCGTCCGCAATGATCCGGGTGCAGGTATCAGGTGTGTTGAGCGTTCTAATTACGCATGTATGTAAAGGCCTTTTCGGCGGGGTGGTCTCCCCCAGCCAATGGGTGTCTCTGTCTGCGGCCGCTCACCCGAGTCAACAGTTTGGACAATGGCGGGCGGAGAGGGGGGTGGGCAGCTTCCAGCCATTTCATTGCATTACATCACATCAAAAGCAATAAGCTAATTACAAGCTGGCGTGGTGGGCAGTAAATAGCAAATCAGCATAATTGATTAAATCCTCTCAGCGCGAGAGTGAAAAATGTATCAATGCCGAGGCCAAAAGGCGAAGGGTCTTCCCGGCAATGGTGATGATTTGAGGAAATAAAAAGATCAAGTGAGGTTTATTCAGACAAATTCAACTCAAGTGAAACCAACAAAAAGTCTGTCCTTACTTTTTTTAACTTCCTTTACAAAATGAACACAAAAATCCCAAGAATAATGTCTGTTCCGAAAATATAATAAAGACAACCAACTATAGTATGACTGATTTCTTTCCCCCCTAACTTACTCCTAAGAGTGTTCAGACTGCTGAAATGGATCCGGACATATTTAGACATACAGTACTTGTTTACGCAGCCAGGACGTTTCAGTGACATTTATTGCAGAGACGCTTTGCGCGTGTTTTAATATGCATCTTAAAAGCAAAAGAAAAAAAAGCGCTCTTTTCATCAATGTTTCATTTTTCATGATGCTGTGAGAAAAGCATTTTAGAGCAAAGCCGCGTTATCGGTCTGAGGTGGCCGATACGTGCTTCGTGTTCACGACACATGCAAAGGGTGGATGGGGGTTCCATATACCACTTTTGTCTTGTATGATAAGGCTGGGATTCCTCATGTTTGTTACGACATCATCTAAAACATCTAATGTGGGTTTAGGATAGCGCAGGGGTGTCAAACTAATTTTTGTCACGGGCTGCATCATAGTCATAGTTTCCTTCGGAGGGCCATTATGACTGTCAACCCAAATAAATATATGAATGTCTTATATTAGTCTACACAACAAAGTGATAACTAGTTTTGAAATTTGAGACTAGTAAAAACTGTTAATTTTTTCAAAAAGATCAATGGTAATAAAGCTTGCTAGCAACATCTCTATTAGTGAATTTGTAATTTTAGTATTGACAAATAAAGTCGATGCAGAATTTTTCTTGGCGGGCCAAATATAATTCCACTGCTGGCCAAAATTGGCCCGCGGACCAGACTTTGATAACCTAGTGGGTTTCACCGATCCTGGGTGAGTCTGAACCACACCCACAGCAATCAATGGGGTTCACTGTCAATACAAATTGTTTAATGACAAATTTAACACTTAATTTTCTTAATTATCATAAAGGTGTAAAAGATCCACTTTATACTATAATAAAATTGGAAAAAAATCTGTAAAATTGTATTGCTTGTGTATAAGAGGCAATTTCTCTTCACATTAAAGTTCAATGCCAATTTACCCATGTGAGGAAGGAAGTTTTCTTTTGGCACTGGATTATATTAGTCTCTCGGCAAGAAGGGTGGAATCCACTCCTATTTGCCGTCATTCTTCCAAGTTCTAATAGAATTTCTGGAGACAGTTTGTCGGACTGACAGACTGGCCGGAATATTATTTATATTATCAGTTTCACTGCGAGTTTAAAAAAGCGGTGGACGTGGTCAGTGTAACAGGAAACTAATTCAATGTTTTACTGCCATGTAAGAACATGAAAAGGATTAAAAAAAAATCAGGAATATTTAAAACCCTTTGCGTTTGCTCTCATCCATGTCCAAAATCCTGCCAGACACACCTTGACGGCATACGCAGGATATTTTCAGACATTTGGAGGCAAAACGTACATCAAAATCAAATTGGCCTTCGTGCCTGGTTCTTTTTGGCCCCGGTAGAGTCGAGTGGCAGCCCTCTCTCCGACCTCTCGTGTGTCAAACAACGTTCTGATCCAGCCTTGTTTCCTGGGAGGATGTCGGCGATGTGGCCCGATCGTGAACTAAGAGCAGCCTGCGTCATCAGCACGCCGTTAGAGCGCAGTGCAACGAAGCCACCTGGAGGACAACGGAGGAGTCTCTGTGTTTTCGCACTTGTCCTGCATAAATAACCCTAAAATTATCCTATAAAAACATATCATCTTCAAATTCCTCCCACGTCATCTGGTCCTGATTAATGTGCTTTTTTTTACATAACGTGGAATTAAAATGTGGCGGAGACGTGACCTGCGGGAGCTGTCACTCTGTTCTTTCCTTAACTCTCTCCATGTGATCAACTCCAAGTACATTTTAGAATAGGATAGAGTAGAATTCAAAAAAAAAACTATTCGTTCAGTTTCATTGCAGCAACGTGGACACCAGGATATCAAAAACCCCGAAATATACAAAACACGAGGGAATGGGCTGTTTGTTTTTGTTTTGTTTTTAAATAAAGAAAGACATTTTGTCTTTTTTTTTTTTAACAACATATATAATCATTAATGTTGTAAGGGCAAAACTCAACATTTACTATAATGTACTTTTTTTAAATAAATATAAAGATTAAATTTGGGGGCCATTAAATTTGGGGTAATTGTAGTTAAAACTTTTATAATCATTCCAACAAAATCTGTGTGATAGGTTTAATTTTGTAGATGGAAAACAAGACCTGTAAATGTTCACTTTGAATCAAAATGGCCGACTCATTGTGGGTCACAAGTACCAAGTTTTGGGCGTACGATATTGGCGACCTTCTCTACACGCGTCTGACGGAAATGTTTTGCACGAGCTCTTGACGGATTCATGCAGCTTGTGTCACCTAAAAAAAAAAAGGCCCTTTCCGGATCCGCCGGGCGGCAGTTGTCTATTGCGACCATTCCGGCGATTCAACACATGACTCCATTATGGCCGCTGAGCCGTGAGAAGAACGAGGGTGGAGGGGGGGGGGCACTTTTGGAGCGCTCCCATTAAATGGGATCTTTAATTTCACAGGCCTCCCGATATGCCATTTGTGTAACAGAAAAGAGGAATCGTGGCTTTTTGAAAGCACATTAAGCAGAAAGCAATTAACCCATACACACAGCAGTTAATTTTTGTATTAATACTTTCCAACAGCTGGCGCCGTACCGCTTCCTCGTTCTTTATCTCCGCTCCAGCTGTTGCGAGGACATTAAAGAGGATTTGTCTGCAATAAAGTGGCTCCGTATAGAGATACCTCGCCGAGAAGTCGAAGCCACGGGGAAAAGGGGGTAGCGAGGATTTACATACGGACCGTCGTTTTCAATAACCGGCGGGTCCGTATTTTTTTTTCTTCAGCGAGTTTCAAAGGCCTTTCTTCTTCTTCAGGAGTTTACATTTCAAAGACATCTATTGACACCCTCAACAGATGTGCTGCTCCGTGGAACACTTGTCAGGCTGTCAATTGGCTCCTAAAGTCAAGGCCCAGGAACATTTGATTATACACATTCAACGCCATGAGCAGCCTCCGTGTAAGGAAAAAAAGGCCAGAAGGCAGACAGAGAAGGCAACATACAAATAAATAAAGTCAAATTAAAACAGCAATCGAGTGATTAGCGCAGCTTGCTGACAATTGCGAGTTTGAATCTGAGCTCTGCCCTCCTTTTGTGGATTTTGCACGTTCTTCCCGTGCTTGCGTTGGTTTTCTTCAGGCACTTTGTTTTTAAATCTTTTAAGGTATTTTGCATTTAAATGATATAATTGTGTATCACTAATGAGAATAAGCAGTATAGAAAATGGATGGATGGAAAATTGAACAACTTAGTTCCTTGGGTTCTCACAGATTTTCATCTGAGTAGGATACTGAGAATCTTTGCAGTCAATTAAATAGAAACAATCGATTCCATAGCTGGACTCTTCCGGGTGCCGTCAAAGACGAATACTCTTCCCGTACATGTCAACACAATTTAATGAGATCAATATAGAATCAGGTGCTTTGTCACCAATTAATCATCATTAATCATCTTACTCGCCCAATTAATCGGTATTCTGTAACTGGCACTGATTAATCGTCTTAATCGTACAATTAATCCGTATTCTGTAACACCAGTGCTACAATTAATCGTCTTTAATAGTCTTAATCCTACAATCAATCGGTATTCTGTAACAGGCACCATTACGTCGATTAATCGTCTTTAATCGTTTTAATCGTCCAATACATTGGTATTCCGTAACTGGCACTCTTACTTCAATTGCCCAGCCAAAGTATCGCACACTTTTTTTGGTTCTGCTGGTTTCTCTGGGCTTTTCCTCCGCCGTGAATAAAGTTGCTTCTATTTCTGCGGCGGGAAACCTCTGAAACGGATCACGGTTCTTTTTCGGTTAAGCCCGTTGGGTGTCATCAGCGATCGTCAAAAGAAAACATTCCAACAACACCGAGTGGGGGCAGCCGCATCCGTCTCGTCTTAAATCAACGTAAGCCGTGACACGTGTGCGCTGGCTCGGGCGGCGCGGCCCGAAGCGTGCCTGCGACATGACGTGTCACAAGCTGCGACATATTAGAGTCAGAGGTTAGCCGAATACAAAAAGGCTTGCTTAGCACTGGAAATTGTCACGATGTTTACGTCATCGTTAACGGAAGGGAGTGACGGGGAGGATTTATACGGCACGCTGTAATTGGATATAATTGAGCAAGTGCTTGACACTTGATATGGATTTACAGCGCCACCACTCAGCCTAAGATCATTCTTTCCTCTTGGCTGATGACCGATTTTGGTTTTCCGCGCGTGGAGCTTTGGCTAATTATAACAATACTGCACGATCCGTCTTTGAAGCCATCATTTTATCCAGTGAGTAACCTAACCGAGGTTTGCCACGGAAGAAAAGTGCACTGTGGCAATTTTTTTCCTCCTTTGCACAATTAGTGACAGACATTATGAGAGCGCAATTAGAGTGAGAAACGTTTTAATTTATAGCAACGCTCTGTTTGTCATTGGGCTTGGCTACCGCTTTGTTGCGTAAGCATGTGTGGCGTAATTACCGGTACAGTTTGGAGAGATTTACAACGGTGGGTGATGATGATGAGGATCGTGTAGGAGGATGGGGGAGGGAGGGGAGTGAAGTCCTCCAGATGTGTAGGATGGAGGAGGGGGGGGGCAACTTGGGCAGCGTGGTTCCACTTAAAACTCAGCAGGAGAAGAGCTGTGAAGTGGATGCACCGCGTCCAGTTTTTTGCTAGCATGTGTACGATATGGTCCACGATGAAATATTTCAACGTGCATGTCACGCTTGCATGTGTTGTAAAAAGTACGACTTTTTCATTGTGGCTGCCTGTTAAACACATGCTCCAGGCACAAAGATTTACTGGTGACAACTAATTATACGTTGCTTGTTGTGGCATGATAGGAGAATGTGTCAGACATTTATTAGCTGCATTAGACTTACTGGCAGAACCGAATTAGAGCTTAACGATTTATTTGTCACATTTTACCTGATTCTTTTATCTGAGCCTCAATGGCCATCGTAGATTGGACCCAGTACAAGAGCTGTAGCATTTTTAGCAAGATTTGATTCAAAACCTTTCATAGACTTTCCTTCCTCAATTTCCTTCCATCAGGCAGCATTGAAGTAGCACCTGCGAGAACCTTGTGTTACTTCCTCCTCCTCCAATGAGGCAGGCTGGAGGCATGGAAGGCATTAAGGTCCAAATTTGAGCCTTAACTCAAGTCAACATCCTTTCACAGCTGTTTGACATGAAAACCAGGCGTCACATTCGGTATTTCATCTTCTAAAGATGGAGGATTGTACTTTTTTAGGGGTATAGCTCATATGTTGGTACTAAAGTTATCTTTGCCACCAAGCATGGCAAGGAAACAAGTATGTGGTGTACAGTATAAAAGCTCTACGTGTCTTTCAACTTCCTGCGATCACTACCAACATCTTAATGTAGCTTTTATGCTGCACATGGAGCTTTGGAGTTCACAAAAAAAACTTCCTTTGATTTTTTTTTTTTTTTCCATTTCAAAGTGTGGTATCATACAAATATGTTGGGCACACACACACATTTGTGCATGCGGCTCTCATCACAGACGAAAATGGACTGTATTGTTAATAACTTGCAGATGTCCTACTTTTTGTCTTGTGTGGTTTACATGGAGCTATAAATTGAAGGTAGGGCCTTTTTTGCGTGTGATGTAGAAGACAGGTTTAAATGGGCCTAATTTCACTTTGAAATGCGCCACTCGTTAAATGGTACCACTTTCAGCCTCTGAGTTTTTTTTTTCTGGTCACCGGGGACATCTGGCACCCATTCCAGGTCGAGTGCCAACGAGCGACAGACTAAGCTGCTCTCAAAAAAGATCATGACAAGCAAAAACGGAAATCTTTTTGTTGTCTGTTTCGACGTTATGTTCGCTTTAGACTTCCTTTTGCATGGACGCGCTTTGCCGGGAATCTGATCCTTATTGAGTTATATGGGAGGGACTGAACAACCGTGTAACTCAGCCACCCTTAAATCCACTGTGGTCAGCGTGAAAAGAGTGCTTCATCTATGAATTAGAGAAGAATAAAATTCGCGGGCTGCTTACGGTCCGAAAAACGGGCTGACCGCAGGACTATGCGGTCAGTCCTGACCGACTCTCCGTTTAAAAGGTTAAAACCATGCAATTCAAAATAAAGCCTGAACTGACTTATTCAATAAATTATGTAGAAAATATACATGGATAATGCAAATAAATAAAACATATGAAGACAAATGTTAAATTAAAATTAAATATCTAAGGGGTAGAAAAATTGGCAGTGATCAGGGTTTTAAATTTTGTGAATTTAATATATATATTTTAATTTTTTACTGTATTGTCATACAAAAGATCAAATATAATGAAGGAATTATAACATTATATCATATAAATGACATACGTAATGCACACACCAACAATAAAAATAATTGTTTTGGAGTACATTATAAAATTTGGCAGACAACAGTAAGTTTCTGGGGATATAATTTAAAATCATTACGATAATATAAATCAAAATATATTTTTTTAATTCGACTAAATTATGAATGTTTCGTAATATATGAAAAAGAGATACTGTAATTAATAATGAATGGTGTCCAACCGTAACATTTAAAAATACATACAGTACATAATAATAATACGAAAAATTAGGAGAAATTTGATTATAGTGATATTGTGGATTTGTTTTCCTTATCTAGTGTTTTTTGTTCAATTATTGTTGGCAAAAGCCAACCATGCACAGAACGTGTCCAATAACACGTCACATTCCTTGACACCAAGTATTCTATAAAACAACGCTCTAGTGTTATTTGTTCCAGGAGTCATGGAAAAACAATGCCATAAAAAAATCTAAACCTTTCCAGTTTTTCTTTGGAGAGAGCTGTTTGTGGTTTAGAATTTTTAAATGCGTATATTTAATATTATTATCCCCCATAAAAGCAGGCTTTTTGGCTTTTATAGGATTCAAAGTGCACAAATAAAAGCATTGGCTTTACATGAGCATAAATTGGCTAAATGCGAGACATTTTGGACTTCATATTTGAGCGGAGGAAAGAAAATCCCAACACCTCCATGTTTGAGTCCTTACTGTATTTTGACTGCCAACATTTGTGGCATTTCTGTGCTGCTTTTTCAGACGCAAAATGGCCGCACCGTTTTTCTCCGAAGACGTGAGAAGTTGTAAATTGACAAAAAAAGCATTCCACTTCTCTTTTACACGTCAATCCTGTATTATAATCCCCACTATAACCCAAATCGAGTTAGCTATTGGTTCGCCGTGTTTAGTTTTTAGTATTATACTGCCAAGGTAATCGTTGGGTACATCCTCCCGTGGGCGTCGGAGTACGTCAGAAGGTATCGCCTTCCATGAGGAAAGTGCGACGTTGCAACCTGGCATTACGCAATGGGATAATTATAAAAGTTATAAAAATTCTGGCCTTGATAAGCATCAGTGTTCTGAAATAAAAAGCACGACCTAGAAATGGAACAGTAAAGATCAGAATGGCTGCCATTTTGGTTTGAAAGGTCATTTCTCAAAGTTGGGATTGGCATTGGGGCCTTCCCATTTGCAGAAAATGACATGGAAGATCAAGCCAGTCCTCATCCCTTCAAGCTGTTTGCGGGCCTTGTAGGCATTATTCAACAAGCACATCTCTCACTGACAATTAGACCTCGCTGCAAAACATTCTGGCCCAAGCCTCTGTGTAATTCTACGAACGTGCCTTTTGCACAATTTCAGAAGAGCAGGACGTGAACAAAGCAGCCGCCGAGCACACAAGGACATGGGAGAGAGTTTCCAGATCTGTCACTCAGCTCTCCAGACGCCGTAATGCACATAAATGGAGGCTTTGCGGTCAGCCTTGGGAGCACATGTGCAAGTGAAGTGAGGAGGAGTCACGAATAGGACCAGTGGGGGTCCGCACAAGGGCAGCTGCGAGGTTGTCGGCGGGACGTGCGGCGCTTTGATCCCACGCCGCTCAGGTGCGACGGGACGTTGACGGATGGCGAGGCGGCGCGGGTCCATGTGGTCACGGCCAGAACGTGAGAAAGGGCACCTGTTAGGGAACTGGGAAGCTGACAAAAAATCTTTTTGGAGTACATGGACTGCCATGACACTCATTTATAAAATTGTTTGATTCTGCTGGGAGGTCCAGATGTGTACCGGCCAGTGATGGTTTGAGTCTAAGAGGGGCATTTTGATTTTTTTTAAAGTCCTCTCAAGGCCATACTTTATTTAGCAAAAGGGTCTTCCCCACTCTTGTCAAGGACCCATAAAGGTGGGACAAGTTTGAGCTTGCAGTACCGTTAAAGTCGAACCCCTAAACAATGTGTCACGCCACATTAGTTTGTTGGGAGAAGATTATCAAGTGTGCTGAGTGGAGGCAAGTTCAGTTAACTGGTTTTGAATATTAATTAGAGTGTGACCTGGAATTAGGAATTGAGGTCATGTATTTGTACTGCAGCTCAATTATCTATGTTTTTAGTCACCCATCAATTTTCGATACTCCTTGGATAAAATATATAGCTGTACAAATATTAAATATTAGATACATCTATGTGTCTGTCTATCTACCAATCTAATCGTTCTCCCACTCTAGTGGTGCGTGGCTTTCTTCCAGGAGCGCCCTATAAAAGGCTGATTACTTCTCAATTAAAACTCAGCGCATCTTGATTAGTGACTGTCATTGCGTTGACCCTTTCGCAGACAAGCTTCAGAGGAGCGCTAAAGCACAAACATGATGCAAACATCATCATCATCTTCTTAGCAAGTGGCCTTCAGTAAATCAGTCCTGGCGAAAGGATTTATTGAAGTACCCAAGTGAACCCAAAAGGTTCACGGGCGGTTTCCTTTCATACTTGACTGTAAATCCTCTAATTGTTTTCCACTGCGTCCTTAAAGTTTGCACCACAAAACGAGTAGCTTGCAGATCTGGATACGAAGCAAGATTGTGCTTCTGGACACACCTATTTTTACCCAATAAAATCCGTCTGGGAGGGGCGGGGGGGGATCATTAGCCAACGCCTAATGAGTCGACTACAAATGTAATTTTGTGGAGGTTATTTTTTATTTTTTTTATTTTATGTCTTTTGGGATGATTAAGACATTAGATGCGATGCCAAAACATTCCAAATTAAAGAATTGCGAGTGCTCTTGTCGGAGTCGTTCCAAGCATGCGGGCGAAGACTCGAGGCTGAGGTTTTTCGGCCGTCTGCAGCTGTAAATCTTGGCGACGGAAGATCGTCTGCGACCGCGACGACCTTCCTAACCTCGTCCATCTTCCTCAGCATGCCGGCAACTCAGAGGACGGGATAAAAGTTCTCAACAAAAGGTCACCGTCCGTGTATGCTGCCATTAACAAGCTCGGGAATGAGAGCCAATATCTCGGGGAAATATTCCGGGTGTCAGCGAATGTTGCGGCCTGATGGCTTATAAATGGAATGTATCAGCGTGTTTATGTTGCCTATTTAGCAGCACATTTTCATGCCCCGCTGGAGCGCGGATGCTGTGTCAGTGCATTAATGCCAATGTCACTTGCAATCAGACCAAGATTTGGTCCTTGTTTGTGCCCCGCCTGGAGCCCTAATGTAGCATTTTACCCCTCAAGTTGCCGTATTGTCCAAAAGTAACATTAAATGATAGAGAATTAATGTATGGACTAAAATGCCTGGGTTTGATACAGAGATATCTTAGGAAGAGTCCGTCGGTGAGCTTGACTGATACTGGAGGTAGGAACCTAGACAGTTCCTGGAGCTAGTTTGCTAGCTCGCTGGGTAGAAGGAAGTTGGATTGCACACTTCATTTGAATTGGGCCTTCTTGTGAATAAAAACAAAGTCTTTACATGCCACTTTATTCATGAAGCGCACATTACTGTTGGTGGCATGGTGGATAAATGATATAAGAGTAATATAAACACTTCCAGATTAGCAAATTTTGTTATTTTGCTTCATGCGTGGCATTGAAGGTTAGCAAGACAACACAAGATGGCGGCTCACGTCACTCCTATTTAAATGTATGGGATATTTGTTGGCTGGTTAAACAATAAAACTATATCATCATCTTTTACATGGAACTTTTTGAAAAATATATTTGTTTTTCAATTTTCTTATCACCAGCTAAAATATACCCTTTCAACTTCCGCTCAGAATTTTGTTTGGGAATGAATCCATTTGAACATAACTATTTTATTCCCTGCCATCTGCCCGATTTGATTGACAAGTCACTTTGACTCCAAATAGATCTCGCGCTGCCATCCCGAAGCCAAAGTGAGAGGAAAAAAAGCAAACCTTTTCGGTTTGTTTTGTGCACTTCACGCCGCAGCCATCGAATGTTGTCCAGTAATGACAATGTCAGGCACAACGAGGCCCCACAAGGTTTCCTGGGCCGCAAAGTGACACATGCATGCAAGGAAGCCTCATCACGACTTTGCGCAACCGCAGCCGCCGCCGCCACCCCTGGGCCTTCGTAGCCAAGACGTGTTCAGTGACCAGGATAGCATAACCTCAAGTGGATGACATAGTCCCGTGGCAGGCGCTCACAGAAAACGCTATGTTTTTATACAAGGGTGTAACCACTCTGTCTTTTTTTTTTCCTCTTTCGAAATCGTTGAGCCTTTGCAGTGCCTTCAGTCTGACGGTGGAAAACAAAGCCACATGTCCACTGTTTGCGTTGGGATTTGTGGACCAGTATGATCCTTTAAATGGTCATTGGAGTGTTGCTAATTGTTTCAGCACATGGACATGGTGGCGAAGTTTAATTATAACGATCCACAGTTAGCAAAGTATTCGTTATGTCTTGAACAGATTAGCGTACGTGACTTGTGATTGGTTTTATTCTGGTCAAACCCGTCAGCAATAAATGTAGCGGTTGGGGCCTAAAATAGGGATGTTTCATGGTTAGCATACCAAACATTGCACGACAAACGGCCAATCCAGTTGTACAAATTTAAATCAGAGTCAGAGAGTCAGAGTCAGCTTTATTGTCAATTCCTTCATGCTAAGACACACAAAGAAACCGAAATTTCGTTCCCCCTATCCCACGGTGACGAGACACAGCACACGATCAACACACAAGTAAAACAACGGGGGAGAGAGTTCAGGACCCCAACAGCCTGGAGATCACAAACTTCGCCAGTGGTGCAGTGCTGGCATCCCACAACAGAGTCCCGGCACCATTCGTCACGGATGTAGACGCACAGTCCACCTCCTCGCGATGTTCCCCCTCGTACAATGGCCCGGTCCGCCCGATAGCACGCCATCCGCTCCAGATGCACAGCAGTCACGCACTGGCCGGTCCGTAGAACTCAGCAGGCATGTTGATGTCCAGCGATCGAACGTACGCCAGAAGAATGGAAGGCACGGCCGGGCGAGCTGGGTTGGCCGCCAGCCTGGCCCGGACGCCCAACCGGGGGAGGAATAGCAGGCGAGTCCGGCGACGCTCCAGGACGGAGCAGACCGAGCGCCTTCAATGTCCCCGCTTCAAAGTCCAGATCGCCACAAAACTCGCTTTCGCCGATGTCGAGCATCGTATACTAAGTGGAGTTGTAATGTTCCAACTACTGTATTTGAATTTTCCGGTATGGAATTTTTGTTATAATCCATGTTGATGTTGATGATCTAGTATATTCTCACATAGACAACATCTCCATTTGAAGATGCTTGGTGTCTTAATGACGGTCCAAACATCTCATCAATTTACCTCAATGATTTTTTCTTTTTTTTTTTTAGAAAATAACATTTAAGTTCTACAGCCGATTTTTCCCATTTTTAATGGGTGCTCATTAAAGGGCCAACATTGCATTTGGATTTTGTTTCCATGGCAACTATTACAATCAACTTTTTAAGACCTAAACTTTTGGTTCCTCCCTGGACGCCAAACTTAATAAAATATATCACATGCTGCCGATGCCGAAATGTACATGAATGAGTTTTCCGAGAAATTGTGCACCAGCTTAATGGTCAATTACAAAGCTTACAACATTTTCCTTGGCCCGGGCCCCAATCAGGTTCCCGACCCTAAGATTGTGAAACTATTAAATCACTACTGTCAACATCTTTCAAAATGTGAACCTCCTCAGAACATTTTCCAGTTGTTGTCATATTTGTCGTCCAGAAGAAAATTAACCAAGCATCTGTAATGCCGCCATTAAAAATTAGAGACGGAAAAGCTAGCCAAAGGGTGACCTACTTCATCGGTTGTTGACGAATTCATTGTTAGTGCCTCACGCTACATCATGAATACACATATGCATGTAAACCACAAAATGGCAAAAACCAAACGGGAAAAGCAGCGATCGTGTTTCCTTGTTTGCATTCAGAGTCAAGCTGAAGAAAACATGACATCGGTTAAAAGGAAAAAGTGATTTTTACGAGATATAATTAATACCATCAACATGACATGATGCTCAGTGTGTTCACTTGAATTATGTCGCTTTGCTTTGCTCACGAAACCGCTCTATTAATTCTAAAAGTTTCCTCCAAGGGGGAGAAAAAAAAATCTTACACACAAATCCGCTGTGGCTCAACGCTGATTCTACCTGTGTCAAAAACGTTCGACGTGCCTTTGAAAGTCCTTCGCGAGCTGCCATTTCAAAGACGAGAGTATGGCGAGCGCTCTGATAGAACACGGGACGCGAGTGTAAGCGACGACGCTTTACAAAAAGAGGCCCCCAGTGTTCCCAGGAGATGTCCTCGCGAGGTAACGCCGAGGACAAACCGCTCTCTCTCGCCTTTAATGTATATTTATAGAGCTTCACGTGCATTTAAAAAGTTTAAAACGCTATCTGAGGCCTGATGAGGATCTTTGATCTGCTTCTGAGCGTAATGCAAACAGATAATTATGTTTTCTTTCTTATGCCTCTTGATGCAGACAAAGTTTTCCTTATGAAAAGATGAGGGGCTATCAAAGACGAGCCTGTTCGTACAAGCAATCTCGGTGACTGCAATTTGTCTCTGGGATATTTATATTCGCTTTTATGTTTCCTCTGTCTGGCTTAATAAACACAATAACATTTATATGGATTATCTTTAATTTGATTTCGTTGAGATAACCCCTCATGTAGCCGTTGATGCTAGTCAGCTAACTCAAAACTACATTTTCCTCATGTTTTCATATTTGAATAAAAGAAAAGCAAACAAGCCATTTACGTCCTCGTAGCGATTGGGTTGTTTTTCTCAACGTCTGACAGTCGATCAGTCACGCTCTTTTTTTTATCACGTTACCGCTTCATGCTAGTCAATCATTCGCAACAATAAACTCCGTGGCCGCGGGCGTGGCGGCTACTCGTCAGACTAATTAAGCAAACAGACGGAAGAGGGAAAGGCGGGGGGGGTTGGCGTCATAACCCAAGACAATTCCAATCAGAGAGTCTGTAATTGAAGTGACAAGTTAATTACAGGCTGATATTATCGTGCGTTCCTTGTAACGCCGCCTTCATAAGACGCCGGTCGCCTTCCCCAACCTGCTCCGACTCCTCAGATGTGTTCATTAACAGCGAGACCCCCTGACCTGTTCACCCATCTTGGATGTATAATTAAACGGGAATAAGTCCACTTTGTCTCGTTTTCATTTACAACATTTATGAGTCGCTCTTTTAGCGCGCGGGCGTCGGCCGCCACGCGGGGCCCTCGGGCGTCGCCCTCATCGCCCTCCCCCGGTCCCACCTCGGCGCACCTCTGTAATTAGCGCTAGCATCTCCTTTAAACAAGCGACAAGCAAAGTTTAGCGGCGGGATTCCGTCAGATCATTACCATAATATGGCGGGCGCAATTTGCCCCCTATCTCCCAGCTTTTCCGCCACATCAAAGTCTGGTAGAGCTGTGGTGTAATTGGGCCATGCCGCCTTGTCAAGATGATTCAGCCTGATGGCTGCAAAAGGAAAAAAAAACCTCGTGGGCATGATAATTAATGGAGACGAAAGTCAAGTCAACGTTGGAGAGCGGAAGGAGGAAAAAGTTTGGACAGCTTGACATGAATATTTCACACCTATGACTTATTCAAAATGATCAATTTGATGTGTAATGGATATTAGCTTTGCCAACCGTGTTTTTCTCTGAATGCAAACGTTTTCATTGGTCGACAGATTCATCTTTGACACGTCTGGATGATGTACTTTAAGTGGGGTATACACATACCGATAAGTGATTTTTCTTAATAAGTGCTCAAGTCTGAGCTTACTACTTGAGATGACTCAGGTACCAACCCTGACCCTGATGCTAACTCCGCCCACAATCGTAACACAGGTAACACCGATCGGTCCAAATGTGAGCATTTTCCCGCATGATGCAAAAAACACCCACATTTCCCTTGTTTCTGAGAGATTATCTTTGGCAGTCATCCTGTGGTGTGTGTTGTGTGTGTTCTATAAACACCCAAGACCACAAGATAATCATAGAGGAGATTCTGTTAGTCATCTGACAATAGGGTGGCAGATTATTTTGATCAGAAGGGTGAGGGATCCTTAGCGATCTGCTGGTCACTGTTGTTGCATGTTTTAACTTTGCATTTCCATATGGATGAGTCATAACACAAACAAGGGAGGGGTATCCTCTGGGGGGGTATCTGTGTCTGTCATCTGTTCAGCCAGGACAAAGGCAGTGACAGTTACTGACAGCTGGTCATCCTCACCCTAAAAAGTTGAAGGGAAAAAAAAGTCTTTGGCTAGTCCAAAATGAACAGGCTAGACGCCTTTCCTCTTGGCACGAGCCGAAGACCCCCGAATACCGCCTCGGCGTCACGCGCTGAACCTTCTCTCGTGCTTTCATTTCTTTCCGACCCCAAATTTGAATATGAAAAGAGGTCTGTCACTCTCTCCCAAGCAGTCAAAGACCATCACCGTAATGACATTTGGCAGTCATTTGATTTGTTGGGTTTTAAAGGGAGGGGAGAAGGAATCCACTAAATATTTCATACGCCATGCTAATCCGTGTAATATTGCCGGCTGAAGCCGTGTACCTGCGCCCGCTAAGACGCCATCCACGTGGATCTCCCTCACAGTCTGCAAATGCCTGCAAGTCTCCTGAATAATAAACCGGCGCCATTGAAATATTTAGACTTTGATTCCCATTAAAGGAATCTTTAAAACATGAGATTTACATTTCAGGAAGAAAAGAATAGCGATAGCGGCAATCGCACCACCTCCAGCCAGTCGAAATAACAGCCTCTGTTTCTTTGCAGGAAGTGGATTCGGGGATAAACACGAGGGTGCAGACAAAGAGATAAAATGTGGTGATGAGAGATGAGAGGGTAAAACATGAAACGACAAAAGGCGGCTACAGAACCGGGAATGAGGTGTCAGCAGTTTTAGCGGAACAGCGACGCGTCTCTTATCCTGGTTTCCGCGGTGTCTCGCAACTAAAAAGTCAACTCGGGTGCGCCAATGTCGCCTTTGTTTATATTTATGTGACGATCCGGAAAAGACAAAGACGGAGCTGAAGCTTGTGGTAGAGGTGGAAGCTTGCGGCCTTCACTTGGTACAGAGTACAGCGGAACAAAATTGGGGCCAAAAGGGCGAGTGGGTGGAGTCAAAAATAATCCAAATTAGGTCAAAAAGGGACGGACAAGCTAGCTAAGGCAATTTGATGCGAATCTCTTTTAAATGTTACAACCAGGAACACGTAGCTAGCATTGCTAGTTGCTGTGTCTGTTTGGCTCTGACCTCGTCAACCTACCGTAGGCGTCGGCGGGAGTGACATGATGAAAAACGGCCATCATCAAGCCGCCGTGCCTGCACACAAATCACCAAGGCCGCCATCGACGCAATGTGGCGCTCACATGTGGACCACCACCACACAAACACACAAGCACGTTTCTTTCCGCATCCCTCCATACATAAGTGCAGCGCTTGAGGCTATTTGCAATATGCAATACCCAAAAGGCTTTGCAGCTGCGGAAGACGAGCGTTCGCCGTGTTGACGAGAGAAGAGGCTGTGATCTCCCCGCCGCTCTCCCGTTGATGTTCTTTAGCTGAGGGAATGAGTGTCACATGACAAGTGCGCTCACAGGAGACCGCATGCTTACATGGGATGTACGATATACAAACGTGTGATAGCGACATCAAGTACAACCGCACAAGCCAATGCGGGACCACTCTTATACAATGGTGGAAAATATCGAAGTCAACCTTCGCTACGTCGCAATTGCGGATTCACTCTAATGCGAATTTTCATTCGTGATCAAACCTTAATGGATAATAGAAACGTAAATCCTCCGTAAAAGTACACTTCAAATTAAATAATAATAATTAAAAACTACCTAGAGGTTTCATTCCACTACGATATTTACTACTTAACGTTACAAATTGATTTAAGCGGGGGATTGCCGTATTATTAACCGTTGCAGAAACACGTGTTTTGGTTAGCAGTGCTGCTCGTTCAACCTTGCACTGGGTGGTGGTCTAATAAGTGTTCAGCTAACTTATTCTTAGAGTATTTTTTTTTCTTCCCACACTGACAAGTGCAGGCAAATAAATGAGCAGCAGCCATGACGTGCCGCCAAACGCCCCGCCGCTTGATTTGACATCAGGGCTGCGGCGCCCAGGTAGCACAATTACCGCACACGGGCTCCCCCTCTAAATTGTGACGCGGAAGGGAAGTGACACCCATAAGGCGTACATCACTGTAATCGAATCTAAATGAAGCCCGCGCCAAACACAGCGGCGGCCCACCTGAGACGCCACCACAGCAGCCTGTCAACACCGTGTCAACGCCACCGCTCACGAACCCCGTCCGAATGCATAATCACACCCATCATTAGGGTGTCACTGATGATAAGGTTAATAGAACGAGTGGAGCGGAGAGGTGGCGGGGGGAAAAGAAATAAAGGACAAAGTTGGGATTTGGACCAATGTGGAGATCACTTTAAATAACTCAAGTCGTGTCGTAACAACTCGTGACACCGTACATGCAAATCATATGTATGGTAAATAATAGCATGCTTGCTACGTAGTAGAAGGTAAAAATGTATTTGCCAGAAGTATGTGAGTTTAAAACGTAGCTTGTCAGACAGTGGATATATCAGGAAGCGGATGATAGGTTAATGGATAGTTAGCAGGTAAACTTGACTTTATGTTTCTGTAGCCTTAACACTTTGCTTTGATGGTATTTGACTTTAAAAAAAAAAATGCCATCATAAATGATATTGCTAAGTGGGTTCAGTAACACTTCAGAAAACTGTCGACAGTTAACACAGTTTGTTGTTACACCTACAAAAGCAAGTTAAAACTCGACCAGGCAAAACAAAAGCTGTATATCAGCTTATTTGAGATGGGATGAAGCAAAGTGGAAAAGTGTGCTGTGGTTGGACGAGTCCACATTTCAAATTGTTTTTGGAAAAATCCAGATTTTTAATGTAATGCTCTAGGAGTGTGTGAGGCAACTTTTGTGGTATCACACAGATTTGTATTGAGCAGTCAGAGTAAAATATTAATTTGTGCATTTAAAAAATATTTGTACAAATCACATATTCCTATTAATTATTAGTTTTTAATTAAAGTTAATCGTAATGACAATTAAAGTAAATAATTAATTTCGAGTTCAAAGTAAACCTTTCTTAACTGAACAGGCAGGGTAAAATATTAACATTCTAAATAACTTCACAAGCATAAAATAAGGTAAATATACAATCAATGAGTAATTTGCTTCAATTAGATAAAGGCTCACTATATTTACTTCGTTGTATTTTCCATATTTATACTAATTCTATTCGTCACCATCACGCTATTGCCATGACTGCTACCTTTGTGTCTTCCTTTTGACGCCGCCGCCGCCCTGTTTAATGAGTGCATGTACTTTGTGCTGTAACATAACATTTACAGTAGCCGGGAATTATTTTTTTAAGGGTCCCTCTGACACCTTTGGTGGCGATGAAGTGGCAGCGTGTGGATACAGAAGGTGGTCCACTCCAAGGAGGCGTGCGCTCGCCACAATTAGAAGCGACCGTCGCCGCCCCCAAAGTCTCCCTCCTCTCAGCAGAAATATATTTATCTGAGGATAATTGGCCATTAAATCCTTACTTGACAACTGCGGAAAATGCCAGCCCCAGTAGTAATCTGGCTGCCAGGAAATGACAACGGCTGGCAGGGCTGTCGACTGCTGGGAGCCACATCAGGAAAGGATGGATCTATTCCATACGCACACATGCACACATTGAACGGAGCTGGCGGTTCAAATCAAATCCTGTCCTGTTCACAAGCCAAGTGGTTTTTCTTTTTTCTTAAAAAAAAGGAAACCCCTCATTATGATTCCTAACAACAGACAGGTCTCAGCACTGAAGATAAAGCAGCATCTATTTTGCCCAAGAAGGATATTTTTCATATACATTATCATGATAGTCATTAGAACACGGTTCTGAAGTTTTGGGTACGAATCACAGCTGCCGTTTTTCTTTTTGGAGTGTGCAGCCAATAAAAGATGAGATAGTCCACATAAAACCTTTTGGTTAACTTCTCCCACACACTTCGAAGACATTCGGACATATTGAACAAACTTTTTTTTTAACACTTGGAATCTTATTTAAAGACTCGTGTGGCAATACATGCGGAATGTTTCAGAAGAAAAAAAAAGAAAATTGTTGCTTAACCCTTAATTCATAGAAATTATGAAATATTATATTGCACATTATTTTATGATGATGATTATTTTCTATGTCAAATTTTTTACTATTATAATCAACAAACCCTGTGAACCGACTCCAGTTTTGTCAAGTTTTATCAATATGAAAAAATGTTGAAATATGAAACGAATATTGTTCTGCTGCATTTCCTTCATGGGATGACAAAAAACATGCATCGGAGATGCTCCAGATTTAAGCCAGAGTGCAGACACGCCATTTTATAGCGCGACACCTCCACACGGAGGCTTTCAACAAAGCTGGCTAAGAGGTTGGGGTGGAGGAGGTGAAATATGAATCACGCTTTCTGACTTTATCGTCATCTCATCTTTTCACATGTCATTTGTGTTGCTCGATTCGACCGTCTTATTCCAAAATCACGGCAAGCTGCCAGAGCACGTTTCGGGAAACGCGCGTCTCCAATTCCCAACCGAGGAGATCGAGAGCTTTCTCGCGTATCTACCAGACAACAACAGTCGGATGAAAAAGTAATAATACTAATATTAGGCCGAGTGGCGGGGAGAGAAAGGAGATGGAATGCGCTCTAAAAGCATCAGTCCGTGTTGTTTATTAATTCAAAACAGTGTTTCGCTTTTCTCAATCCGTGTTATCAAAAATTCCAACATTGTCTTGAGTGCAATCTCGTGTTGGGGCGATAATGGCGAGGGAAGCGCGGGCAGGTATGTGGCATCAACTATTCAACAGAGGGGTCGGAAAAGAAGGAGGGGCGGGACGGCGGTGTCTTCGACAACACCCTGAAACAGTCGCACGCCACGTTTTAACCCTTTGTCGAAGACGCTTTTGTTTGTTCCATTGTGTTTCCTCCGGCTGTTGTTTTTCCAATCGCATCATTGTCATACTCTGGAGGCTCACTAAAAAGCCGCCGGTTTTCCTCCATTTGACGACCTACATTACATTTTCCACAACGGCGGCTTACACGTTGTGCGTGTGGAGGAACCGGGGTGAACAAAATGGGAGGAGCCGGCGTACACAGATGGTAAAATGAAAGTGTAAGGGAGGGAGGGGTGTCGCATCGTCTAAACAGGCATTTGTGTCACGAAATACACAAGGGGAGTTGTTGGTTGGGGGTTTGTTGTCCTAATGCTCAGTTAGTGCGGGAGACCATCAAGTTTGACAATGCAAGAGCATGGCGTACTCTCCATCGGCCCAAAAAAGTACGATAAGATTCCATTTTTGCCTAAAGTCCACTTTTTGCGATCTAAAATTCACTTCCAAATGCAATCTTGTTTGCCTTGTGTTTCTTTTGATTCAGTTTATTTCATTGTTTTCTCAATTGACCTCTTCAAAAATGTTATTGTCAAAAGTACAGAAGGTCAATGGAAGTTAGTGTATAATTTGTCTTGCTAAATCCATCGTAAACAATGCTAGTATGCTAAATTAAAAAAACACATAAAAATAGTGTCAACAATTTCCGATCCAATAATATTGGAATATAAGCCATTATTGTGTTTATCTCTTTGTTTTCACAATTGACCTCTTCAAAAAGTTAAATGTGAAAAGTACAGAAGGTCAACGGAAGTTAGACTTGTGTATAATTTGTCTCGCTAATTCCATCGTAAACAATGGTAGTATGCTAACTCAAAAATCACATAAAAATAGTGACAACAATTTCAGATCCAATAACATTGCATTATAAGCCATTACTGTCAAATGACGACGAGCTAGTATTATATGGTAGTCGCTGAACTCTGGGCCTAAGACACTTGTGGGTCGGTCATGGGAGCCCGAAAACCGTGGCGCATCTGTAGCTCCTTCCAAAAATCCTCCCAAATGAGTTTCATCTGGTAAAATGGCGAGCGCCTTGTATGTGCTTTGATCACGAGGCATTGTGCAGGCCCCCCGAACATCATGTACTGCATGTACGGGGATCGCGTTCAGTAACCCAAGGAGCCTCTTTTTTGGGAAAACCACATATGTTCAGCGTGGATGAAAAGTCAACTCCGTGATGTTCGTCCAACAAGGCGCCCCTTTGATTATGGCTTTTCAGGCACGAGCAATTTCATCGTCTAAAAAGCCCAAAGTTTGTGAAAACGTGCTGCAACTTGTGTAAGACGTCATGTGAACGTCTCACGAAGGAAAAGAGCCATCACGCAAATTAAGATCCTTGGTTTGCTCCCCCTCCCTCTCTTTTCTTCGACTCGAAAAACTAAAAAAAAGTTTTTGGTGTTATCCCAGTGAGCAGCACTAAAGGAGGAAGCCAGTAAAGCCCTATTAGGAGCCTTCTCGCTGCAACGATCTCATTGGAAGAAGCGAGTGAAAATTGCCCGGATTAATGTGTTAATCCGCCTCTTTAAAATGCTAATGTCCATTTTATGCCCATTAAATCTCAGTGTGCGTTTTCTTTGATGCGTGCAATTTCTATCAATTAAACACAGAGGAATGAAACAGGCAGCAGGGAGATTAGTCGCTTTGCTTCAAGCGTGAATTTCTCAGTTTGGTTTCATATTTATCTTGAATAGCGGAGACGGGGGAATGTTTGGAGTGGGTTTAGGAAATACAGAAGGAGAAATGTGGCGATATGAAGAATTCTGGAAGTCCCTCGTGCCTTTCACGGAGCTCACAACGAACAATAAACAGTAGCACTTGCTCATGTCATTTATTAACAAACAATTTGTTTCGGGTATGAGGACTCAATTTTCTTGACAGTGAGCAGACTTTCAAGTACGTCCAAATGAACTCAATGATAGATCACAAAATAAGCAGATATTCATTACCGTGATGCCAAATAACCTAATCGAAACTAACTGCGTGGATAAACCTGTGCGGTATAAATTTCTCACGCCACAAATTGTGCGATGACTTGCGGATGCCCTCGCCGTTGTGCAAAGCCTTTTAAAAGCAGGAATGGAGCTCGTCCAATCGCCGAGGGCTCTGCGGTTGACCGGAAAATGCTTCCAGATTTGTCACACACGCACGCACAGATTCATTGTTCGGCGTGAAAACGCTTCCAGTAAACTTGCATCTATCATCCGAGTGCTATTTTTGAGGTACGGCGCTCGTAATGATTTATGGAGGCCTTTCGACGCCACGCGCGACTCACCCTCCATCATGGGCAAAATCCACCGCTGTAAAAGTAAAATACACTCTGGCAAACCCAGCGAAAATGTACAAAGTCATCTTTTATTCACTCTGGCTTTTGTGTGACAAGTTGCAATGTGCCACTGGGAAGGGTCAAGGAAGTTTGACGATCTATTACGATTGATTATTCAAAGTAGAAGTGAAATGGCTTGAACAAAATGGCTGCCATCTTAGTAAGAAAGCACAAAATTCCTAAAGACTAGCAAAACAAACTCCCTCCGTCCACCAGCAGCGTATGCGGGCGGATGATAATTTATTAAAAGCCGCAGCTAATTTTCTGTGACGTATTATATCTTTGCCTCAGTAATCATGAGCCCCATTTCATTGAGTGAATTAGGTGCTCACGGCTTGGTGCGATCACAGAGCTGGAAAATGAGTGTTCACAGGCTGCTAATGGCCGGCAGATGAGGCAGACAATCATCTTTAATGTTCAGCAGCAACACAGAGCGGCCTGATATAAAACCATGATCGCTCGCTATTATTATACCTACCAAGTAGGAACACACGGGGGCATTTTGAAAACGGACAATTGATTATATGGTTGGCTTAGCGATTGTTTTCTAGGTAGATGTGGGAAGTCTTTGGATCTTACGGTGAGATGATAGAAGTCATAGGTTTGTATAGTACGGTTAATGGGGTGAGGATAAGCGATAGTGATTTGCATGTTTGGGTTAGGGTTAGTATGGTTGGGGTATGGAATATCAGGTCAGGAACTGTCAGATGCTCAGAGCATTTTAAACATGATAAGTCTTTGGGTCTTATGGCGAGATGATAGAAGTCAAATAGGTTTGTATAGTATGGTTAATGGGGTGAGGACAAGCGATAGTGGTTTGCATGCTTGGGTTAGGGTTCGTATGGTTGGGGTATGGAATATCAGGTCAGGAAGTGTCAGATGCTCTGAGCATTTTAAACAGTCGCGTTGTCATGGTGAAACTCCCTCGCTCACGTTGAGGTGAAACTCATTTTGTAGTTTGGGTTTTAAATACTGTATCTTGTGACATTAGTCTTGGAACTTTTCTGACACACGTCAAAGAAACTCCAGCCACTATTGGGGTCTCTTTTTAGCTGACTCACTAACCTCAGTTTTTCTCAGTCCACTAGCCACTAGAACACATCCAAAATCTATCACAGAAAAACAACCATTTGTGAAGTTCCCTTCTAAGTGTCCCCCTACTGCTCTTCTCTGTCTTCCATTGGTTCTAGGTGGTGTTACAGATCATGATCCTTAGAGAAAGTGTTGTTCTGGAAGTTGGCTCTTTTCTGCACCATCTATTCTAACTCCATTCAACAGCCCTCCCCCTTCGCCCTCCCCGCCCTTAACACCGCAAGCTGTCAGCAGTGTCACAACATGACGGGCCGCGACACCACTGAATCTGGCATCGCTTTGTCACCCTGATACACTTAAGCATTGGTTGCACTGCGCGCCGGCTCGGCAAAGACATGCCGTCAAGTGAGGAAAGGCCATTATCTGCAATAGACACAAAAGTACAGGGGATCCCTGCAGACAGAGAGATGATTAAGGGCTAAGTGTCATTCTTCCCGTCTTGCCGGCCCGTTTTAAAGAGCTCTATTTCTTACTGTCCTTTTTACTGCCGAGCCTGCGACTTATCGTCCTATTCCGCCCGCATGCCTGCGAGGAAGGGACACGGGTCTTGACAACCACACTGGGGGTATTATGTAGAAGGCCTGGTCGTTCAACCGTCACCGCTCCAAACAACCAGAGAGGACCCAACTCGGTTGGATTTAAACACATGTGGCAGGGAATAAGTCATTACGGGCGTGAGTGGAATTTGGCTGTGAAGTATTTGTGGAATGTCCACACAGGGATTGGACATTTGGTGCAAGGGGTGGGGCCAGCCTGGGCATAATAAGCGTGAATGGCCCGGGAATGATTCCTGAGTGTCTTCAGCCCAGTGTCTGCTAGCAACTTTGTGATTCTAAACACTGTTTTTTACTTTAGGTTTGTTTCTGTTTGTATTATCAATGTTTTGAGCAAGTTTTGGATATGTATGTCTTTTATTCCACGACTTCTCAACTAAGGCAATACATTTCATTAACACATGAAATTTGTTTTTCAAAAGACATTCTCTTAGAGCTGGTATTTAAAAAAAATGATTCAAAATTAAATTGCTGCACTTGATACATTGGCCCACCGGGCATAGGCCTGCTATGCCTGATGGCCAGTCCAGCATGTCTTGATCATTTGTGAAACTGACAGAAAATGGATGTAAAACAATTCCAGTCTATTAAATTATCTGAATTCCTTTGGATTTCAAAGAGTCCGTTTTTTTTCTGCCGCTATACTGAATGTTTATCCAACTAAAAACACTACAAGAGTTTTGCCTTGGGGAATTTGAGTGGCAGCTAAGCGAGAGTTTGGATTTGCATTCTGCCTGCCCCAGATTTTTTTGCAGCCAGTGTAGCGCCCTGAGTGGGAATTCCATCAACAGCCATCCGCCTTCCAGAATTTCTAGGCTAGCATGTGTCCCCCGACCAACAGCCCGAAGACTGGCATTAGTATTCACGCGGACAGACAGACAATCAGCTTGCAGTTTTATCACTCAGCGTGTAAAAATTAGATCTGAGACACGACAGTATCAATAAAAGATCTCATTTCCAGCCTCGCTGCTACAACTGGTCCTCTTTCAAGTGACACTGCGGGTATCAATGGCGCTCTGAATAATGAAAAGCAATTATGTAGCTAAACAAAGCTGCCGCTGTAATGGGCTTTTGTTTTATTTTTACTTTCAAAATGGAAATAGATTCTGTGGATGCGTGTGTGTGTGTGTGTGCGTGTGCGTGTGTGTGTGTGTGTGTGTGTGCGTGTGTGGCTTTTTTCTTCCCTCTCTTCCTCATCTTGTGGGTCACACACAGGACAATCTCCTCATCACACCCGTCGACCTACAGCGTTCTTGGGACGGAGGTTGCAAGCCGCATGAATTAGACGGCAAAGTCCACATTGAAAGCTCGGCTGCCAGGCAATCTTGCCCAAACAGAAAAAGGGGTAACAGAAGCCGGCTCTTTAGATTGTCTTTATTAATTATTCAAGTGTCAGAATCTCGATCGAATGACCCCCATCAAATGAGCGCACATTATTTAGCAGGCAACCACGCATGAGCATGACGACAATGAGTGAAGTATCGTAGATACCATGGAAAACCTCGGCTCATGCTGCTAATGCGCGGCCTCAAGTGAATTGAGATGATCATTTTTTTTCCAATTTTAATTTTGTTTTTCAAAAAAAAGTTAAAGGTAATTATTTATTTAATGACATATTACGGAGAATTTATTAGAGGCATGCACTTGTGAAAAATACTTTGTAACTCATATTATGTCATACATGAGCATTTATGTTTTACTTAAACTTATACAGGTTGTTACAAGCACATTTTATTCATACAATTGGATAAAAATGAATGAAGCAAAATGTGAAACTATCATTGAGGATATTATTTAAGTCATATTTTCATAGTTGTACTCGTCTATTGTGAAGATTTTTTATGTATTTATTTTGTTCATACAATTGGATCAAAATGAATGAAGAAAAATGTGAAATTACCATTGAGGATATTCATTATTTAAGAAATATTTTCATAGTTGTACTCGTCTTATGTGAATCTTCATTTATGTGAATAAAATTAATTTGGACAAATTGTTCAAAATGAATGCATCGGTATTTACAGTATTTACTCAGTTGCAGCTCGTAGTGGGCATTTATTGAAGGTCAGGCCTGTATTTTGTAATAGTTTGTTTTTTAGTATACTTCCCAATTATATTTAGTTTACCGCAAACATTTTGTATAATTACATGAACGCAAATGATTAGCCAGAATATTGTGGACGATTTTCCAATATTGGGACACAAACTGTATTTGTACAGGTAGAACAAAATTAATAAATAGAAACTGAAAACTTTTTCTTTTTTTTGCATTTGCTAATGAAGTCTACTGCAACTATTTCAGTAGAAGCATTTTTTGCTCCTGCAAACGGGAATAATCTCAACAAACAAATGTGGAGTAAAACGATGTAAATGACGAGCCTCTCAAAGGTGTGGCAAGAGTGACATCCTCCCAAAATTTTGTATAAAGATTTCTCAGAACAGTGAAACCAAGTCTATTCTTATGGCCTTGTGGATACTCCATAAATTGTCAACATGGAAAGGAAAGGATGATAAAAATACCAAAGACATTTTTTTGTCTTTCTTCACATGGTGAAAAAATATATTTGTGAGTGCGTGGCGGTTTCCAAACAAAGCCCTGAACTTGTTGACATGAGCTGGGACACGTGTGTGATTGGCATGGTCGTCAACCCCCACTGTTATTTCCGTCTCCCGCCGCACTCGGCCGCTGAATCAAGATTGTGTGCTAATTTGTGCCAGTCAAGAAAGAAGGAGGATGAAGGGTAGACTCACAGGTGTGATGGAGTTCAGTGATGAAAACTGGGCGTGCAGGGTCTTGGAGACCTCACATGGTGGTTGCGGTTCGCATGGTGCCTGGCGGGAGAGGTGGCCACGTTCGCAGCCTCCCGGGTGTGGAGACTTGGCCCTGCAAGGGGGAGATGAAAAAGGCTTTATAGTCATTGCGCGGGCAGGACTGGGAGTTCTGGAAGCTTCACTAGTGGAAACAGGCTGCCATCTGCTGTTGTGTGGAGGAATTGCACGTCCTTTGTTTTTCAAACGGGATTGAGATACGGTTTCCCAGACTGGTGAGACTTTTGAGAGACGTATGCACATATAGATTTTAGAATGTTAAGTATTTGTAAATGCGAGAGACCTTCTTTTATGACAAGTAAAACATCAGAAAGTATGTCCTTTGTGCTTTTAATGTGTGCGACTCAAAATTATCAACACAGCACACATATAACGATATCTGGACAGATAATCGTGAGTCTCTTCCAGAACAGATGTCTCTTGTAGTAGTACCGAGACTGACCTATGAGAGGCAGTGTGGTGCCAGAAGCCATCTAGACTGCCAGGAAATTCAAAGAGTAATCCAATGTGCACGTTTACCGATTTGTGTGTTTTTTAAGATATATTCACTGGAAAACCTCACTTATTTACTAATCTTGTACTCAGCCCAAAGCCTTGTCTAATACCAAACGATAAATTTGTGTCATCTTTTGGCATCTTAGCGCTAAGGAAATACGGTAAAGTATGGGAGGAAGCTTCAACGGTTTTACGAGGAGATTAGGAAGTAGGCAGAATTATTTAGAGACTTTCGATAATCAGACTTTTACTTACTGATATGAATAGGGGGGAAAATCCACCGATTTAGTCCACTTGATGATACGTGTATAACCCGCTCAAACTGATGAATTCTTGCTAAATCCTAAAATAACATGCAGGGAACAAGTTCAATTTTCCCCTACATGTAAAACAAAGCCATTCGTCATGTGACTGAATGTGCTTGTAAAGTTGCTTAATTAAAGAAATCCATTCGCTAACAGTCAACCTTTGCACTTATGTTACAGTTTTCCAAACGAATGAATTATTCAGTAGTGAGGCTAGGCAACAAAAGGCACGGCCGCCTAATGTGTTTGCCTAAATAGCAGTAAAGAGCCGGGCCTCGCCTCTCGCTGCGGATAAGGTACCACTGTTATGCTTGTGCTAAGTGTGTCTCGTTTAATTTAATTCAATAATCCCGATAAATGAAATAAATCCCTTCTGGGACACCAGGCAAGATAATATAAAATGAGTTTGGCGGCGGGAAAAAAATTAGGACATTACGGTTGATTGAGCGCTGACAAAAAGCGGGAATATTACAGCGATATTCTTTATGTTTGTAATTTTCGCAATAATGAAATGAAGGCATCCGGGCGGAAAGCAATCAGCGCCCAAAATGGATGACAGCGATTTGGCGGCTTAGCGAAGGAGGGCGCATTAGCATTTTCGCGCACTCCCAATGCAAATTGTTTCACTTAAACTTTTTAAATACCAGTTCGCGTCGTGACTTAATTTTAATAAGTGTCGGTCGGGCGATAAGAAAACGCCGACTTGACTGGCACATGGCGCGCGGCACTCTTGATTCACAAAATTGAAAAAGAGCGTGATTTTCTCAGTTTACGCTGAATTGAGATTATTTAACTATATAATGAAAAATATCCATATCAAAACATTCATTTGAATTTAATGGGGACGCCGGTGTAATTAAATGTGCTCCTCTGCATAAATGGAATTGGTCTTTACTCGAGGCTGCGGGTGCTTGATAATCTTTTACTTACAACTGAGGCCTTTCTGCACAGAATGGGAGTGATTTAATTAACGGGCTATTAAATATGGTTCATACTACAGCAGCTATATTAAAGCCGTGCTTGTGTTGGACGCTGATAATGATTTCCAAGACGCGAAAACATACGCTTACAGCTTTGTGTGCTGTCAGTTTTTGGGGGTTTATTGATACCGCCATCAACTATGGAGGAAAATGAACGGTTGGGTTTATGAGGCGCACTAACAGTCGTTGCCTTCAAAGCTTTGCCACAAAAGATCAAAAAGACAGTTATGCCTGAGGGCTGACTTAATGGTTTACATAATAAATAAATAAAATATGCAAAAGTTACTGGTTCTTGTTGGGAAATATGATAGCAGCGATCATGGGGTCAAATATGAGAATTTTTTCACCCGGTCAGGGCAATAATCGTAAATGCTGAACCTGTTTAACTTGTTTAAAATCATTAAAGGTGTGGTCAACGAAGCTGCATTATTTACATAACCACTATTCTTTCCCCAAAAAATATTTATATTTTATTCTTTTATAAAAATTTTAATTGGGCAATCCCCAAAAATATTTTGAATTTTGCTAATGTAAAAATGTTTATTAAATTAAATTAACAAAAAGTTTACAGAACTCAATGTCCCTTGTATTGTCCCTCGACTTTAATATGGAAGAAAAACCATCTCGAAAATTTTTGGGGAGCAAACAACTTGCCCGAGTGGTATTCAGGGACAGCGGCCTAAGACTCCAAACACCACCCTCGAAAACGCACGACTGTTTTCCGGCAACGGCAGCCTCAAATTGATTGAGCCGTCCTTGAACATCTGTTGTTCCGTCCAAGTCTCAAAGGTAATCCCGCTAATGGCCCTCTAAGCTATCCACATAAACACATACATAAATAAAAATGTTTCCGAAGAGAGTCCCGTCATTGACTCGCCGGTAATCAATTCTCCAGTCACATCTGTTGATGAAGGTTCAGGAAGTAGAGAACAAGATATATACGGCAATCAATGCCTGGCACCGGACGGACAGCGAGTGACAGTCACAGCTCCGGCGGGAGTCCGAATTTACACACCGAGTCTGTCGGGGCGGAGGCCGGCGGAAAAAGTGAGCGGCGGAATGTTGTCTGCATCGACACAAGAGGGAAATTATGGGCCTGAGTGAAGTCGCTGGAGTGGAAGAGTGACATTCTATCATTTAACGTTGGCTAAGACAATATATGACTCGGGCTGGATGAGTGATACCTCAGGACAAGTCTTTGTTGCAGCGTTGTTTGAACTAGAAAAAGCTGTCAATACGAAATGAATCACCATTTCGAAAAACAACTTGAATTCTCAACAGTCGCAAGTTGTATTCCACCCGACATTAGCGCTGTGCACGATTGGTATTGATCAACTACCGTATAAATACTCGTGATGTGCTGATCGAAACAGAAATATCAATACCTTGGCTACCAGATTTGTATGTTCAATAATCGATTCTCATATCAATATATCAGGCATTTGAAGTAATGTATATTAAATGTAAGTAGCAATCAATGAGAAGTTGTCAAAATGATACAGAGCATTTAGTAATCATAACCTTAGCCCACATGCTATTTTACAAAATTGTAACTTTTTGTATAATATGGCTAACAAAACACATCTTACAATTAGGGAAGGACCCAAACTACTATTTAACAAAGAAAAACATCCAATACATGCAAAAATAAAAAATTTGATTTCATGTTTCCACCCCCCTAAAATACCTTGATATCAGAGACAAAGCTCTTATTTTGGATTGCTCCAGCTGCCGTGCAATATTCATAAATTAGATTTCAGACCTGCTCTTCTTTTATTAGTTTAGGTGTTATTAAACACGATTGCTTCATCTTAATAGAATATATTTCCAGGGGCCCGCAGGATGTGCTTAGGAGCTGATATTCAAATTCAATAACATGGCCTGTACTTAGTGCATGGCACTAATAAATGCCAATGTATGATGCATATGCAGGCCGGGCTCTGTGTGGATGTTGTGGCAGGCAGTAATAATACCGTCAACGTCCTTCACCGGGAAGGTGGCGGCGATGGAGGGGGGGCTGCGTTGAACCAAGCCCGGGTGACCTACATACTGCCGCGGGGAGGATGAAAGGAGGGGAGGTAGCATTTCTGATTTCCTTGTATTCATACTTTAACTAGACAAGCCAAAGCCTCAAAGAACATCCACACCTCAGGTGGAGAGTAATTCATGATAGGGAACAGTATCCATAGCTGATGGTGAGCGGTAACGATCTTTTAGAGGAATGTACCGTGTCGATATTTTGTCACACTGCTAGCGCAAGACATGCTAGCAGTGAAAGCTACTTTGTTCATTAACAATTTGCCACAAAAGATAACAATACAATATGTTGCGATATCGATATTTTGTTCGATCCCCACTACACGGTAACACCGATAACAGAAGCCAGTTGGACAGCACCAAGTTTTGATTTTTTTTGTATTGCGAGATATATTGACGTTTTGTTCGGCAACATTAGTATGGATATCTGAGAGATAACGGTTAGTGGTATACACTTGTCAAACTCAAGGCCCAGGGGCCAGATCCAGGCCTCAACATTATTTTATGTGGCCCGCAAAGGCAAATCAGGTGCGTCGACTTCATATTTTTGAAACTCGTGTTCACTTTTAGCAACACTGAAGTATGAGATATTGCATATGCCTCCTTTAAAATAATTTGACGAATAGTCGTACAAACAATTATTGACCTTTTTCTGATTTAAAAAATAACTATCCTTCAATTTGTGGTGTATATGTGATAATTGAAAATTAGTGCAATTAAGAAAGAAAGTGACAACAAAGGTTAGGACCTCTCTAAAGGATTTTTGTCTGGTCCTGTAACGAGTAACCGTAAAGCTAGCGTTCCAGTTTGTATAGGCGTACTGTAGCCGGACTGTGGCGCCTCACCTCTTGGCCTTTGCGAGGTTAAAACTTGGCGTCCCCGCTGTTGTTCCAATTTTTATCAGGAAACCTGCTCCTGCAAAGGTTGCAGCTTAGGAAGCTTAGCAACGGCGACGAGTGACCTTTTTATTATGAATATTTCTATTTCATCATTATTATGATGGAATGGAATCTATGCATATTATCAGCACAATGGATTTCTTTTTCATTAGTTGTGTAAAATGCCAGTCGGGTGAATGAACGGAAGGGCAGTCGCGAGTGCCTGACAGATTACCCACCCTCTACTGGTGTGATCTGACAATGAGAATTAATATGCGCTCTCCATCCCGCTCTCCGTTTGTTGCCAGAGGTTTTTTGCCATTGGCCAGCAACTTTATCAGAGGTAACATTATCAAGAGCTTTGCCGAGAGCTTCTTCCATCTTGCTCGCACGCGAGT
The DNA here is from genome assembly GCF_901709675.1 of Syngnathus acus. Classification (NCBI taxonomy): domain Eukaryota; kingdom Metazoa; phylum Chordata; class Actinopteri; order Syngnathiformes; family Syngnathidae; genus Syngnathus; species Syngnathus acus. Next base: position 4,690,057 of record NC_051089.1, on the reverse strand, counting down.
GTGCCCAACACTTGTCACTGTCAATCACGGGGTGATAATACGCAGACAATTCTCTCATTTGGTTTAATAAAATCTCTGGGTTTATTTGAAGTGCAGTCATTACAGCAAATAATTGCCGCATTGAGGTTTTAGCCCGACCGTAGCCTCGAGGATGAGAGAAGACTATTGCTACGTATATGAAGGATCTGCCGGCTGGGTGGATTTTAACCCTTGCTCCCCAGTTGTTCATATATCTAAAATGAATATTACATTTGAATCTCAACCTGGCGTTCTTTATTCAAACTAACATTGTTATTACGCATTATCCCAATATGGAGTCATTCGTTTTTCACTCCTTGCGCTTAGGCGGTTTCCATGGGGGACCGCCGGCTGTCATTTAAACCAAATTGCGGCTGTGAATAGGCGGCTTAAAACTCTCGAAGGAAAAAGACAGACAGGAAGGAACATATTTCATATCCAGGTTAAATAGGCTGGCCGTCCGGATTGCAATAATGACTGAAAAATGCAAACAATTAGATAAAATGGCCGTTGTTGACGGGCAGACTAAAATGAGGGAAATTATAGCCGGGGTTCTCTTACATCAATGTCTTCAGTCTACGGCAAAAATAAAAGGAATTGGCCTCGTTTTGAAAGGGAGTCTACATTGGTAAGTGAATTCTTAAAAAAAAAGTTTTAAAAAAAAGTTGATGACTTGTAGACTAAAGAAGAAAACTGCAGCGTATCACACATTCAATTAGTTAATCCAATCTCCCTGGCAGTCATTAGTATATTTGTTTGACCAAAACAAGGTCACAAGTTGATGAGCAAAAGGTAACTCATTAGAAAAGCAGCGGAGTGTGCATTTGTTAGCGACGGATAGTTGATCCCAATGTCGAAGGAAGGCAAAGGCGCCATCAACTTATTTGTTTGGAGGTCGCCTTTGATTGGTAAGTGTCAAAAAAAGCCTGAGTGACCTTGCTTCCTCCCCCCCGCTACTCAAATAAGCAAGCAGGACACTAATTAGCTTTGTCAGTCAAGTGTACATGGGACAATATACAATCAAATAACAAATAATGAGGTCAATAATTTCTATTTACTCTCAAACTTAGACAATGTCATTCCTCCACCCATTAATACAACCGCTCATGCGTTAAATGAGTTTTTTTTTCTTCTCACCCAGAGAAATATAATTAGGCGTAATTGTTAAGAAATCAATCCATCAATGGAACGCCGAGGAAGTGTGGTCGAAAAACTAAGAGAAACCCGAGACGCAGATGGTGTGGATGCATGCTAGCCTCGAGGGACGCTTGCTGTGCATCGCACCGAAACGTTCAATTTGAGGCAAGTGCGTATTGTCGAGTGGCCTCAAGCACTTAGCAGGTGTTTGGCCTCTAACTTTGCAACCCTGCTTGTATTATTCGACAGTGCCACCTAAGGCTGGTTCAATTAATTGATGTTCTTGGTTAATTCAAAATTATTGATTTTTTTTATTTTAGCCTCTTTTGAACAACAGATTATACATCACTGATATATTGTGTACCAGTTTGTTCATTGAAGAGACGAGAGTTCTTTGATACAGATGTTTACTGTGATCTTAATTCTTTGACATCACAGCCACAACGGTGAGACAACACATATATAAACTTAGATTTACAAAACATACAAGTCAAATACAAAAGTAAAACATACATACCACTTTGGCCTGCCAGTGAACAACTGGGTACTTTACTTAACCTATTCAACTTATTAACTTCGCGATAACGCGTCGTAGGTCGGCCGTTAACTATCGCGCTGTTGCATTACGCCACCTTCTCGCTTCTTTCTCAGAAACAGGAAGTGCCCTCGAAGTTGGATTTACTTTTGATTTCTATTGTAACTCAATACCAATAAGACATCGCCACAAACCATGTACAAACAACAAGAAATAAAAATAAATTCACGCAAAACTAATTTGCGCACCGCGCAAAACCCGAACCATCGCCAGAGCCACAACAGCGATACCCAGCGGCGAAAGACATAAACTGGATGAAATCTAGTGCAACCCTGATACTGACCAAAAAATAAGCATTGTAGGTTTCAGACTGGCCACAGTTTCACACTGGAACAAAGTCATTAAATTATCATTGTTTTTTTATTATTAAACTTATTTTGAAATCCCCAAAAATTGGATCTTGAATAACTTCACTTGTTCAACTTTGATAATTCTTAAAAATATTGATTTCAGGTTTCACGATGGCCGTAGTTTAGTGCTCCACATACTGATCATTAGGAATTTAAAAAAAAAGTACGTGAAATATGTGGACATAAAAGGTTGAATTAGATAGAATCCTGAGTTTGTTTATTTATTTCACCACTTTGTGCAGCACTAGGAATAAAAAAAAAAATCTACTTAGCTCACTTTAGCAACAATACTGTATAAGCACAATGTGTTGACATGGCTGTGAACGTATTGTCTGGCAAAAAGTTACTAACTCCGCGTAATTCTATATCTTGGCACGAGACACCTGTCAAAGCAGACAGCTGCTTGCTGAGCCATTTGGTTGACTTTATTTTTACTTCCACTTTACCACATGAAAAACTGAAATGAATATAAATGAATAATTCACACTAGGTAAATGGTAATTTTGTCAGGTAGGATGGGTGGTTTAATATAATTCACGATGTCTTGTTTTTTTTTGGAAGGGGGTGTTTTTTCAGGCTTTCTCCACAGGTTGTCGCTGTTGTCTTAGTCCAGCTGTTTTTCCTATTACCCAGTTGGCCACATTTGAACCAATCAAACGCCATAACGTATATTATACCGACCAATGAGAATGCACACTCGCCCATAGAAACGCCCATTCGTCGTTACGGGTTAGATTGAGCTCCGGCTGTCAGTGTTAGCTATAAACACCAATAGCTAGTTTAGCCGTGTTTACACCCGTGGAAATGGCAATCAGCTGAGCATTTCAGCACATGCAAGTCGATGTAAATACTTTTTAAAGTTATTGCGCGTCTTGAACAAGCACGGTGAGTATTTCCTGATCAAATTCGTCCGTCACGTAAGTTGTCATCGACGCTGAATTTACTTATGCTAATGCTAAAGGTTGGGTTAAGGGAGAGGCAGGTGAGGTTACATCAGATTGTTTTGAATACGGCCCAGATCTTTAGAATCCATTTGGGCAAGTAAAAATCATATTGTCTTCAGAAATATAACATCCAGTAATAAGGGACAAGAAGTTATCCGCCTATGTAGCGTAATTAAGCACATCACAGCAAGGGGAATGACTGTCTAAACCGATCTCTTGTCAGGCGTGCCACTGTGAACAACTGGCATAACGTTACATGTATCTCTGATGTATTCAGCCTACTATTGTACGAATGGAGTAGTAGGTGTACTAAAATGCGTAAAACAATCGGTGCACTTAATTAAACTGTATTAAAAACACACTGTACCTTATAGCAAGTGGAAGAGCATTTACTTGTCCCACCACTCACAATGCTTCTTTGGTATAGATAAAGGAAGAACTTTGATATTTTTCTGCTGCAGACCTGATTGTTATGTTCTTAGACACAATTGTCACTTGTTTTTTTTTTCCCCTTCAGTTGCAGATCCTTTTAGCATAAATTGCCCACTCTGAATGGCCTGCCCACCACCTGTCATGGGACCTACTTAAAGAAAAAGGAGGGATACCACACTGAACTTCTACATGAGTTATGAACCTAAACCCCTTCTGGAGCATGTCTGCCAATACGAGTCGTAAGGTATTGTGAAGGAGATGGTCCTATTACTATTACTGGTGGAAATGTGATATGCTGTCCTGTGATTTGTAAAATATCGGAAAATACAGTGGAATTATGCTGCAGTAATATTTTAAAATTTTGTGTCTCCTGTTTTGTTGCAGAGACCTGAAAGTGAGGACCAGGGCAGGCAAGGGGAGTTGAAAAGCAGCCCGTCCCGGCTGCCCTTTGGCAAGAAGCAGCTTCCAGTCATCCCCAAGAATGCGGCAGCCGTCACCAAGCCTGCAGCCTTGGGAAGCCCCGCCCACTCCACAAATGGCCCGCATGCACCCTACGGCCCATTTTACTTGGAATACTCCCTACTGGCGGAGTTGTAAGTTGCCGTGTCAGCGCGTGAAAAGATCTTTTAGTTTACGTACTTTTTGAATTGATTTGCTTGTCATGTGACCTGCAGCACACTCGTGATTAAGCAGAAACTCCCTGGAATTTACGTACAGCCATCTTACAAGTCAGCACTTAGTAAGTATGCAGAATGCTTGAAAATAGAGGGGGGGGCGACTTAATCCAAAAAAATTGTGATTCCCGGTCATATTTACCACCGTTGTGTTCCTGTGTAGTGTGGTTTGGAGTCATATTCATCAGACATGGCTTGTACCAGGATGGAGTCTTCAAGTTCACTGTGTATATCCCAGATAACTATCCAGATGGTGATTGTCCGGTGAGAAATGTTTGGTCGGGTAATTACCTGTAGAAAGAAAATCTTAATTTCATACACGCAAAGAGAAAATCAGCAAGTGTGTTTACTGCTCCTTTCGTGTATGGTGTACTCGATAACTAATTGGAACCCGAGCCGCCGCACGCATAACAATTTTTGCCATAGTACCAAGACTGACCTGTGAGAGGCAGCATAGTGCCATAGGGAATGCAGACTGCTAGAAAATATAAAGAAAACCAAATAGAAGACAAAATGGAAGAAGCTAGGCTAACTGTTTGCTTATCTGGTTTGCTATTGTACTTGACATTTTGTTGTGGTAACCGACAGTTCGACCCAACCACATCCTCATTCACTTGGCTGCACATACATACAGTGTTGGCTGCACATACAAAAAACTTAAATACTGGACAGGTTTCACATTATGATGACAGCTCAACCCCCCACAACACATTTTCTGATCTAGGCTGGTCTACTTAATGTGAATTAAACTACTGGCCCTGTTTCCGTAACTCCCTTGACGATGCTATTGTTTTGATGTTCTGCTTTACAGAAATTAGTGTTTGACATGCCAGTCTTCCATCCACTCGTCGACCCAGTTTCCGGCGAGCTTGACGTCAAAAGAGCTTTCACCAAATGGAGGTGAACACAAATGCAATTTTTACACACCTTACATCAAAGTCCATCAAATGTATAATTTGCTGTTTTGTATTTTAGGCGGAATCACAACCATATCTGGCAACTCCTCATGTATGCCCGTACTGTGTTTTATAAGATCAACACCTCGGAACCTATCAATCCAGAAGCTGCTGTATTGTGAGTGTCCTATTTGAATGATGTTGTAAAAAATCGGAACAAAGAAATTGTTGCACCTGCCCATATGTACCTTAGCTTATCCTTAATTATCCTCATTTGGGTCATGGGTGAGCCGCAGCCTCTCTACACGGTTTTCATAATCGTATTCCCCCTCAGGTACGAGAAGGACGTGCAGTTGTTCAAGAGCAAAGTGGTGGACAGTGTGAGACTATGCAACAGTCGTCTGTTTGACCAGCCCAAGATAGACGATCCCTACGCAATAAGGTTGGTGGCTCATCCTCACGCATTGTGATTTTGAGTGTGTGACTAACTTTGTCGGCTATTATTGTGCTGCAGCTTTTCTCCGTGGAACCCAGCTGTTCACGAGGAAGCAAAAGAGCGAATGTTCGCATACAAAGTAAGTCCATCACGAAATTCATCAAGAGTACTTGTACTTATGTTTGCTTTCCCGGGGTCCGAGTCAGGTTTGTGCAAGAGCACGAAAGAAATATAAATCAGCATTACTAAAAGTGTTCTGGTGCTTTCATACAAAAGTGCTGATTCTGTATGCCATATTAATATTTGTAATTTGCACTAGAGACGACCTGAGGACCACCACAAGGGAACGCAGGGCTCGGGCCTGTCCTGGGTCAAACCCGGGTCGACGCAGCCCTTCAGCAAAGACGACAGTCCTCCTCGGAGTTGAGGCTGCGCTCGCACCCCCCGCTGGCCACTAGTGGGGAGGCACACGCATCGCCGGCCGCACCATATTTGCGAGCCGAATCCACAAATAAGGACATTATGAATATTGCTCAGCTTTAAAAGCTTCGCCCACCAACAGCTTTAGCAGACATAAACCAAGTTGATAAGGCAAAGATGACAAATGGATGTCTCTGATGTAGAATCTAGCATTTCACGTAGATGCTTCAGGATCCATATGCACAGACTGGCTGGGCTCAGTGATTACATGCTGTCGGAAAAGTCCAAAAAGAATGCAGTGGATGTCACCATCTCTCGGCTCAGGACTGTTTTTATTCATCACGCCAGGAATGTCAATTACAGCTGGGCCAAGACCAGACTTCCAATCGGTCTTTTTTTTTTAAAATCGTTTCTTTCCTAAGATAGCTTTTAAATGCGTTGCTCGATAAAGAGATCTTTTTTTTTGGTCTGCTTGTTAAAAGTTTGATGTGTAAATAAGAGGTTTTTGATTTAAAGAAAAAAAAATTCAATTTTGGGTTTGCTTTTTTTTTTTGCCAGTCTTAAGTTACTAGAGCTATCCCACGTGACTCCAAAGGTTCATATTTGCTTTTCCCCACTTTTGTCTCTCCAACATGTTACAATGATAACATGTATTTTTAATTTTATTTGATTAGACTGTGATCTGGACATTTGATTGGTTTTCAAAGAAAAAGCTGCTAGATCTAGTTGTGAGGGAAAGGTAACCATTTTTATAAAGCATCACCTCCAAATCAATTTTATTTTGATATGTTCTTTACAAAACGATTTACATCACAACATAAGATGACAAGCTGTCAATGCATTCTTGTAACATTAATAAAAAAGTTGATTTATTAGCCGTGTTTTGTTTTTTTTGATTGATTTACCAGCAACAATACGTGATACTAAATCCCTCTTTTTCCCTTGCTGCAGCTATTTCATTTTTGTTGTGCTTTTAAGATGAACCTGACCTAATCCATGTTGCAGTTTTGTAAAGAGAGTTTACTCGAAATATTTAGAGAACGACACAAGATGTAATACCCCGACTTGCCTCTCGAGGTCAGTATTGTCTCGCAATAGTGGAGCTCATCTCCGGGGCGCCTGACATGTTCGCATGGGAGGACTGACTTGTAGTCCATGTGCCAAAGTAAAAGCTCTCCGGATTGGCTTCTTTGGCTCACAACGCGGCCATCTTATGCACCGTGTCACGACACCACAACACACGGGGACTTTGGCCCGGAGGCAGCGTGATCAAATCAACCGCTCTCCAAGTGTGGGCGGCGCCGTAGCGCCCCGCACTCTCGCACCGGGTTTGTTTGTTTCTTTAAACTTTATTATTATTGTTTTTTTTTTATGACACTTCTCTGAGGTAAAATTGCAGTGAACGCCCGGACGTCCAATCAGGGAGGAGGTCACTAGTATGCAAATGTGCCGTTATCGGCAGTCACGTCAGCAGCGGCGGCAGCAACACAGAAGCAGGCAACCAGCAGCGCCCGCGGAGGTGGCGGTGGTGGTGGCCGGGCTTGGGTTTTGGCTTGGCGGCGACGCAGAAGCAGCTGTGCGGAGGTCGCCCGCAGAGCAGCCAACTTCACCGAGAACACGCACGCATGTCTCCGCTTTTGGCGTCGCTTCGACCGGCTGCCTTTCGGGTAAGCCACCGCCGCCTTCCCTGACACTTCAATGCGCTCGTGTGGCTTCTCTTCGGAGAGGAAGCTGTCAAACGCCTCTTCTTTGCGCACTTGTTCCACGCACTTTTCGAGCAACACAAACCGGACTTGGCGTAGTTTCCCCCCGCCGAAGTGAAGCTGGTCGCTCCGGGGTCCTGAACTGACAGCGACCGGTGCCGTTCGGTGGGTCGGTAGTGGGCTTATTAACAGTGTGCAATTGAAACTGAAACTCAGCCCCGGAAATAACACCCGGCGTGGTTGTTATCTCGGACACCATCGACATCGACCCCCCCAACCTACACTTACACCCTCTTTCGTCCACCAACCCCCCATCTCCGCCACCTTTTGGCTCTTCCTCAGTGGAAAATCAACTATCTTCAACTATTGCTTTTTCTTTTCTTCATTCGACGCAGTTTGGCTTATTCTTAGAGAATTTAACCTTAAATCGGTGTCCTGGGGATGCTACACTACCTGACTTGAGGATTTTGTCTAGAAGTAACACAACGGAATATAGTAACGAACTTTTCCTCGGTAAAGAAGAAATGGCTCAATTAGGGGGTCTATGTGTTCGTCTGTTTGTTGATATCATTGGGCAAGTCGTGGTGATGCTGCAAACAGCTGGAAGTCGACACATGTGAGGGTTCCCTTCACTGTGGGTTACAAGGAAGGAAAGAAGGAAGGAAGGAAGGAAGGAAGCGTGTTAAGGTTAGTTAGAAGGCTCAGGGTTGGTTTTCTGTCGATTTGAAGGAAAACGTGCAAGGCTTGGCTTGTTTTTGTGTCACTTCCCACGCTCTTACCTCAGTTGTCGATTCATTTCTGACCACACTTTGCATGATGTCAACGAGGAAGTATCTGAACGTGTATCTGAGTTATCTTTTTTACTCATAGTCAAGCCCCTTTCTCACGGAGATTCCGCAAAATGTCCACGTCGTATTCTCGTTACACAGAACACAGCAGTGTCTTTTTACACAGAACCCAGTGAAGCAGGATGTTTGCACTTTCACGCAATGACACAACATCCTTATATGAAGTGTAATTACATCAAGTCAGATACTTGGGAAATATTGAATAACACTGCGCAAAACTAGCACATCTGAGCCGTAACGGTAGTTCTACTGTATTACACCAACAGAACTTGATTGTCAAACTTCACAACTCTTTCCCGGCATTGTGGAATAGTTTCCCTCCTCTGGTACATCTCTGAAATAGCTTTGGTTGGGGCCATTTTACAGAACAGCGACATGAAGAGGAAGATAAAATTCTGGCTAATACAAGCAGTGTGTAACTTGTTAAGTGCCACTCATTCTCAAAATCAACGCTACAAGGAAAAGCTTGAAAAATGAGGGCTCTGTCAAATTAGTAAACATAGTCATGTTACAACAGCTTTTTTTGTCCTTATTAGCTTAGCATTAGCATTTATTTGTGGATGTTAAGTTTTATGCAATGCCATTATTGTTTTGAATGTTGTCAAACTTCGAGTCACAAAACATGGCGGCCATTTTTTTCTTTTCTCATACAGTTCTCCGTATCATGGAAAGGCAAATTACCACCACGTACAGGGTCTGATTGGAACACCAACTTATGATAAATCATGTTCTGTTTTTTTTTTTTTTTTAGTATATTAAATAATAATAGCAGAACATGTTTTCTCATAATCAACCGCCATTGTGTAATATTAGCCTCAGAGAGATAGGAAGGAGGAATCTTCTATTATCTGCCATGATTGTTTAGCCTTGACGCAAGTTGGCGGAGGTCTGCGGGCTTCGATTTGTTTCTGCGGCTTGTGGTTGTGAGGTCGAAGGTGAGTTGGGTGACCGGTGCATGACATGCACTTAAGGCTGGATGGATAGATGCATGATTATCCATGGTGTACCTTCTTGGTGAACTTTGTTGATACATATTGCAAACTGTGACTATTTCACATCCATTCGGATTCCCTTACAAAACAATTTAAAAACATTTGAGTCTTGCAAATTTCCTGAAAGCATTTCCTCGACATTGCCAAATGGCATGTCTGCACAAGGACGGAGCATTCGCTAGGCTCTGTCGTCTTCCGTTGGTCTGTGGTCGCCAGGCACACGCCCTCAAAGGACTTCGTCTGCCTCTGTTCCTGGGCTGTTGAAATTCTATCAGCTGTCAACGCCTCCCTGCGCGTCCTACCCTGCAGCTCTGTTGGCTGTCGACTTTAGAAAAGGTTGTGGTGGTGCTGGTGTGGGGGGGAGAAGGGGGGTTGTGTTTGGGGGAGCTCGGGAGGAGGGAGGGGGCATTCAAGGGGTCGCACGAAGAGGCACCTGCTGCCGGTGGCTGGCAGTTGGCTGGCGCCAGCTGCTTTTGCTACACACATGAAAAGCCTGCTGATAGATAATTGACAGCGCAGAGTTCCTGACCTAGCTATTACGTGGTTTTAGAGCGCTTCTTTTCAACGCCGCATGGAGGGCCATTATGGAAATCTACTAGTCAACCAGCATGTTTCACCCAAGGATTGGATGATAAAAATAGATGCAGTGAGGAGGGGATGTCATGGCTTAGTTCATTGTTTTTTGAATAGTGTCAACTTTAGACAAAATATATGTCTGTTGTCCAAAGTCAGCTAGAAGTTCTTTGCAATTAGTGATTTACCCGAGTTAAATTCTTGGGCGTATGCCTCTTCTTGCGCCGAATCAGATGGCTTAGGCTTCAGTTACCTGCAAACCAGGAAATGGACTGGATGGATAGAAAAGCCTGACGCAACCGTTTTGTGACATCTTCCGTGTTTATGTTTGTCCCCTGTTTTTACAGATTCATGATGTGATGCCATAGCTCTTCGAACACTGGTTCACCATAACCAACGCGGATCCCCTGAACTTCAGAAGGTTCCGTGACCCCATCAGAGCTCCAGTATGGATTTTTTTGACGACCCCAATCTCTTTGGTGGAGGTCTGGAAGGGGTGGACGTCGACGGCTTCCCGTCAGCTCCGTCGTTTGTGGATGAGCTCAATCTCACCGCAGACTTTGAGCCTATCCAAGTGGAGCCTCTCGCTCCTGGGAAAAACCAAGACATGATGCTGCCGGTGTCTTCCACGTCCACCCACCAAGCCGTGCCTTCGTACAGTCAGCAGATGGGGCACTACATTGGAATTAAGGCACAGAATCCTGTTGGGCAGCCATTTTCCAATCCTGGTGGTACAGGCGGTGTGGCGGCAGAGCAACGGGGCCATTACCTAAATGGCCCCGTCAGCCAAGTACCTCAATCCAATGGGTTGTTCTTCAACAGTAGCAGCCCGATGTGGGGGAATCAGGACCAGAACGGTAACATGTACCATCCTTTGTCCCAGCAGCAGCAGCAGCAGCAACTGTACAACCAGCAAATGCATGTCGGACAGCCACAAAGACATCATCCGCATCAGCACAGGATGCGTCAACAGCAACAACGGCCGAGTCACCCGCAACAGCTGTTCAACCAGAGCCAGCATCAACACATGAACATGCAGGCTATGCCTTTGCAGCAACGCCACCATCACGGGTTCCCCTTTCACCAGGGGAGCCAGCCTCAGAGCCAGCAGCAGGTTCACCAGAGTCCACAGCAGCCTCAACACCAGCTAGCTGCGGTGGGAACAAGGTTTCATTCAGCAGTAGTGCCGAGTCCAAATGACCACATGCCGGGATCTTGCCTGCAGCAGCAACAGAAGCGCAGCTTCTCTTGCCGATTAGGAATGGCTGAAAACAACCCACCCATGGATTCGTCATCTTTGGTTCACTCACTGCCCACTTACTCTGTGAGTTCTGTCACCACTTACCGACCAGCTCAGTACCCTTCCTACCCCGGAGAGCCAGAAATGGGCTGTCTGAGTCGGCCGTCTATGTCGTCGGTGGCGGTGGCTCGGCCCGCCGCCACCGCTACTCCCCTGGCGGCAGCTCTGCCCGAGCTCCCGGGGGCAGCATGTCAGTTTCCATCCGCATCACTTATGGGTCAGCATCATGCTCAGACCTCAGTTAACCAGGCAGAGCAATGTCCTTTTCTAGCTTTACGCTGTCGCGGAGAAACGCAGGGAAACAACAAGTTGTCCGAGATGTTTGGCGAATCCATGAGCTGCTACCCGGGCGTGGCCCACCAGTTGCCCTCTGAGCAGCCTCAGCGCCACGCGAACGGATACCCATCCCTAGGGGACAATCTCTTGGCATCGGAGGCTCAGAATGGAGATTTGGCAGGGTTGGAGCCCCCTGACCTCTTGCCGGACTTTCTGCCCCAGCTGGAGGCCGCGCTCAGCCAACCAGATCAATCCAACGGTTCCTGGGCTGATTCCAACCAGGCGTGGGGGCACGAGCATCGGACACAAACACCTGTTGGACAAAAGGAAGACAAGGTAATACCGTTTCTTTGCTACTTAAGCATACATTTGGAAACTTATTCAGGGTAGTTTTTTTATGCTTAGCGGGCAAATATCTCCATCCACAGTTGTTTCATGAAATAAAACACATACTTGCGCAACACACAATACGAGCAGAAACAACTTTAAGCGATACAATATTACGATATGTTTGGAAGCGCGACATAAAAACATCCGTATGATACCAGTTCATTCCTACACCTTGAACATTACAAATGAAGATTGAAAGAATGTTTCTGTCCTTCCCCGGGTGTAATGGACGTCAATCTGACCAGTTGGGTAATGTTTAACTAATTTTGCCCAGATAAAACGCACTGATGCCAAGTGGGGAGTTGTCTCGCTTTGGGCAGGAGGGTAAGAGAAAGCCCGCAGAAAAGCACGATTAAGACGAGCGTCCGTCCAGCCAGACTTGTCTATCTTCCCCGTACACCGACAGCAGGTCAGGCCTGATTAGGCTAAGAGTGGAGTGTCTTCAGGACTTAGCTGTAAGCATACTTAGGGCTATATCAAGATGTGGGTCAGGGCAAGCCAGGAGCGCACTCGAGTGGAGTGTGGGGGGAAGGTTGCACGCTGTTTCGGTAGCTGCCACAGTGGCCGCAAGTGCTGGCGCACGCATGAGCGAGGCGAGGCTGTCGGAGGAAGAAGAGGGGGGGAAAAAAAGAAAAAAAAAGTGTGGCTGAAGGAGAGCACTCCGGGGAGGGGGAAGGGGGAGATGAGGAGAGCAGTGGAAAAAGACGGACAGCTTAGGAAAGAAAGGGAGGGAATCAGACAGCAAGGAAGAGCACGAGTGGGAGAAAATAAATGGCGGGTGGGTGTGGGGAGATGCCGGGGGATTGCCTGAGCTGGCTGTAACAGGCTTCAGGCAGATCCCGGATCTTGACTTGGCGAGTTATCGAGCAGCATCCCCAGACTCTGGCTAGTGAGTGACACATGTCGAGAGGCATAATCAGACCAACTCTGAGCATGATCATGTGAATTCTGACACAGTGGTGCTGTCTTTTTACTTTACCTCGGATAGAATCTTGCAACTGTAATGTCAGAGGTTGATTTCTGGTTGGAATCGATAGCCGAGTAAATATCTTTAAACCCAGAAAAACAGGTGAGTCGTGATTGGCCGTATGTCACATAGCGCCAGGTGCCGACACCGAGCAAAACTTACAAGCGCCCTTTATGATGTAATTATGGTGGCAGGCATATGTTGCGCTTGTCATCATGGAAATAACTTTGACGGCGGTCGAAATGTACAGAGACCCGGCTAACGTTATCTTCGTCAGGTGCATCAACACGAATCTCACTGATCTCGTTTATTTCACCTCGTCTCTTTTCTGATTCGGCTTCATACGGAGTAGAGCGAGGATCGTGTTACGACGATTATTCGTCACAATGCTCACCTTGCGTTTCAATCTGAAACGCTGACACGGTTTCACCGACTTCCCGTACCGTCGACCGAATAGCTTCGCTTTCATCTCCGGCTTGATGCTCATCTTGAGAATTGTCACATGATCGAACCCGGAAAAACAGGTGAGTGGTGATTGGTCGTCACCTTAACCCGAAGGTGCTGTGATGTCTTTTTCAGTGCACGTTCCTCTTTAAAATGGCGGATCGGAAGACGAGATGGCAAAAATACGTGTTTACCGATTTGTTGACTTGAAGGTTGTGTAGTTGGCTAGTCTTTTGAATTTATACAAATCACTGGATTATTGCTGTCACTTGAAAGTGGCTCTGGATCTCCTCCCAACCTTTCCTGTAATGTCAGACAGTCGATGCGGGGGGTGGGATAGGAGTACGGAATAGCTTCCTCACAGGCACGTTCTAGTCATAAATGGGCAGGTAAAAAATTGACTTCATTGTTTAATTTCACACTTGACGGGTGGAGAGGCACTCCAGAGACCGAAGAACTAAAGCTGTTAAAAGTCACTTTTTAGCCGCTATGTCTCCTCTAAGGTCAGGTTTGCATTGACTCTGCTACAATTATGTGGCCATAGACCAGATATGAATGCACGCTCTGAAAGGTCTGTGTAATGGTCTCAGGTCAACGCAAGGCTCCGCATTTGCTTCCATTTTGGGCCAGAACGCATCTAGGAGTCGATGGCAATCTGTGGTCTTTGCCGCGTGTCCAAGTGCGACCTCTTTTCAAGCACAACTGGCCGACGCCGGCGTCTTTGTCCTTTATCGAGACCCTTTTGACTGGACCCTTTGTCCGGCCCCCGTGTCGACGCTCGGCGGCTGACTGTGCTAAACGTGTGCAGTGATTTGTGAAGAGCCTGCTGATGGTGGCGTGTTTGCTGAGCAGGCGAGGCATCGAGGGGTGTTGGGCAGGGGAGTAGCGGCCCGTTCTCCACTCCCCCGCAGTGAATCTGCCTAATTAGGATTGATCACCAAATGCTGCAACAGTCAGCTCGCAGGTGTGACGAGCCTTTCGGGTTCAAGACGGTCATCGTCCCGGGGGCTGATGTTAAAAACAAGTGATGGACAAATGGGAAGGTGTTTACGTTTCTTTCAACCTGCTTATGACCTTTGAGATGAGATCAATTTCATTTCTTTGCAAATTCAGAAATCCTTTTTATTAAACCTCAAGGCACCGATATTTGCCGTAAAACTTCATATAAAAGTCTAATTAAACACCAATGACAAATGATCAGTGGTCATAAACCTCAGACATCGTATTAACTGTTGCTCACAAGTCTAGCGTGAAATTAATCTGACAGACGCAAAACAGTCATCACAAGTGACAAGCCGATGGAACGTACCCACTCTTTTTTATTGATGACATAGCTGTCATTGCCCATTGACGTCATGATTTTTAGGCAGTCACTGGGGATCCCCAGTATGACAAGACCATTCCGTAAGACTCTTACGGTATGAGTCACGTAAATCCTTGCCGGTTCTTCGGCTTGGAACTTCGCCACGGTATTGTCGTGTTTGAATTTACATGCGACAAATGATCAACATTAGCACACAAGCTTGGCTGTGAACAGGAAATTGCACACAAGAGAGAAACTTAAGTCTCAATCTTATTCCACTGTTATCAATCAGGATCAAACTGTGCTGGTGCCTGGTTAACTGGATGCCGCCACTTGTCCTCCCCCACCTCGCCGTGCCTGTGGGTGACTGAGGCCAAGCTCGTGTGCTCCAGTCTGCGTCACGCTCGCTTCGCCGCCTGCTGACCTCACGAGGTTTATATAACTGGCAGGCAACGAACGATCGGCGCGGACGAGCTCGGGTGGTGGCGGAGGAGGGGGTGCACGATTGGCCCTGAAAGGCGACACCCAGCGCCGGCTTAATGCGACACGACGTGCAGATTTTACACGCAGCTGCCGCGCGGCCCTGTGGAAACCTGCTGCTTCTGTGAACCCCCGCCTCTCTTCCGCGCTTGCTAAATCTTCCCCTCCCTCGCCGTGTCAAGTTGTCTGTCTGTTTGCACTCGGCCCATCGGCTCCTCTGCTGGGAGGCCCGACAGATAAGAAAGGGCGGGCGGCTGGGGGGGAGGGGGATAAGCGAGGGTCAGCGGTAAACAGGATGTTAGGCGGTTGAAGCGGAAGAGGCGGGTCTATCAAGGGGAAAAAATGGGAGGGAGGAGTGAGGCTGAATTTGACAAGAGTGTGCCGAGCATGTGGGAAGCTTCAGCTACTGTACCGTAGGTCTGAATTTCAACTTTTCACCTTTTGTCTTGTCCGTCCTTTTGCCGTCGCGTGCATTCCGCGAGACGTAAAGGCCAGCGAGCGTTTATTTTGGGCTGAAGTCGAGGCAGCCACAAATATGGAGTGCCGCCGGCGCGTGTGGTTGGAATGCAAGCATTGTGACGCCAGGCAACTGAACTTTGTTTGACCTGCCATTTGGCAGAGAGAAAATACTTTCTCGCTCTGGGCATCCAAACATGAGGAAAAACCCTCGGACATAATGCAAAGTGTTATCTCAGGAAAAAGTGGCTACCGGCAGTGAATGGCTGCACCGTGCCCTTGTGTTTACAACGGAGACCTTTTTCCAATCAGGCACTATGTCACACATGGTCCACGGATCACGTGTTCCACAGTCTAGACTTACGGTGCACAAGTTCTTTTGTTTTTGAAGGAATGCAGACGTCAAATAAAATTGTACCTAAGATGTCTTTAACATTGGAATTATATTTTCAAGAAATATTTCTAGGCAAAACACTTTCAGAGTATAAATATAAACCAAACGACTATCAGGACCTAATTTCTTCAAAAGCCATTTCATCACGAATGTTACACTTCCCTGATTTGCTGGTTGTTACCTTTTTTGTTGAGCTGCTCGGGCTGGGAAATGTGTCAAACAACTCGGATAAGTCGACTGGAGAAACAGGTTGACATAGAATCTTTGTTGTGAAGCTACGTTAGTGTCACATGCGTGACTAATGTAGAATTTTCCACTCTGGCATTTCCTTTCTTTGAGTATACCCAACTGTGTTCTGTATTCAAACTCCCCATAAATGTTTGTGTTTTTAAGCACTGGTGACTTGATTGTTGTCAGTCTGGAAGTAGGGGCGGGTAAGACATATCTGGATTCCATTACGTGTCTTCTGTATCCCGCCACCAGCTTGTCGTTGTATTATTGTTAACGGCAAAGTGACTTTGACGCAAATAATTGGAAAATGTGACTATTCAGATAATGGATGACTGTTTTGTCTTTGCTTCAATTACTTGTTTGGCTTACATCCATCCACCTCTAAATGTGAAATATTAAATGTTACTATGATAAATTAACCAAGAGATCCATTGTGAGAGGCAGCTGACCAGCTAAATAGTTCTCTAATTTCTGTGTTGACCGCTGAGGAATTTAAAACAGCTGAAACGTTGTATTGTGTTTAGCACAACTGACTGCCAGCATGTAAACACTGGCTAAATCGATCAATATTCTATTTGATCAGATCTTGGAATATTGTCTTTTGACCGTAAAAGGACCCATCGCAACTCTGATCCAGTTTTGTGATGACAACCAAAGGCAGAAAATTGCCAGGTTGGCAAGTCTCTTTGAAAGTTTGCAGGGTGTGCCATGTGCCAGGGAATAAACGTTACCGGCTCTACTGGACGCAAGTTGGAATATTGGCAGAGCTATAGATACAAGTACGGAAGTATGTCCAAATTCCAATTCGTCGTTCGGCTTTAATATCGTTGACAGAATTATCAAAATATGAAATTCCAGATAAATTGTTCTGGATGTGATTTTCTATACGTTGGCAGCGATGAGTCTTGGATTTGCGAGCCTTCCTCTAATTTAATGATTATGATTAGAAGCATTTAATTGCCTCAAAGTGTTTCTCCCGCTTTAGTTAGGGGGCTTTACTGACCGTGAAACAGGCCTTCATTTAGAGTGATAAAGTTTAATAAACGATCCAGAATGGGTCCCACTGTTCTGTATAATTTGCACAGTTTATGGTCATCGCCAGTCTTGCTAGCAAATCCCCGAAATGACAGACCTTTAATCTTGTTGACTGAAGACCTCCCCATAGCTGACACTTTACGACGCAGGGACAGTTGCCCCAATTAGAGCCTCTACTTGATATTTAAGTCAAGTCACGGCTGTTTGACAAAATAGTAAGTAGAACTGAATAGACGGTCCGATGTGGTCAACTTGACCATAACACTGAGCAGTTCCAACCTTTTCTATTGAAACTGAAAATTTCCCAAAGATCAGAGCTCACATTCGTTCTAAAACAATTTATGTATAGGCTATGAAGTAGGTGTGAAAACCGGACAGGCCAAGCGGTATTGAAAATGGAAGAATGGCCGTATGTCAACTTCTTCATCTTCCAGGCGCTCAAAATGGCTGGTGGGTAGTAGGGTATTATGTAAATTTGCCGCACAGAGAGGTTTATTGTGGTTGGGCCGAGCGGCATCTGCACAAACTGGCACTGTACAATTCCAGCTTTGGCGGGCGGCCATGGGCCCGGTGTTCCAACTGAGCCCGTTTCATGTGATTTTGCGGAGAGCATGCGCTGCGAGCGTGCACTCTTGCTGCTTCACTCGTGCCGTGATTCCATCTGGGCGGTCACGGCGCAGTAGGCCAGATAGCGCAGGGGGTCCGGTGCAGTGATAATGCACTGATGAGCTTTTCAGCATCTTCTCCAGAGGGGGGCCGGGGTAAGCCTCAGCTGCTATATTGCACCTCGCGACTTAGGGTAAAGGATCGTTAATGTGTGCATTTGTGTTTAATTAGCCGAGGAAGGCATGCTGGGCATCTTGTTGACTTGAATTTATATTCGGATTTTCAAGTGTCAACATCTCGAGAAACTTTCCTCTACAGCATGACGAGACCTGCTCGAAGTCAGTCGCCAAGGTTATTACTCGAAATAGACAGACTTGTAATGATATCAAATCTAAGATGCTTGAGGCGGCAACAGTCGTGAAATTTGTAATTCTACACCAATCATTGAGTGGAAATTGAATGTGAGAACTCTTTCCAGAAGTTAACTCTAAAAACCTGAAGCAAATGTTATTTTGTCACAGCTGTAGACCACCACACAATCTAGAGTGGAGGAGCTATGATACGGTTTGATACCTACCTGGCTTTTTTGGAAATGGACCTTGAGCACAAATTGCCCAACCATGCCGTAGTCACTCGTTTTCAGCCCCTTTTCTTTTTTGAAATGGAGAGAGAAGAAGGCGAGGGATGAAGTGTCAAGAGATTATCACCTGTAGCTGTGTCGCCACCCACTCGCCCGTTCTTCCTCTGAGAGCGTACAGTCCCCTCCCCTTCCTGTGCCGCTTCCCCTGTCCCTCCTCTCCCTTCATCTGCGTTTCAAGTTAGCCGCTCCCCCTTGAGTACAAAGCACCCAGGCCTGTTTGCAGAGTAACCCTTGACTCGCCTGGAGCCCATGTGACTGCTGAAGCACCATTGTTGACATTTGCAACACACGTTGGCAATGGCGGCTGTCTTTTTTTGTATGTCCATCAATAAGCTTGTTTGCTGAATTTCTGTCTTTACTTTGAACAGGGACTTACATATTTTGCTAGCTATCCTGCGCTATTTGCTGAAAAACCTGCCTGTTTGCTGTTTCTGTGCTCTTTTTGAGATGTCCGAAGATGCCACAAGATGGCAGCAAAGTTATCTTAGAACTCAGATGTTGATGATCTTGTCCGGTACTTTGGACTTGGACTCTGATGCTTTCTGTCTCTTTCCCAGAACGATAGTGGGCACTCGTTGCACTCTCAATGCGTGCAATTGGCATTGACCCTCGAACACCAGCCGGGTGTTATCAAATGATGCATTTGTGGCACCCCAGTTTCAAAGTCCAAACTCCAAAGCGCAGCCTGGCAGGTGAATCGGATGCCCGTTGCTGCTCTCGTTGTCTTTTTATCGTCTGGATTATTGTCTGTCCGTAGAATGCTGACTTCCTGTTTGAAAGTGTACACGTGTTTTGCAGTAACTGGCCCTTGGAGTGTAAAATAAGACAATGTTGAAGTGAGTCAACTTTTATTTATTTTTCCAACATTCATCAAATACCAACACATTATTCAAACTCGGCCGCTGCTCTGGGTAATATTTGAATGTGTTTGGTTCCTGTTTACCAATCCCCTTTACCTTTCATGTGACTTACATTAATGTGGAATCTTTAGTTCTTCATGGAGATTTGAATCCTCACTATCTGTTGCTAACCTAGGCCAGGTCTCTCTCAACTAACTGTACCTGGCTCTGGGCCCGCCATGTGTCTTTCCTGGTGCCATGTGCCAGCTGTTGCTCATGTCCGCCTGCGTTGAAGGGGTGGGGGGGGGGGTGTGTGGCTGTCGTGGAAAGGCCAGCAGCGCCTTCAGACTGCCGGAATAGCTTGCGCCTCTCTTGGATTGGTAGCCGGAGAGTCCCAGGATTTTTTTTCGAGAATTAAATTTTCCAACATTAAATAAATCATCACATCGATGACTGTAACCTACAAAAAAAAGGGACAAAAGGGTTATCCAGTACTCTGAGGGTTAATTTGTGAAAGTTAATATAATAACTGCTAGCACCATCTGCTGGCCTACTTCCTTTACAAAGAGAGAGCGCGAGAGAGAGAGAGCAAGAGAGAGAGGGGGGGGAGCAACCGAGAGAGAGAGAGAAAAAAACGAGACTGGGTTTTAACGACATCTCTAATATTCATGCTGATGCATTTTGCTGCTTTGTGCTTTCATTTTCCTGCCGGAGATCGCCGTGTTCACGCCGCACTTGACTGGGAAACGGACCAAAAAAGAACCCAAGCCTTTTTGAAAGGAGTTTACCTACCTTATCCCGGGACAACGAGGAAAAGAAGGGAAGGAGAAATCAATGACCCGGCGGTAGGGGAACTGAGAGAGCGAAGGGGCAGCCGGTGCTTCTTGGACTGCCACGCACCTCCTCTGCCTCTGCTCCCTCATCACCCCGTGAAGAGACAAACGTGGGTGAGGGAGGGAGTAAAGAGGGAGAGAGAGAGAGACAGAGAGAGAGAGTGGGGGTGAGAGAGCTCCCATGCACTCCTCTTGAGCCCTGCCCGCTGGGGGAGGAGGAGGAGGAGACAAGCCACTCCGGCGTTCACGCACCGCCTGAGGAAGAAGACGAGTAGACCGCCGCTGCTGGAGGAGGAGGTGGTGGAGGAGGGGAGGCAAAGCAGTGGGGAGGGGAAGGGGAAGGGGGGGGATACACACTCACCACTCCAGGAAGGAGGCTGTGGAAAAGTGTATTTATTCCGGAGAAGGAGCGTCGGCGAGAAAACCCGGCGAAAGGGCAACCGGGCTTTTGTTAGCCGGTCACACAGAGAAGGAGAGCGAGAGAGAGAGAGCGAGAGGGAGGGAGTTTGTAGGGGGAGGTAAAGAGGAAGAAAAAAATGTCTACAGTGAAGAGGCCAAGAGGAAGGGTAAGTGAGCTCTGGGAGGGAGGGGTTGGTGCGAGGGGAGGGGAGGAGCCGGCAGGAACTGAACAACCTACTCGACTCATGCTGCACTGCCGCCATCTTGAACTCATTGCTGCTTTTTTTTCCCCCTCTTCCCCTTCCTCACCCTCCCTTCCCTTTCCCTGCCATACTCACATGCTTTGCTTATATAGAGCCGACGATGATACATTTTTCTCTACCGCGCCCTGCCCCCTTCGCCGCTCTCCTAAACGCCTTTCTCGTTTAATTCATGTGTTTGTTTGGGCTCGTCACTCACTCGCTCTCAAATCAGAGCGTGGCTCTCTACCTGTTTACGTTTCCATGAGGTAATATTCGTCCAAAGCGCAGTACCTGATGCTCGTATTGTCAGGTATTTATGGCCGTGTGTTACAAAGCAGCAACGTTCTGCCTTTACACACAATCTAGCTTGTTTTTATATCTCACTCCTCCCCTTGCTGCGTGTGCTCTCATGTTCCTCCACTCCTAGTCATTACTTTCAACCCTTCCCCCATTTATCCATTCAATGAGAACATTCCAGTGTGATCCGGTAAAATTTCGACCTAATGGTCTCGGCGGCGTGGCGCACGTGACTGCTCATAATGCGGCCTTTGTGTGCCCTTGTTTTTGTTGGCTTGCCTCCAATGCACGTCGGTACACATGTTGCTGGTAAACTTGTAGCAGGGGGGTAGTTTTCACAACAACCTAGTTAAACAAGACGTTTCACGTACGGACCTGGGAAAAATGACGGGTTACGGGGGAGTGTTCCTACACCGGTGATATAAACTAAATTTGTCATAAGTTAGAATCGCAGTGTTTTGAAAGGAAAACAATTCTGGGCCTTAAATATAAAGTGCCTTCTTCTGCCGTGTTCTTTTTACGATCTGTTATCGGCTGCATGTGTAAGGAAAAACCTGTCTTTACGATTCAGGTAATAAAATGATTGCAAAGTTAACATAACAGGTTTTTCCAAAATGCTGACATTTCTTGGAATCAACTTGAGTACTATCTGCTACTCAGACAACCCCTTCTCTGTTTGGTTGACAAGTTTCCGTTAAAAATACCCACCAAATTCTGAGTTTGGGTTCCCCGAGTCTCCGAAATGGCCATAACCTTTCAGATGACGTCTTTATCCCAATGGAACATTCTTCTTGAGAAAAGTAGTGTGGGCGTTGGACTAGATCATGCACCACCTTATTCATAACTTTTGTTGTTGTTGATTATTTGTTCTAGACTATTTTAGAGACCCTTGAATTGCCCATTCCATGTGTTTTGGAAAAAATACACAAAGGTGGTCAGTAGGGTAGTTTATATGCCTCATGACCACATCGTACAGATTCAAATCCCCTTCGGCATATCTCTAAGTGGCGTCTGCATGTTCTTCCTGTGGTAATGTGGCTTCTTCCAACATTCCAAAAACACGCATGTGATGTTCATTTCATTCTGCCCATCACTGTGAATGTGAGTGTTAATGATTGTTGTGTCATTGACCGCAGATCTTGCCCAGATTTAGCAACGATAGGATGTGGTTCCTTGGTGGTTACTGCAATTAGGATATCCGGTAAAAAAAAATTGGATGAACATCCCCTGAATTTGTTTTTAGTTTGCAATGTGGATGGGAATGATAACAAAGAACTCAGACTTGTCGGTTTTCGGTGTAGGTTGGCACTTGTCCATTTGTGGGTCTCTGAGAGTCAAAGCCCACGTCACGAGGCCTCACTGCAGTCACGCTATCATTTACATACGATCATGTATCAGCCCTGCCTGGATTATTTACGACCTCGAGGCTCGAAGCTACACCGAGACGGTGTTTACCTTTATTCCCGGTGTGACTTCATTTCAGCAGACTTTTCACATGGCACACATTTTCAAGGTTACTTTCTGCCTGCTCTAGATTCATTGAGAAAATGTTGGCTTTTTTTAAGCTGAAGGTCTTCTAGGGACCATTTGAACAAAGAATTTCAAAATGTTTTAGGTGTTTGTTTATTTGATTGATTGATGGACTACAATTGTTCAACTCAAGATAATGACTTTGATAACATCCCTTCTCGCAAATTACACTTTTTCTGTACTGCTAAAATGGCCAAAGTGGAATGATTACTTACAACCGTCAAATATTGGCTGGTACTTGGTATTCAAAAATCCGCTTTTGCTTAAAACCCTGGAAGCTATAGGTGTTGGTCCACATAACAGTTTGTTTGCAAAGTGACAACACCCATGTGAAGCGGTCTCAATAATTTACATCAATCCTATGGGGGGGAACCCGTTTAGGCAGGTCTCCCTCCAGAAATGACACTTTCCACTATATTCTTGAGTCCATTCAGATGTGCCAGTACCCAAAAATCTCCCAAATTGTATTCTTCCAAAATGAAGTCAGCAGCTTTGGCTAATTTCTTCTTGTTTCTTTTTACATAGCCTCGAAAGAACACCAATGGTCCCGCGAGCCACGTCCGGGCGCTCAGTCCTGTGATGAAGAGCAGCTCGTCGTCGTCCTCCTCTTCATCATCCTCGTCGTCGTCATCTTCATCGTCGTCCTCGTCCTCGTCTAGCTCTCCCTCGGAGAAGAGGACGCCGCGGCGGACGCACCTCCAGACGGAAGTTGTGCCCTTGGACAAGCAGGAAAAGGCCAATCGGATCATATCGGAGGCCATAGCTAAAGCCCGCCAGCGCGGCGAGAAGAACATCCCGAGGATCATGAGCCCGGAGAGCTTCCCCAGCTCGTCGTCCCAGCACAAAAGCCACACGGAGCATAAAGGAAACGGCAAAACGCGGTCCAAATTTAAAGCCTCCAGGAAGGCCTCCATCGTCCCTTCCTCCGCATCCAAACAGAAGCCCAAGATAGGGTACGTGCTTCTCTTCTTTTACTCCTTTGACCATCATAACATCAACATAGAGTCACGTCACTAATCCCCGATGTAAAAATGATGCAATGCTCTGGTTTCTGAATGAAAATGTTGGGAATCTACTCCGTGTGAAAAATGTACACAATGTACTCTGCATGTCAACAGTGTCCCCCTGCCATCTGGGCGGTCGCATTTACACGTCAACTCTGCTACGCTTCTTTTCCACTGGATTATCGTTGAGACAATATCAAATGCCTCTCTGCTTGATTTATAGTGTGGTGTGACAGTTTTAGCCTGTAATGAGTGTGAAAGGCACCGTATAGAACAGAACAAGCTTATATCTGGATTTTTACGAGACTGTATACGAAGCTACCCTATAATCATATCTGCTGCATATGGAGATTTACATTTGCTTCGGTGAGTTTACGATTGCTCAAAGTTCAGACTTTTACAGCGTGCCGTGACAATAAACCAGGCACGAGCCGTCGGGAAAGAAAACAAAAGCTGCATTCACAAGTGACGCTGGTTTGTCGTGTATACAAGCGAGTGAAATTTGCCTTCCCCATCTCCCTGCTGTACTGTTTGAGTGGGGCTTAATAGTTCCAGGCCGCACCCCGGCGCGTTTCCATTGGCAGCGCAGATGTGAAGTCTGAATCTGCTCATGAATGAATGAGTGAATGTGGTAGTGTTGTAGAATTTTCTCCTTGCGAGCGCATTTACGTCGCCCGTGTTCATTAGTCGAAGCGGGAATGCATCGCGAGCGAGACTGTCCCTTTTATCTCGGCCACTCGCGTGCTAATTTGGCGGCACCGCTTAAGCCACCTTTTCCTCAAATTTTTCAACGAAAGCACCGTTTGATCATTTATCTTAAAAGGCGAAATATTGCTCGATGAGATAGCTTAAGCGCTTTCCCTCCACAAGCACCCCTGCGCCGGAGTCGACCAACGGACCGTTTAATCAAATGCATTCCCAATTGGTCTAATTTCTGTCTTTCAAAAGGTAGCACCGATAAGCGTCCTTGTTGCGGGGTAATGAGCTGCATAACCCATTTTCTAGTCAGCGTAACCATGCATGGCCTACATTAGGAAAGAGCACACAGCCTGCGAATGAAGCTTTCTGTTCCAGGGCCGCCTTGTGTAAGAGTCATTATGACATCATGGGATTGTACCCATTTTTTCTCGTTGTTTTAAAACGTATAGAAAATGACACCTTTATGTTGTGGTGAATTTAGCCATAGTAATGCTCTCGTCGTAGCCTTCGCGACTTGTGAGTGCCTCTCGCTGTGAGCTGATGGCGAGTTCAGATGTACGAACTACTGGTGGGTGGGTGGGAAATGTTGCATTGAAGGCGCATAGACTCAGCGTTGGCGATTCGTCACAGGCGCAAATGACTTAAATTGCTTATTGTGTCACCACTTGAAAACAGCACAATACACAGCAAGCTACATTTTGTTGTTGTTTTAAATTATGGAGTTAATCCCGTTTGAGTGGTTCTGTTACGTTCGGTTTACCACAGTTGAGAAACGCCGCTGTAAATTCTCAACAGGACATACACGTGCTTTTATAGATTATTGTGGTTTTAATTAAGTTGGAAAAGTATTGAATGGAAGGTCATTGCAGTCACGTTTGTTAAAAAAGTATTTTTGGTCACAGGGAATTCATGTTGGGATAAGAGAAAGTGAGGCGGATCGTTTGTAGCGAGCGTAACATATCTAGCATGAGTGCCATGGGACAAGCACATTTTGAAATGTTCTCTGGAGAAGGTCAAGGTCTTGTTGTCGTTGCGTCACCGCTGACGTCCCGAAGCTATGATTGGAACAGCGGACAATCTCCAGCTAGCCGCTGCTGCCGCCGCTCAATGTGCTATCGCTAATGAAGAAAGCCTGCAAGGATGATGACAAGTAGCCCTGGAGGAGAGTCCTGCTCATTGGTACACACCATCCAGGCTCTCCCCATCAAATATTAAAGCATTTCAGCAGAGGGTGTGCTCTAGCCGCTCCTCCACTCTCGATTCTCCGGAAGCTCCCATGCGCTCACTCTTTATAACATTCCAAAAATGAGAATAGAGTTTCATATTTACTTGTCGCCGCAATCTTAAGAGTCCATGTAGATGGCACGCTACCATTTGTTTTGTTTACAAACATCAGTTTTGTTTCAACGTTAGCAAGACATACTGATGTCGGCAGTTCTTGCAGCTCTTCGCAAAAGACGTTTGAGAAACTTAGCTGAAAATTTGTGACAGCACATTTTAGATTTGAGTGCCACCGACTAAAATAAGTGAAGAATAATCCCTCGCGACCCCCTCAATGATATGAAAATTGCTTTCTACAAAGATTCATTATTTGGATTAAATTAATCGTCCAGCTCTAGTAGCAGGTTTCCCTGTTTTTTTTTTCTCATTCTAAATGAGTTGCCTTTTACCAACAAGGTAATTCTATTGAGCTTTTCGTTTCCTTTCTTTACAAAATGTGAACAGAACTGATCTTAAAACCACAGGGCGTACGTACTCAAGTGTGATTTTAAGTTAACATTCCATTAAAAAGAAGACCGCAAAAAACACACTCTCACCTATAATCTCTTATTGAAGATATTTATTTCTTTTTTGTCGACTGAAAGGAAGTAAATTCTCTTGGTTTCTAATGCTTGTGACTTCTTGTTTGAGTTCAACAAAAAGCAATTCAGAGTAGCTCCTGTCTGTCAGTATTTACCTCTGACATGCATCCATTAGTCAAGCAAAGCTTGCTGTTTTTTTATTGGAGGCTTGAGCGATTTCAGATTTCCGCAGGCTGGAACTTGATTTTCCATGCGCGCTACCTGCTGTAAAATAACTGCGTATAATTATCAGATGAGAGCATTGCGCCCCCGCCCCCTCCCTTTTTTATTTGTCTTTCTTGATTATAAATATGCTTCTTCCATCATGCTCGGAGCTGTTGAATTGTTGTTTCCTGTGTGCCGGCCTGTTTCCTAAATATGCTGATGCTTCAAAGAGCTCAGAGTCGTAGGGAAAAAAAAATACAACACAAAATGGTGCATGTGAAATCATTTACGTGAAAGAAAATGGAGGTTTTCCACCGCATACTATAGCACAGTATTGCTGCCATACAATTCTATTTTTGCTCCGGTATATCCGATTATTTTTTTTTGTTAATGACGTTATTTCTGTATATTAATCTTTTGCAGGGTGTGCTGTGTGTGTTGTATTGTTGCAACATGCATGTTTCATGCAACAAAAATCCAAATTTGGTCACCTTTTACTTTCTGGCCCCAAAAAAATTTTGTGTTCCTAATGAATATAGAAAATAGCAACTTGGAGACTGGTCTTGGGTCACATGACATTTGAGAAACGTTTCTATTGGCCGGTTGTAAAAGCAAGATTGTTGCCACCACCTTGTGTGCGTCATGAAATTGGAGCTTGTCACATAAACATATTTCTGCACTTCTCTCCCTGCCAAATGAACAGCAGTTCTGCTTGAAATTTCATTTTTATTTTATTTCATGCTAAATATACACTCTAAAGGATCTCGTCACTTTGATGCAGCTATCATTTTATTTATTTATTCATTAGAGAGAAAAGTGTGGCTCCGTTCTTTTCGAGACATTTGTCTAGTTTTTAGGATGAACGCAGCTTGGTGAGCTTGCTAAAACAAATACTCTCCACACACTCCTTTGAGTAATGTAGTTGTTTGTGTTTCAGCGAGGAGGACGAGGGACCTTTAAAGGAAGTAAATGAGCGGCTAAAAGAATGTGCAAACTAAAGAATCAATCTACCGTGTCAAAATGGACCGGAGTGAGAATACAGGTTGCCAGGAAGAAAGGGCACGAAGAGAGTTGTAAACTAAAATGTTGTCAGAAGAGTCACACAGTCGAGATATGGGTAAGAGGAACGCGGAAGGTGAGAGAGGAACTTATTAACTGATGCAGAAATTTGAAAATTAAATCATCAAGAAATTCAAATTAAGAAACAATTTACTTCGCATCACTTCCATGTGTCTCTTCAGTCTTCTGAGGAGTCTGATTCTCTGCAACCTTTGTGGGTGTCACAGGCCAGTAGACTTTGCGTCACCCTGACTTGGCACATTTCTCAACGCTCGGTGTCAAGGGCCCACAAACAAGCACGCGCTGGCTGGTCAGTGTTGCCTTTTGCACAGGAAGTGATGTCACCGGCGGGGCTGTAAAACCCCGGCTATCGAGGGCACGTTGCTTGGCAACCATAATGTGTCATTGTCAGAGGGTTTGTGAAATGTTATATCATGAGCATGGGAAGGGGAGGGGCCGACGGAAAGAGGAGGCAGCTCTTTATAGCACTGCACCGTGGCAGGACTAGGCTTTTTTTTTTTTTTTTGCCATAACCAGACAATCCAGTGACAATATTCTAGAGCCACCATATTGGGAGTGATTCCTGCAACCTTGGCTTGCAAAAGGGACACAGCAAAACGTGATAACAAATTAGCTATGTCAACCCCCCCATCCATGCAAACAGAAGCACATCAAACAACAAAAAGAACAGGCAGGTTCACATTTCCTCCTCTGTTGGTCTTTTGTTCGAGTTGACGTGTGGCAACACGGTGCAATTAACCCACACCATCCACCCCCACCATGCACACATGCGCACTAGAGGGGCTGAAATATTCGCCAGTGTCTCTGCCTTTTTTTATATAAGGTACTTTCCAGCCTTTTTTTATGTCAAGGTACCATTGTAAAAAAAAATAATAATAATCGGGATATGGCACACCACTAAGCAGAATCGTCTCAAGAAATCTATTGACAGAAATAATGATGGTCTTGTTTTAACAAAGCTATTTGATTTTTCTATTTGGTTGTATGAGGTGCAATAAGTGGAAACAGGTGAATTTGACTTTTGGGGAAGTACGGCGCTTTATTGCACCTTTGACACTGCCTGCAGAAGAACCTCTTTTTTTCCCACTTTTCTTTGCCAATAACCTGTTATTTTTCTCCCTTGAGCGGTTGTGCGAAGGCTGTTACATTTTCCCGAAAAAGGAAAAAGCGGTACTTAACTGAAGTGTGTTTTCTGACAAATACAAAGCTTGCGGAGGATCTGATAGTGAAAACAGTCTTTTAAATCTCGAGAGCTAGAGAATAGCTTGCCACTTAACGGATATAGCAATGAAGACATGGAAGGTCTTTTTTCTCATTACGGTTGTTGTTTTTCTTCCCTTAGGAAAAT
This sequence comes from Syngnathus acus, assembly GCF_901709675.1. Taxonomy (NCBI): domain Eukaryota; kingdom Metazoa; phylum Chordata; class Actinopteri; order Syngnathiformes; family Syngnathidae; genus Syngnathus; species Syngnathus acus. The sequence goes on along the minus strand of NC_051089.1, from coordinate 4,661,240 downwards.
TGTCATCAAGATTGGAAAGAAGAAGAAGCGAAAGCCCGAGTCTTCTGAAGAGCAGTCGGATGATGACCCTCCGCCTCGACACACTTCCAGAGACTCGGTAAGAACTGAGATTATGATGAAAACCATTGCAGATGGGGCTATATTTTGTATAACCTGGTCCACTTTTAGTTTCCGTACACTTGATCCCTCCTTCTGTGGCTTCGAGTGGGGTTATAGACTGAAAACAAACTTTTGTCTGGTTGTTTTTTAATATTTTGGGTTCTAGCTATGCAGAAACAGAAATGTGGAAACCGTGCAAGCGTTTCTGTCTTAGTCTTAGAGATCTGAAAAACAGGACAACGTGACGGTTTCAAAATGCTCTGTTGCCGTCGTAGTTAGCCACTTTTTTTTTTTAATCCTATTGTATTTAGTTCCCTTTTCAGTTAATGTTACAAGAGTAGTTCCACATAAAGAACACAAGTGACTGAATTAATTTTCCATTAATGTCGGGAAATGATGCAGAAACTATGCTAATTGCTAAGCTAAACTAAGTGTTTGTAAAGCACTTTGCTTATGGTGAAATTATTGTATTGTATGTATTTCACATAAGACGGGGTTCAAATAAACCAATTGTTTAACATCGTAATCATTGATTTACGTCACATACGCTTACTTTTGATGCTATCAATGAAGTCAAAGCAATGACAACAGCACTTTCTCACAGAATGGAGGAAAGAATGTGCTGACAGTGGGATTTAGATGTTCAGCTTTTTTAATTTAGTTTTATTAATTAACCAAAGCAACCAACATGCAGTCTTTCAATGCAATCCCCCCCCCCCGACTTTTGCTACCCGAAGAACGAAAAGAAATCAGACTCATCTGTTGAATTTCGCAACATGATATGGTGTCATCTTCCTTTCATGACTTCCTCCTTATCTAAACATTTTCTACACATTGCTCGCAATGTCCCCAATCCAAATAAATAAATAAAAACATGTTTTAGGTCAATATTGTTGACACTATTGTTGAGTGCTAATTTGCATTTGCGTCGTTGTGAATGGACGACATTCTGCTCGACTCGGTCATTTTGTCACAGTCTGTGATGGGATTGACTTCTGGTCAGTTTAGTTGGAGATGTGAGGGGTTAATGTTTCCACAGAAGAATTTTATTGTTTCACCAACCTAATTAACTTTGTCTCAATGGCATTTCTTTTTAATTAACAACATATTATGAGCAGGGTCTTGCAACTTGCGTGATGATGCGGCAAACCGTCACCCACGCGTATGTTATTTATAAATATCACACCCAGGAAGGTTCTCAGGTACCTTTTTTTTGGTCACATTTATTGTTTATTCATAGTAACCTTGGGATTATGAGAAGCTAAGTTGTCACATGGTAAGAAAATATCAATATTGTTGTTCATTATATTGTTTATTATATACAGTGAAACCTCTGAAGTCCATCCAGGGACGCTGAGCCAAATAAAAAAAGCAATAAAAAGCTGTTCCAGGATCGAACTGTCTCCATTTTAAATTGAAGGCGAAATTCATAAGTACAATTTAACATTAAACAATTGTTAGACAAAACAAGTTAAACAGTATTGTAAACGCTAACAATTGATGTGCTAACAAATAGCAAGATCGATCGGTAACGGTTATACATCTTTATTTTCTTCCTTTTTTCTTTTAAGAAGAGACGCTCCAATCGTCAGGTGAAGAGGAAGAAATATGCCGAGGAGCTGGAGGCCAGACTGTCAGACGAGGATGGCAAAGTGATCGTCAAAGCCAAGAAGGCCAACGCGGTGGCCTCCAAGCAGCCTGCAGTGCAGCTCTTTGTGGTGAGCGCCTGTGACGTCTATCACCAAAACAATTATACTTTTTCACATTCCGAACTGTCATACAAGTGTAAAGATTAACTACCTTTGAGAGCAAAGTAAACTCAACTACTCCCCAGTTGATGTCAATTGCTAGAGGCAAGTAAATTTTGCGTGTGGCGCTTTTTAACATTTTAACCGTCACACGAATGTAAAATTTGGATAAGTACCAAAAATAAGTCAAACAATGCACTCTTTGACATGATGTGAGGGGAGCACATTGCTGATGGCAATCAACCTCAGGCACCCCATTTTAAAACTCGTAAACAATAAGTTGATCTCCGGAGATAAAGCTAGCGTAAAAATAACTCCACGCATCAATGACATAAGGTTCAAAGGGAGGAGTGAGCAAGTCAACTTGATAGTGAAACTAACTATTTGGGGAGTTTCTGCTTTTATTAGGAGCTCAATTCCATGGCACAATGTTACAACCCCCCATAAATTATTAATAGTCCAAAATCACAATTTCGCTCAAGGGTTTTTTACGACCGCCGTGATTTATGGCTGCTTCTAAGTGTAGATTCCCGATATAGAAACAAAGTCTCTCAGAAGTCCAGCATGAGCACTGACCGTTTTCTCTCGCCGTCATCTTTAGGAAAACCCCAGTGAAGAAGACGCCGCCGTGGTGGACAAAATCATGTCCTCTCGTGTTGTCAAGAAGGAGGTAGCCATCGCTTTTTCGCTCTTGACCCGCTGTGATGTGTTTGTTGTCCGTGCGGTAAATTGTAGATTTACTCTGTGTAGGTTTCCCCAGGCGTGCTGGTTGAAGTGGAAGAATTTTTTGTCAAGTACAAAAACTAGTAAGTTCTTCTTGTTGTTATTATTAGCCGATATGTAAAACAATCTTTTTATCATTGCTGTTCAATGAAGGGATTTTTTGTTTTGTGCCAATCTAATGTTCTTTAATCAAAAGGTGTGAACAAGTCCGATTTGAGATTTGTTTTCATTTCACTTCAAACGTGTTGCTTTAGGTGCATCGTATCCTTAATGTGATGAAACTAATAATCGGGATCGTGAGGATCTCATTGTGACATTTGTATCTAGTTTCATCTCTATAATTATGGCGTGTGTTTACGTGTGCGCGCAGCTCCTACCTCCACTGCGAGTGGGCCACGGAGGGCCATCTGGAAAAGGACAAGCGGATCCAGCAGAAGATCAAACGCTTCAAGATGAAACAGGCACAGCGGGCACTTTTCTTCGCCGACGTAAGGCGACATACACTCAAATGCGCGTGCGTGCGTTACCTGCTGCATGTTTGACTACAGTAGGAAGCAAGCGTGTGTAGGTTGAGAAGCATCTTCACTTGCTGGGTGGGCGGACACATCTGTGTTTGCCTGTTGACTCCAGATGGCGAGTAGGCGCTGCGGTTGATTCGATCCCTTTGTCTCCCTCTTGTGATTCCCAGATGGAAGAAGAGCTCTTCAACCCGGACTATGTCGAGGTGGACCGTGTGCTCGAGGTGTCGTATTGCGAAGACAAAGACACAGGAGAGGTAAAGTGAGTCTTTAAAAAAAGTATTTGGAGAAATTAAATAGTCGTACCAGTAAACTGGGCCAACTACTGCTAAGGAGGATGTACTTAATGTAGTATCGGTGGCTGGTATCGGCAGCCCCCACGAGTACATCCATCCATCCATCCATCCATTTTCTGTACCGCGTAGTCCCCACGGGGGTCGCGGGCGTGCTGGAGCCTATCCCAGCCGTCATCGGGCAGTAGGCGGGGGACACCCTGAACCGGTTGCCAGCCAATCGCAGGGCACACAGAGACAAACAACCATACGCACTCGCACTCACACCTAGGGACAATTTGGAGTGCTCAATCGGCCTACCAAGCATGTTTTTGGGTTGTGGGAGGAAACCGGAGTGCCCGGAGAAAACCCACGCGGGCCCGGGGAGAACATGCAAACTCCACACAGGGAGGGCCGGAGGTGGAATCGAACCCGCACCCGCCTAACTGTGAGGCGGACATGCTACCCAGTGCGCCACCGAGCCGCCCCCCACGAGTACAGATAACTTAAAATACTGCTCGTATCGGTATTCTCGCACGGCCAGTCAGCACCTATCTATTCATCGAGTTGTCATGATAGGAAATATTCACACTCTTCTATCTGTATTTAGCCGTCACCTCTGCCAGTTTTATCTTCGACATCTTTGTGGCTTATATCCTCTCTACTCAAGCACCGTCTTTTGTGCTTGACGAGAGAGGCCCAAGGCCACGCTAATGGGCTCCCTGACGGGCCTTTTTGTCAGCACGATGAAAGCGCTCACTTTCCTGCGTGTCTGCTGGTAGGAAGTGGTCTACTACCTGGTGAAGTGGTGCTCCCTGCCCTACGAGGACAGCACCTGGGAGCTGAAGGACGACGTGGATCAGAGCAAAATAGAGGAGTTCGAGCAGCTGCAGGCGGCCAAGCCGGACTCGCGCAGAGTGGTGAGACAGCTTGCATGATTTTTGGATCAATTCAAGGGAACATCGGTTTGGGCTTCTATTTGGATAGCTTATTATAAGACTTTCTTTATCAGGCTGCAATTAATTACAAGTAATCTGACTTGGACCGTTTGCAGTTTATTTTAATATATTGTCCATTATTCAAATCTCTTACATCATTCTAAATCTTCAAAGGTTTTATGCCATGCCAAAGTAAAGAAATAGCATTATGCGTTGCAATGCAACCCCCTGCAGGATCGGCCCCCAGCCAACCTATGGAAGAAGAGGGATCAATCGCGGCAATACAGGAACGGCAACAGCCTCAGGGACTACCAGCTGGAGGGGGTCAACTGGCTGCTCTTTAACTGGTACAACAGGTCAGTTTCAAGCGTCAGACTGTTTACACACTTCAGTAGATGCTGCTGTTTTGGTTAGGGTTAGGGTTAAATGGAAAAGTTGTACCAAAATGTCTAAGTTCTATTTAGAGAAAAGAAGCCCACCCAGATAGTATACATATCAACATTTTGCTGGTTGCCAACATTTGAAAATAGTGTCAAAAAATATATGATTAATTTGCCTGCCATGATTGTATTGCCTGTGTGTGGGCCCTAACCTTGTGATTTGGCTCACCGTCCAAATCCTCAAAACAAATAAATCCCAAGGAACTCCTATATAAACATTGGAACTCACACCATATATACTGACAATAAACATTTGTTGTTGCTTGAATTTAATATTGCTTGCAGAGAACTGAATTGACTCCTGCTAGGGAAAATGTTGACGTAGACATCCCATTGAATATAGATTCAGACATCTGATAATAAATATTAAATTACATTTTCTGTTGGGTTGTTGCTGCACCGTGTCCCCGCTCTCATTTAGGAACTGCGGCATTTCCTCATTTCCGTATCATGCTTTTTCAGTTTTCGCCCACTGTCGAAAAAGGAAGCCGGCGCAACACACCTGGAGCACACACTCCATTATGCTTGCGTTACAATTGAGCGCACAGGAGCATTGCGTTCCCACGCGCAGCCATTTGTCAGCAGCAGGGAGGCTGCTTGAGTAGTGTGTTAGCCCCATCCTCTGGATAGCTGTGTAAATGCTACATAAAGGAGCTTGTGATTATTTATGCTCCTCTCTTTAATCTTTTAATATCATCGGCTTTGTTGTTATTTTTAACTCCTGATGTGTTGTAATACAATAATCCTACACTCACTTCGTCTTTCTTATTGGAATGGTTTATGGAATGATTTCTATTGATAATTGGAGCAAATGATTTTACGCTATGCTAACAAACGCTGACAAGCCTTTCACGTCATCCGAAGGCGAAACTGCATACTGGCTGACGAGATGGGCCTGGGCAAGACCATCCAGTCCATCACCTTCCTGGAGGAGATCTACCGCGTGGGCATCAAGACGCCTTTCCTCATCATCGCCCCGCTGTCCACCATCGCCAACTGGGAGCGCGAGTTCCGCACGTGGACGCACCTGAACGTCATCGTGTACCACGGCAGTGTTGTCAGCAGGCAGATGCTGCAGCAGTACGAGATGTACTTCAGGGACGCGCAGGTAATTATGAGCGCTGTTTAAGGATGTCGCTTGCATACCAGATGGCTTGGAAGCTGGTAACATTTTTACAGTTTTTCCACAACTTTTTCACTCAAACGACCTTGAAGTGAGTCAAATGGACCAACAATCACTTGCAGTGAAAAGCAAGCAAACAAAACAAATGATTTCATGTGTTCTATGGTGTGCCTGAATATATTCTTATGGGCCTCTGTGACCAGTTCAGGGTGGATTAAGGTGATTATGCTGCTGACACACCTCAGACTGGCACTTGCCCAGCATTTGAGCTGCGACAATGTCAGTCTTGTAATGGCTTAGCATTCCCGGTAACAGAGAAAGATGTTGAGGAGCAGTGATGTCAGCACAGCCTCTGGCGGGGAGGGATGGAGGAGGGTACTCACTCAGCCCCTCTCGGGCTTGTCTGATGTGCGAAGGAGGCTGATGTATAATCGTGTGGGACTCCGGAGGCCGGTTGTCAAGGCGATGGTAACAAATGCAGAGGCGGAATGAGTCGATGGTTACCGTGCGTGCTGACAAATAAACAATCCTGTAGGTGGAAAGAGGATAGGTGGGGGGGTTAAGTCTCTCCTGTGGCCAAAATAGAATTGAAATATGTCAAATTAGCTTCCAACTAAAAGGGATGACTGCTCCTATCTAATGTTTTCTTTTGTTGCTTTAAGGGTCGCGTGTTGCGAGGCGCCTACAAGTTCCAGGCGGTCATCACCACATTCGAGATGATCCTGGGAGGCTGTCCGGAGCTCAATGCCATCGAGTGGCGCTGTGTCATCATCGACGAAGCGCACCGCCTCAAGAACAAGAACTGCAAGCTGCTGGAAGGCTTCAAGCTCATGAGCCTGGTAGGCCGCTCTTTCCATGTGACTTCCTTTCACCTTATCACATCAACCAAAAAGCAACAGAGTTAACTGTTGAGAATGTACATCTCGTTCAGGCTACTTGGTACATTACGGCTAAGTCATCCCTAACATATGTTTGCGGCTTTGCATCTGTGTTTGTCAGGAGCACAAGGTCCTGCTGACGGGCACTCCTCTCCAAAACACAGTGGAGGAACTCTTCAGCCTATTGCACTTCCTGGAGCCGGCACGTTTCCCGTCGGAAAACACCTTCATGCAGGAGTTTGGAGACCTCAAGACTGAAGAACAGGTGAGCTCGGGATTTCAGTGCCTAGACGGCCACCACTTTGATGTTAATGTCAACCAGTCCAGACGAGAATATGGAGCTTATGTCTAACTAGGTCACGGTGTTATGTTGTAACCAACACACTACTGACGTCTGTATCAACACAGTGTGTCCGAATGGAATTAAAGCTGAAAGGAGCCGTGGATGATCTCACTATAAACATTCATATCCTATTAGGAGTCTTGACCAAATAAACCCTGATTGGAAGCAGAATAGGAAATGGCTGTTTGAAATCTACAGTAAATGGCCAACTTCCTGTTCAATCCCATCATCACACTGTAACGGCAACTGAGGCAATGGAAACATTTCTATATATGTAGGCTGACTGTCCAAATTTACAATACCATAACAATTATTAAGGTTTTGTGATTGTGACAGTTAGGCCCCGAGACCGGATTAATTTCCATTATTTTAAATCAAATAAAAATGTAATTGCACTGTATTTCCATCACCCAGATTATAGTGAGGCCTTCTTAAAGCTCCTGTTAATAGACAAATGTGTGTGTGGGTGGGGGGAGTACCTCATGAAATTAGTAATTAGCGAACTTAACTGAATATTGATTTTGGTCAGGGAGATCCGTCTGTTGGCCGTTCCCGCCAGGCTTTTTTAAAATTGATCACTTCATAAGACTTGTTTATATGCATGTTGGTGACGATGTGTGTGTGTGTGTGTGTGTGTGTGTGTGTGTGTGTGTGTGTGTGTGTGTGTGTGTGTGTGTGTGTGTGTGTGTGTGTGTGTGTGTGTGTGTGTGTGTGTGTGTGTGTGTGTGTGTGTGTGTGTGTGTGTGTGTGTGTGTGTGTGTGTGTGTGTGTGTGTGTGTGTGTGTGTGTGTGGTGTGTGTGTGTGTGTGTGTGTGTGTGTGTGTGTGTGTGTGTGTGTGTGTGTGTGTGTGTGTGTGTGTGTGTGTGTGTGTGTGTGTGTGTGTGTGTGTGTGTGTGTGTGTGTGTGTGTGTGTGTGTGTGTGTGTGTGTGTGTGTGCGTGTGTGTGCGTGTGTGTGCGTGTGTGTGCGTGTGTGTGCGTGTGTGTGCGTGTGTGTGCGTGTGTGTGCGTGTGTGTGTGTGTGCATGTGTGTGTCTCGAATAGTTTCTGGAAAGTGGAAAAACAGGTCTCATATGTTGTTGAGCTAACAGCAGACAGCAGTGAACATTTTCGCTCCTGTGTGTTTTCCCCCCTTTCAGTCAATTATTTGCGTGGCTTTTGTTTGCGATCGAGACTGAGCTTCTGCACAATAAGTCAAAGTCAAAGTCTGCTTTATTGTCAATTTCTTCACATGCCAAGACACACAAAGAAATCGAAATTACGTTCCCACTATCCCACGGTGACAAGACATAGTACACAATATACATACAAGTAAACAACACAAAGAAATAAAAACAAGAAGGCACAAACAATGAATAAATAAGAGTGATGAATAAATAATAAATAAACAAACACATAACACACACATCACAGTGCAGTCATACCTTTTTCTCACTTTTCTTATTACTTTTATATTACAGTGAACAGATGTAATTTATTAAACAAAAATCTGAATTAAAGTGAAATGTTGACAGTTTAATCAGGACTACTGTCCAAATTTGGTCTGTAAATATATCATTGCCATGTTTCTTTGGGGGTGGTCAACAGGTCCAGAAGCTGCAGGGCATCCTTAAGCCGATGATGCTGCGGCGCTTGAAGGAAGATGTGGAGAAGAAGCTGGCGCCCAAAGAGGAGACCATCATCGAGGTGGAGCTCACCAACATTCAAAAGAAGTACTATCGTGCCATCCTGGAGAAGAACTTCTCCTTCCTGGCCAAGGGAGCGGGCCAGGCAAACATGCCCAACCTGGTGAACACTATGATGGAATTGAGGAAGTGCTGCAACCACCCCTACCTCATCAAAGGTAAGACTGAATCCCACAAAAGAAGTTCTACACATCATCTGGGCCCTACAGCTAATGCTATTTGTGTTCTTTTCAGGGGCAGAAGAGAAAATCCTGGAGGACTTCAGGGAGGTTTATAGCCCGGCTGCCTTGGACTTCCACTTGCAAGCCATGGTGCAGTCTGCCGGGAAGCTGGTCCTCATCGACAAACTGCTGCCCAAGATGAAAGCCGGCGGGCACAAGGTGCTCATTTTCTCCCAAATGGTGCGCTGCTTGGACATCTTGGAAGACTACCTCATACAGAGAAGGTACCTGCTCAGAGACACCATTTCGCAGCTCAAGGAATCAAATGACTTAACCCACCTAATTGACCCTTCGCAGGTACTTGTACGAGCGGATAGACGGTCGCGTTCGTGGAAACTTGCGACAGGCGGCCATCGACCGCTTCAGCAAGCCCGACTCGGACCGCTTCGTGTTTCTACTGTGCACGCGAGCCGGTGGCCTGGGGATCAACCTCACGGCGGCGGACACCTGCATCATTTTTGACTCCGACTGGAACCCGCAGAACGACCTCCAGGTAGCGCTTGCGTGGAAACACATGATATCAAATCATGTTATGCAAATGTTTTTTTTTATTTAGCTATTGAAATAGTGGATACTCATGACTCTAAGAATGGTTTTGAATTCTATTAAGAGAATAATTCAAATATTTTTAAGCAAATCTTCCTGTGATTCAGGTCAACAATCATTCACCTCTTTACAAGCGACCAAATGTCTTGCAACTCCTTTGTGCCTAAAGGGGAGGTTTGTTCAAAAAACATTCAAATTTAATTGATGACATGGAAATATGATGCATGTCATTTGCATCGACTATTGAACTCAGGAAAATCTGAGAAAAATATTTGTTGCGTAATAATCTGGGAAATGGTGTATTCTTTAAATAATGTGACCTATAACAATCATATCAGAGCTTTCATGCTGGTCCCCATTTATGGGTATGCGTACTTTAAATTATAGGACTTACTTTAAATTAAAATTTTCTTTGGACTCATGGAAACTCCAGTTTGAGAAGCAGCGCTTTACGCATTCTTCTATTGTTTGCATCCCTGCCTCCTCATAGGCACAGGCACGTTGCCATCGGATTGGTCAGAACAAGGCGGTGAAGGTGTACCGCCTGATCACCAGGAACTCGTACGAGCGAGAGATGTTTGACCGCGCCAGCCTCAAACTGGGTTTGGACAAAGCTGTGTTGCAAAGCATGAGCGGCCGTGACAACAGCCTGGGAGGAGGTGCAGCAGGAGGCACTGGGGGAGGGGTGAGTCATGAGAATTTAGTTTGAATGACTCATGAAGATTAAACTTCATTTAAGTGTGCAATGGAAAATTGCAGATTTTCATCCACACCAGGAACATTGTAAATTGTAATTCCAGGCGGTCCAGCAACAGTTATCCAAAAAGGAGATTGAGGATCTCCTTCGACGCGGAGCCTACGGCGCCATCATGGACGAGGAGGACGAGGGGGCCAAGTTTTGCGAGGAGGACATTGACCAGATCCTCCAACGGCGAACCAAGACCATCACTATCGAGTCCGAGGGCCGAGGGTCCACCTTTGCCAAGGTGGCGTGACACGCCTAGACATGTGTAGACGAAACAATACCTAATTTGGTCGCTAAGATTGTCTGATGTCATCTTCCAGGCCAGTTTTGTAGCATCCGGGAACCGCACAGACATCTCGCTGGATGACCCCAACTTCTGGGACAAGTGGGCGAAAAAGGCCGACATCGACATGGAAATGGCCAATGGCAGAGTAAGTATACTTCTGTTACAGCACATCAAATAGAGGTCAGTGAGCCACTTGGGGCTTGGATTTTTATGCTGGAATTTTTTAGCTCATTTCCATGAGATTTAAAAAAATATATAATAATAATAATGAAAACCTTCTAATCTGATTGTATTCAAGGGGTTAAGTTAGTACAACTCCTGGTCTGACAATTTCATTCATTGTCATTAGTGCAATTCTGCCTGGCGCATGTGACACACTCTGTGATCTGCGTAAGAATTGAATCCAAATATAATTGGGTGACTTAGTGTTGAATTGCCATGAATAAAAAATACAATCCTTGCTTTTATTGCCTTTATGGACACTGTGGGCTTTTTAAATATGACACATTAGAGGTTTGCCCATTATTAAACAAGCAATATCATTTCCTACAGCGCGTTAGTGGAGTATTATCAAGGTTACCCCTCGTTTGAATCAATGAAGGAACGAGTCAACCTAGGCCAACTACCAGTGAATTTTATGTTGCATTTAATGTTTGTATTATTTTGGTATTGTTATCATTACACATGGGCAATTTGGGTACATGTGCATGCGGGTTGTATAAAGATTATACTGTTAAAAAAAAATACACACAGGCATTATATTGGAATTAGACGCTTGATGTTATATTGATTTAGCTGATGCATCTGCGCTTGCCTTTACTGTTAAAAAACAATCTCAACGTTCTTGTCACGCCTACAGAACAGCCTGGTTATCGACACGCCCCGCGTCAGGAAGCAGACGCGGCCTTTCAGCTCCACCAAGGATGAGTTGGCGGAGCTGTCCGAGGGCGAGAGCGACAGCGACGACACCAAACCCAAAGTCAGACGAGCCCACGAGCGGCCCAACAGCTACGGACGCACAGAATGCTTCCGCGTGGAGAAGAATCTGCTAGTATACGGGTACGCCAATTAACTTTAGACTGCTCCAAAAATATTATCCGACGAGTTTCATTAGGGTTGAGGTCAGGGGATGATCGGAGCCTTCCTTTTATCGTTATTCAGGTGGGGCCGCTGGAAGGACATCCTCAACCACGGTCGTTTTAAGAAGCAGCTGACCGACTGGGACGTGGAGTCCATCTGCAGAGCGCTGCTGGCTTACTGTTTGGTACACTATCGTGGCGATGACAAAATCAAAGGCTTCATGTGGGATCTGATTGCACCCGCCGAAGACGGCCGCACTAAGGAGCTGCAGAATCACTTGGGTATGTGAACCCGTTCACGCCTATGAATCAAAGAGACCCGGGATTGAATTTAAACCTTGTGATCCTTCGCCGCCGCCAGGTCTGTCCGCGCCTGTTCCTCGGGGCCGCAAGGGCAAGAAGATGAAGACCCAGTCCAGCTCGTTTGACATCCACAAGGCTGAGTGGTTACGGAAGCACAACCCGGAGCATATACTCCAGGACGACGGCTACAAGAAACACCTCAAGCATCACTGTAACAAGTAGGTCACGCTTTGATGTTTAAAACAGTACTGGATATCTCAAAATGGGACAAAAAGAGGGTTTTTTTTTGTATGGATTTCATTTCATTCAGCCCCACAAGCACTTAATCGAGTCAAAATGCTGTCAGTAAGTCAAAAAGTCATGTGTTGTAGCTGTCAATTAGTTTTACCGTAAAGCGGCCGATGAGTCGCATATCCGAACAGGCAATTAATTGCAGCAGAGTAGTCACATCTCCAAGTCGCGTCGAAGCAGTTGAGTAGCCGTGTCTCTCAGTATTCTAGAAGCCACGTCTTTAAGTGTTGCATTAGTTGAGCGCTGAATTGCTTGCATCTTCCTCACAGTCAATAAAGGAAATGCGGTCAAATGCAAATAGAATGTACTCCGCGCTCTTTTGGCCACGCACCCGGGTAATGACGAGCCACTCAAAAACACGCCGCTGATTCATTATCAGACGCAGCAAGCGGTTGAGTGATGGAAATCTTAATGAGACTTCAGGCTTGCCTAATGGCCGCCATGTATCACCCTTACTCGCAGACAGAGGGAGAAAGGAGGGTGGCTGCCAAAGAGACAAAAGCCAAATAGATGTTGAAACTGTGCTGCGTTCTCCATGGAAAGTTCCCCTTTGTTTGCGAGTCCAACCGTGTTGAATCCAGCCTTTGTCCAATTTGTGGCGTGCGATTTTTGCTGACTATGACGTTTTCCCCTCCGGAGGACGCTCCCCGGCGTTCAATAGAAGCCAAAGCGAGGAGTGACATGTCACGCTTAAGCGCTCTTGTTGTCACTTGCGGCGTCTCCTCCCGCTCGTGTTGCTTCCGGCTTGGGCCGGTGCCTGCGAACAGAGCCCAGAGGGATTCCTGGCATGCCAGCCGGCTGTGTCACGCAACTCAGCTGGCTCGCCGTGTAACGAGCGAGTGACGGCGTGCAATTTTTTTTTGCCTCTGCGTGCTTGTGTGTGTGTCTGAGCGAGCGAGCGAGTGAGTGAGTCACACTGCACGCACTTGCGTGGAACCTGGAAAGGAGTGATGACAGGTGCGGTGGAGCAGCGGAGCAGCTGCTTCACTCACACAGGAGTGTGGAGGGTGGGCGGGCGTAGCCTACTTTGCATAAGTTCTTTTTTCCGACCCCCTCTTGCCAGGAAACGTGTTGAGCTAAAATGTATAACATGGCTGTTGTGCGGTTCCTCTGTTCCTCTATGGCAGCTTTAGTTTCATTCTGTTCACAACTGTGTGTGCCCGTGCGTGTGTGTCTGACTCCCTCTTCACTCTTCCTCCCTGTTGCTGTTCCTGCACGACAACATTGTCCAGTAATTTGTCTTTCTGTTTGTGGGTTTTCTTGTTTTTATGCAACACAACATTTTAGTTTTCCTCCACCATTTTATCCATAAAAAAAAGAAAATCTGTATTGAGGATTGACGGCGCATTGTTTCATTTGGTGTTCATTGTGTTCAACCAGACGGTTTGTGTAAGCACGTGTGTGTGTGCAGTCTGCACAATTGTGCAAGGTCAGGGCTTTTTCTTTTCTAAGCGGCGGCTTTTCTGCGCGCAGGGTGTTGCTCCGGGTCAGAATGCTGTACTACCTGAAACAAGAGGTGATAGGCGAGGAGGCCCAGAACGTTCTGAACAACGTGGATGCTAGGTGAGTACGCCGTTTGACCGTTAAGCGACAAAGCTGTGAAATTGATGTTATAAATAATTGATGAAGAGAGACTAATTGCATAGCAACAGTATATGATTAATTTCCACACCTGAACCTGCTCTGAAAATTGCAATCTTTGTGTGATAATCACATTTGATTCATTTCATTAATGCTTTAACACGCGTCTGTCGTTCGGCTTGAATAACATAACACATTACACTCTCAGTATGTCAAGGGCTGAATATATCTTACATTAACACATTCATCAAATTACACATTTAACAACATCACGTAAAGCACAACTGAGTACAAACTGAAATATTTACATGTCACAAAAAGAGGGTGTTGTTTTTGAACGTACCGATACAATCCTCAACCTGTTGAAGACTCACCAGCCAAATATTGAAGACAACTATTGAGCTCCACCTGCTGGAAAGTTTTATAACTACATTACAAAAGCATCATCAAAACATCCTCTTTGTGACATCTCCAGTGACATCAAGATCTGGGTGCCGGAGCCGGACCATTCGGAACTGCCGGCCTTGTGGTGGGACATCCTCTCTGACAAGTGTCTGCTACTAGGGGTCTACAAGCATGGTGAGCGACCGCCACACAATATCCGAACCCTAAACCACAAGTGTGCAGCAGAGTTGCTTACTACTAGTACACCCCTTTCTTAGACATCTTATGAGGATTATTATTACAGGTTATGAGAAGTACAACACCATCCGAGCGGACCCCACGCTGTGCTTCCTAGACCGTGTTGGCCGACCGGACGACAAGGCCATCGCTGCCGAACAGAGAAGCAACGATTTCATGGACGGGTGGGTAGAAAACACCCTAAAAGGGCATCCAGCATTCAACAATGCTTTGAAACTTAGACATTTTGGGCGCGTGTGTGTAGGGATGTGGACGATCCAGAGTACAAGCCCGCTCCAGCCCTGCTGAAGGACGACATGGAGGTAAACGTCAGACCCCGCCCGCCAAAGGCCAACGTTGTCTCCTTTTGAAAAGGCCGATCGATAATCAGACTGACAGAGATGAACAAGTTCACTCTCAGCACTGACGTGGCGCTCACGTCTACTCTCATTACTCATTCAAAGTAGTTCTTATGTTGTTTTTTTCCCACGATTTAAAACTTTTCCATGGTATTTTGTCTTGTCTGTGACATGCTTTGGTCAAAAGTCCCCTAAAGAAAGGACCAATGGCCTGCACGCATTTTGACATTAACTCCACAGCACAGTTATTGGTAATCACTCATAACTTTACATTTGATGTGAAGTGTAGTAACTCTGGATACCAAATTATTTGTGTAGAAATGATACAAAGTCATTTTCTCCCCTTTAAAATGAGATGTTTAAAATAAAACACCAATTTCCCCATAGGATGACGCCTCTTCTCCCGGAGACTTGGTTGTCACTGACAACGCCGGAGGTGAGTATTAGTCACACATTAATCCTGCGCGTTGTCAGCATGTCTCGGAAATTCCACAGACATTAATTAGCTCAAACGCTTTTTCCTCTTCCAGACACGGGTTCGGGAGCAGCGGGTGCATACTGGCCCCCGTCCTCCTTGCTCACTGCCCGGCTGAGGCGTCTGATCACCGCCTCGCAGCGCTACACCAAGAGCCGTCAGATCCTGCAAATCCACCAAGTGCAGTCACAGTGCCAGTCTCAGCTGGCCGCCATGATGTCGACGCCCCTCGGCCCGCCGCCGCCATCGGCGGCGATGCTGCTGCCGCCAGCGGTTCTCAGTGACCCGCTTAACCCCAAGATGGCTGCCAAGATTGAACGACAACAAAGGTGGGACAGAGTGATTGGTCCGCCCTGATACGCCCTGATTAATATTGTCAATCTGTGCACAGTAATGTATGTATTGTATGAACAGAAACTTCACACCCATAATTCAAAAGGTGTATTAACATTTTGAAAATGTAAATTGTATATCATGATGATATTATGAGATGATTTACATTCTGGGATTTAAAATGAGTTCCCAAGACACTGCTGTGCAACTTGAAAAGCATTTTTATTTCCATTGTCAATAGATGGACCAGGCGGGAAGAAGCCGACTTCTACCGGGTGGTCTCCACCTTTGGCGTGGTCTTCAACCCGACGCTGGGCCGCTTCGACTGGACGAAATTTCGGGCAATGGCACGGCTGCACAAGAAGACAGACGAAAGCCTGCAGAAGTACCTGTGCGCCTTCGCTGCCATGTGCAGACGCGTTTGCCGCCTGCCGCCCAAAGAAGGAGGTCAGAGGATATAGTATACACCTACAGTACAGTGCATAGTACGGCTTCAGTCACCGTGGCAACCGGGCCATAGCTCGGGTGTTGCAACTACGCAAGCTATTTATTTTCACACAGCCCAGTTTAAAGAAAAAGGCAAGCAGCCACAAAGAAAGAAAATAAATCCTGATTTATTTTCTGTCAGTTAGCTTTAAAAAAATAAAATAAAAATTCCCAACATGCTAACTTTACTCCCATCTGTTTGCCCAGACTCTGCGGTGGACCCATCCCTCAACATCCAGCCCATCACAGAGGAACGGGCGTCGCGCACCTTGTACCGGGTGGAACTGCTGCGCCAGGTGAGAGAGCAGGTCCTTTGCCACCCCTTGCTCTACGAGCGCCTGCCGCTGTGCCAGATCAGCTCCGACTTGCCCGCGTGGTGGGAGGTCGGCACCCACGACCGGGACCTGCTCATTGGCGCCGCCAAGCACGGGGTCAGCCGCACGGATTATCACATACTCCGAGACCCCGATTTGGGCTTCATGGCGGCCCAGCGCAGCTACAGTCAGACAAAAGCGGTGCCGCAACGGCAGTCGCTAGGCTTCACGCCGCTCCTTCAACCTCAGTACCAGGCAACGGCCTCTGCTTCGGCAGTCCCGCCTCCCGCCCCGAGGGACTCGGAGACTGGCGGGGTTATCCCGCAAGTGGAGCCCCCCTCAGAAGGGGAGGAAAACAGAGAGAAAGCGAAGGAGAACTGGAGTCCCGCCCTCGCAGCGGAGACCCCCACAGGAGTCGCCGAGGACAAACTCGACAGCGAGGGACAGATGGTGGCAGCAAGGACAAAGCCCCTCACACCCAACTCCTCAGAGAGAAAGCCCAAGAAGTCCAGCAAGAGGGGCCGCAGGGAGAGGCGGGCCTCAGGGGCCGAGTCGGACCGCTCGTCTTCCAGCTCTTCGTCGCGCTCCTCCTCATCTTCTTCGTCGTCCTCTTCTTCCTCGTCCCACACCGGGTCCAGCTCCTCTTCGTCTTCATCGTCCTGCTCCTCTGGCTCTTCGTCGTCATCCTCCTCTTCCTCTTCTTCGGATGACAGTGACAGCGAAGGAGAGGACGGGAAGAAGAAAGGTGAGCACTCAAGATGCAGACAGTGTTAGTCGGTAACAATCCAATGCTAAGATACGCTGGAATGCCAAAGGTCGAATTAATTGACGACTGCGGCACATAGCAAACGACCCAAGCACCTGGCAGTTCTTGGAATCAGTGTTTATTGTCCCTTGAAAAAAAAAAATGGAACCGCTTTTGGGTGCCTGAAAACTGTGTATCAAACTGAAAATGTAATTCCAAGAGGGCACTTATTTTTTGGTGCACATGACTGTGAATTCTGTTCACTCTTCACACGTCAGCCATGAGAGAAAAAGTGTGTGCTGTTTCCAGTGCCTGCAGCCCCAAGCGTGAAGGGCTTCGACGAGGACAGCGTGGCGTCGTTAGGCACCGTGCTCAACGATGCGCAAGACTCCCACGCCGCCCAGAACGGTGTCACCAACAGCGTGTCGCATCCCTTCCAGGCGGGAGGCTACATGCTCGCTGCCTCCCACTGGCCGAAGGTGAGTCGCCGTGACGCTTATTGACGGACGACAGGCCCCATTTGCAATCTGACGATTTTGCAAAATTCAGGACCGGGTGATCATCAACCGTCTGGACAGCATATGCCAGGCGGTGCTGAAGGGCAAGTGGCCGGCCACGCGGCGCGTCTACGAGCCCGGCGGCCCCGTGGCGTCCTTCTACACCACCAAGCTTTTGGACAGCAGCCTGTGCGAGGACCCCTCGGCCTCGCCACAGGGGTCAAAGGTGACCGAGCATGTTGCAGAAAGCAAGGAATTCTCAGTCAAGCTGAACGATGTATGTTGATTTCTCCCCTCCTCGCCTCGTCCCCCCCCCCCACTCCCGGCTCCTCCGCCGCCACGCTGAGCATGTCGCTCTGATTTTCCCGCTCTGTCTTTCCTTCGGGGGCGTGGGTAGTTCTTCTCGCAGCGGGAGGAACGTAATTACTGCCCTTCTTCTCTTTTTCCTATGCGCTTACTTTAAAATAGCCCCCAAGGACAACATTAGCCCAACGTAAAAGGTTCCACAATCTCCTTCGCGCTTATAACACTTGGATTTCTCCTTGTTTGGCTTCCATTTACAGTCTGATCAATTCTGCCTACTTGGCACCGTCTTGTGTGTCAAGTTTTCTGGTTGCACTAATACACTTACAGTGGAACAGAAAAAAAAAACATATATCAAGCCGGTCTAAAAAGGTCATATTCTCCAAAAACAAACCAACGGCATCACAAAACCTTTTGCTGTATAGGAAATGTTAGCATTCTCCAGTTTTACCAAATACATGCAAAAAAAGAACCCCTTTGGACTTAATCAAGTTTGGCCTCTGTGCAGCAGGAGGGAGGTCTCAAGTTGACCTTCCAGAAACAGGGTCTACCTCTGAAGAGAGCCCTGGACTCAGAGGAGGCACCCCAAGCCCAGCAGCAGCAGTATCTGGCCCGGCTCCATGATCTGCAGAGCGCCTCTGACACGGGCCTGGCTGACATCACCAAGCCACAATGCAGCTTCCAGAACAGTACGTGCAAAATGAGATGATCAGTGACCCACAAAATGGCAGCAAAGCTTGTTGCAGAGATTTATTCCTGCGTGCTTTCAGGTTTTTCTGGCACCGTGAGGCTGAACGGGGTTCTGGATTGCCAACCGGTGGTGAAGCGTCGACGGGGGAGGAGGAAGAACGTGGAGGGCATGGACCTGCTCTTCATGAACAGGACTCAGGTTCCCGAACAGGTAAACTTCAGCACCAAAATATGATTTACAAAAGCATAAACTGGAATGACCTCTAGAGGGCGTCAGGGATGGAATTGACCCTCACCTATGTTTCCAGGCGGCTCCTGGGTGGGGCGGCATTGGCCAAGTGGGCGCGGCAATTCCAGGGTACAACCACCAGACCTCTGGGCTGGGACCGGAAGACGTGGAGAGCAGGGTCTCGGTCATCAACCTCAAAGACGGCACCCGGCTGGCTGGGGACGACGCTCCCAAGAGGAAAGACCTGGACCAGTGGCTGAAGGAGCACCCGGGCTTCGTGGCCGACACGGGCGCTTTTATCCCCGTGAGTTATCTGCCGTACCGGGCAACCTCTTGAGTATGTTGTCGTGGTGTAACGCGTTTGTCTTGGTGCGCAGGGCGTGAACAAGATGCCTCTGCAGTTCCACGTCCAGGACGGGCGACCCAAGCAGAAGAGGCACCGCTGCCGGAACCCCAACAAAATCGACGTCAACAGCCTGACGGGCGAGGAGCGAGTGCAGATCATTAACAGGAGGAACGCCCGAAAGGTAGACGGCAAATGTGTGCCTTGGATTGGAGAAGACTGTTGCTTTCATTTTACTGATTTGTTTTTCTAAATTCTTTCTAAAGTTTGTTTTCTACGTTGATCCTAAAGACTTTTAGAAATCGGTTTCATTGTCATTTGTAAAGTAGCTGCAAACACCAAGCAGGCCCATAACATCTGTTGAATTTTTGCCCTCAAGGTTGGTGGAGCTTTTGCGCCTCCTCTCAAGGATCTGTGCCGCTTCCTTCAGGAGAACCCTGAGTACGGCGTCCCGCCCGAATGGGCCGACGTCGTCAAACAGTCGGTGAGTCACTGAAAATGTTACGCTATACAGCAGAGCAAGATAAAGTATATTTATTCATTTGCATTATTCAATGTGGTAATAGCAGCAAATCAGGTTGTACACAACTTAAATGTTGGTTTGAGGGAATACCTTTCTTCTTTCAGGGTTACCTCCCAGCGAGCATGTTTGACAGGATCCTGACGGGTCCCATCGTTCCCGAGGAGGTGAGCCGGCGAGGGCGGCGTCCAAAGAATCCTCTGGTTAAGGCAGCGATGGCGGCCATGACGCCTAACACTACGGCGATGGCGGCGTCCTCCGCCCTGGGCCTCAACCCCCTGCTGGCCAACGGGCTTCTGTCGGGCATGGACCTGAGCAGCCTTCAGGCCTTCCAGCAGAACCTGCAGCTCACCGCCGGCCTCATGGGCCTGCCCCCCTCGGACGCCGGAAACCTGGCGGCGAGTAATCTGGCCGCCATGTTTCCCATGATGCTCTCAGGCATGGCGGGGCTGCCCAACCTCCTGGATGTGAGCGGCTTGCTCGGGAAGAATCAGGAAGGAGGCGCGGGCAGCGCGGGCAGCGCGGGTGGCGCGGGCGGCGCGGGCGGCACGAGCGGCGCAGGCTCCGAGGACAAGGAGATGGGAATCGGCGGCACTACAGGAGAGCCCTGCGCCCCCAGCGAGGAACGGACAAAAGGCGGCGACCCCGCCGCCGCCGCCGCCTCCTCCCAAAGTGCCTCGTCCACCTCTAGCCCCCCTCTCCCGCTCAACCCCTTGTTGCTGTCCAGCATGCTTTACCCAGGGATGCTTCTCACTCCAGGCCTTAACCTCCCCGTGCCCAACACGCAACCCGACAACACGCCGCTTCCTCCTCCCACTCCCCCGCCTCCTCCTCAAGCACCCGCTGTCAAAGCGGAAACTCTGGAAGATGATGACGACGACGACGACGATGAGGATGAAGAATCAGGAGAGCACAAAGACAACAGTGGGAAAGCCGAGTCGTCTTCATCCGACTCCGGGAGCTCTTCTTCTTCCTCAGACGACTCTGACTCCAGCAGCAAGGACTGAGGGAATATTCATTTATTTATGTACTCCCCCCTTACAAATGTATTCATATATTCACAAATATGTGGACCCCCCCCCCCACCTACCACCATCTATCACCCTCCTCCCAGCACTTACGTTTTATTTACATGTAAATAACTAACTGCATTGTTGTGTATTAAAGCAAAAATTTCAACAAAAACCACCACCAACAAAAAGAAAACTGAAATCAAATGTCAACGTTGGTGGATGAGGTAGCGTCTTGTTTCCAGACATTTTGCATGTCGGACTTGAATAGAACCGTCACCTTGTACTGTTTCAAACAAAAACAAAAAAAAAAGGCATTATTGTAATTATTATGAAGTCAGGATTTAATTTTATTATTAAAAATGCGTCAAGCTGTACTATTAATATATATTTGATGGTGGGGTTATGATGTAAATAAGGCACGCTTGCTTTGCAGATCATGCGGATGTGAGCAATAACTCGGGCAGCTAACGAATGTCACTCAAGCTGTAGATTCTGTCATGTTCCAAAAATGGCTTTTCACTTTGGTCCTGTCATTCATTTATTTTTATTGTATTTTATTTTGGGAGGTGACCTCACAGTGGGATGAGTGTTTTCAACACATCCACCTCACAATCGAGAGTCTCTCCCTGTGCGGAGTTTGCATGTTGACCTCATGCTTACGTCTCTGGTTACTCCAGCTTCCTCCTGCTTCCTCAAAACATGAATTTCAGCTTTATTGAAGACTCTAAATTTTCCAAAAGTGTCAATGTGAGTGTTTGACCTTGCATCAAGATGGGGGAATAATAGAAGTTGTTTCTTGATGGAAATTTACCCGCCGCATCACGCAAACAGCCCTTGAAGCCTTCCTGCCCTTCTGCTGTGCCAAAAGCCAACCTTCTCCACGTTCTTCAAGAGCTTCCTGATGCGTTGTACCTCTTCTTCCTGTTTCCCAGCCTACCTTCAACAACCTTCCGACAGCACAAGCACAGAAAAAAAATATGGTTTTGATTGTTGTTCGACACAGCAGTGCCACATCTAGCGAGCGTGCTAGTATGCTAGCTAGCTCGGGCAAGGGCTCGAACAATCTCGCTACTCACGCTAGTTTTGTTTTCGCTTGTTGTTTTGAGCTTCAGCTTAGACTTAGAAGTGCCCTTATCTTGTACCTCTGATTTTCAATCCTCTTATACATTGTGTTTTTGACCGCCAACACTGGAATTCCAACAAAGCCGAAGTACCTTTGCCCCCCTCTTGTGGACTGTTATTTCATCAACACTTTTGATTGTGACCGTCGCTCTGTTCTCCAATGGTCAGTGAATGCAACCAGACTGAAACGCTTGCAGTGATTTACACACAATATGCTTATTTTTTTGTTTTTCCTATTGTAGTGCCCTTATACATATGTGACTATTATGGTACAATCACACACATATACACACACACACACACTACTGCTGTAAAAGATGGTATCATCCATGTCATCACTGAGACAAGATCATTTTTATTATTTTGTTGTTTATTTTATTTCAAGCTTTGACGATATCCAAGTGTCACCATTTGTTTTTGTCTTATTTTCTGTAAGTAATATTTCGTGCTCTGTATAGTCAAACTAATTTCATGTAGTCAGATGGAGGAGAAAAAAGCAGGGGGGAGGGGGGATGTGTCTTAAAAACAGACAAAAAACAAGAGTCATTTGTAATTTATTGGATTACTTTCTATGAAGTTCTATAGAGGAAACTGAGGTTTAATTATTTTTATTAAACATATTCTTCTGACTATCCATCAGGTGTCAATTTGTATGAGCTTTGTTCATAAATTTTAAAAAATATATGTTTGATTTGTTTACATTTGTTTTATTTTATTTGGATCGCACTGCTTTTGTGATGTAAACTTTATGTATGACAGTATCACTTGAGATTTAAACGTGTGTCCTCCTGGTTGCGATGGCGACGGGGACATGATGTTGCAGTAGGGATGGGACTCTTCACCCGCCTATTCGCGCGAGACCTGAGCCGAGACTTGAGCAGAGACTTGAGTAGTAGGAGTGACTAAAACCCAGAGACCCGTTTCTAAAAAGTTATAATTGTAGATATTAATCGATATTTATCGATGCAAATAATTTAGAAACGATGCATCTCGAGTTTTTGTGCGTTTTTACCGATGCAGACGTTTGCAAATCGATGCAACTGCCTCTTACAGGTCGTATCGATTTTCCGATGCATACCGGTGAATCTTCCCAACCCTACATTGCAGTGTGTCACCAGGTGTGTTTAGGTAGGCGAGCAGAACAAAAGGAGGAGGATCCAGCAGCAGGTCAGGTTGTGATCAAGGTTCCCATGGAAAAGCTCGACCTGCATAACACCATGCTGAGATTAGGACAGCGCATTAAAGTCTACTGGCGTGCAGAGAAAGCAGTAACTTTAAAGTTATGGGCTGCAACACCAGTAGGTGCACCACTGAGGGGGTTGACCCTTCAGAACCGCCAACCGAAAGACCCAAAACGGCGGCGTTGGCTTCTTCGCAGAATGTTAAAATGGACGAGAAGACAGAGAAAGGGAAAGCTGAACAGGAGGAAAGCTGAAGAATGACATTACAATACATCAAATAAAGTAAGTCACCAAACATCAGCCAACAGTATATGCTTACACAAGTATGTCATAATTAATCAAAGTATGATGAGGAAAATCTCATAATATTCTGAGAATGTTGTCATTTTTGAAAAAAAAAGGTTTCCCAGATTATATATTACAATATATATTTTTTAAATTACATTGATTTTGTTTATTAAGGAAATAGTATTGATTTTATTTATTTGTTTGTAGAAATCCAGAAGTAAATGAGAAAAAAAAGACCCAACCCCGTCCTGCTCTCCAATTCTTCAACGATGCTTATAATCAATGAAATATTTTGGTAAATATATTTTGAATCTACCTTTACATCTCTCAATTTTGTATTTCTGCTAGTCCACCGCTAGAGAGCGACATAGTGTAGGAAAAAAATGAGCTGCAAATTTTCTTTCTTCCACCAGAGTGTAGCAGGGGCCTTGAACTAAGTAGGAAAACGAGCAATATCAAAATGTGACATGTCCATAGAAAAAACTACTTTTTTACATTTTTAATTACATTAAATATCAATTGTACAAATATCAGGCAACACGCAATTGTGCTGTCAAGCAAAACCGACAGTGCCATGAAGGGCAATCATACAGCCTGTCTCATTATTTAAGGTGGAAATTTGATAAATAAACAAATAATTATTAATTAAATAGGTGGATCTTTTTGGGGGTCAAATGTCAAACTCCACTAGAAGTGAGTAAAATGTACAAGTAGTTGATGAACAAGTGGAGAGGAGGTCGTGTTAGTCCTGAAGGCAAATCCCATTCAAGTGGACTTCAAAAGGTCAACAGATATAAGGAGACATGCATGTGCACCTCCTCCACTGGATGTTAGCAGGACTAACCTTTAGGATACAAAAATACAACCAGGCATAACAACCTCATCTTATTCAGGAATTATTTTTTTTCAATCATCAAGTCACCTTTTTGATTGGCTCAACATGCCCCAAAAGTGATAAAAATATGACCGATCAACACGAAATTGGGCGGACATGTTTATCATATCAGCTCCAGCTGTTGTGAAAAGCGCTACATCAATAAAGTTGCATTGTCGTGTGTAACATGATGCATGAAAAACAAGTCCCTGGGTTCTGGCTAGCTATACTTAAAAATGAATCGAGAGTCAGCCATTTTGGTTTGGAGCGGCAATTCTGTAACTCGGTGAACTCTCCTACAAGAAATGCAACTTGATTAAATTAGTATGTGTAGATAATGTGAATGCCATTCATTTAAGTACAAGGTTCTCTTTTTATGGTGAGCTAAAATATCATACTTGTTGACAAAGAAGGAAAGTGTTTATTTGTGTAGCAGTGGTCTAGTGTAAGTCTGTCATTTTTTTGTGGAATTCCGAATTATATATTCGCTCTTCACCATCAGTTCATAGAGTGCTATTCTATATGCATTTATTTATATCCAATATCAATAATAATCATGTACATTTTGCCCGAGTGTGCCAGGTGGCAGTCATCTCTGAGCTGAGAGCTATAATAATAATCATTATTATTAGACTCTCATATCCTTTCCCAGACCTAATTACATGGCCGCCATTAAAATGCTAATTGGTGCTATAAAAGGGGCAATTAAAAGGCTCATTAAAAAGGCTTTGTTCCAGCAGCCTACCTGCATGACCACTGGTACTAAAGTCTACTAATCACTTTTAAATGCGGGTTCAGATGAGGGTCAGCGCCTTCTCATAGGGGGCGCTATGAGGCTTTTAATTCTCAATCTACACGTCAATCGTTGCAAGTGCTAAAAATCAGTCTTGGTCAGTCTCGTGGCAAAGTAATGTTGCAGTCATTGATCATGCCCCCCCCCCTCGCCTCCAATGCCACCCCAACCAGTATTTTTGCTTTTGAAATGTTATTTAAAATCAAATAGTGGCTTAGTGGGTTGACAAGTTGGTGTTGACACCAAGGAAACAAATCTTGTCATATGACCCATGGTAGCCATGTGGCCCGGGGGTGGGCTGGGGGGACGGGTGTCCAGGTTCTGGGTTGTCCCCCTGGATCAGCTCACCTCCCCCCACCAAAAGTGGTTCATATGTTCGATATGACACATGGCTGCCTCGATAGACGTCCCCCCCCCCCCCCCCTCACTCGCCTCCATCTTGCAACCAGCAACATCACACAGATGGAATGTGATGGAGACTAGATACAGGTCCTCTATTCCCTGGACCTCTTTTGTGGACCTGACAAATAAATTTAAATAATCCTGTATATCGGTATGTTTTGTCTCTGTGAGGATATCATCATGTTTTGTTTTCGGCTGTGGAAATTCCCCTCTTAAAAGGTCAGCTGGCTCCGAGAAGTCGCAGTATAAACTACCAGGAGCATATTCGGTTCAGACCAGATGAGTAAGTCGTACACATGTTGGATTTGACATGGAGTCATTCTGTTGAACTGTACAATGTCCACCGGGCCGAGATGTAATATGACAAGCAGACTGGAGCCTCACGGCGCTCTCTGCTCTGTTTTGTTCCAAGTACCATGAGCTGTTTGGTGGAGTACAACCGCATAGTATGACAAAGTCAATCATTCCGTGATGAGTCAGTCCTTTAGATAGACACACAAACCTCACTGTAGATAGTCATATAAAATACAACATTGGCTGCTGTCTTTAAAAATACATGGTTACACTTTACAAGGCTTGTTATTCCCCATGTGCTTCTCTTATTTATTAGCCTGTCCACACCCAGCATGTATTCCTTTTTATAACTGTCAGCTAAACTAGTTAAAAAAAAACAGTGTAAGGCATCTTTTATTGTGAGTGTAACAAGGCAATGCCTTGTCTGTCTTGGTTTTACACTTGAACGACAATTAAAAATGATCAAACTTGACTTCAAACATTGCCACAAAACTGTTGGAGATCAGTCTTTATAGTTTACACTGCCCCCTACTGAATGGGGGTTTGTCTGTTTTAGTCCATCAATACCACTTATCCTATTCCAGCCACAGACTTCGGTTTAATAAACTAACAATTGACCCCTCACAACTGAAGCCAGATGGCGACCATCTTGTGTGGCCACTGAAAAGACAATTATCAGTATGTTGTTTTTTTTTTTTACGCTAGGACCTGTATGGCATAAGAGAATTGAAGTGTGTGTGTCTTTGAATCCCCATCCAATCTTTCACGCCTTGGAAAGCAGCTGCTCCATTTTCTCTTCATCTCAAAAACAGCACAGCAGCCATATTCTACTCATATGTTGTCATATCAGAACAAAGCACAACAAGCATGAAAAACAACAAAAAAAATGATAGAGGGGGTGGGTGTACATCGCCGGGGAGATGATCTATCCAGGCCAGACGACAACCATACGAGCAGATGAAGTGCAACAACGTGACATTTGTTCCACTTTAATTACTTTGCAGGGCTGGGCCACGCGGGTTAAAAGCAAACAAACCGTAACTTTTCCTGACATCCCTATCCCCCACCCCCCATGCCATTCCCCCTTACAGTGACCTCTGATGGATTCTCCCTGACAAAGCATTCCTTATGACAGAGGACACGAAGGTTTCCATAACCTGCCTCGAGGCGGACGTCCAGACTAACGAGTCGTAGAGGTATTCCAAAAATGTTTAAAGTCATAACCAATGAATGATAAGAGTCCATTTTGAGTCACTATATTGAGGAGTTGAGCCAACAAGGTAATGCTTGTAATACCATGAGAAACCTCTAGTGGCCGCTATATTGCTCAGGCAAGTCTTTGGCATTTAGCTCCTCCTATCATTTTACTGATGGGTCTTGTTGTGATAACATGATTTTTTATTTTATTATATATATTTTTTTAATTTGTTAATGAGTTGATGTTGGAGTCTATTTACAAAAAGTTCTACATCTGTTTAAAATAATTAAATAGAAAGCCGTGATGCTAGATTTTTTCTTTTTTGTTAGCCACTGTAAAGTGCTTCAAAATGTAATTCTTCAAAAATCTTTCAAACTGTCTTTCAAAAATGGACTTTCTTTTGAAGTATTTGACATGCCACATTCATTGAAACAGAAATGCTATCCAGCTTGAGTCGCGCAAGGTCACAAGGAATCACCGTTGACCCGCAACCGCAGAGTAGAGAGAACCACTCGGAACATTTCCAAACTCTAGCAAAGAACAGCTTGTCACACACGTGGTCGATGAACATTTAATGAATTTGGATCGTAACTCGGAAAGGTTGGGAGGTGTGCTATGATTTGATTCAAATATTGTGATTGGAAGGGTGGAGGAAAAAAAATAAAATAAAAACACCTCTCCGATCTTCAATAATTGTTTCCCAGAGTGAAATTGATTCACGCCCAACCGAGCATGAAATAAGCTTGGCAGATGACACACTTGTAACTGTGCCCGAGACCCAAGTCACACCACTGGAATAGCAATAATCAAGCTGATATGTTATTATAAGATACTTCAACAGGTTGGATTTATGCTTATTACTTCAAATTTGTGAGTGTGTGGTTTTTAATGTATATTCTGAAAATATGGAAAAATGAATGGATGGATGATGGAAGGGTCCAACAAAGTATGATTTATGAATGCATGGTAGTATGTATGCAATAATAGACAGTGGGATTATTTAATTGCGATGATTGATAAGATATGACTATCCAAGCGACTATCATCTTGACTCTGATTGACTGCCTTTGGCCCAGCCCTCACCATTATCCTCCCATTCGACCCCACCAACAAGCCAGTTGCCTCAGCAAAAAGAATTTAGTGTAACCACATATCACAATAGCACTTTAGTCCAAATCAATAGGACACATTGTCTTTGTCCACAGAAAAAGCAAACGAATAGATCAGTGAGGCAGAATTGAACAGAACAAGCAATTACAGACTTGTGGGCAATCCTATACTGTAATTATGCTTGGTCATTTTATTCAGTTTTTCATCTTGTCAATTTTGGTGGGCTGTGCTAAATTCTGCTATTGCTAGCATTTTTATGTCAATTTGTGTGATTGTGTGTGTGTGTGTGTGTGTGTGTGTGTTCACTTTTTTTTTTTAAAACCCACCCAGTCCCACTGTGAGTTTCCACTTGCCCCATGTGCCAGTAGGGGGCACTGACGCAACATAGCAGGCTGCCAATCTGTTCTGCCTGGCTGGCCCTCAGAGATGTTTGCAGTAATTTAGTTCCACTGCCAATATATAAATAGGCATTCTGCTGTTAGCACAAAAGAGGAAAAGGGGGAGTGGAGAGAGAAAAAGAGAGGGTGCAGAATGAATGTGAATTGCTCCCTTGCTCCCATTTCGACATCAAAGTAATCAAGGAAACAAGCTTTTCTTTTAATGGAAAGTATGCAGTTACAAAAAAGCAAGAAATGGATGGAGGAATCCACCAGAGATCATCCAACGTTCTGATTATTTCTTCATATTATCATATATCTTGTTACTTCTTTCCTTTGTGCGAAACAATAGCTCCATTTTGTGCATTTGAAGGACGCTTTTTGTGTTAATGTCTCACAGAAAATAAGATAAAATGTGTTGCCATGCAAGAACATGAGATCTTTTACCGCGTTCATTTGTTTGACACCTATAATACACACACACACGCACACACACACACACACAGTGGGGGCCATCTATATGGCGACCCCATGCTGTCCTGTCCTGTGCAATGTCACAACAACGCTAAACATTTGGTAGCTATAGAGGCCGCAGAGCTGAATGGGCTGTTTTGTCCCGCTGAACAATGGCGGGGCTAAAAAGTGCTTAGCAGCTGTGCACTGCAGCAGGCTCACTCATTTGTGCACTTGATCCAGGCACAGGCTTTTACAGCACTGCCATCATTCAAGTAGGAAAGATTGTAATATAAAAAGATATGCACTCCCATTGGATGAAAATAAATAGATAGAACTTATTTATTTAGGGTGATGTGGTGTTATTGTTTACACTTGTAGGTATTCCTTTTTATATGTATGGGGTGATTCTTTTTTATTGGATCTCATGTAACGGTGCAGGGACCTAATGAAGTGTCCAGGAAAAAGCAAAGACCGAGGCTAAATGACTCTCACTTTGTTTGGAATGGAGTGGGGGTATCAACGTGGCTCTCGGCCGCAGCTGTCATGTTTGATGCATTCAGTGCGCTCAACACCCAACGTCTGCTTCGGCGCTGTGTGTGCCAGTGTAATCAAGCTTTGTCACATGACTGACAAGCCATCTTCTCTACTTGACTTTTTCCTCATTCACACCATCCCCGTGGACTCCATCCATCTTGTCTGTCCGCACACGTGTCAAATGATTGCGTAGCCGCATTGAAAGCTGTTGTTGACGCTCTGCGACTCACTATTCACGCGTCTTACGTGTAAACACAATTATACTTGTATTAAAGCTGGTGTTGTTAATCCTCCATTGAACTAAAACTTTTTAAATACTTTTTAAATCCTACATTGAACAAATGCTTTTGTTGTCTAGTCATTTACAAATTGACTAACACATGGACCAACAAACTGATTTACTAAGCTCATGATTAACTCACCAATGACCGACTAACTGACTCAATGACTTACTAATCGACCAATCTGCTCAGTAACGATGGACTGACTAAGTGCATATGTACTTGACCAACCAGTTTGAGTAAATTCGACACACCATTCGCAGTGTAAATAACTACCGTATTTTCCGCACTATAAGGCGCACCGGATTAT
Organism: Syngnathus acus; assembly: GCF_901709675.1. Classification (NCBI taxonomy): domain Eukaryota; kingdom Metazoa; phylum Chordata; class Actinopteri; order Syngnathiformes; family Syngnathidae; genus Syngnathus; species Syngnathus acus. The sequence continues at coordinate 4,631,274 of NC_051089.1, read as the reverse complement.
AAAGCACACCTTCAATGACTGGCCCACTTTAAAACTTTGTCCGTATATAAGTCGCACTGGATTATAAAGCGCACCTTCAATGAATGTCCCATTTTCAAGTCAAGTCAAGTCAAGTCAAGTTTATTTGTATAGCCCTAAATCACAAGCAGTCTCAAAGGGCTTCACATAGACAAAAATTGACAATTATTCTCAAAGCATCCCCTGATCTTAAGCTCCCAAAAGGGCAAGGAAAAACTCAAAACCCCTGCCCGGGGAAAATGAGAAACCTTGAGAAGGGACCACAGATGGAAGGATCCCCCTTTCAGGATCACCAGGTTGTAATGGATGCAGAGAGGGCACAAATAATACATAATATGATATTTTATATAATATTTTATATAATATTTTAAAACTTTGTCCATACATAAGATATATACATTTGGCCCGCGGGCCAGACTTTGGACACGCCTGCTGTAGTGGCTCAATATTGGTCCATATATAAGGCGCACCTCATTATATGGGGCACTGTCGGCTTTTGAGAAAATTGGAGGTTTTTAGGTGCGCCTTATAGTCCGGAAAATACGGTACCTAACATTTCCACCAGTTGATAATACGATAAATACGGATCCACTCCAGCCCTGTAGGTGGCGCTAATCAACATTACTAAACTAGTTCTAACTGCTACACTTGGCAAACATTTTTCCCAACTGCTTGAATGGCTGAGACCACCAACGTATGCAGACTATAAATGCAGTCAGCTAGCAACAATGTGCATTAGTTTCATCGCCTGCTTAACATCCAGGAGCCAGTATATGAATACAGATGATATCAGCGTGGCACTGCGTGTGTTCTCTGACCCGCTGCTCTGGTCACATCTTTGTCTCCTGGAGAAGAAACAGAGAGAGGGACCTCATTAAGATACACTCCAGTTACACCTCAAATTAAACATGCTGCTCTACCTTCAAGTCGTGTTATTTTTATTGTTATTTAATGTGCATGATTCCTCACATGGGCTTTGACCTAAAATCTGTTTTGTCTGCGAGGTTGCATCAACAGTTCACAACCTTTATTGATCCAAGACCTCTAGTTTACCTCTGAAAAATCTCAAGGCATACTACAACAATAAATAAATAAAAGAACTAAGATTCTACTTGCGTCCGCTCTAGCGGACGTGGAATGTTTATTTCGTATGCATTTATTTATATATTCATGTATTTATTTATGTATTTATTTAACATACAATGGATGACATGTTAATCATTTAATTTTATAAATTATTTTAATTTATTGACGAATCCTGTAATTGACTGTTTAAATATGCATGCAGAAATAGCCTAAAGATGTCAGCTGGAGGCAAGTGCACTGTTTAATGTAACGATAAGTAAATATGAAAATCACAAGCACATCCTGGTGATTAAAAAAAATCTCTTTAAAATGCATTGAAACAAAAAGGCTTTTGCATGCAAGTCCTGCAAAGGAATCAGTGAATAAAACACAGTGAACAATGTTAGTCAATGACTCAATAAAAATGCAGCAGCAAAATGTATTTAAATGTATTCATTTCAGCCGTGCAAAATGGAACATATGGTTATTTTCAAATTGTAATCTTCTGCTTGTGATTCATGTGCATGATAATTGACGCCGCGCAAGCTTATTTAGTGGACACGCTTCATCTTTTTGCTGCTAACAATTATGTGATATTCAACACCATCCATCACAAGGGAACCTGCAAAATGGAGAAATATGCGTGGGCATGCAAAAGCTACCAACATTTAAAGTACTGAGTGAGTTTGGAGGGTCGTGTTTGGAACATTTTCACCGGGCTTACAAAACTTGGTGAGTTTTGGTTGATTACAAAAGTTTCGGTTGAAGCCCCGCAGGTGATTTAATCATCATAAGAAGAATAAATCTATTTGCATTCCAATATGACATCTGGTCGCATTTCCAAGATCAGTAGATGTGTAGATTAGGACCTGCTCTCATTAACATCATCAGAAGCCTTTGTTGACATAATATTTGTCTCTTTTATATCACAAGTAGTTCATCCGTGAGATCAGAAGTGCCTGTGCTAATAACAGCATCTCTCATTAACCAATTCCAGTAAACAAAATGAGCTCGCAGAAGAGGCTTGTGTGGATTTTTCTCCCCAAATGACGGCAGAGAAATCAGAGTAACGAAGAAGCCTAAATAAGGAGGGTGCATGGCGGGTTGTCGTGAAACAATCCGTGTCACTCTGGGGGTCCTGCTGGAGAAGGCTGGGATGCGGGAGGAGGAGCTCCATTAAAAATTCATCACCGCGCATGCATATTTCCATGAAAGACATTATTCAGATTATGCTAAGTCACATCAGCTTGTCTACTCATCTCATCCAAAGAGATTCATTCAATCATTCTAAAGTGTACATGTCATCTAGCATCAGGCTACGTATGCTAATTGCGAAACGGTTAGCCCTGGTAACGTAGCCATTACATTTAAAACTCGCCACACTGGCCAACAAAAAGCGTAAAAATGACTCGATTCCTTTTATTTGAAAAATGTTCAACACGAATTTTAAACTCTTCTTTTCTGCGAATGCTTTGGCTCCTCAAATTAATAATTTTGCTACCATTACAAACTGCACATCATATCCCAGCATACCTGCTGCGAAACAAGGTATGAAGGCCATGTTGTGGGGAGCTCCTGTGGCGCGTCAGCGTAGCACTTGTTAACTAAATGGAAAGGTCTGGGGGTCCTCTTTCCCCCTAGTGTCTCTACGCCTGTGCCGATAGCACAAAGCCTGAATAGCGGTGGGAAGCGACCGGGTCTTCGGAGAAACACAACTCGCCGCAGACAAACGCCGCCAATTAGCCAAGCGCCTCTTACTCATTAGCCGCGCGTTCACATCTGATTAACAGAGCGCATTTGTTGTAACGGGTCCGGGCAAACGGAAAACCTTTCCCCTCAGGCACTTGCTTTTCTCCTCCTATCTTAATTTATGTCAATTAAAAGCCTTTATTATGATGCTAACCGTGAGACCTCTCATGGGAGCGTAGTGGGAGAGAGAGGAAAAAAGCTGTTACTGTATTGCACCTTTGTTTCCTGTGTACCAATAGAAATCTCAGTTTGGCCTCCTTGAACATTCTGAAGAGGAAGCGCAAGGAAGAATCGACCACTTTTTAATGACCAAATACTTCTTCGAGTGGCTTGTGTGGAATTGCGCAGCCGAAAAGGTGATGCATTGTGTTGCAGCTGCTCGCTCAGAGGCCAGCTGCCCTCACCTGGACAGCTGCAACTTCAAACTACTAATTCACCAAAATCGTGATGTTCGTGAATAGGACAAATTTGGAATCAAAAAGAGAAAGTAACAAGAGTTACATCAGGAAGAGTGAAAAGAAAGACCGGAGTTAAGACAAAGGCAAGGTGATGAGGTTGTGGGTCTGCTCGGAAAAAAAATGGTTCCATTGTTAGGGGAGACTGATGAGGCTGAAAGTTGACTTAAACCGGCTGGAACCATGTCAAACTATTGGCGCAGGTGCCGTAATAGGATTTGGGTGAATTTAATCGGGGCCCGGGCAGACAGATTCGGATTCATTAAATGCATTTTTATTTCTATTATTATCTTTATTATATGTATTTTTAATGAGTTGGGGTCACACCCGCGTCCGTGTCTCCGAGAGCCCGCTTCTGTGATCGCCCTAACCAACATTACTCCGTGTAACTGCTTGCACTTCCTTAAAAACACACTTCAACCTCCAGCAAGGACTCCAGCAAAAATCAATTTCTTCTTCCGCCATGTCAAGGACTGCACTTCGCGTGTGCCAATTTGAAAGGGAATGAAAGGAGCAGACTTTGACTTGACTTTCATTACTCGTGGATCAAATCAGCTGTGTTCACACCCACAACGGCGCAAAACCATCAAAAAACCCTGCAAAGATTTAAACTGTGCCTCACACTAGACATAGAACATAAAGCCCTCAGTCACATGACCAATGTCAGGCACCATTTGTAATATCTGACACATATCGTCACATGAATGACTGTGGTAACCCGCCAAACGACTGACATGTCGCGCCGTCAGTTGCTGTCAGGTACACACGAGCGACACAATTCCAAGCGGCGTCCTGTCACGTATCTCCGTTTTGACAACCCTAATCTAATCTATCCGCTCACACACATGACCCCATTGTGTTGTCTTTTAAGGTGCCTCCTCACGGACGCCCTCTAACACACTTAATAGTGTTTGTAGACTTTCTCAAAGGCACTGGCTTTATTGTGGGTGAGACCGACACGAGGCATACCAACGCCAACTGGAATATTAAGTGAGGCGGACCCGGCAATATAGAATATAAATGGGCTTATTTTACACGTTGGAGCTGTGCAAAGCTATGCGCAGATTCCTCTCGTCGTAATAAATCATTCCCATTCAGACAGCCTTTACTCTTAGGGCATTGTTTAATACTATCTGCAGTAGAAGGGAGGGGCGAATGGGTAAATAAATTGGTTTACACTGAAAACAAAAGATTGTTGGGAAACAACACGATATGCTGATGAAAGATAGAAAATACTTGACTTATTGATGATAATGAATTTGCAGATAAAAGAATGCAGCGCGGACGGGAGTCAGGGGGGACTCGTACCAAGACGAGAGAATGGAGAGAAATCTCAAGTAAGCAGTAAATGGAGCAGAGTAAGGTTTTCTCTCTTCCGAATAGCGTTTTAGTGCCGAGCCAGCCGTGGATGGAGCGACATAAAAATGCAATCTATGTCTCGGTGACACAGTGAGATAAATATTTGGTCAGACGTGCTGAAGCTTAACGGCCCTCGAGAAACACATCTTGCCACTTTGCTGGGGTTTTTTTCAGGGGGGGGTCGAGTCAATCAGATTTCAGATGATTTGTAGAAGTCTATCATTTATACACAGGCTATATTGTGATGAATCAATAACACTAGTAGTCGCGTCTCTTTCATTTTAAGACATTCATAGTTCTAGTTTGCTCACAAGATGGCCCGTTGCGGCAATGACAACTTACTGTTGCAAAGACACAGTGATCAATTCTGTCTTGTTTTGACGGTTTAGTTGATTGAATAAAAGCCTGTTCAGCACTAGCAAAGTGATTTAAAAAAATTGCTTGCGTGGAGAAATAATCACATGACCAAAATGCTAATTATATCACCAACCAATGGCCGGGACAACATGCAATGACTGACATTTGATTGTAATTCGGTTTATATTTTCATATTAAAGCTCAAATTTGATATTTATTGAATTAGTTCTGGTATGAGAGGAATTGCACTCTAGTGATTGGAGGATGATCCTGTCTATCCGTTAAAACCCCTCCCACGTGTTAATAGGCTTCGAAATGGTCAGTTAACGATTTGGAGAATTAAGCCGTTTTTAAATTGGTCTACATTTCAGCGCAGTTGACGGATTAATTCCTTTTTTGACTGTTTCATAATGGGAAGGAAACACTGAGTGGGTATCAGTTGCTCTTGCTGGTGCCTTATTATTCTCGTGTTGTAGCCGCTTTCCCTATGTTTTTTCATTATAATTAAAGACTTGCCAAAAAGGTCAAGAAAAAAAACAAAAACAAATTTAATCATCGGTTAACTGAGGTCTTGCGAGGTCATGCGTGATATGTTGACTGTGGTCTTGTGGATAAGAGGTGGGAAAAAAAATCTGAAGAGTGGAGTCGGTTTAAAATTGCTCATTCCTGCTCGAAATGGTAAATCGTTGAGCCTCCCTGAAATTGAAAGTGTCCACACGATAGCAGTGGATCTTCTTTTGATATGACAGGCGTTCTACTAAATGTGTTAAGCACTGTATGCACACGTACCAGGAGATGAGGCGTTAAACAATTTATATGCTTTTAAACACACGTCGTAAAGCAACGACACCAGACGCGAAGAACGATGACATACAGCACTGCATTGTTAAACCTCATTTTTAACTCTCTTTTACAAAGACCATCTTTTACCAAAAAATCTTTCGAGAACTCTTACAATCAATGGCAAATTGCTCCATTTATCAAGCCTACATTAAAAAAAAAAAGCACACCTCTCTGCCAATGCACACAGAGTAAAATTCCTCGTTTAATCTGCAATAAAAAAATAGATACCTTAGCGAAACGGATTCTTTCCAGGAAATTAATCATCCAATTTTAACACATATCTAATAATGAACGGACAGCTTGGTATTGCCACAACTCTCTGGCCAGATCGATTGCGTGTAAGGGAAAATCCATAATTAAAATGATGCCAGCTAGAGAAAGCAAATCATTAAGGTTTCTCTAGGCTGCTTAGGGAGAGTGAAATATGCACCCCCTGCCGGTGGTGATTCATTGATTCTTAGGAGAGATGGTAAAAGTACCCACAATGTGTACTTGAGCAGAAATATTTAAAACGTAGAAATAGAAGAATAGTGCTCCAAAGATACATAAGAAATGATTTTTTTTCTACCCATAGATTTTTTAATGTAAGTACAGTGTATAAAAATGCTAAATTATCATTATAATAATCTCGCTATGACATCTACCAGGCATTTGGCTAGAATAGCACGGGAAAAATAGTACTATATTTTTATTACTTCGTTCTTTCCCACCATTGCCAAGGCAGAAATAAATGATTATAGTCTTTTGCAAAAACTGGGTGCTTAGTAAAGCATGTGATAATTCTTGTGTAAAGGGTGAAGTCTCTGTAACACGGACAAAAAAAAAACGCATTAAAAACGGCATGATTGATTAAAATGGCCGTTGCGTTTACTGCTTGCCACTAACCCCGGCCATTGCTGTGCTCACATCTAACGTTGTGTTAATATCGAGACATCTATGTGTGCGAACAAGCTGAATTGTGTCTATATAAATTATTCAGCCGCTCTGTATCAATATCTCATTTGCTGCATTTATAGTATTCTTAATGGATGTATAAAGTATTATTCAAAAACACCAGAGGGAAATCGATGTTAAATAAACAATAAATAGTGTTAAATGGTACAATGATGGATTGCTTTGCGTCTGTGAGTCGGGTGTTGGGGGTTGTGTGTTTTATTAAGGGGGTCTTTTAAACCAGCAGTATGTCTACATTTTGGATTATCTCATTAAGTTTTGGGTTTTCAGTATGTCTTGAGATATGAAGGTACTGACACATGCTATGCTACGTGTCAGCATACAAAGTGTTCTGCTTAGCTGAGTTGCGTAGTTTCACAGAAACTGTGTTCCTTTACCACCATCTTGTGGCATCTACAGGCAACTACAAACCTGTTCGAAATGGATTCAGCAACACTCCGTAGTTGTTCGAAAATTGAGCATTATTGGCCTGTGCCATTTGGTTATGCAGAGGGCCGACCACTGGGGGTGCTGGAGGGCACTCTGGCCGCACTGTCAGGGAAGAGCATGGAAGCTGTAAGGCATCATTTGTAAATTTAAAAAAGGGGACCATGTTCTACCTGTCGGAATACTCACGCTCAGAAGATTGAATTTCACAACACACCCAATTTTGAATGCTAGCATTTGCCAATGCTAAAAGCTAGCAGGTTGCTAGCAATTTACCGTTGTCTTGATTGAAACAAGGCTAAATTTTGCTCCGCCCAGGCTTGAGCTATGCCCTTAGATGAGCTCGCCGCAAGTACAGATAAACACCACACACAATGCAAGTGTTCCAGAACAATAACACAAGTGGCCTATTTACGGCACTCATTTTGACCGAGTCCAAGAAAAATGTTCAAGACATTGATTCACCTTTTGTTGAGAAGCGAACAATCTAATTATAGCGCTGGGACTCCTAGTCAAGGCTGCGGTAGTTCTGCAACATCTTGCTCTGCTCGACGTGAATCATAACCCCCCGTGTGGTTTTGGCAGCCATTAGAAAGAAAAAGAGCGCCCTTTCTATTTCGTCTCTTCTATCCACCGCAGCGGAAAGGTTAACGTCTTTAAAACATTCGAATGATCAACGTGGATAGAAAGATAAGAGCGAAAAAGAAAGTAGGGTCACATCTTGCAAGCTTTTCTAACGAGCCTCTACTGTATTTGTAATTTGTGTGCTGGTGGGGTGGGAATGGTGTGTAAAGTAATCAGCTTCTTGTCGCTGTTCTACTTGGCACCCTGTGAAAGTGTTGCTTATGCATGTATCAGCTGCATCAAAGGAAAAAGTAGGAGGGGGCAGCGGGGGTCTTTGTGAGAAAGAAGGAGGCAGGGAGTTGTTCTGTGAAGCTCATTATTCAGTCGATACCACATCGCATCCACTTCATTGTTCTGCACATCAGCCTACGCACTAACACAACACAGCTGCTTCATTTGTGCTGAGCAGATTTCTCCGACCATGAAGCGCCATTTTGGATCAAGTAAATAGCTCAAATCTATAACATGACAACACTATATATTGAAAGATTCTTATGACTCGTTTAGACCTATTTTGTTAATATCTCGTCGTTCCGTGGAACCACTCCAGTCTTATGTGAGACAGTATGAGTAGCTTGCTAGCAACTTGCACGGGCCAAATGAAAATGGCGGAATCCGTACTTTATGTTGATTGCTAACATGCTAACACTTATTATGCTAATATTCAATGACAGATTAAACATGACTTGACTAAGTCTGTTTTTGTCCCCATCCATCTTGCTAAAATGCCAATTTAAACTACATGTTGCACAAAAATTGTGTCTATCAAGGCCACAAATGTGCTGCGTTGTTAACTTTTTCCCAAATATCCTGTAAGATTTATTTTTCTGCTAAAGCGTTTATTCAGCCAAATATCCAATGGAATGAAAATGGAAAACATGAGACTAGTATATGCCACAAACATGAGTCCTAGTAATACGTAGTGTTTATCTTTTTGTCAATATTTCAATCTGCTCATAGTGTGTAGTGAATCATTGCAAGGCCTACATGACCCAGATGACCTTGTGGGGATAATGGCGAGGCATTGTTGCTGATATAAAGAGTATGAGAGGGGAGAAAATTCAATTTTGATTCAGCAGAGTGGGTCCAAGTGATTTTGACCTAATGGATTGGCAGAGATGTTGCATGTAGAGGTCACCCTGGATGATGGGCTAAATGAGATTTGTTGAAAAACACACAAGAATTCTTTGTCTCAAGGTTACATTCTTTTTGGATGTTCGACTACTTTAATAGGAGTTCATTTTTTATTTCGTGACTGCCCTTCAAGGACTTAATTTCCTTTCTTATTTGAGTACTTTGTGCAGTGTGTGTGTTTGTGTGTATGTATGTATATTTATTTATTAATTTTGAAGGGAGGGCTTGTATTGACACACACTGTTGTCATGATGGTGCTATGTGTTACGTCCCAGCAGAGGAGGGATGGAAAAGTGCAATCGAAGCAGTGGTGCATCTAAAGTCTCCATGAAAAGCCACTTGGACTGTTGTTGTTGTTTCATTTGTGAGGGGACACTGTGCTCTCGCTCTCTCTCGCTCTCTCTCCTTCAAAGCAGCCAGTGCAAATAAATCATTCAGCGAGCAGTATACACATGTTCAATTTATATATGCTCCCGCTATGTTTCTTCTCTGCTGACATGCCTCAAGTAATATAGAGGGGGAGAAAAAGTGGAGCCTGCCATCTCCCTCATGTCTCCTACAAGAATTGGTAAACAGATGTACACTTTGATAAGGTCGTGTTGAAGTAAATCCAGAGGTGAACAAGGTGCACTGCGACGACTTTCTTGCTTTTGCTGTGCCAACTAGTTTGTTGTTGGACAACTTCAGCTGTTATTACTGCAAGATGTTCCATCCGATACCAAGGCACTGCTTGGGAACATCTACAAAATCCAAAAAATTGGGGCGATCATTGTAATATTTTCAGAATATAGTTTTTGTTCATAGTTTTTGAATATTAGGTGACATTAATATTTTTTCTTTAGGAGCACATATGAAGCAGAAACGCCTGCATAAAATCAAAAATATTGAAATGATCTTTCTAATATTTTTAGTGTACGAAGTAAGCATGGGTATAGTTGTGCACATACATATTGGTGAGGATCAATCACATTTTTTGGATGTAGAGCTTTTCATAGACTGTGCTGTTCGAAGTCTGACTGCATTCTCTAGCCACTGCCGCTGTAAAAGTCTTTTTTTTATTCTTTTCTCGAAGGAAGAACATGAAACACTGACATGGTTAGGTGGTAAATTATGGCGATACTTGACAACGCCTTATGGCATTTTTATGGCAAAATAGATGAGGAAAACAAGATGGAAACTGAACCATGTGACACGTTGCCATAGTGACCACGTGCCTGCTCAAAACTGACATGGTACTTGTATATCATTATTTTGACACTACATCGGCTTAGCTTTGAAGTGCCATTCATATTTGCAGTCTTATTGTTTATACACACTGCTTAATCGAATGAATGACGATTAATTCTCAGTGTGCTGGAAACAGTGACGATAAGCAGGATAGAAAATTGATGAGACTACAGCTATATTCCAAGAAAAAGATATATGGTGCAACCATTCCTCATTTGTTGTCAAGCAAAACAAGAAGTACGATGGTCTCGGAAGATTAATTCCACGTTCCCGTTGAATTTATCTTAAGTGTTAAGTTGGAGTGTACAACGGGAGATGACGAGCCATAACTTCAAGATACTTTTGTTCCTGTCTCAAGGCAGCATATCAAAATTACCTTTCCCGTCGCCTCATCAATTTGCTGCTCCTCCCATGAAGACTGATGTTTTTTTCCCTATTACTCTGAATGCTTTAAAGCCTCTTTCCCAAGCAGTCTAGTTGAATTCACTTCTCATTTGAAAATGAGCGATCGAAGTCTTGTGCTAATGTCGTGCCGCAAGGCTACAGTGTTTACCACGCAGCTAGTTCGGTTTTACACCGTCGCTCTTGAGTTTTATTGAGCATTACTTTTGCTTTATGAAGTGATTTCCACACGTGGTGTCCTTGTCAGTAGCAGTGGTCTCGCAACTCGAGTGATTACGGAGCCTTAAACTAATGAGTTAATACCTGCCCTTAAGGCATGGATGTTGGGAATTTTTCCACTGGAATCGGCGGGGGATATTTTACCTTATACAACTAAACGGAAACTAAAAGCTCACCTGAAAATCTGGAGTATAGAAAGGACTTCAAACAAGTTTTTATTTTCGAGGTTTACACTTCAAGCATGCTTTAAACAGAATCAAACTTATTTAAAATACCCATTTTAATTATTCCTTCTCACTCTTTTTCTGGCAGTTTTCCCAATAATATGAAGAAAAATGCTCTTTTAGCTGTTGTAAGATGTGACAAACAAACATAACAATTTATATTAATTATTAAATTTATACATAATCAAATTGTATTATGATTAATATATATTTTTTAAATGTCCTACCAAATCTAGGCTAGCAAGAGTTGACTAGTTTATTCCTAACATATCTACCATAATATGAAACATCACAAACTCGCAAACACGAATTAGCATTAATTTTACGATAATTTGAAGTAACAAACACGCAAATAACTAGTACGTGTATACTAATGTACTGTAAAAACTAGAAAAAAATGTGATGCAGTATATGGACATAATGGATGAATACAATATTTGAAAAAATCGTATTGTGCAATACTTTGAATACTTGTGTCTTGTTAAAGAATTGAAATGTGACCCTCGGGCGGGACAGATGCTGTCGACCTTCATTTGTTGATTGTTTGTGTGGCACTAACGCATCGACTCAGAAGACATTCCCGAGATCCATCACCATGACTTCCGTGTGGAAATTTATTGGACGCGTCAGGTGAAAGTGGTCGAGCCGAGTGACTGACTATTAGTCGCCCCTGAGTAATCATTGCACAATGTTTTTTCTATCTTAGCGGACAACAAATAGGTCGAAGGTTTGCTGCTAAGGCACGGTGACATATGTTGTCCAGCGGCTATGCATCAAGAGGTCCTTAGACTTCGCTTTGTAGCTTTTCATTATTGATGGATCTGTGAAGTTGGGCCTAGCGTAGCGATGCGGTGACAATGTCAGGCGTGTCAAGCATGACGCTGCGGAGCATTTGCTGCACTGAACGATACGTAAACATTGATGAATGATTTAGCTTTGTGGGAAGCTGCTGCTGTGTGAAGCAAGCAGTCACAACACAGCAATTTGAATTGTTCTGTAAAACTATATTGTGTCTAAAACTGAACGGCCCAAAACTTCCATAATTTTCAACCAATTTTGCTTTCTATACTACCTCACTAATTTTACCTAAATAAATAAACCCAAATGTGATAACGGTTGAAAATATTGGTGTCCGACTTGAGATCAATATTTAATAAAATAGAATTATGAGAAACATATTTTCTCCAAAGGTTTACATCCAAGCTTTTGTCACAGAGCTGATTTAAGGCGGTACAAATAGTTGTGCTTTATGGAGCGTAATATTTTCATCACACCCAAGTATATTTCATTATCGGCTCCTCCAGTAATTCTACTATTGCTTGACACTTATGAGATGAAATTGAGCTCAGTTTTGGCCGACAGCTCACTCTCTCATATTTCTTTTCTTTTTTTTTTTTCAGCACAAGCCCAGCTTATGACCTCAGCTCTGATTTGCGCTTCAGGGGATCTTTAAAGCAACCTCAGTAAGCATCACAGTGTGTCCGAGTGCCCGTGTCCGTCCGCGTTAATATACTGCAGATGATATTTTCATGGAAGACGGAAGATTTTACAGCACCTCTCCAGAGTGAGTGAGTAAATGTGAAAATGCAGCCAAAATGATTGCAAAGATCTCGCCGTAGGCGCAGAGCAATACTGATAACTACAATGATGTGACTTGTTGGCTGCAGGTGTTTGACATCAGATGGATATCGTGACCATTTCCACCCAGACTTCTGTTGGAATCATTATTTCACACAATGACTTCCAAATAGTTATATATAATTGTAAAACTAAAAAAAAGTATGTGTGGGAATAAAAACATTAATTAAATAAATGAATAAATAAATAAATAAATAAATAAATAAATAAATAAATAAATAAATAAATAAATAAATAAATAAATAAATAAAGCTTCTGCCCTCAATGGATAGATGATACAAAACAGAGCTACAAGATCCCATGTTACATTATGGGCTCAATCACATTTGGTAAATGTTTAATGATTCCCCCCCTTTCCCTAAAAAGAAAAGAATAATTGCTCCTGACAGTATCTCTGAATATTTATTCAAAAGATAATATTTATGCAAAGAGGGTCCTGGAGTCTTTTCTCTTGAGATGACTTTGCTTCCCTTAAAGCAACATCGTAAATCCACACTAAGATAATGCGCCACGTGCTAAGGTGCACTTTTTATTTTAAAAAGGCTTAAACCTATTTAATTGACACTTTGTCCCCCTGAGTTGAATGGAATATTCTCCAGAGGAATCAGCATACATTAATAATATTCATCCGTCTTTGAGAAAATGAGCCTTTATTTAAGGGAGATGTGTAGGTTTCCGTTTACAGATATTGTCATTTCAAAATAATAATTTAGCAGTCTCTCTGATATAATTACATGCTGTTTGATTAACACACACATATGTACATTACATGTTGCCACATGAATATGAAATGAGCATACTGAATGAATGTGTGATTAACACAAGAATAATAGAAGTCTAATGGAATTTTTTTTGGGGGGGTAACATCCATAATCTACTTCTTTCTCTTTGTTCAAACACAAACGCTTCCGGCTTCAATTTCCACTCCCTCACTGGGAATAATGAGACAGTAAATTGAAGTGAGCGGTCCAGTCAAAGAAAGGAGGAAGGACAACTTTCAAATTCAGCTCATACGTATTCTGACCTTGATTTTTTTTGTAGCATTATTTTAAAAAAAAAAGAAAGAAAGAAACTATGTGATGCAATCATAGCGATTCAAATGGAAATCAACGAGGTCACGGTCACAGCGGCATTGACTTTACACTTCATTAAAAGACACTTCATCATTTGTTAGTGCTGTTTATATATTGTGTGTGTGTGTGTGGGGGGGAGTCATTACACTAAATTGTGGGTTTTTCAATGAAAGGGAGAAAAATTACCAAGTATATGAAGTTTTGCTGGCTCTCTGGCTAGCTGTCATTTTTATGCTCAAAACAATTTCAAATATGTGTTCTATTTTGATTGCCTTAAACATGTGTGACAAAGCAGCATTGTGGAAGAAGAGTATAAGTTGAACTGAGCTTCAGGTACACTACGTCTTATCTTATATCATGTCCGATCTGACCTCACTGTGCAAGTACGTTTAGGCAGCGAGTCCCCTGGATAAGGTTAGACTTGGTTGTCATGGTAACAGTTACAGCAACGGATGATTCATGATGTTAAGTCACTGCTGGTTTACATGACAAATGCTGAAATCCAACAAATGGGAGCTTGTTGACTCAAGTTCTTACACAAGAGAAATGTCCTGGCTGGTATTATGGGTTACTAATTATAAAGGATGGAGGGCTGGACGGACGGGCGGACTAGATATTTATCTACTATTGTCCCTTATAAAAGCCCTTGTACAACCCAGAGCAGTTTCAAGCCATTTTAACGGTCACATAATTACATGTTGTGGCTTTTACAGCGTGAAAATGACACAATTGAACTACTGTACAGCTTCATCAACAGTGCTCTTTTAGTGGCAAAATTGCACTAACAACATGACCTCATTGGCAGAGGTAATAAGGTCTCAACACACACACGCACACATGTATAAGTCCCCCCCACCTTCCCACCACCCTCCATCCATCTATTCCCTCATGGTTAATTGAACAGAATAGTTCAGTGTGCAATTAATTATGATGTGCTGAGATGATGTATGGACCTGACAGGGCATTGTGGGTAATAATAATAGGGGGGCAATTTATTTACTGGGACTACTCACATCCAGAAAAAAATTAATACATTTTCACAAATTCAAATTATGGAAGAAAATAGGTACGGAATTGTGTCAGACTCATATGTGAGCAAGCCACTCGGGGATGTGGCTTGTGCGCATTATAAGGCACACACGCACACGTGCATGTGCACACACATAGACGAACAGAGACAAAGGGAATCGATGTTCTTGTGGGAAAATTGCAAATGTAAAACGGCAGAAATGAATCACGCTAATGACACAGCTGACACTTGTGCTCAATATTGTGATTTCAAATCCCCTGGAAAGATTGATTGCATGTAAGCTCTCCTTTATTTACTTGCTTCAAGACAATAAGAACTGACAGTGCTGGTGGATGAACAAATTATTCAAAAGGACTCACTATCATGTTAGCACAGCAACTGTTACAATGCATATAAATTTGTATGCGTTTGTAATTTTGCCTCTGCCCATCAAAGCACAATAGGGCCACGCCAGTTGCTAGCATGCTAGATGTTAGCATAGCTAGTCCTAGCAGCCGCACCTTGCTGCTCATTTGCACGCGTTCAATCCGAAAATGAGCTTTTCTCATCTTTTTTTTTAAGTTCTTAAAATGATAATGTAATCAAAGGCGTTTCTTTAATCAAAGGGATTCGAAGCTAGCTGAGATTGTAACAATCGACATTCTTAGTGGGTGTGGCTTGCCAGGTTAGTCACCGGCCTGGAAGCAGTGTGCTGACCACTAAGCTTAAACCTCGGGCGGCCAACTCAGTGCCCAACACCTCCGTTGAGGTCTCAGACGACTGAGTTTTTACGATATTGTACGCGAGCACAATAACTATAAGCATAATATCCTCGCAAAGGGCTATTCAGTTTGGGAGCAGAAAATCGGGTAGTGGCGCACTGCTAGTTTGTATGCAGTCAAAGTTGCTCTCCTCAGGCGTCGCTATCGTTTCTCCACTTAAGTGGCTCTTTGAAAAGTCCAATGAATTGAATGTAGCGGCAGATACGTCTGTCAATCAGAGTGGATGCTTACTGGCTTTCTAGTAGCGTACTTGGAGTAACCCTTTCTAAAAGAATGACATTGATAGCACACGAAGGGCTGCTTTACTTTTACTTTTCATTGCGTATTGTTACCACCTCAACTTTAGATTTTTCTTTTTGACTTGAATTCTACCTGGTTATGAAGGATATTGAAATAATCTGATCGTGGTGATCCATTAGCGTTGGAGCCACCATCTTGTTAATGAATCATTAATGGACAATATAGGTAAGCGGATGTTGACTGATGAGTTGTGTGATTAAGTAACATACTTTGTCTTGTCTCGGTAAAAAAATAAGATGGAGTTATCATAAGTATCAACTGCTTATCAGGGGGCTAAGTAATGTAATAAAGTGACTTTCAACACCTCACTGCTGCTTTGTTCGGGCGACGTTAGAGCAAATGCCTTTTTTCAGCTCTGAACTCATTTCCCCAGCACTTCTGTCGGAGATTAATGGGCCTTGGCTTTCTTGATATTGTCCCCCTCTGATCACAGGAATGAAAAAAAAAAAAGGTGCCTGAGATTGGGCCGGTCATCGGGTTAAACTGATACACTCACTGGACAGAGATTAGACGGCATGGGAATCAAAGCATTTGATGGATTCATGCAATATTCCAATTAACTGCTGCCTGAAAGGAGCGTGTGTAATGACGGCCAATTGTTCTGTTTGTCTGTGCGCGGTGCTTGACAAATGTATTAGACCAGCACCTGATGTCAGGGTTATGGCTGATGGAAATTAACAGCGTTGGTAATTACCAAAATTATCAAGGCCTGAATGGAATTTAAATTACTGTGATGATTATAAATGTGTTTAATAAATGATTCCGATTTTTTTAGGGGGAGGGTCATCACTCTTGAGAACGGTGTGCATTTTAATGAAAATTAACATTTTGGTGATCTCTAACATAATGCTCTGAGAAAAAAAAATCAACATGAGTTTCATCAATTAACACTCAAATTTGTTGGACATATCTATCATAACAGAATTCATGAAAACATCTGGAAGACCAGAGCCCGAAAATGGAAGTCATCCATTTTTGTTTGAAGCAGCCATTTTGTAGCATTTGTATTTTGGCAGACTTTTACCACGGAATTGGCCCAAATGAGCCGAAATTAGGCACACAAAACAGCTTTTTTGATTCTCAAAGTCACCAGTTTCACCTAATGACTCAAAATTGGGTGGACATGCCTATCTTAACAGGATGATGAGTTAATTCCTCTTCAAAAACTGTAAATCTTCAACAACTCACTGCATAAGCACTATTGCATGTTTCATATGATCAGTGTTAATCAATTCCAAATTCAATAGCAACAGTGCACAATGCAGTTAATAAATCATATCCGCCTGACCGTAATTCACTCATCTTTTTTTCTTCCTGATTGTAAGGTCTCGCAAAGAGACGTATTGTATTTTCATGCTGTGGGATGAAAAGACAAAGCATACTTTCATCATTGGGTCCCATTTGACATCACTCTGGGAGCTTTTTCGATGCGGCACCAAGGACGGAACGAGGCCACTCATAGCGGAATAAAGATAGCTACGCATACATGCGGAAATAACAAACATGCTCACTGAGTATACTGTTATTTGCGATTCGGTCTTTGCCAAAAATGACTGGAAAGATTTTTTTCGTACCAATTTTACATACTGCTAGTTATGTTTTTACATTACTAATTATGTTATGTTATTACATTTTACATTTACTGAATATTTACTATATGTTATTGTAGTTGCCATTTTTGTGATATTTACTGTAGTATTATGTAGCTTAAACAGCTAGCTATCGGCTAACATGAGATGCTAACATAGAAAGTCTACGCTACTGTGGTTTCTTGTGGATATTTTGAGCTGCTACAGAGGAGGAACACAAAAAAATGTGAATATTTTTTTTCCTCATAGAATAGCTGAAGATCGTTTCCACAGGGGGAAAAAAACGGAAAATAGGAATGTGCAGTATTCCCGCACTGTATCACTATACCAGTGACGACCAGGGTTCACTCTACTATTAATTGCCGCTTAAAGCCTCAGCATGAATTTATTCATATTGTCGTAATATCTTGTAGTCATCACTTGAGTCAAGTTGAGATGCAAAGTGAGAAATGGTGCATAAAAGATTTCATCAATTTCTGCGATCCATGGTGATGTACAATCAAGAGGCTTTAATAGCATCATAATCATATTCATGATGGGGAGAGTAATTAGGTTGTGAAAGGGAGACAAATGTAATAAGAAGACTGATTTAGACGCTCTCGTCACCAACAGCTGCCGCCTGTAATCATGACGCCATGTTGGTGTGGGACATGCTGTTATTAGATTCCTGTCGTGATGAATGTTATTTATTGATAGTGTGAATGTTTTATTCTGAGGGTGTTGGCTTTTTCGCCAAAGATGTTTCAAGATGTTTATTTCTAATAAGCACAGTAAAAACACAACATAGCGATGAAGACTTTGAAGGTTTTGACCTTCTCCACCTGCGTTCCTCTGATTACAAATAGCTGCAAGCTGCTCTTCCCTTCTCGATAGCAAAATTAAAAAGGAACTTATTTAAAACCCAACCTTGATATCAAAATCCTTGGTGCTGGTAGCAGATGTGTAAGCGTGCTGTGTATGTTTAGCATTACGGGTAGGAGTCATAAATCATTCAGCACTTTCTAAGCTCAGTGTGTTTGTTTGTTGACCCCTCAGCGCTAAGTTAAGACACTCAAACCGACCACGCCATCTTCAATATCATATTGTAAGTAAAACCTCGGCTATTTGTCACTCGGTATGACGCAAAGTTAAAGTTGTGCTTTCGTTGTGCCTAAGAACTTGAAAAAGGATGATGTAAAGGGGAATCAGCCGAGTATACTTTATTCCCAGAGTGAAGTGCTCATTCATTATGTAACACACAGCATTCATTTGAATTCAGACCACAGAGCCGCAGTATACATTCGATATACTATGTTTTCATATAAAGTGCTTCTTCATGCGGACAGGACTCTCACTGTACTGATTATTGCTTGTTAAGTCAATCAATAGTCATGTCACAGGGTTATAATAGCTTTGGAATTTTTATTATAGTTGTTTTTTTATTTTGTTTTGATTTATTTTTCTAACTACTGGTAGATAGCAGTCTGCCCCCCCCCACCTTCAAATAAAAATGTGTGCAAAACTACAAATTACAAAAAATTCAAAATTAATACAAAATTCCAAATTACATCACGGATATTGTGTAGTAGCTAAAACCGCAACAAAAATATTATTTTAAAAACAGCCATCCATTAATCAAATAGAAATAATGTTTAACAATCCACTGACATTGAAGCACATTTTGACTTCATACAGGCTGCAAGTGCTGTTCACGGCCATGTTTGCCAAGGTCTGACAACCTCTTTTGAAAACCAGACCAAAAATATTTATTCTATTATAGTCCTGAATTAATTCCTTTTTTTTTTTTTTATATATGTTTGCCTATTTACAGCATCTCTTAGCAATCCCGCTCAATTTCTTAGGGAATTGCCAATCCAAGTTCGTGTTGTTTACGTTATCAACTCCCCTTCCAATTTTGAAGCTGTCATTTCTTCAAAACATCACATGTGTAAACAAATTTTTACCAAAACAATCCCATAAGCCCTCATGCCTCACAAAGCAGAAGATTGGAAAAGATGCTTCGTGCAAACACATCCAAACAACATCTCTCCAGAGGCAAATTACACATTGCTTCTTTAATTGACTAGACTGGAGGGAGAAGAAGCTGTGTGAATTTAGAGAGAGCCGAGAGAATCAGTACTTCCTGAAAGAGGAGCTTCTCCTTTCTGCTCTTTCCACGCCACTTTGATAAAGGTGCCTGACATCATCTCGGCAGAGTGAAGCCCATTTGTAACCAGGTTACAGACTATCTCTCATCTGTAATTGAGAACATGCAGCTTGAGTCAGAAGTGTATCAACAATATAAAATGTTGTTAGCCTTCCATCAAGCCGACTCTGAGGAGAATTAATAGCTATGGTCTGAGAGAGAGCGAGGGGGGGGGGGGTCTCAGACAGTGACGGTGAATGATGTTGCAGCTATAGTTATTGCCAGTGCAAGAAAAAAGGTAATCGTATCTCACGCATGTTAATCGAGACATACAATTCTCTCCTTTTCTTAAAAGAGTCAAAATACAAAAAAAAATTGTTAATTTGTGGCCATCTTGTTAGTAACTGTTCATGCAAGCGTTGGCCACTGGCGGCGCTAGAGGGTGGCCACAGGAGCACTGGCCACCCCTGAAATATGATTGGACCTCCGCCGGGGGGGTTCAGGCCAAATAATTGGGTATTTTCCTGCTTTCTTTCAGGAATTATTTTCAATACTTCCACCCTTATGGAACATATAATGACTCTTTATGAGCATTTACTGAAAAATATTAGTTTGTTTTCTTGTGTCCCTGTGGTTAATGCCGTGTACACCTGTGCTCATTTGCTCGTTCCTTTGTGTTACCCAATCAGCCTCCTCCTACCATTTGCATCTTGTCTAGGTGTTCCCTGTTGTCTTGTTAGCTGGTTTGTATTTAGTTCCTTGCTTTTTTTAGACCTTGTTGTTAATTGTCTTTATCACGGCTTGTCTGCTGTCCAAATCTTTTTTTTATCTTTTTTTTTTTGCCAGTGTTTGTTTTGATACTCTGTTCGCCTGTTGTTTTGGATTCCTGTTGATTAAGTGTTCAATCCACATCGCAGGAATTGTAAAAGTTGATTACTTAATGTACTGGAAGACAATCAAAATTCAGAAAGTGTCCCGTGGGATACATAGAACAGTTTTGCATTTACCGCAATCTTTGGGTTTCTATAAAAAAACATGTACCGTACAGTATGAAACGCACATGCTCGGTCGTCCATCTTGCTGTCATATTGTGAAACATGTTTTCTATTTCGGTTCACTTTGTTTTTGCAGGGAGGTTGAAATGAGATCCTGCCATGCTGTAAAGCTAAACAAATGGATTAGAATGCGCTGTACGAAATGTTGCGCGCGTGTGTGTGTGTGTGTGCGTGTGTGTGCACATTTGCTGCAGGCACTCAGCACTTTGTTCTAATGGGAATTTCGCTCCAGTCTTGTTTGCCTGCGAGTGGTCTCGCTGCTTGTGTGTGCTCTAATTACAGACAAGATTAGGGGGGAAGGCAAATGAAAGCACTCGCAGCCACTCCTTTGTAATTGCCACAAGCAAACGTTTGTAATTATGAACAGATTGCTTCACTATTGACAATTAAAACAAGAGCGCAACTTATTTAACGACTGTCGGGAGACTGTCGGAAGGTGAGGGTGAAAAGAAATATCCCTTTCTACTGCATGAAAGTGTTTTTTGTTCTAGTTAGTTAATCTGTACTGTAGATGCAAAGAAGCAACATCAAGTAGTAGTAGCAGTAGTAATTTTTGTACAAATTGCATATAAATGCTCAAATGTTGGAAAAAAATTTAACATGACAGAATTTGGAAAATTTGGGAAAAATTTCTTAAGAAAATATATGATTCTGTCAAAAAGTAGGATTCTTCTATTTGAGTGTGTTCAACAATCTGAAGGTGAAATGTTTGATTCTGATGAGAAATGAATTAAAGAAATCAAATTTGTGAATTTAAAACTATTGGTGGAATGTTAAATGAGAGATAAAGAGTGAGAGATCATTTAATTTTAAGTGCAAATTTATATATGTGGGGGAGAAAATAGGGGCCCGGATGTTCTGCGCAAGAAGAACATTTCATCATCGGAAACATCGGCAATGTTTTTCCGCCCAACATGCTGTTTAGCATTCACACAACAATAACAAGGTTGCCAGGATTACTGCAATTGTCCATTTTGTTTCTTGGTAAACGATACGCCAACGGCGTCGGTATTATTAGTTGCACAGCCATGACTATAATAACCCCCCCACCCCACCTGTTGCCCATGGCCATTTGATACTGACACGCGATATCAAAGTGAGGTGGGTGACCATGTCGCTTTGCTACCTACTAATGAGCTGCATTATGGGCAAGTGGCAGCAAGCTGCTATACATTTCAATCCAATGATGATGATAATGACGGTATAGTTAGGGTGGCCATTAAATCCTCACACTAGTCTACTGTTTATGTAAAGACTGTGCATACCATGTGCTCTTTTTTAAGGATATGTCCCCTGTGTGTGGCCAATGTGAAATAATTTGAATTTTAAAATTATGCATCCTTTTTTTTGTCATTGGTCTTTTATTCACATTACACTCGCCATCAGCTCCCATTATCAAGCGTATTCATTATTACACTCATTTTCTTTTTTTTTCTTTTTTATTCATCTTGTGTGCAAGGTCTTTATGTCCTCATAAGTCGCTCTCGATGCTATAACAGATGGTGTTTCATTTTGTGGTCAAAGAGTGCCAGGAGTTGTGTTTGATTTTATTAGCGGCGAGATTTAGCACATACATGCTACATTACAACACAACACAAGTCCCATTTCTCATCTGCGGGAGAAAATGAAAGTGTGATGAAATGTAATATAGTCACCCTCGGGCACGACTGCAGGGACTGGGAATTGCGGCACAATAAATCTAATGGATATTACTACAACCCCTCCACCCCCACCCCCAACCCTACTAGGTCTATCCTTTATAATCACTCAATCTATGCCTAGGTTACCTTCTTTTATTCTCTGTAAAATGCATATGTTTTCACCCCCCCTTTCTGTCACTTAGTTTTCCCATCAGATTCGTTTTGCATGCACCTAATGGATTTCAAGATGGGATCACTAAATGCGAATCTGGCTGCGTTTTAAAGAGCATGTCGTCGGAGGCATACATACACAAGTCATTACGGAAGCATGTGACCGTGACATGAAAAGCGGTGGCGGGTTGTTCGTTATTGTAACAAAAGATGCAGTTACCAAGTTCTATTAATGCAGGATGTTGACAATTTTAGGGTTTTGTTTTTGCAGTGATGCATATTGCTGTCAGGCAGAAACATCCTACACTCAAATTCCATATTTTTATTTTTTTTAATTTATAAATCTAAGCCCCTTCGTGGGCCCTTTATTTTATTATTATTAATATTATTTTATAAAATACTAAGTGTTGAAAATGACGACATCTTAGTGGCTCAACAAGCATGCAATATTATTATATTGTTACAGCAAGAAAATAAGTATTAATCACATTTTGGAAAGAAAAAGAGGGGATGAGAAACTTCAGAGAAAAAAAACTTTAAGTTATTTTTAATAAGGCGTATATTTCTGAAGAACAAACAGCACTATACAATCCTGCACAGGATGACAAGGAAATTACTAAACGGATGTTTCAGAGCATATTTATAAAATTAAATGACATCTTGACTGAAAAAAAATGAAATGTGGAATGACCTTGAACTATACAGAATGATAATGATCATGATAAATAATATAAAATGATGTGAAATGATATTGACTACAATGAATGCTTTTTCAAATGTGTCAATAGGAATGAATCTGTGCTTTTGCCAAAAGAAATTGAGACTCAGTGCACATAGAATTCATATGTGAACTATTCAAAGCCTTGTTTAAGGGCACAAATGTGAATAGCATAGATAGAAATAGAAAGAATAGTAAGAGGTGGTGTCTTAACAGATGGCGGAACACCTACACAGTGGCAGCAAATGCTCCTTGTTGCCTTGCGTATTTATAGCTCGCTCAACTTTGCTTTCATTTGACTATTTACTGTTTTCTAAAGCGTTGAAACCAGTCTGCTGAAAAGTGATGCTTTCAGAGGTTCGTGGATTTTCGCAACCAAGCTAGCGATATATAAAGTTGCTTTCATTTTTTTTTCACTCAATTTTCAATATTTCAGAATATTACTTGTTGAAATATGACCTTATTATTCTTATTATTTATTTTATAGTCAGCGAAAAAAAAAAAATATATAAAAATATAGAGACAATTTCTCTCTATCATATCTATATTTTTCTTATTACTTATTTTGTAGTCACAGGGAAAAAAAAACACAAATTAATAATACATAAAAATATTTAACCTAATTAAAATAAAAAAAATTAACCAAGAAAAAATAAGACATTTCTTTTGAATTGTGGCTCAACAGAATTATTAAAAAAAAAAAAAACACTGTACTCTTGGTTTTTGAAGTAAGTGCTGAGCATACAGTTGTGAATGACGCCACCATCTCCGTCTTTTGTACTCCATTGTGCTTTGCTTACTCCGGCGCTTTCTGCCATGAAGCGACAACCCACACCTCCTATTAATGCCTGATTAGGCCCAACACTGGCTGTGAGCATTTGGGGCGCCACTCCCACATCAGAGAATTGGAAAATGACTACGCCCCCCTCCCCCTCCCCTCTCCAAAAAGGCCAGCACTTATCCTCAGTCTCTCCAATGCTCTATGCACTC
Source organism: Syngnathus acus (assembly GCF_901709675.1). NCBI lineage: Eukaryota > Metazoa > Chordata > Actinopteri > Syngnathiformes > Syngnathidae > Syngnathus > Syngnathus acus. The sequence continues at coordinate 4,607,128 of NC_051089.1, read as the reverse complement.
ATAGCACAAACCTTTTTTTTTGGGGGGGGGTTGACAAGTGTCAAGCTTTTACCACACACGAAGGCCAAACTTTTTTTTTTTTTTTGCTCATTTCCTGCAAATACGTTCATTCAAACAAACTTCAAGATCAAGTTCTCCTTTGGGGTTTTGGGATTTGTTTAAGCTAAATAAACCTGCACAGGAAGACAGCTTCAATATGTGCTTTTCATCTCATGGCAACAGGGAAGAGAGAGAGAGAGGGAGGGAAGGGAAAATGGCTCATTTAAGTTCAGCTAATTAGAAATCCCTTCCACTCTTTTATACAAATGTTCTATTGAAGAATTGAGGAAATCAGCGGAATAACTTTCAATTAGGGGAGCTCTGCATAACAGAAAACATTTTAGGTTTTGTAAGAAGAAAAAGTTTGTTAGGGGTCCTGAACTTTTTGACTTTTTCAATTTTTATGACAATCTTTACTGTGACTTGATATACTTCATAAAATCACTGCACATTATCTTGCAGTAAACTGTGAATTTATTCATGCTGCGTTTTATTTTTGGGTGAAATTCCACAAATTACGTTCGCTCGCCTCGTAAATTTAAAGGGATCGTTTATAGAATATTACAACTTGATTAGTAGCAAAAAATTACCACATTCAGATAAATTTCTTATTTTCATTATTTTACAAAAGGAAGACAGCAATTTCATTTCACAAGCTCATTTAAGACGAAGAACTAATTACAAATGATTTCTTTGATTAATAAAGAAACTCACTTCAGTTCATCTCAGCTCATCTCTAACTTGTGAAATGTAAAAAAAATATATATATATCAGATAATTAAAACACTTTCAAGGACATTCTTTAGGGGGGAACCATTTATTAAGTATTCATTAATATAAGTTAGAGTGAAGTGTGAAGCTAATTAAAAATTGGCGCAGACAGAATTGTGTGAGTGCCTGAGTCAACTGGAATGCTAATCATTGCTGAAAAAGCAAGAAGTAATGTAAGATTGTAATTTTCTGGAACTCATCCACTTGTGGTAGGATGAACAGATAAAATGAAAAATGAAAGCACAGATATATTATTTGTAATAAATAATTGGCAGTGCTACGCCAATACTTACTGTTGAGCCAGTCCACTCAGACCAGGGTGAGGTAAGAAGGGGCTCCCTGTGAAGAGTCAGCACAACATTAGTCAGCTAAGGGGGCGGGTGGTGGAAGGGGGGGGATCAAAAACAGAATATGCATGCATTAAATTCAACACATTTGTTCCCATGGCAACCATTCAGTATGTCATTCACTTGTCAAGCCGCATCAGGGCCGACGAAATCCATTGTCTGGGTCCTGGTGGGCAAGGTTACTCTAAGGAAGGGGGGGGGGGGTCGAGTCCCCCAAATCTTCCCCGTCCCCCCCCCCAGCTAACATCCAGGTCATTCAGCATGCTGTTATTTTGCTTTAATTCAGATTTTTTTTCTTTTCTTCCAGTGCTAATCACATGACAAATGACCAGCTAAAAAGAAAGCAGCAGTGTGGTATCGAGGCGTGGTTCTTATTAGAATGGGGGGGGATTAGGGGGACCAAACACCTCAAAGATTTCCCTGCTTCACTTCATAGATGCAGTCCACCCTTGACGACTGGCTGTCAAGATCGGTTAAACACACACAATGGCAGAAAAGGACATTTGACTTTTCTTTTCTTACTGTTCCCAAAACTCTCTGCATGATTGAAACCCCACATTGCGTTTTATTTTTCGCACCGATACTGCTCGGGACGTGAAGTATTGCAGAACGAACAGTTTGTTTGTTTGGCTGGAACAGACCCGATCTCCTGTAGTTTAACCAATGCACACGTCCTCCTCGGTGTTAATGATCAACCTCAACTTGTTCACTAGCTAAACATTCAAGTCAATGTTGTGCGGCGTGACGCAAACATTGATAAAGACTGACTCTTATCCATTCATTTTCTTGAGCGTATTTTTTCTTATTAGGGTGGTGAGTTGAGTATGTTCAGGTGTAGGATGGGAGGCGAATCATCATTTCTGAGAAACTTTGCATTACTGCGGTGTTTGACTTTTAAGGAATAATGGACAAGAACATAGAAAACATTGTGCCTTGAAAACGACAGGCATGCTTGCCGGGTTAATAAGTAACATAATTTGTCACCTGTTTATCAGCAGATACCCTCATGGTTGCGATATTTCATTCTCAGGAGTGATTTCCTGTCTGCACAATAATGACTGGTTAAATTGCACCGGAGGGGGAGGGGTGTAAAGAATGTTTGTATCATATCCGCAAATTGCGTGACATGTCGGCTTTTGTGAAACAGACTGATCAAAAGGTGAGAATCTTCAGACAGACACAATGGGAGTGTGTGTGTGTCTGTGTGTGTCTGTGTGTGTTTGTGTGCATGTGTGTGGCAAGAGCGACATCTGAAATATTACCAGCACCAATTTATCATTTTCACACCCGGATAATAGAAAGCAATCTTCCTACCGTCCGGGCTCACACTTCTCCAAGAAATCATATTTCATGTAAGGAAAGACATGCTCTGCGGAATATCTAAAGTGCCAATCGCAGAGTGTAAACACTCCAAAGTCAAGAATGCCGACAAAATCGCGGCGGTGGATTGGGCAAAGGGGGGGGGGTATGTAGTGGATAGGCCTGACCCCGAGAAAATACGTTTGTGTTGATGCAAAGCACTTGACAGATAATATGACAACATGACAAAGTTTGAATGCTTCATACTAGCAATATGAAAAACAGCTTCAGTCAAGCAATATTACGGATGTCTGGTGTGAATTGCTCTCGTGAGGTCATGCCACAGCATCTCCATTGAGTTAGTTTTGGTCTTTTGGTGCCATTCAGTTGTCTTCTGGATCATAGAGGATTATTTTAATGCATTTGATCACGTCTCCTAACGACATTGTTCAATGCTAATGTAGCTTGTTTTTTTAAACAAAAAAAATGTGAATGACATATTATGCCTTGATACTATTTTGTGAAAAAAATATGGTACATTTTTATTGTCATATTTATTTATATGATGATATATTTGTAAAAATACACAAAAAAATCTATGTATTTTCTAGCTCTTTATATACACCAAAAAATTTACTATTTTGTGAAAAAAATATGGTTCATTTTTATTGTCATATATATCTATATTACTATATAGTATTATATATTTGTAAAAATACACCAAATTTTTTTTTCGAGCTCAAATTATCATCCTATATTATCATCAGTAACAATTAGCATCCCATTATACAAGTTGAGTGGACTTATGTAGTATTTTAGGTGTTTATATATCGCTGTAGGTGCTGCTGTTTTGACTCGTAACAGAGCTCTAATGAACTGTTTGTCTACATAAAAACAAATACGTTTGGTTACTACCCGTCTATTTGAGGGAGGACTTTATTCATCCAAAGTGGACTGCACTACTATTTGAGGTAATAATACACTTTGTACTTTGTATTTGCACTTTGTATCAGCACTTTGTCACTGCTTATGTGCTATCAAGGTTCACATCTGAGCATGTTTTCTTTTCAACAGATACATTCCCTGGTCCCTCGGCGTCTCTCTATACGTATCTGCAGTCAGTCTGTTTATGTTCTTATCCAATGCAGACGACAGTGTGTTGTGATTGTGCTGCTGAAAGGGGAGAGAGATAGAGAGAAGGGGGAGGGGGGGGGGGCTGGGTAGATCGAGGAAGAGGAGGAGGGGAGTACATGCCAGTGAGTGTCCCAAGCCATTAGAACAAGGGATATTTCTGCTTGACTGAGCAATTCATTCTCTACATGTCACATTGAATTTTTTCCATTATAAAACACTGCTGCCTTTTCCACTCCAAAGGCAGATTGCCTGCACCTCTTTGGCCCACTGAAATATTGCCTCGCTCGCCCTCAAACCATCTTTTCTTGAGGCAAAAAAAAAACTTCAGAGAGGTGTTTGCAAACAGTTGAGTCTATGCTCACTCTCGAGGTTGCACATTATTAGGGTGAGACGCACATGCAAATATGCACATGTAGAAAAAGTATTCAGATGTGCGTTTGCTTATGTAAATGCAGCAACCGCCGAGTGTGAAATTACTCTCGTGCAAGTACAAAAGCAAAGTATGACTGGGAAATAGAAAAACTTCATTTCCTTAAATAAAACTCATCCTTTTAATATATGCCTTGCCCAAATGATTTCAAATTAGTTTCATATTCAAACAAAAAAGTGCTTTGGCGCCATCTTGGCATTTCACAAACTGAATTGCAGGGAAGCGGTTCGAGTAAGTCAAATCGTGACGATGAACCTCCGACGTGTATTACCCTGTGACTGACAGGTTGCTGGCTCCCTCCATCTTCCCAAAAGTCAACCGGAGAAAAGCTCTAGTTACTCACCATAGAAAATGGATGAATGGGAATGTGTGTGTGTGTGTAAGGGGGTGTCCAGAACTCCTAACAACTAAATTGATATATTTATCATGCACTTTATTGTCAGCGCACGGCGACATGCCATGTAAAGAGGACGAGCAAGTATTTAAGCTGAGCCGCTTGCATGGCGCTTCATCCTCACTCTGACACTTTCCCCAAAGCCCAACACAGGAGATCTGAGTTCACTCCGCGAGTCTCCCCGACAGCTCTGACAAGAGCTGCAACAGAGATTGATGTTGCCCGGATAGAAAATATAACAAGAGCGGGGCAATTATGTGCCGTGTAGCAGTACGGCAAACTGCACTGGCTGCATTGTTATCGTTCTCAATATCTCCAAGGTGTGTTGTGGGGAGTAAACGGATTGTCTGCGAGAACATTTCATCCTCCTGCTCTTCAGCTTTGTTCAATCTCACTGCCATTTTTTTCACCCCCTCTCTCCTTTCTTTTATACAACTGCATGTTATACAACTGGCATGCTGTTAGTTTAGAGCCAGAACACGGCATTGCGTCTTCAATGCTCTGAACATGAAAGGCTAAGATAACCGAGGTGATGCAAGAGCTATTGTATTACGAAAGATGACGAAAGAGAAACTTCACTGCTAAACCGCTGTGTACAGTGTACGATTGCTTTTACCAGCACGGAGAAGACAATCCTGTCATTCATGAAGGCTTAAAGGACACAGTCCAATCGAAGCGAGTTGAGAGTTTGTCAGGGCACTGGCGGCTCTACACTAATGGAGCTTTCGGAGAGAGACGGACGGCAAAGGGGTCGAGGCTCCTATTTGTCGACGCTCAGCCGTATCGAGCAATTCAATTCACAATATGAAGTAACTTGACCTTCAAATAACTTGAAATGAAAATAATTTAGATGACATACTATCATCTTTTGAGGAAAAGTGCGAACCTGTGACTGAAATGTAGTCAGACGTTTAAGAGGTTGATGCGGTAGTGCTAGCTTCTGCGCTAATCTTACTGTGCTATTTATTTTCTCAAAAAAATCTATCCGTTTGAATTTGTAAGAGTTAGTAGTAGTGAGAACTAGTTTAAAAAAAATCACCATACTGTATTTTTGTTTTTTTTTCCTGATTTTGTGGTATATTCTGGAGCCCTGGTACCCTTTGCTTAGCATCGGCCAGTGCTAAAACAATTTATCTCCTCAAAAAATTCTATCCGATTGAATTTGTAAGAAGAGTTAGTAGTAGTGAGAACTAGTTAAAAAAAATGACGAAACTGTATTTTAATTTTTTTTTTCCTGATTTTGTGGTACATTCTGGAGCCCTGGTACCCTTAGCTTAGCATAGGCTCGTTGGGCAAGCCAAGCCAAGCTGCTTCCATAAGGCAAACCTTTATGCGCTTCCCTTTTCATTCTGGACTAGTAGTAGCTCATATCGTCATGGTAACCAAAGCTGTACTCGTCTTCAGTTAGTCATAGAGCAAGTGAGGTGAGCAGTGGCTCATTTGCATGAGACAATACCAGCCCGGAAAAAAAAAAGTGTCAATTATACAATAATTCTTGGGACTTGGTGGTATTTTGGGAAAAAATTAAAATAATCACGCATATGTTAGATTCCTGGAAACTGTTTTAAATTGTGAAAAATAATGCATAGTAAGCCCCCTGAAAAGATTTGCATGTATTCTGGCATAATTAAGCAGCAGAAATCAATTATATTAGAGAAATATTATCATCAGCGCCATCAGCAATTTGTTTTGACTGGTTAAACGAGGTTGATTTAAATTACGCTACGTCGCCTTGATTCGGCTTCGGCTTGCATTAGCAAATAAGTTTCACTTATTAGATGTCGGCATATTACTTTTCTCCCTGAATGATTGCGGTGGGGGGGGGGGATGAGAGGCCGTGAGGAATTACAGCAGAGATTGAAATGAACTTTTTGCTGCAAATCAAAGATGTGTCACTCAAGTGCTGACACCCTCTCTTATTAATTCATGAGCAGGCAGATGAGCCCTGCTCTCTTCGCGATGGACATCTCATCTATGGCAGAAGAGTGGCACGTTTATATTCCGTCAGAGATGAGGTTACATTTAGTTTGACACCTTTGTTGACATTTAATTCAAAAGACAACGTTCAAGAGGGCAAGGCTATTCTCTGAGCCGTTTTAATGTGTTTCAACATTCAGTCGTTGTGGGGAAAAAAAAGAAGTATAAAGAGCTCCAATTTTATTGTGATAATGGAAAAGTAGACTGGAAAAGTGGATTTGGAATTGGTTTGCACATAATATCGGGCTGCTATAAAAATGAGATTTGCAGCCATGGGGGAAAACAAATCAAGCTCCTTTCTTCAGTTATTGGAGCATGGAAGCGAAAATGCAGTTATTTTAATGTAGCTGGGAAAAGTGCACTGTGTTCATAGTGTCTGTCTCGATACTCTGAGTCTGATGTGATTGCCGGCCAAGAAACACGATTGTCTGTAAATGTGCATTGGCAAAATGTCTTTCTTTTTTTGCCCACCGCCTGCCTATCTAAAACGTCTTTTATTGCCACACAAACAGAGAAACACAACAGATAAAAAGTGAGCACATTCAAAAATAACACAAGCTATTTCTTCATATCAGATATGGCGACTGTTTGAAGGACCCTGCAGGTTCTGCCTGTATCCATTTGTATGCATCGGGCCATATGTAGATTTCGATTTGTCTAAGGGGCGCGCTATTTCATTTCACGTTGAGTATTCAGTCGAGCTGGAGGGCATACATATGCATGAGGAGATCTCCCATGATATAAACGCGGGAATATGGCCGGCGACAGGCATTAGTGAGCCGGGCCACAGTGGATCAAATAGAATAACCTGTCTTTGATACTACAGAGACGTCGGCGTCATTACTGTGATTACACAAAACGTATGCGGCATAAATAGGACTCGTTAAAGCCGCTTTGCCGCCTTTTCTTATGCTGTAATGTACTGTGATGATTACATCACATGTACACACCTCTACAAAAGCAGTCCAATGGTGAGGCCAATTACTTTATTTTTATTATGGACCGTTTTTGCATCGCTTACCAGTTTAACAATTTGTGAGTAAAAGTATTGAAACACTAGAATGTGTGTCCAATATATGTGTTATAGAAACAATCACTAGTGCTGATTAACAGAACAGCATAAAAAACTTCAAACTGACTGGACAAGCAAAATAATGACCCCAAACACATTTCATCAGAAGCAGTGGCGGCGCTAGGATTTCTTCCTTGGGGGGGGGGCACGGGGTGGCCAAGGATATCTCAGCAGGTCTTTAAAACAACCTGATAGGATTTAAAAATGATCACTTCATAATCTCAATCTTCTTAGGTCCTCATTTTCAGTTATAGATGCAAGAAAAAAAAATCCTTGTTTTCTCCTTGTCCTTTCTATTAAGTATACAAAGAAATGTTTTCCTGCAGAATAATTGACTGTTGTAGCTGAGAGCTATTAATCATCCCACATTGAAATTTCATTATTAAAAACTCATTACAGCCGCACCATTTAGAGTACGTACACAACCACAGGAGACGCATATCATGTTTCCTCGCGAGCCAACGTTTCTGCAATAACAGATGTACTGTCAAAATGTAAGCTAATTAATGTTTGGTGGCAATGGAATAAATATTTTACACATTGTGTGTCTGTGTGTGTGTGCGCTTGCATGTGCTTTTAATTTATGTTCTGAGTGTGAACTGCAGCTCAGAGGAGTCACTTTACACCGCTTTATAAATCAGCAAATCATTAAAATTTCACACAATTCTTTCCCCAACACCAAAACTGCCACGCGGAATAAAGACTCGCATCCAAGTATCTGTTCAACATGATTTTTTTTTATTTGATACGCTTATGAAAAGCAAACGACGGATGGTTCAAAACGGCTGCAGTTTGACAACGAAAAAAGAAAAAGCAGTATAAATCAGATGTAAGCACAAGTAATGGATTTATCACGGTGTGAAATATCACAACTTGAACTCCTTAAAAAACTCAAATTATTAAAAGGAAAAAGTGAAGCACGATTCAATCCTCTCCTGGGTTTTAAATTGAACGTCAATCAAAAGCTCTATCTTGGAATGGCTTAATAGGATATTGAAATGTCCTCCTTCCAGCACGCAAGACGAGCACTAATTAGTATGAATGGCGAACGCTAAGATGACTAACGTGACTGAGGACGGATATTTAATTGGGAGTAATGTAATGAAGTCTCCTGCACATTTGTCATTGTGCAGTCCTTGCTCCTTATTGGCCACCGAAGGCCAATGTGGAAATCATTTTACGGCAACACAACGAAATCCCTTTAGGAGCCTCTTTGGGTTTTGCATTCGGACTATATTTATACTTGGGGTGTAACCAATATGAAAAGCGGCAAGCAACCAGACATTGTTAAAAATACACACGGAACACTCCCCCAAAATGAAATATGGGATTTGAACTACAGTGTGACAAGTATATAGATATTCTGTTATTATGGAATATTTTGACCATAAAATGTTACATACATTAAGATGACTGGGAACTGTTTTGAATCATAGTATGACGATATTCTGTCATTCTGGAATATTTTGACCACAGATGTCATTAAGACATCTGGGAACTGTAACGTTTTAAATAATAATAAATGAGAACAATATTTCCTTTAAAATAATTGGCCCTGGAAATGCTGTTTGTGAGAAACTACCGAATATTATTTTCCTTCAAAGGGCCATTATGACTATGCCTTGTATTATATCCAGTATAGGCTACACAACAAACAGTTTTGAATAACTAGTTTTGAAATCAGGGTCTAGTAAAAACTGTTTAAATATTTTAAAAAAGATGAAAACATTTCTAGCAATTTTTCTATTTTTCAAAAGTTGATGCACAATTTGTCTTTTCGGGCCACATAAAATGATTTGGCGGGCCATATCTGGCCCCCCAGGCCTTGGGTTTGACACATATGACCTAAACGTATTGGTTTTAGGTGAGCTTTAGGTGAGCTTTTCATATTAATACTGAAAAGAAAAGCAGTAACATTATTGGCTCGAAAAAAAGTCATTAAACTTCTTTATTACTGCAATATCTTCCGACATTAGAAATTGCCCCCTTGTGGATCAATTTGTTGCTTGGAGTGCAGTAAAAAGACCAGAATCCATTGCACAGGATTTTATATTAATAAAAGATACTTTGGAAAACCTCAAACGTGATGAATTTCGTAAATGTTGCAATTGAAATAAAATACGTCGCGACAGTCAAATGAGACGTCACATTTCGTTTAAGAATTCGACAATCTCAAGAGACTTGAACTAACATCGAACCAGACATTGTATGTCTTCAACTTTTTGGACTTTTTTGTGGGAAAAATGTGACACAATATCGTCCCTTTTTAGTGGTAGTCCAAATTTTAGCCCAACCCATATTGCTTAGCTTTCACCGTCTTAAAAAGTTACGATAATCATGATTATTGTCTGCCGTGGTTAATACAACCATGGTCAAATTATTTTTTTATTGTCTAAATTTGAAGAGCAATTCATGAGGTGTTGCACGGAATCAACAATCAACAACATTATTAAGATACTGAATTATTTTTGCATTTATTACTTTTGTGGGCCTAATCACGCTGCTCCGCTTCAAATGCAGGCGAGCAGGAGTCGGCAGATGATGATAATTTGTTTTCATGTCGTTTCGGTGATGCCAGGCCTCGGAGGAAATGACATATGGTGGAGACGCGTAACTCATCGTCGCTTTTTCCAAAAAGCAGAGGAGAGAAAAGGAAATTAATTCCACCGGCTGGTTGCACTGCTAAACAACAATAAAAAAACACGGAATAAGGTGTGAAAAATAAAAAAGATTGTGTCATGTGGCCAACACAACATCCAATAAGCAAGCACAGAGTGGAAGCTTGCTTATCTGATGTGTGCTGCGTGGGAGACGGCGTGGGATGTTTTATGTGTCACTTGAATGGGATTTGATTGGGTGGGCGTATCTGCATGTGTAGCACTGCTTGCTTCTGCGTACTGGTACAGGGAAACGATATCAAACGAGAACACGTTTTGCATGTAGGCCAACATCAATGTGTCCGTAATTACAAAGCGCATTTCTTGGCGACACTTCCGGATTGTTGACCATCTCCCGAGCAAGGAGGTTGGAGAGCGTTCAAATGGGGATTATCTGCCTGGAGCACAGCAGCACACTGTACCACATTGATTACGCTCGCAGACGGTCGCAAACATGCCAACACACTCTGCGCTCACTTTCATTGGCTTCTCTGGCTTGTACAATATACTCAGAAAGGCAACAAAACTATGAGAGTGTGTTAATATTGCGCATGAATTCTGCTATTAGATTAAACAAAAAGATATAAAGACTCAAATCTTGATTGATTTGATTAGTTTTTGGTTTGATTACATTTATATTTGCAAAATAGGGCTGTCACTGTCATTATTATTATTGTTATTATTATTATTATTATAGGCATTAAAAACAGTCAAACTGTTTGAAGAAACGCCCTGTTAACATAATGCTAATTAGCATTTTTGTTGTGGCGCTTCAACCCTTTAAGGCACAGGTGTCAAACTCAAGGCCCGGGGGCCAGATACGGACCGCCACATCATTTTATGTGGCCCGCAAAGACAAATTGTACAGCGAATTCGTGTGTCATTACTAGAATTGCAAATTGTCTTCACTTTTAATATGTTTTTTTTAATATTTGACCAGTTTTTACTCATCTGATTTGAAAACGAGTTATTTGTCAGTTTGTTTTGTAGCTTTTACTGTATATAATATGAGGTGCTCATACATTTATTTGGGTTGACAGTCCTAATGGCCATCCGAAAGAAGCTATGACTACAATGCGGCCCGCCAAAAAATTGAGTTTGACACCCCTGCTTTAAGGCATGCTCATTGTTAAAATGTAAAATAAACTAACTTGAGCGATTCAAGTCACGCAACACCTCACTCATTTTTTTGCATTTTCTTTACATATATGTTATGTTAACAACCAAAAACATGAAAACGGTCTTGCAGTTATTGATTAAAGCGTAATGCAAAGGTGTTTGGGGGCTACAGAAGACGTTTTGATGGCCTAAAAAGTTTCTGAAGGGCTGAAATAAAGGTTTTGTGACTTTTATTTAGATTTGTTAGTCAAAGGAGAGCTGCGTCAACTCTGACACCGTGTTGAAAAAGGTGCTATACATGTCAAAATAAGTGTGTTTTGACTTTGTTGAGCGTGGATGACAGGTAGAGTGGGTGCATCAACTCCATCAAGAATGTTGACACGGCTTGAAAAATTTGTAAAAAGCTCCACCAAAATCTTTCAGTCACACAGATACACAGGTCTCCCATATACTGTACAGTTGGATGGATTTCCAACAAAAGATTTGTTGTTTTGTATGTAGACACTTTTGACATTTTGCAAACCAAACACAAACACAAAGCTTTGCTCATGTGTCACACTCAAGGCCGACGCCATTGATTTCCATGTTTATTCGCACCTCTTTTGCCCCCTGACAGAGCCAAATGTGACAACCTCACTGAAAGAGCCCTGTTTGAAAAACACCGCATAGTAGTAAATAGCAAGGTTGTAAATCCAGTTTATTTGACAAGAAGGAGCACTGAGTGAAGATGTCGTCCGCTATGTTAACTTCTCTCGCCAGCTGCCGACTGGTTGTGTTAAAAATGAATATAAAGTACATTTTGTGTTTTATCACCTTCATCTCACATCAAATGTTGGATTACACTGCTGTTGAAAAGCGCTGACCTATTTATTAAAACACGCAGGAACCAAAATTCTGTTACTCCTCAGAGGAGCAACCTATTTCTTACCACAATGTATTATTAATGTTTGCAGACCTTTGTAGTTTAACCACTTGTATATGACTAGAAATATTGGCATGTGCGTAGAGATAAGTTGTTAACATTAGCTGAAATGTAACCTAATTGTCAATGACTGACAATTAAAAAAAAAAAAAAAAGCAACAAAACTTGCAGCTAGATCTACACAAAGTTAACACTAAAAATGCAAATTGCGCAATATATATACGCGACATGACCTAAAAACTAGTTTCAACACATTCATGTCAGAAGTACAGTAATTACAGTAGGAGATAGCAGTGAATGTCACCTTGTGGAAGAAATGGGGCAACATTTTTGGTTCATGGAGACGTCTCGTGAATTGTGGGGAATTTGGGACTTAATTAAACAGTCATTTTTTGCATTGACATTCTGCCTGTTTTGTGGAGAAAGTGCGTTAATTGTCATGTCACCAATGGGAAGTGGCCGTTACACATTTTTCACCAATCAAAATGCATTCACACATAATCAAATCTCACAATTTATTTTATCTCTGCTGTATGTCTGCAATATTCTAAGACGTGAAATCCCAAGATTGATTATAAAGGGGGGAAAAAACATGAGCATCAAAGTAAACCTGCGTTTCATACTTCCAGAGAACTACCCATATAGTGACAAATCATGATTTTTTTTTTCTTTTTTCTTTCCACGTTAATCATCAATATGTCTTACCAGCCTTTTACCATGGGCGTGTCTTGGTCTCCTGCGCACACTTTACCTTGTTTTCCTCTGGTTGTGTGCGTGCAGTCAGTCTTTACCGATCACGCATCCCTTCCACTCACCGCGTGTCCTATAATAATCTACTTTCCTCCGCTAAATTGCATCAACTCGCGTGGAAATGTGTCGGAAGGACTAACTTTTAACTTTTAATGGGTGCACGTGAGAAGGAGCTGGAGAAGAAGTAGTAGGAAGGAGGTGGACCCGCGCTCACTTGAGCCTCGCTCGCTCACTCGCCCGCCCGTTCGCTCACTCGCTCCCTGCCGGTCTTTTGTATCCAGCAGCTGCGCGTACATGCTCGGCCACTGGCGCTCCATGAGGGGCACCTTCTCACAGCTTTCCTGCAAGGATTCCTTGCGCGCAGAAGAGGGATAATCCAACTTCTACTTTGACTACTTTTACTGCAACTACTACTACCACCACCTCCACCACCAGGCTCCCCCGGTGCGCTTTGGATTGTAAAGCTGAGCACAGCACCCAGTACCCCGGTGCGCCACAGCCGCGCGACCCCCTCTCATCTTTTTGCCATGGATGTACGTTTTTACCCCAATGCCGGTGGAAATTCTATTCCTGGAGAACCAGCGAACCTGGATTTCTCCCACTGTTTGGGATACTACAACTTCAACAAGGTGAGGAGGGCTTATTTGGTGATGATAACCCTAACATCAGCGTGCACCTCTTGCAAACTGACTTCCAACATGTACAGTATTTTTTTTCTGATCTTTATCTAACCCTATTGGATTGAAATCTACTCGGTTGATTCACTTATAAGCAAACTTTTTAACAGACTTTGGTGCAGCGTGTTAAAATCTGCCAAGATCAAACTTAATGAATGACATCACGAATTAGGAACAAGCGCACAGGAGGCAATGACTTCTTATTGCTGGAAAAAAATGGACCGTTAAGCCATAAACAAAAAAAAATCTTCACTTGCAAATATTTTTAGGATCTAAAGGCATAGTTTGGACAACCTCAAATAATGCAAGATAAAATCCGATCAGTACTGTAGTAGTTGCTGCAGTAAATAGTAGTATTATAGTTTTTCCACAAAATGTCAAATTATTCTTCAGAAATAGTTTATGCATTTTCTACTCCAGAATGTTTTTCAAGATAAAATAGTAGTACTTTGAAATAATTCAATATCGGGATTATCTTTTCCTATTCGACTGCTTTGCACAAGTTATGGTATCCCTTAAAAAATCGTTAAAAAAAAAACATGAAACAATGGTGGAACACAAGGCTGTTGCACTTTTTTTCTCCTCCTACCTCGTAATTTTGACTTTTCTACTGTCTTATTATTGATTAGTGATTGACTGCAGGCAGTTTGGACTTGAGTACAAAATTGTGTTGTAAGAACGGAACTCAGTTGTAAAATAAGAAACTAAAACAGCATGTCAAATTGTATTAGTACTTAGGTGTGAAACTTTACTAAGCCACTACAGGTTTGGGCATTTTCAGTAAATGTCATGTTGCTTCTTGTTACGAGTGCATCAACAGCCAAGTCGTGCACTCCAATTTCAAAACAAACCAAATTCTTAACAATCACATAACTGATTCTCATACCCATCCAAAACATAGATTTTAACCACCATATCTCATCAGCTATGTTTCCAAATGCAAATTATAAGCGACCATGTGATGTTGTCCATTAACACGACCATTTCCAAGAATCACCTCACTGCCTGCTTGATAAGCATCTCCAGAGAGTTGTACTGTTCATTAGCCCCACAATGTTATGTAAGCCCCACATTTTTTTTTTCTCACAATATGTCAGCATTGTAGCGGTGGTGATACATCACCCCGATAAAAAACAAATAAAAATAATCCCACAACTGTTTTTGTTGTTGTCCAACCTATGCCCTCCTCTGCCCCCAAGTTATCAGATTTATTTGGCCTCTCCAGCTACATTAAAAAAAAAAAGTTGCCGGCTTTGTCGCACTGTTTCATCATCTCCATTGTGACCAACTTGTCATATGTGCCCGATTTCATCATGTCATCAGCCCCTAGAGAACGCTTCTTTGATTTGGCTTGATACCTTCGTTGACTTCTAAATTCCTCAGGTCAAGTGTAATCGTCCGTAACAGTTAATTGCCAACAACGTTAAAAGAGTTATGATGGGAAGGGAGATGATGCATGGTGCTCTCGTTTGCATGCATCATTCAAACTCGCCCTCTGTTTATTTCTCACTTTGCCAAGCACTTGGTGTTATGCATCGCTCAATTAAATCTATTTATGCATCCTGACAGGATCTTGAGTAAAAGAACAAAAACATACTCAACACAGAAGCAGTTTTGGAGACATGGGAGGTTCTTTTCTTTTTTTTTAATGGACAGAAAAAGCCAAACGAGTGACACAGAAGTTAATTAGGTGCTCAAGTTATAATTAATAGAGATGAGATGGAGGAGGATCAAGCTACGACTTCACACAGATGAATAGTGATTCTGTAAAATGCTTTCAATTGAATGAGGGAATTTCATCATCCAGTCTATAAACTAAGCATGTAAGAGGAGAACATGAAACTCTAAAAAAGGAGGACTGGGCCAAGATTCATAACCAGCATGTCAAAAGTGTGAGACGTCTCTTATAAAATAAAATAAAAAAGAAATATATATATTGATTGGTTTTTTACCTCAGAAGTTCCATTCTACTCAGACTTTTTCTGTTGCATTTACTGTCAGGTGTTGACATTATTACTTCACTGATTGGTTAAGTTGCTGACTCAGCCTTGTGACTCACGTTTTTTATTTTATTGCAATTTTGGATTACATGAAGCAACACAAGGTTACAGTCAGTAACAGAGCTGCTTCCAATGTTTGGAGAAGCTTTAAATGAGCACACTGGAGTTTTATTTCCACGCATCCAGTGTTTATTTGTTCGATTCCGTGTAATGCGCATGATGGGAGACAGCGAAGGTTATGCGGTTTACACATGTAAATCTTAGCACTGAACAGAAGACAAGGAGCTATTTGGGTTTGTCTGGCTTTTTGGTATTTGTAAAAGCAGAATGTGATCAACCTAAATGCTTTCATGAAAAAGGGACCCAGTGTATCCCTCAGATTTATGACCATCTGGTCTGCCTCCCTCCTGTTTTTTCTTCCTTAATAATGTTTCAGATACAGTATCCATTTAGTGTGGGATTTCATTGCCTCCAGGCACAGAGAGATTGAAATTACCAACAGATGTTCTTGCAAACTCTTCACCTGCTCTGGTGCTAATACTCAAACCAACAGGAATTCCACCAGTACTAAAACATATGGACAGACGTAAAACAACTTTTGTGTTTGAGAAAGAACAAACATTGGCATAATAGAATAGTTGTTGCACTTGTAACATTTGAGGATACATGATGATTAAATAAGAATGCATTTGCTAACATTAGCTTACCTTGTTGCTGTGCATTCGATCTGGATACTGCACTTTGCTGGAACAGTCTTTTGTGTTGCTGTCCTTAGTATCTGAATAAAATTGACATATCGTTGTAAAATTTGAGTGTATGTGGCTAGATATGACAACTAATTGCATGTACTGTGCTCCTTTTAGCTTACTAGCTAACATTTGAAATGCCGTTGCTAGAAATAACCAAATAATGTATGCTAACCTTAGCTTACCCTGTTCCTGCACAGCAGCTCTGGGCATTGGAAATGTGCACTCCAAATACTCCACAAGGTGCAGCAGCCCATTTTCTTGCTTCATTCAATCTCCTCTACAATAAAATTGCAGCTCCACAGTAATATTTAAGTACAGACAGTGATAAATGAGAACGAAAAAAACATAGCTTACCCTGTTGTAGGGCAGTATTACACTCCAGTCTCCACTTCACTGCAGCAGTCTGTTTTTTTTTTCTCCCCTTGAATAAAATCTGTCCTCCGATGCCAAGACGTCCAGCAGACCATTCTTCACCCCAATTGTTATTGTTGTTTATACCATGCCTCATTTTGAGTAATCTGCTCAATGCGGTATTCTACATATTACATTAATATGTTTGGTGGGCTCCTCTGGCTGCTAAATTAATCTATTTTATGTTCTTAGTAGCCGAGAACATTACATGTGCAAATTGCACTTTTACAATTATGCATTTTTTATTTTTTTTTAAGCAACTAATGAGCATCTCGAGTCACTCATGTTTAAGCTGTGGAAAAAAACAGTCAGTTGAAGGGTTGCAGCTGTAATTACCTGAGGCATTTACTGGGTCTGTAAAAAGAAACTGATCCTGACACTGAATAGTTGCAAAAGCTCTACCCCCCCCCTCCCCTTCCCTCCCTACTCTCATTGTGTCCTTTGTCCCGCCTTCTGCACAGTAAGCATGGAACGGGTTAAAGCTTCGCCTGGTGGAGCTTGTGCATCCCTCTAGTGTACACAGCTGGTGCCATTTCATCACACACATTCTAAACATATCCAAACACAACCTAAACTGTGTGCCCGGGAAGCGTGTGTTTATGTGTGTGTACATGAGTATGTGTGTATGGATACGTGTGTGTGTGTGACCTCACAAGCTGTTTTTTCAAGGCCCACGGTTGACAGATAGGACTCCAGGGTACGTGTAAAATGTGTAATTGTACAAGACGTGAATAGTTGATGCTGTTTTTTTTTTTTTTTTTGGGGTACAGCCTTTTAATTGTAGGCTGTCAGGAACTGTAGTTTGCCAGATTTATTAAACACCCAATTTTCCCACTGAGATGAGAGAGGGTTTATTTTTAGTGCCTCGTCATCGCCGCAGTACTCTGAAGCTGAGAATTATGATGACGACAGAGGCTTTGACACTGCTAACAGTCAAAGTGACCAATTTATTTTGTTAAATTAGTTTGTTTGTTGATTTGCAGGATCACCTATTTTGATACATTTGATATTTTTTCAGAAACATCGTAATCTTTGTACTCTTTCTAAAATATTGATTGAGTCGTAAAACACAACTCATGTTTTATAAGACAGATTTGACAGAGGCGCCCAAAAAAAAAAAACAGGCATTGGAATAGTCCAACACACAAACCGCTCTTTAATTCTGACATTGTAGCTTGTTAAAAAAACACGACTCTTGTTTACTCAGCGTTCAGGGCGGAGCACACATCTTTAAATCTGCTCTATCGCTTGTTAATCAAATTTATTTGTCATCGTGTTGTCAACGGGGATAGCTTTGTGTTCTTTCGCATTTTGACTTTGATTCGAGTAGTGGCATTGTTTTACTACAAATCAGCTGCCCACAAAAATGTGCGGGGTAGTGACTGACCCATTTGCAAATTGTTGTGGTCTTAAATTTGTCCGGCTGAGTCACAATGAAGTAATTGTCCATGTAAGTATTAAATTGGTATTGTCCATCATACAGGCATGGATGAACACATTCTGTCTCTCCTCAATTAGTTCACATAAATGTAGTTTAAACAATAAATGACCCTTGACAGTTTTTTTTAATTGGCTCTCGTGCTATTACTAAAAAATCTCCGCCAAACATTTGCAGAATTCTTTGAGCATTTATTCTGTTTGCAAAAAAACTACAACATAGTTGTCGACAATTAAAGCCGGCGACCCTTAAAACGCGGCGAAGCACCCCGAGTTTAAAACCACCAAGTACATAATAACATGGTTCTTGTTTTTTCTCTCTCTCTCATTTCAAACACTTCCCTAAATCCAAATTTTAAAGGCCCTAAATGATGTTTGCACATGTTGACTCAGTGCTATTAGCGCCCAAGCCTCCGTGTGAACCTGCAGCTGTGCATTCAGTCCGCAGCTCATATTATACCCCTTATCTCTCTGTTGTGTGCTTGTACAATGTAGATATGCGCTTGTTAAGTCGGCAGCCATGGACACCACACTTTCCTGTCACCACAATGCATTCAACATTAAATTGCTGGATATATAAAATTAGGATTAAAGACAGGCAAAATAAAATTCTAATTTATTAGCAACACCATTTTAGTCGGTGTATTACTTTCCCCAGATCATCAAATCACAAATAAAAAAATGTCGTAATTCCAAGTAGCCATAAAAGAAGCGCTACATTGCTCAGTTTTATTTATATGTTCTGTAAATGTTTAACGCTTGCTTTAAGATTTGATTTACGATGATTTCGTAATCAGATGTGGCCATCAAACAAGGTCAAAACAAGTGCAGGTGTATAGGACGTGAGATCCTGCTTCCAAAGGACCCTGTCCTGGTCTTATCACCACAAAGTCTCTGGTTTGGTATCGGGCTCGCTGCATCTTAATTGTGAACAATACTCACTACCCAGTGACTTCTATCCCAAGTATTCCTCAATCGAGTCAGTCAATCACGAGTTGTTGGCTGATTCAATAAGTGTTGTACGTGTCCCTTCAGTGGTTAGGACAAATCCATTTTTAAAGCTTTCCAGATGGGGCAGAACTTGGATGTTTCATAGCTCTAATATCCAATCCTCCTAATGGGCTCATGGGTCATGTTAAAACAGTTGTCTTTTAACTTGACATGCTTGATTTAAGATCTCCCCCCCATTCCGCCCATGATAAATTCACTCCCCACATAATTCTCTCAGTTAGATTGCTCACATTCTTTTTAAATGTTTGTGCTGGTTATCTTCAATTCAGATGGTAATCAAGATAGATGTGTAACATCATAAATATGGAATAGAATCGTTCCCTGTCAAAACTAGTTTGGAAAATAAATAGAAGCTATCTTTCCAGCAACAGGGTTAGAATTTCTTCCTTCTGGGCTGCTGGTGTGTTTTGCGTATGATTTATCTGCACAATACAATTAACCGCCAGTCCGCTCCCCTCATATGACACATTCCCATAATGCATTGCGTTACTAGGCTGCACTCAAAAGGACCGACAAAAGCAGCAGGTGTGCAAATATCTCACGGAGCCATTGGGCAAAAAGCTTCAATATTAGCTTTAAATAAAAATTGACTAATGGGTGCAGGGCAGAACACCGAGCTTTTTATTACAGCGATGAAACGATAGTGTGGCTTTTATTATGTTAATCGTGCAAGTGTAACCAGAAACAAAGACAGAAAGAACTACAGTAGAACTAACTACTGAGAAGACATTGTTGGGTAGGACAAATGTCCTGTAGGTTCTTTCTTGATCCCGATGCAAGTGGATTATTGTAGTGAAAAATCCAAATAAATTATCGTACCAGTCAGAAGCGTCGCTTTCATTCAATTCGGCTAACAATCTCCTATTACACTGTCTGTCGATGGATTATCATATCTTTGAGAGGTGTTTGGTCTACTGGTATGATTACCAAAGGAAAGTGCAGCACGGCGGGCGGCCCAGTCCCTGAAACATCAACTAACATTTCGCTGAAAAGGGGCTCTATGAAATTCTTGATTCAACTTCTGATATTTTGGAGTGTTCACAGCATGTCCTGGTTGTTTTCTTTGGCTGCTCGAGTCGTCCATGAGGTGGAGTAGCAGATGAAGGCTTCGACATTGGCGGTGTATACCCTTGATGGCATGACTGTTTTTTGTTTTTTTTTAGGGGGCTAACTGTCTTAATACCTGCACAGCCTGTAAAATTGTGCATTTGATGTTTTTTTTCCTGGCTGATAAACAAGGAGCGGGGCGGCTCGATCGCCCTGTTTGGAAAGCATTACTGGCAGCTGATTACAACGTTAGGTCAAAGTTAGCCAAGGTTAACCGTCCATAATGAAACACTTTGAAAATAATGATACGCTGCATGGTTTTATGAAGGCCTGCTGCTGGCTGCTCCGCTCCACAGTGGTGACCTTCAGCAGCTCCAGCAGCTAATCGAAGCTAAGCGCTCCCTGTAGCACAGAGACTCCGTTTGCTTCTGGGAACTGACAGTCAGATGTGTTCTGTTCTGCTGTTGACCATCTTTTGTACGCTTCACCTTGAAGCTGGTCTTGATTCTTCCCAAACACAAAGTTGTTTGAACAAAAGAATGTAACTTGTCTCAGCTGATCATCCTGAGAAAAGAGCTGAGAAACTACCCGGCACGTCTGTTCGGGGATTAACAACAGAACTAAATTGGACGGAGGTAATCAGAAGCACATTGTGTTGCTAGAGTTATTCCAGGGAATGCAGCCTGTTAAAACAGTATTGAACACCTGGATTATATTACATTTGTTCCATATTCAGGACAGGCCTCCATCCACGATATGTTGTAACGAGAGACAGATACAACACTGTTGGCTTTGGCTACAGTGGTAAAACTAAACAGGCCTCTTGCAATAAATTGCGTTGTTAACTGTCATGGTACAGTATCGCTAAGTGTGGGAAAATAGCACTCGCAAAGAATAGTATCGTGACGATTCGGCGATGCATGAGAATACGTTGGTGATAAAAAATCGTAGAAGATAATTTGGTATGTCACAATGTGATCATTTAGATCTCCCAATTTAGTTTAATGTTAGGTAAACGATAAATGAAGACAAGTTTTATTGTATCGTAATATCAACTTATTATTTACCTGGTGTATAATCGTATCTTGATTTTACGATAACATTACGATTATATTGTATTGCAGTACATTCTATGAAATGCACCACCGATGGATGGATGGATGGATGGATGGATGGATGGATGGATGGATGGATGGATGGATGGATGGATATAATTATTTAGTTTCATGCTACAGTTACTGGAAACACTTTTTTGGTTACATTCAGCCTGACACTTGCATGTTCAATAGTTTTTCACACATTTTGATTTTTTTTTTTTCCAGAAGAACTGACGGGAACTAATTAACAAATTAGAAAGAAAACGTCTCGGGCTCTTTCATTTATCAGTGCAGCTCCCTCATAAGAGGCGAGCTTCAAGTAGAAACAACAAAGTAGTAAATCAAAGTGGTTTCCTTTGCCAAGTCGGAGCCCCTTGGGAGCTACCTTGGTGCTTAATTAAAATCCAGAAGGATCATGTTTTAAGTGTAGGTGAGCGAGCACGGAATTACAATGACAAATCACACCCCAGAGCACAAGTGCCTTATTTTATTCATTTCTTTCTT
This sequence comes from Syngnathus acus, assembly GCF_901709675.1. NCBI lineage: Eukaryota > Metazoa > Chordata > Actinopteri > Syngnathiformes > Syngnathidae > Syngnathus > Syngnathus acus. The sequence goes on along the minus strand of NC_051089.1, from coordinate 4,585,284 downwards.
TGAAAAAAGCAGACACTTATTTCTTTTATGTTGCATGAATTCAATTTGATATGACAGGGAACCGTTTTTAGAGCATCTTTCTAGAGAACATGCCAAAAAATAGGATTGACATACTGTATTAATCTCTTCATTATCCAAATAGGATTAAAAGGAATTATTCAACATTATTAAGACCTCTCACTGCTTTGTTTATGGTATTATAGAATTGTTGTCTTAATGCTGTAATTCCATGTCAATATACTTTGATGTATAGTCAAATAATTATTGGAAAGGATTTAAAATTTTTGATTAGCGTTGAAGCTTAAAGGCTGTTTTGGAATAACAGCACAGTTTAGTACTGTATCCTCGGAATTAAATATTTTTACTTCCATTTTTCTCCCGTGAGGAAAAATAATTTAAAAAATCGTTGACCAAGACATCCTGCGAATTTTGTTCAACCATATATTTTCAGTTCTACTTTAGTTCAGAGAGCATTTTCCTTATCGTGCCTACATACCGCACTGGATGTCAGAGACCTTGGCAGCCATCCTGTGGGCTTTTCTTGTCCCTGATCTTTCATTTTGTATACATGACATCTCCAATGTGACACGAGCCTGTCTGGGGTTAGAACACAGGTACAGAAAAAAATGGTATACAATATTGATCCATTCCCACAAAGAAAAAGATTAACTTTCCCTATGATTCTGGGTGACTCTGCCCTTTGGCTGTTGGTAAATGAGTTGATGACAGCGGGGAAGCCTTTTCTAAGCCTTTCTGGCTGGGCGCCCCCTTGTTGAATTAACAGATTTCCTCATTGTTTTTACATCGATTAATCGGCTTAGTGCAGTTTGGCTCCCGAGGCTTCTTGACCATCAACCTAGCTGAAAGTGTCCACATTGCTTTAGGAAGGATTTACAAAATTCTGTCGGAGGTGTAAATAAAAAGTGAAGTCCATAAAGAATGAGCTGGCTGACCTCATCTGTGTGAGCAGAGAAACTCGCCTTCTGGTCCAACAAATCGGGTCAAGGCTCAAGTACAGAAAATGTCAATGAGTCCCTTTCTTTTAAAGCGACTTGCAGTGGAGAAACAAGGGGGATGGGTAAAGGAGAGGGCACTAACAGGGGGCGTAGATGGAGGAGGAAATCAATACTGCCGGGGGGGAGGGGGAATAGACGTCCAACAGAACATACAAGGTTGTTTCAATGCGCTCTAATAGCAGAAGAACCAGAGCAATTTCTATAATGATGGTGGTGTTTGTGGGCGTGCAGCAAATGGTCTTCATTCATAATCACTAATTTAATTGTGCTCATTGTGTCAGTTGTGCGTGACAAGCTCAAGTCCGCAGGATTAATTACATGCTTGATCCAATCAATGGAGAAATCAATGGAGGAATAGTGGTTTACCACAAGCTTGTTAGTCTTGTGGTGTGTTCTAGCGTTCCATTGTGTCATTTCCACTTCCACTTTTCAGTTTTATCTCTCAGGGTTACCGTCGTGACTCATTCGCTGCCAGCTCAGTACAAAGTGATGTTTGACGTCAATTCTCGTCAATGCCAGCCCAGTACAAAGTAATACTTGACGTCTATTCTCGTCAATGGCAGTGAAGGAGTTAATATATACCCTGTAGGCCTTATTATTGCGCTTCAAAATATTACCAAAGGTTGAAAAGGGTACAAATTCCAAGTTATAAAAGTGAAACTGTCGGAATACCAGCCTGAAAATTATCATTATTATGGAATTATAATGTGAAATTAAATGAAATCTGGAATTTGACGTAATACGGAGACTCGATTTAACATTGTTTGTCACTCAAACGTAGGTCAATGCTCATCAGATTAATACACTTCCACCCTCTGACTACAAATAAATCTTCGACTTAATGCTTACTTCAACCAATTTAGTCCCAGCGCTATAAATAACAATATAAAGGTCTCAAATAATCCCACTGTATCATCTAACTGACATTTCGCTGTTTTTCCATCATGCTGTAGGGTACGTTTTTCTTGCTCTTTCTGTCTTTAAAATGGCTCTCTCCTCCCAAATCACATTAGCTCGCAAGCTGCATGTGTAAACTCGCATGGCCATGTGAGAAACCTGAGATTTGGAGCAATAATGTGACTCTCACTAGGGAACTCTTGGACCCAAATCTCTGTATATTCCATATATCATAGCAGAGATGTAAGATTTTCTGATTTAATATAAAAATATTCCTTTTACAATCAGGTCATTTATTTAGTTTGAAGGTATTCAAAGGGAAACAATGAAACGACATTTGAGCGTTTATCAGATTTGACTAATGTCCCGAGTTGCTGTCAGTCTCACAGATGAATGCAAAATAGTCCACCAAGGAGAAAATGCTTGAAAAAGCTAATTGCCCCTAAAAGCCCACTCAGCCATTCTGCGACTGCTGCATGTTCACAGATGTCTTTTCCAGCTTTTTTTTTTTCTTTTTTATTCAACGAAACTCGGCAATAACATTAAGTGAGATGGAACTGTATGAAAACATTGAAACATTTTTAAACACAACAAAGTATATTTTGACTTTAGAAACAGTAGACAAAGGACATTTTCAGAAAAACACATTTGTGACCATCTTTGAATTACAACAGTAATTAGAAAACATTTGGAATGTTATCAAGTTGTTACTAACTGGAAACATGCGGCGATTACATTTTCCAACCAGTTGCAGGAAAAGTTGTGTCACACAATCTGCATTTTGTACATTCTCACAGCTTTCATTTTAATTTTACCCGGCTGTTGCCGTTTATTCCCTGCCAACTTGTTGATTGTCACTTTTTGGAAGACACATTTCTGGAGAGCGGCCCGAGAGTATTTGCAGTGCCGGACCTCTGTCGGGGAGTGCCAAGCAACACAGCCACAAATTGGAATGTGGCGCAGCTCTGGGAACGCTGCCAGGATTTAAATTAGACAATAACCTCTGCTCTCTCCATATTGCTTCTCTTTTCCAGCTGCAGGCCCGGGCAATTTGTTTAATACAGTCGAGCTCGGCGCTATATAATAGACTGATATACGAGTCGTCGCTCAGCAGTTTGTGTGTTTCAGATTTATAGAGATTGAACAACTGGTCGTGCTTATATGTTTGCTGCAGGTTTATGCTATGAATACCAGTGAGGACAAAAGCGGCACTGGGGATTTGTCTCACTAAAGGAAAAAGAAACAGATGAGAATGGAATGCTTTTATTGATATTCTGTGCCCCCCCTCCCTTAATGATACTCCGACGCATTCAAAACAAACACAGCAACCCACGTCATAGAAAAACTAGTTGAACTTTGACTTCCAAATGAGCATGTACTAAAAATAGGTTGACGAAATTTTGCTTCCATACTACTTCCCGCGTTGCAGGCTTTGAAAAAAGTGACTTATTTCACGTTCCATACGGTTGTTGTAAAAGGTATATTTGCCAATAATAGCACTGCAGGGCGAGACCCATGTTTGAGTGTGTTGCTTCAGTAATTGGACGTTTTTCTGATTCCGTAACTTGCTGCTCAGTCAAGCAGTAGAAATAAAACCAGTCACCATTAGTACCACTACAAAATATGATTATACAATTATACACGGATATTTGCTAGCCACAGCGCTACGATGCTACATGGCTAAAGCTGTCTTTTTTATACTGACACAAGACAACAATGATATCAAGGCCGTGTCGTGAAAATTGTGACATCCCGACTAATTAGTTGTCCCGTGTTTGGTCGTGAGCTCCACTCAAACGCAGCAAAATGAGCTTAGTCCCAAATACATTGAGAGCATCTTGGAGTTTGTTCAAAGCCTCTAGGAACAAACAGTGTGAAGACGACGTGGGGGCTCAAGCTGAGACAACAAGAGCCCACCATCAGGCCTCTCATGACACCGCCACTCCAGCTTCAGTCTTCATGCGCTAGCACCAGCCATTGTGACAAGACTACACCATATTTCTGAGGCCCTCTTCATCTCCTAAGCTTCTTTTGTGGCCGTCAGCCAATGGCCGCTCACCCCGCAAGATCAAAGATGGCGCCCCATTTAGCTGGTTGCTTTCTTGTAGGACGACGGTCTCATCTCAAGGACGGGAAGCAACACGGAACAAAAGCGAGGTTGGATGTTGACCTGCACTACCGCGGTGTTGACATACTGGGCTTAAGCAAAAAACAAATGATGCGAGTTAATTAGTCAGCCATGCCAGTGGAACCTTGTTAGGTCAAGCCATTGGGAATTTAACTTGCCTTTAAAGTTCCCCAAAACCTTGGCGTTTGTCGACTGAATATAAATTCATCCTTAAGGAATAAAACAATACCATGCCTTCAACTGTTAGTTGATCTTAAAGAAGAATAAAGGCACGGGAATCTCCATCTTGACTTTGATGTGTCGAAGGAGTGGATTTCATTGACACCTAGACTCCAAGTAGATTTACAGCGGGAGTTTAAACTGCGCCTCTAGGCTGCGTTGACGCTCGCTCGCCGAGATAATCAGTGAGGCCAGAACTGAACTGAACCGTTCCGACTCCAAGCCCAACCACTGAGATGACATTCAGCGATACTCGAAACAAACTTCCCCTCGGCGCTGCCCTTTCTTGAGGACTGTCCGTCCTAATAGTGGAAGACAGTGCTGGGCCGGGGGAGGAATGATTTTAGCTTTAAACTGAATTAACTATTGATTCAGCAGCAGCCCACTGTGTGGACATGCTGTTCTGTAGTCTTGCTTTTCCAAAACGTAGCCCTCCGCACATATGACGGGATACATCCATATATGTCAGCTCAGCATCGTATTTGCTAGCCTGCTGGGCGTGAACGAGCCCTGTGAGGGTTACAGTAGCAGCTGCCCACTGTTTATGCTGAATGAGTTTATAGATGAGCACAGATTTTGGAGATCTGGTGGTGTATCCCGCCAGGATACTTTTTTTTAAATGGCTTGCTGTTTTATTTGGAAAATGTTCTGAAATCCACGGTTCCATCAAGCGGGTTGTATCAGTTAAATCCGGCAGTTTGTTGGCGGGATTGAGATCGCTACATTGGCGATGTAAATAACGGGATATCACATTAGCATCTTCCAAATAATAGTTCTCCCTTCTTTCTCTTATTAGATTATGAGTGAACCCCATTTATTGGTGGTTGGCTATTCACAAATTCACCTAATCATTAATAGATTTTTTTGCATGTTTGGGAGTTTGAGAATTTGCGTCTCGCAGTTGGCATTTTTTGTATTTAACTTTAAATTAGTTTGCAAATCATGAAGCTGTTTGTCTCTTTTGTAATGTTGCACGAAATGTGAAATGCTCCACCCTTAGTATTAAACTTTTTAAAAAAGTGAGCACAGTAAATTTGGAAAAGGCTAGTATAAACTTGCACAACAGTAATATATACTCCTAGTTTGTTCTTACTTTGGCTCGTTAAAAAAATAAAAGTAGCGTTTCAGAGTTTTTCTAAATGCGAGTCAGTGACATTGTTGGCCGAGCTCTAAAGGAAATTGAAAGAAATAACGGAGTGTGTGTGTTGTACTGCAGAACATATTAGCATAAGTGTCATGTTCCGGAGGTCTTGGCTTGACTGTAAAATCGCTTGTCAGCAGTTTATGTAATGATGGAAATAAGGGGGTTGAATTAGTTTAGTCCTTTTCGATTAGCTAAACTGTTATGACTGCTTGATTGTACCCTTGGAAAACTGCTAAAGCTAATGAAAAAACTGGTAAGAAGCCCTGCCATGTGTTCACAGACCTCCATTGTCGACAAGGCAATATTTAATATTCAGATGATGCCAACGCATGCAGACATTGATGGTCCTCAGCTACGGAGTTTAGCGTTCAACGCTCATGTTTGCTGATGTGTGGTTACTCCATCAGATTGAGGGTGAGGTGGGGGTCATATGGATGCAATATTGTGTTCACCCTCAAGGTCGAAATAATTTTGTGCAGGATAATAGCTGCAAAATGCCTTATTTCCCAGCGGACATTGGTTCTTTCACACAAATATCCCTGCACTGGGATTTAAAGAATAGGTGCGAAAACATCTCTCAATTGAGACAGACAAAAGAAAATATACTTGTATTCATGCTGGGTTTAAATAGACAGTGGTGTCCATTCAAATTGAGCTCAGCATCTGTCTGTAGCCCTTAATATCTCCTCTCTTATTGAAGAAGAGGAATATAAACACTGTGTGGCTTTCTCTTTATGCCGCTACATTTCATCAAGCGCATGTGCCATAAGCCACCGTTTTTCCATTAAAACTGTAATGCATTTTTATTGAATGCACAAATCGTTGTTGCCTCTTGACATTTCAGCTGAATGCGTTTTAGGAGTGGCAATGTGAAATAAATTGACTTTCCTCTGCGTTTCACTCACAGGAACTACAAAGAACAAGGTAGTTGTTGAACAAGAAATAGAAGCTAGGCTAACTCGAATCTTCTATGTTTTTGGAAGATCTTCTTCTTGTCATTTTTTATTGTGGAAGACGACCCAGACAAGTTATTTAAGCTCTCAACACTACCAGTTGGCCCTCTGTTTGGGTCTGGCAATTGCACAAGCCTCAGGTTGTTTCCTGTTTGGCTATCATTCTGTTTCCTGTCACAATCGCAGTCAGTTACTCGGCCCATTCACACACACACACACATATATATTTATTTTATTTATATATATATATATATATATATATATATATATATATTATTATTATTATATATATTTTTTTATTCAGCCCATATAATATATACGTATACACATATATATATAAATATACGTGTATACATATATATAAAAAAAAACAGCACTTGAGCTTCATAATGCGTTCCATTCTACATACATAGAGACGCACATTCATCCGTCTCATCATTTTTAATTACAGAGCCTACATTGTCTGCGCTGACCCATTTTACCGTCAGCTGCGCAGCCCCTCCAATCACACTTAATTTCATCTGGCATTGGACTCCAAGAACAGTAAGGACCTCCTCCTCTTTGGAAAAAAAAAAGAATCGGGAATGACACGCCCGATCTCCACCGAGGCCTTTGGGCCCCCCTCGGCTCGAAGACACGAAACAGCTTTTAGCGGCAAAGATTGATACAGGTGGCAGGGGATGTTTTCTCAAGATGTTCATTGAGGAGATTAGTAAACACACTTAAAGAGCCCCTTTAAAAACCAATAAAAACACAGAGCTCCACGGGGATGTCACACAGCTAATTATCACTTTGACGATCCCGATCAATGTCCGCGCTTTCGCTGCGCAACTCAACCGTCTGTTGACGTTTGTGTTTAGGACACGTGGCTTACTGATGTATAAACTCTTGCGTGCTCATGAAGTTGTCATCCTCATTAGCTGCTCATGTGTGATGTTTGGGATGTCACCTCAGAATGTGCATGGAGTTTGCATCTACAGTTCTCGGAGGAGAGTCATTTTGCTCTCTACAGACTGTTTGAAAAGATCTTATGATCTCAGAACATGGAAAATTGTAAGGACAAATTGGTCCCTCCATTCCTTGTCAATGTTGCATAAATATGCTCCTCAAATGTGTATCGTTGACATCTCTGAGACTCTGTGGAAGTAACAGAGCAACACTTTCCATCTTTTGGGTTAATTACCAATTTGCTAAGCGAGGTCTCATCTTACGTGCGACACTCCTGGTTGAACACAGGTTCAGCAGGACATCGTTAGGTGTGATGGCACCAGAGGCTACGAACCACCTGCTCTGACAACCTCTTCTCGTTGATGCGGAACACTGTTAACATGGCTCCCCCACGCCACCCTCCGCTCACTCTCTCTCTCTCCCTCCAGGGCGCAGACTAATTAATGGATACCATTCCTAGTTGATTAGCCCAAGTCCTTTCGGTAATTACATTCGCATACTAACCACTCGGAAGAAAAGGAGATGGTGGAGAAATAAAATGGACACAAAAGGCTGGGAAATATATGAATGCACTTCATGCATTGGCTCTGATCTTAATTTGTTTCACTATTGTTTGGCCCTGGCAAAGATAAGATGTTTTATTTCTTCTTTTTCTCATCAACTGGAGTTCCTGGTGACTTTTTTCCACACACACACAAAAAGAATGATAAAACGTAAGAAGTTTAACGAAGACCCCGCGATTCTTACTATACCATCCCCCAAGCCAAACCGAGTCTTGCGTGGGTCGAGCCCACTCCACACAGAGCTTCATTGTGCTGCCTGACCCAGCTGCTAGCCCATAATTCTTCATTCTACGTCCTATTGTTCCGACCTTTCACCACGCTTGTGTCCCTAAAGAAAGGAAGTGGCTGCCACTTTTCCAGCAGGAGATGCACGGGTCAGGAAGGGGGTTTCAGAGGTTGTGAAAACATTTCTTTGCAAAGTGTCCATTTTAGTAGCTGAAACTTGCATGTGGCATTTACAGCCTTCATGACTTTAATACAGGAAGTCCTATGGTTGTCCATTACAAATAATGAGATCTTTACCAACTAATATTAGGTTTGTTAATTGGTTAGCGATAAAAACTATTCTGACTTTCCGCCAACTATTGAAGGGAGTGCATGGCTTGTGGGAGACTGCCAAAACTCACATTAACTCGCTCTGATTACCCCGTGTCAACCCCCCCCCCCCCCCCCCCAAAACCTCTTGTGGTATCACTACTCGCCCACAGGTTGTGTGAAGTTAATAAGCCGCTAGTGCATCTTGATACTTGTCTTTGTCATGCAAACACACTTAATTGTCTTCCCCGAAGCCGCTGAATAGACAGAGAAGCGTCTCATTACTTTCCACTTTGAATCAACCAGGGCCTCTCCGAGCGACACGCTCATCGGGGGCCAAAGTAGCGGCGCGGCCTCGTGCAAGCGGTAAAAATAACTTTAAAAAAAAATTAAGTTTTAAGGCCGCTGTGTAAACGTTGGCCAGTGAGTGATAGCTGTCCACAATGAACAGAGCAGCAAGTTGATGGTGTTTTTGTCGTTTCTTTTTCCCCTTTCAGTTCCAGAACAACAACAACTACATGAATATGTCAGAAGCGAACGGCGCCCTGCTGACTGCTAGTGATGTGAGTATACATGACTTTGAGCAATAACTCGAATACATTGTTAGACCATTTCATTTTGAGGAGATAGTATCGTATATCTGTGTATAGTCTCGAGACAATGCAGGAATAGTGTACTCGGGCCCATTTTAAGAACAAGGGCAATGAGAAGAGTTGTGAGGACTGTATAGGATTCAAGTTGATGAGCCACACTATAAAATGACAGAAAACAGAAATGGAGGCAAGAATCAGAAAATAAGTATTTGTGAGCTTAATTGTGGTTTCTTGTCTCGGAAGACCACCACAGAATGATTATTTGCCTTGTTAGAGCTACCAAAAGCTCATTACAGGATACCCAAAGAGCCCTTGTGATACTGCATGAAGAGGTCTGGGGCAGCAGGAAAGTGTTTTGGAATAGTCCAGAACATGTATGAGTGCAGTAGGACAGCAGTTAGGTGTGATAGGTGGAGGTGGGACGGCATCAGGGATTAAATCTGAGCCCCTTCCTTTTTGCAATAGGGATACAATCTTAGTTGTTTCAAATTCAGTCCAATTCATTGATATTCAAAATGAAGTTCGCTCAGAGGAACAAAAATAAAGTTAAATATTTAGTCATCTTCAGATTTTCCCCCTTTTTTTCCTTGGGCTTATTGTGGTGGTCTTTAAAAAATGCACTATGCGCAAAAGTAAAAGCATAACCGACCTTTGGAGTTCATCCTCCAGATGCTCAATGAGCCAAACTCTCAAGAGATTTGATGGTACTTCAATCTCTATTTTTCTCTGTGACTTTCAGATTTGTCCTGATCATATTTTGACTTTATTTGGAAACTAATATCCTTTTGGTTGCATGCTGAAGTGTCTATAAAACTGAAAAAAAACGTGTTGTTTAAACAAGAAGGGGGAACATAGCTTCCCTTCCTTGGTAATCCTTCAGCATAATTTCCATTCAGTTCATTCTTTTCATTGGCCCCATTCCATGAATAATAGAGCTCTTTTTCATTTCTTTGTGTCACATAATTCACCACTTCTAAGCATCAATTCCAATAAGCCCAATACACCATGAAGCCCTCTCTACTTTTCATATGGATGAATTCCTCTTACTCCATTCTGCTCTGTTATTTTTATGACCTGAAACGTTTCAGCCCAGAGAGAGACCCAGAGACAACACAGGTAGCTTAGTGCTGACATCTTGCGTTGTCTGCTGCTGACGTCCAAGAAGGGGACGTTGATGCGATGTGACTGCACTCGGTTAGAGATGCTCTGATATACTGGAAATAATGACAATGCCTGCTTTGCTTCTCAAAGACAAAGTTAAAAGAAGTTCTGCAGTTCTCCCTGCTGATAGAAACAGAAATTCAGCTTCTAGCTCCCCCCCCCCCCCCCCCATATTTACGCTATATAGACCTCAAAGGCATATAATCGAAAAAATTGACAGGTTTTATCTGTACCATAAGAGGAGAGTTACTAGCCGTGATCGCATAATCATCCACTTCGGGAAAAGGAGGTGGGAAGGGGGGAGTTTGGTAAATCGTGGATACTCCTTGAGTTATAGAACGAAAGAAAAAAACAGCCAAACTCATTTGCACTTTATCAAAAGGAACAACTGTTTCCAGTGTTTGGGCACAGATGGTACTGCTTCTCGCTAAGGAGGACACAGAGAAAGAGATAGAGGATAAGAAGCATGAAGGCTTCATTGTCGGGATTCTTCAAGCCACTCATCAATTCAATGTACATGTCAAAGTAGGAATTCATTTGAGATGTAGTATTTCCTCAAATATTGGACAAGGGTATTTATTTACACTAATTTGTTGCCTAGGTGTTACAAATTAAGTCGATTGGAAGTGGAGGTTTTTTTTTTGTATTTTGTTCACAGCTTTTAAGTTTTAAAGAGAAGGGAGCAAAGGCACAATAAAACGCCCCCAAAAATTGCCGCAATTAAGCAACAAAGATAGAAAGAAATTTAGTGTGTGATCAGCACGTGTGCTCCTCCTCCACTAAATTTATAAGGAATGAGTGGAAGATGTTCAGTTTATAATAAAAGTGCCTTTTCATACGGCGCAACCCAATCAATTCCGACTCAGGGACATTAAATGCTGCTGTTTTGGTTAACAACATCGATCAAACAGGTTAATTCTTTCAGGTCTGTGTGTGAATGATAAGGCTTTTTTTTCCTGATGGAAAATGGGAGGTGATTATTGGAGGTACAGGCAATCATGTTTTCCATCCCAGCGTGATTGCGTACTTGTGTTGCATTTATTTGGCGTGGCGTTTTGATGGCCGGTGTATCATTTACCTGATGCACTTAGAGGATGAGATAAGATGACCTGGTTGTGCCTCCTAAAGCATACATCCTTACTGGCAAAAACGTTGACTGCAATCCGGTAAGATTGTCTTCCACGTCCATGTATCACTTTACTTAGTCAATCACATTAGAGACATCTAATGAACTATAAATATGTAGAAATGGACTACAAATTTGAAATAATGTTGATTAGGGCTTACAGTGGCTGATGTTGTCATTTGAGCAGTTGCACTCTGGCTGTCTGCTGATTTGAAACTGGATCCTTAATCCTGCCTGCCATTGATTCGCAGGCCGGCTACATTCAGTAATTACATGCTGCTGCCTTCAACATGTCTTGGTTATTGCATCTGTGAATCACATTAGTACATTTATTGAAGGGCTGGGAGTACTGCCTGAAAAGCTTTTTGTTCTCTCTCCCTGAAAGAGCAGCCTGATGGCACTCTGATAAAAAAAAAAAATAAAAAATCCCAACAACAAAGCCATGCAGGAGAAAATCCACTGATAACAATTCAACCTTGTTTGTTTTTATATTTGTTTCTGTAAGCAGTGTTGTAATCTTTTTGCTTTTGTGCATTATATATGGACCAATCAAAGGGTAGGGTCAGTGAGGTGTCAAGGAAATAGTTCACAAATTCGAAAGCTGATACTGTACAAGGTCAAAACAGGGAATAAATCATTCAACAAACAAAACAGTGTGCTAACCCGAGATGTAATATTCTCCTTTTTTTAACAGTAGAGCCAATTGCTTTATTTTTGCTGTCGCCCCCCCAAAAAAAACATTTGGATTAAAACATATGAATATGAGAGAAGAAATCAACAATTTTAGGACATTGAACAAGCCAATCCTCAGACTTAAACCCTAGAGAGGATGCAGTTTACCTGCTAAATAGGAAACCAAATGGACTAACACCCAATACAAACAAGCAAATGATTTACAACTAAATGTACTTGTTTATTTAAATCCAGATGTAAATACCTGGAAATGAAGATTTCTTATTTATTTTTATTTTATTTTATTTTTTTGGGATGTTCATCTGGTCTTATTTTATGAACTATATTTCTGAATATAATTTCTTCACGTCCGCGAGTGCTAATGCTAGGCTAATCACCCATAATGGCAGCCAACGTTGCCCACTCGTTAACATGAACATGTACTGCCATCCCGTGCCAGCAGTTCTTTTGGCACTTTTTCAACCGTTTGAATGCATTCACAAACAGGCAATGAAAAGAAAATAGACTGTGCGTTTCGTAATCTTCGATCACAGCCGTCCTTTAAGCTGCTCCTGTTGTGAAATTATCTTGGCTTTATTGCAAATGACTCGCGGCTGTGTTAGCAACACCGTGACACCCTGCTACGGCCAGCAGGATCTGACACCTCTACCCTCCCCAGAGAGGGTCTTTCCTCATGGACAGGAGACATATTTCAACCCTCTGTGTTCCAAATGAGATCTGACCGCACCGACGGCCTCCGGTGCATATGTTAATTTGCATCATCATTAACATACAGAGGAGATGGACCCGGCAGTAATACTGCTGCCTGTTTCCATCACTGCATGCCATCAACTTCCTTGTTGTTCATTAAAAATTAAACAACTGATGAAGACAATTCTGATCCCCCTTCAAAAATGCCTCACTATGGCCAACCTTCTATTTTGTTGGGCTCTAATATCCTGTTCTGCAAAGCAAGCCTATTGGGCCACAAATATAAACCTAGCTATTGATTGGACGTCTTTTGTAACCTCGAGACACTATGTCGGGAGTGTCATAAACTAAAGAAAAACCCTTGTACAAGGTCCTCTCAGAACAGACCACAAGGTCTCCACACCAGCATACAGCTTGCCCCGGCTCACTCGAAGAAGTCAGAAAAGATGAATGGACGCGGCAAAGATGGAGTATCTGGAGCTTTGCCCCTGCTTGACTTGTGGCAGTTTAGTGTATTAACTTTTGGACACATTTATATTTTTTCATTGACATGCTGGCATCGCTGGGACTTGAGTGGACGGAAGCTTATGATAGCGGAGAGCTTGTTGCGAACAGCTCTCACTGGAAGTTCTTGTAATCTATTCAGCACTCAGGCAACCAGAGGCTGGCATTTTGACAAATTGGACTTTAGCTCACTGTGAACTGAAGGTGAACTGGTTCTGTTTTCGAAATGAAAATAGTATTAATGGTTTCTGCCCTGGATGGTTATTGGTTATTAGTGCGTCTTTCGATGCCCTCAGCAGCTAATGGATGTCAAGTCATGATGGTAATATTGAAATCATCAGTGTGTGAAAGAAAATGTATTAGCTTAAAAAAAAAAATCACATTCATAGGCATTTATTATTTGGATGGATCCGAACTCCCGAGCTTAACTTCTGCACCCAGCTAACTAGTTTGGAATGAGTCAATAGGTTGCAGCCAGGAAATGCAGTACAATTGTCCAAGCAACGTCCAAGCAATTGTCGAAGAACTTACCAGGATCCCTCAGAATGGTACAAAAGTTTGTGTTTCTGTAGAATTGTCTCCTCAGGAATATGAATAAAAAATGTGACTATCAAAATTTGATGCTGGTGTACTGACAGTTTTCTTTGTCATATAGATATTCTCTCCCACCTTGTTGACCATAGAATTGGTATCTTCTCACTGATCTGTGCCCTCTGGGTTTGGATGCAAGGTTGTCATGGTGTTGTATGGTGTGAGCACGTCACCTTGAATCTTTAAAAATTAAACCGTGTTTGAAAAGAGACCTTCCTGGTTGAAGTAAAGGCCTTATTTTGGCTTTCAAGCCAATTATCGAAGCCAATTATCGTCATGTCAAGGATGCTTTTAAGTAGAATAGTCCTGTAAAAGTGATCCCAATTGGTTTTGGATATGTTCCATTGTTTTGCAGATATAATAACATAATAAGATGATTTTTAAGCTTTTCAAGCAATTCTGGTTTTGCGAAATTACCTATCATTACCTTTGACACCGTCTTTTGGTTTTGCTGTGGTCATTGTGAGCTTATGAATATCCCCCATTTCCGCAGAGTGGCTTAACGCAACATTACACATAAAAACAAGACCTAAGTGTGTGAACATTCCCATCTCCAAGAAGGCGAGTAAGCAAATTAAGCGTGTCGGAAAGCTTTAATTCCAAAGGCAGAAGGATTAGGCTGTTTGATGAGCAGATTTAAGGGTGCAGGCAAGGGGAACAAAAAAAGAAATACTCCTGGCCAAGTGTAATCATCTTGAAAATGTTTTTTAAAGCCATCTCGTTTTCCCTGCATTTCACCCCAATGTTTTGCATCCTTAAGATTAACTGCTTTAAGATTAACTGCCTTTATCACACATCTCACTCTTACGTGATCGTCGCTTGATTTTTATTTTTTAATGCCTTCAGCAAATACAATATTTTACTGCACTTAGAAGACTGAGTTGCGTATAACCTCACTCCAAAAACTCAACGTCAGTCAGATCAACCAATGCTTTCTCTTTCCTTGCAGACCTTTCACACACCAAGTCTAGGGGACGAGGAGTTTGAGATTCCCCCTATCACACCTCCACCGGAAATGGAGTCCGGCCTCGGCCTGTCTGATGGCGAATCGCCTTTCCCCACCATGCCGGAGCCTCCGGTCCAGCACAGGGGCTCACTCATCCCTCAGTTCCCCCCTCAGAGCTTGGATCTGCCTTCCATCACAATCTCACGCAACATGATGGACCAGGAAGGACTGACAATCAGCAATGGCCAACCGGTGGTGAGTTTGACTGCCCTTCTACTTCTTTGGATCGACAAAAACGGGACAATGATAATGTTGCATCAACTAAAAAAAGTCTTCATCAAGTTGTTGTACCGTTCCAACAAAATGGCCACCATAGCAACACGCTAATCCCAAAACATTGTTCTGTAAGCTGTAGAAGGCGAAACTCACATTGTTCGAGGTGCGCTAAAATGGTGTTGTCTCATCCCTGACATGAAATGGTCAATTGCGGGGTAGCTGGCAGGCCTGTGAGATTGTTGTCTGAGGTTGGAAAAAGGTGTTCTTAAATGCCACGGTGGGTAGAAGCACTGAGGAGGAAAAATGGAAATGTCAACTGGATGACTGCTTGTCTATTAG
Source organism: Syngnathus acus (assembly GCF_901709675.1). Classification (NCBI taxonomy): domain Eukaryota; kingdom Metazoa; phylum Chordata; class Actinopteri; order Syngnathiformes; family Syngnathidae; genus Syngnathus; species Syngnathus acus. The sequence goes on along the minus strand of NC_051089.1, from coordinate 4,569,963 downwards.
GAAGAAAACGACAGATTCATTTAGCGAAAGGACAAAAGCATGATTGGCCCAGATAATGACGACATTGAGGTGTCGTTCTGAGTAGATACAAAGCCACACTTTTCCTTGTTTTTATCACTGATAAACCTCCGAGGTGTTTTCACGAGAAATGTAAATCGTATTTTTTTGTTGCATCAAACATCTATTGAACATATACGTCACAATAAGATCCATATTTAATTCTTCGGTTATTATGTTTCGTTGTTATCATCACTGATAAACGTCGGTGGTGATATCACTAAAAAGCCAATCTACCGTATTTTTTCAGACCACCAGGTGCACTTGATTATAAGAGTCTCAAGGAACAGGTCTATTTTGGAAATTTCTATATATAAGGCACACTGGGTTGTGCATTGTTGTTTTTTGATCAAATAGTATAAGGATTTAAAGTGCGCCTTATTGTTCGAAAAATACGGGACACAACGCCAGAAATTCTGAAGTCCTCAACCATTTGACGGTTTGAAGTATTGTTTAACTTTTGAGTCATATTTTTTCCTGGTTCCATTGCATTTATTTACATTCCATAAGGGGAGACGGGCTATAAACTCTTAACAGCTCCGTTTCCCTGCCTCCGTGCTCCAGGGCCCACAAGATAATTGCCGCTTTTTTAAAACATCCCGTACAGTAAGTGAGGGCCCCAAAAGGCTTGTGCCTAAAGAATTTTCATTTCACGGTCAGTTAAGCTCGGTACATCTGGAGGAACCTTGACACAATTACATTCCGGACCGTTCTCACGACTTGCTAGAGGATTAGATTTTGATTCCCTGGCATTTATTCCTCCTTTAAGACCATTTGCATGGCTCATGTGTCTGATTGGACTCTTATTTCAAAGCTGAGAAAGTAGGTTGCCGCTCGTTATCGGCCATCGCACATTCTGCCACGGGAAAAAAAAAAAAGATGGTCATTTTCTCCTGAAATGGAATTGATTCCCCAAAAGCTTTGGCACAATGAATATCGTCACTCCTTTCACCTGATTCTTTCTTTTTTTGTTATCTCCAAGAGGAAACTTTTGAAACAAGATAAGTGCCGGTCTCAGTTTGCAGACAGTGATTTACGAGAGCCTGAGAGGGGTGTTTTGTCATTGTTGTCAGCACGCTGATAAAGGAATGACATGCTTATGTACGTGATTACAAGCTCTCTTCTTTGTTATGGCTGCAGGGGCCAACAAATAAACAGCACAATATTACATTTTTCATTTGACTTGTTTGCTTTCTGCTCACTTTGCTCCCATAATTACGCAAAGTGGCTGTAACAGAAGATATGCCATTTATCTACTCGATGCCAGTTTTTAGTGTCAGTGTGAAAACGGCTTTTGATTCTTATTCCGGAGGCGGACAGTTGTCGAGTCGACTCTGTCTTTGTCAGTGTTTATGTAGAACACTGGCACATAAAAAAAATACAACTGATATTACCTCAAAAGACAAAAAAAATTTTTTTTGTCTTTTTTCTTCTGATACTACCAATTGTGTAAGGCTACATCAGGTATGGTCAATCTCTACATAAGGCAAGGTCTCCTAGTTCATATCGGTGCAGGTTCTACAGAAAGGTAAATCAGAAAAAATTGGAGATACAATATTCGCTTTTACACTCATTGAAAAAAAGGACTTATCTGTTTCAAAAAAAAAAAAAAATTGAAAGCCAGGCTGTGAATACAGCAGTTCTGATTTGCAAGAATTTCTATTGCATTGCCAAGTGCTTCTCTAATTCCCCAGTCCTGACTGCTCATGCAGCACGTAGATCTTGCAAATTGTTCACCTTGTTAGGGGCAATGCAACGCCTGAATGCCAAGTCATCATTTATTTAATCCGCTCTCTTAACAAGCTCCAAACTCTCGAAGTTTTTGTTTCCCAGTGTGTTACCATCCCCTCGTTTGTGCTCAAACCCAATCGTACCGGAGGGTACAGCTTGCCAGCGTAGCTTTATTCACAATTTCTTCTCCCACCTCTCCTCTACTGTACAACGAGGGTCCTGGGCTTCTATTTCCAAAGAACACCTGGTGCTTTCGCCATGTCTTGACATGTGCAAGGACACAGAGAAAATTGCCTCAGTCTGTCCTCATATGATTGGATTAAAAACATACAGTAGATGTCTTGTAATGCAATCTCTGTTTACCAATGTCATGTCATTCCACCCGTCCATGTTCTATTATCCTGTTCAGGGTCACAGGACAGCTGGAATTTAGTGTCAGAAGCAGGGGTAATATCCTACCCTGATCACTTGTCAAGAGTATTAGGCACTGAAGTGGTCTCGTAATGTTAGCATCGATGCTAACATAGCATGACAAGTGCCCAATATTACAGCCTGGGTAATGTGTGGATTTGCGTATTTATGGCTAATTTTATATGTTTGAGATTGCCCCAAAAATATTTTACTTAGAGAGGTAATTATTGTTTTTTTTATAATTTGTTGGTCTAGTAACAAAAAGCTAAATAGTGTTAAATGGGACACTCAGAATGTGGACGGGCTGCCATTTGCCCGTCTTTGTTTATTCACATAATAATAATTCATTATGTTTGATCGTCATATTATGTTTTTAAATAAATGCAGTCTGCCCCCAGAGGACTAAAATAGCCCCGCCCCTGCATTGTACCCTTTACTAGTACTCACAATTGTATTTTTCTCATTTAGCTTAAGCACAGTTGCTGAAAATGGAATAGGGGAGGGGCCATGTGTGCTTGTACTCGTATGTGTTTCTGTGTGTGTGTTTTAAAAATAAAAATGATGTCGCCATTTAGAAGCCCAGTAAAGGAATATGTGCAGAGTGCTGATAAACTATCTTTAATAGGACTGACCTTTCATGCTGGCGAAAGTTACTGGGGGATTCATCCACCCATAATTACCATATAGATGATTTTTAGCCCTCTGCTGCCACAGAACATTTCCAAGAGCTCCGCTCATTGATTGAATGGAAATTGAACTTGTTAACATTCTTTTCAGTGCTCTTACAGCTTAGCACATGCGGGCACTGTTCATAAACTCTTCATCAATTCAGATTTTCTATTTCATTTTTCTGATATCTTTGTTGAAATTGTATCGCACGTGTCATCCGAGCCCCGAAAGATGACATTCATTTTATTGCTGTCATTCTGCAATAGAAATGCAGTAAATAAGTCATTTTCCTCTTCCTTTCTCAGAGGTTATGTGAGGGATATTGCAAAGTGGATTAACATCTATTGATTAGAGACATAGTATCTTGTTTAGCTGCTGAGAGCCGGAGATAAGGATTTATTTGCCGATTTACGACAACTATCAAAACATCTCGTCAGGAGTGCTGACAATACCGTAATCAAAATGCAAACGAGAAACGGCAAGGCCGTGATCTATTTGCGTGCGACTGTGAGCAAGATGATTCGTTAGCCTTTATCGTCGCACGCTGATTCCAATTCGACACACTGCATTCACTGTTCAAAAACATATACCATTGTGAACTTTTTTCATTATATGCCTCAAAAGTAAAAAAAAAAGAAAAAATGGGAGGTTAGCAAAAAACAAAAAATATATGGAAAATGTTTACCTTAAAATAATAGAGACAAGTAAAGTAAAATTAAGTATTATATAAAAACAAAAATACTATCTGCCCATGTAAAAAAAAAAAAAAAAAAAAAAAAAAAAAACAAGGTCACCCCTGAGCATAAAAGTTTGCCATCTCCAGTTTAAGGTTGTTTCACTGCCAAAGTTTCACTAACATTTAACAGAAAAAAATTCTCAATGCTTAAGAAGCATTTTGAGGTAATCAGCATATTCCAAACAAACGGCGCAACGGCTCATTGGCCGGTCTGCATCGTTGCCATACAGATGGCCGCGACTAATGAGCTCAGCATGCGTCTTTTTATGGCGCAAACGGCAACCCGTCATGTTTTCAGTAATGACAAAAGCACTTGGAAGTGAGGTGGCTATGCAAATATGCTCACAAGCTTGTCCATGTTTTTTTATTATTTAGGAAAAAACAAAAGATTTTCTCACCGCATCTTCCTGCCACGAGTAAACGGACACCTTCCATCGCTCCCCACAAATTGTATTCATGATAAGAGAGAAGTGACAACAATATGTTGTATCCTTAAAAAGCTGTTACAATATTTCAGCAAGATGGGCGAGTTCAATAGAGCCTCATGCGTTGGTTTATGATGTGTTGATTTAGGTGGAGATTGAGATTCTGTCGCTGAATACCAGATGGACTCAGCCAAAAGGAACAAATCACCTTCTTGTGTTGCGCTCACATCTCCTCCTCTGTTCCATGTCAGCTCTCTGATCTGGCAACCCTTAGAGACGCCTGCTGGTTTCTACCGAGTTGCAATCAATGCTAACCTGTGTAAACATGCACCTTGCATAAGGCACTTCTAAGAATATGCGGTTTCTTCCCAAAGACTCTTTTAAGGCTCGGTAGTTCGGTCTCAAAGACTCTTTGAAGAGTCTGTTGTTACAAGACCCAGTTGTTTCATTTTAAAGCATCAAAAAAAATCTTTCAAGAGCTTGTTGTTACTTGAAAGATAATATACGACTCAGTTCTGTTAAATGCAAACTCAATGTTCCCTCTTAAATGCAATTCCAAGAAACAGTTCATGAGTCGATTTTTTTTCAAACGCTCAGTATTCCTCAAGTATCTCCTGAAAATCAATTGTGCCTTCTCAATCACAAGAATTTATTGTTCAGTCTTAAAGATCATTCCTGATTCTGGATTACCGTGATTGCCGTTGACGACATCCGCGCGTAGAGAATGGTTAGCAGTGATCATTGATTGTACCATATTGTTGCAGGTATAAACGACTAATCATTTTGTACATGTAATGAAGAAGCTGTGGCACAAAAACAAAAATTTGAATACAAAAACATTTTACTTTAAGTCAATCATTTTGTATAACATGCGCATTGTGGCACTACCATCTAACAATCCACCATCCATTCCTCTTGAACGGAGACACTTGAGCTGCAGGCATAGCAACTTAACATCAAAACAGAGAATCAATACTGCATTACCGTGTAAACAATGCCTCCTTTTCCATTGATGTCACTGACAGAACGTTGGATCGGCTCATATCCGCCAGTACGCAACCAACCCAGCTATGCTGATGAAATCCATCGCCAACATAAACGGCCCCAACGGGATGATCTCACGGAATCAGCTGACCACCATCAACCAATCGCATCTCAACGCGCAGCTGAACCTGAACATGGGCGGCGGCAACATCGCCCACACTTCGCCATCGCCGCCGGCTAGCAAGTCTGCCACACCGTCTCCTTCCAGCTCCATCAACGAAGATGACCAGGACGACGGCAACAGGGTGAGGAAGTCATCAGATGTCTGCGAAAAAGCTTAAATCTATATGTATATTTACAAGCCACAGCCCTGAGCAACATCTATCCTCTATTATTTTAGGTTGTGGGCGAAAAGAGACCGGCACCCGTCGATCCCACGAAAAAGCCCAAGACCCCCAAGAAGAAGAAGAAGAAGGATCCTAACGAACCTCAGAAGCCAGTGTCGGCATATGCCCTGTTCTTCAGAGACACTCAGGCCGCTATCAAGGGTCAGAACCCCAACGCCACCTTTGGCGAAGTGTCCAAGATTGTGGCATCCATGTGGGACGGTCTTGGAGAAGAGCAGAAACAGGTACGTCTAACGGAATATGAAGTTTCTACTGACCCTGCAGTATGCAACTTGCAACATCTTTTGTCGGTCTTCATTCCATGCCTTCCGTGTTACAAGAAAAATCTCGTCGCTCATTGATCTCTGTTGTGGTGTTATTTCAGGTGTACAAAAGCAAAACAGAGGCTGCCAAGAAAGAGTACTTGAAGGCCTTGGCAGCATACCGCGCTAGTCTGGTGTCCAAGGTCAGTAATTTCTCTCCTTATCCTAAAAACAATTGCATCGTGAAATCTCGGATGATTGATTCGTCGGGTTTTTTTGCGGGGTCCAGGCTGCGGCAGAATCTGCAGAGGCCCAGACGATCCGGTCTGTGCAGCAGACTTTGGCCTCCACCAGCCTCTCTCCGGGCTTGGTGCTGCCCTCTCCGCTCAATCAGCACCCCTCCATGCCCTCGGCCTCGCAGGCTCTTCAGCAAGCCCTACCCCGAGCCATCGCCCCCAAGCCTCTGCAGATGAGAATCGGGGGCAATCAAATCGTCACCTCGGTCACCGTTTCCCACCAGAACATGTCCCCAATGCCGCAAATGCTCGGTCAGATGGGCTCCGGCGGGACCATGGCGCACTCCTCGGTTGTGTCGCAGATGAGCCCGCCCATGCAGCAGCAGCAGCAGCAGCATACCATGCAGCAACAAATGCAGCAGCACCTCCAGCACCACCAGATGCAGCAGCAGCAGATGCACCACCAGCAGATTCAGCAGCAGATGCAGCATCAGCACTTCCAACACCACCTCCAACAGCAACTCCAACAGCACCACATCCAACAACAACACCACCACCAACAACAACAACAACAACAACAACAGCAGCAGCAGCACTTGCAAATGCAGCACATGCAAATGCAGCAACAAATGCATCAGCAGCAAATCCAACATCTTCAACAACACCAGTCCCAGTGTTCCCCGCCGCATCACTCTCCTGGAACGCCCCATTCTGTTGGCTCGGCATCTCTCGGAAGTCCTCAGCCAGCCCCCCAGCAGCAGAATCCTCCGCCGCCGCAACACCCCTCCCAGGCCCACACGCAGGTCCTTTCCCAGGTCAGCATTTTCTGAACCAAAATTCCTTCAAGGACATTAGAATAAAAGCATCAGTCCAGGTTGCTTTTCAGCGTTGCACTTAACAAGTGTCACAATTTAGAATGTTATATCAAGAAGAACTGGTGTCCATTGTTATAGACGGATATGCACTCGCGTGGAAATGTGAGGCCAAAGGGGGAGAGGGCTTGATGGGGTTTCGTCCAAGCTAGGACACCGTTTACAGACACTCCCTAACTTACGAACAAGTTACATTCCAGAAGACTGATTGAAGGGTACGTATTTCTCATTTTTTACCATATTTGTTTCAAATCAGTTAAATACAACTTTTAATAACAAATAGCTCGACTTCAATACCGTCAACTTCATAGTCGGTGTCATCCAAGGTTTTGTTAGCGGGTTTCTTCGTGGTGTCAAATCTCATGGGGATCATTTTTGTCTTGGTAAATCCATCAGTTGCTAAAATCTGTAAGTCCCGTTGAAACCTATGAGAATATATCAATGTTGGGAATGGAGAACTTTCTCTGTAAGAAAAAACATAATACGCAAAATTCAGTCTTGTGGAAAAACCATATAATTTTTTAACCTTTTAACTATTCGTGTCCAAAATATATGGGAAGCTTAATGTTCGTAAGTAGGGGGGTGTCCGTACTCGTTTGTGGTGTCTTTCCGTTGTTATTGGGTATGCCATGTGTCTGTCACTGTTTTTATTTAACGCTAAGCTTTATTTATAAGGGCAGGGGCGACAACTAATGGACAAACGCGAGGGACTGAAGCAAAGTCAGGACTTTGGCTGGACTGGTCCCAGGTTTGGGGGACATTTAAAGACCTGAAAGATCGTTTTTCTGTCTCCATGTTGTCCGAGTGTAGCTGTTATCTGCTGTATGTGTTTTTGTAGTGTCGGGGTTGCTACTGCCTGAACCCACTCCCTCAAATCCCAATCCTCCTTGATTACTTTTCCCGTCAGTTGTTTAACAATTAAATTATGTCTTTTATTTTTCTCTAACGAAAAGGGGATATTTTATAATCCATTTCTCCAGGCGGACGCTTTGGGGGGAAACAAATGTGATGTATTTTTAATGTGATGAAAGATTAAAAAATAATAATAAATAAAACAAATAAAGCAGAGCCAATCTGCTGCTGCACTGCCAAAGCCAACTGAAAAATAATTAAAAAAAATAAAATAAAAAGGCATTGGAGGTATTTTTGCCAGCTGTACAGTCGACCCTGAAGTTACAAACCCACAAAAATTAATGTACATTTTTTTCATATCGCTTGTAAAGTTTTAATAAGTGAGGCTTTAATGAAAACATTGTTGAAATGACCTGTGGATTGCTATATCACAAAATGCATTTTCTGCTCTTTTTCTACTTTTTTTATGAGTTACAATAGCAACAATCAGTTTTTCTTTTTACCTTCGCTTTGCCATACAAGTAGACGAGTCATCGACGCATCCAGAGACATTCCATCACATTCTAATATGACAGTAGCCATATTTTTTTTTGTATGAAGTATTATATATTTGTGTGTGTTCAAAATTAAACTATCAATCGCAAATATTTATTTGATGGGATCCCTTTTGTTTCAGGAGTTATTATGCCTTTTATCTTATTGTTAGCTACTGAAATAAACACTTATGAAAGTGAATGAAGCCAAACTGTTTGACCCATTTTTGTTTGTGATAAATGGTCGAACTATCAATAAACTAAGATTACTACACTTCTTCCCCCACCTTCAGCACCAACACATTTGGTACCAAATGCCCCGCCTCTTAAATGTACACAAAACTAATATGCGTAAGATGTAGTTTTTATATATATATAAACTGTAGAATCCGCTCTGCTTCCGTCACGCTAAACGTTGAATAAAACAAAGTGAAATTGCATACTGCGTGCAACCAAACGTAAATTCAAGGTAGGCGGGTCCTGGCGAATAACCGCCCACCTATACTGGCTATTGAAAGGAGAAGAATATATATATATATTATTTTGCTTTCATTTTGTGTTAAAATACATGTACAAAAAAAAAAAAAAATATGTGAGAGGGTCTCCCCAAGGTTTATCCCCACGATAAACAGGTTTTTGCTGTATTTTTCGGCAAGGTAGCTTTATTTATATACTGCAAACCAGAACAATGAAACCCATTTACAATAAAAGACCTTAAGCATAGGGAAAATTATTTACACTTGGCGCTGAATTCAATTCTGTTGACCACATAATCCATTCGCTTGCAGCACAACAGCTAAATGCTGCTTCACCAAGTTAAATTTGAACTCTGGGCCCCACTAATTGACCCGAATCTGCAGACCTCAGAGCCCTACTAGATTTATATTCCATTAGCATTTCTTTAATGTAATTAGAACTTAAGCCATTCAGCAATTTATAGACCACTCAGATGATGTGAATGCTCTTGTCAGTTTCCGTCACATTTATGGACGTCATTTGGTGGGGTTTTTTCGAGGCAAGGGCAGCACGGAACTGCTACTTGTCTTCATCATAATAATAACACAGGCTCCTCCCCCCACTGCTATTTCATTCTGCCTTCAGAATAGCTTCATTTCCAACATGTCCCCAAGGCTTGGAAGAAGGAGGGGGGGCATCGGGGGTCTTGGCAAACAATAATTATCTTATATTCACAATAGGCTGGCCAGAAAGGGCCCTTTTCCCTTTCTTTTTATGTCTTCCAAAGGAAACTAAGGGGATTTCAATTTACAAATCAGCGGTGTGAATTGACTCTGATTTCAATACGTTTCTAATTTGTTTTCTTTTTAGTGTGTGTGTGTCGGGGGGGGGGGGCTCAAATAAAAAGGCCAATTTCTTTCACCATGATTAGTGAAGAGGCAAGCACACAGACACAAAAAACTCTTATGATGTGATGAAAATTAAAAGAGCCAGGGCGCGTGAGTTGAATGTCAATGCAGGATCGAGAGAGCGAGAAAGAGGATTGAGGAGCTCCGGTGTCCATGGCGACCGAACGCAAGCTTTTAAAAAACACACAATAATGAGCCTCTGGGAAATGGCTGTTATTATTATTCCGAGCGGATTCACAGCCGAGGCCCCATAAATAATGCATGGAAGAGTTCTTCACTGCTCCTGGAAGCCCTCAGAGCTGAGCCGATCAGTGTGTGGACAAATATCTCACAGCCGCCCGAATCAAAAGGTTACGGCTCCATTTCAAAACACTTCATTTAGCGGAGGAATAAATGCACTTCCTTCTCAATGCCTGACTCCACATAATTTGACTCAACCAAGTAAATATCAAACAAGAAATAAAATCACCATCACTGACAATCTTGTGTACTAAAGTATATGTCGCATTTCCATCAAACAAGTGGTCCACGTTCCAGTTGGCACATATATATATATATATATAGTACATATAGATACAGATATATAAATATACATAGATATATAGATATCTTCTCTTCTTGACTATTTCTGACAGAGTTCAGCTGTGATTTGCACAGGGGCAACTGGCTTGTCCAAAAAAAAAAAAGAAAAAAAAGCTGAGTTAGCAATGTTGCAATGAAGTTTCTCGGTGAGCAAGCAGGGCGACGGGTGGGCGTAGGCCTGGTGGTCAGATGGTCGGTGTCAGCAGGGCTTTTGTGGCGATGGCATTGTTTATGTGCGGCGGACGGGAAAGCGACAAAAGAGTCAAATAAATGATTAAAATACAAAATCCCTTTGCTTGCACATCTGATTCTGCACTCAGTGTGACGGGGGGGGGCATAATTAGGTCATCCTGAGATTGTATTACTTACAATGACAGACCCTATTCTGTCAAAAAGCAGCCGGGGGGTTATTTACTCAACTCTAGTAATTACCAGGCATTTATTGAAGGGATGAGTAGAATATAGTAGTTGCACAAATCATCTTGATGTGAAATTACACGTTCTTAATCAGTTTTCAACACTTAATCAAAATCATATATTTTAGTTTTACGATATATTCATATGGGATACGGCATCCATTGAAGCTGAGGCCACCATAGGAAAATACAGTCGTAGTTCTGTTAGACTATGTATCTGTTATTTGCAAGGTATTTATTGGACTAAGGCTTTTATTTGTTCAAATGCATGTTTGGGCCGATCGATACTAAGGATGTGGGCTCACCTGTTTTGGAACCATTGAAAATAAATAAATAAATAATAAGATAAATAAAAAATAAATAGAGTAATGTGGGAACATTACGGGTGTGGTGATTGATAGTGCTCTAATATGCTTCATCCTGTTGTTAATGAGAGCAAACAGCCTCGCTCTCCACAGAGTAGTTCAACATTAACGCACTCAATAAAAGGCAAGATATACGGCTGTGCCGCTCATGTTTCTCCTGCACTTTAAAATATCACTCTGGGAAACCGCAAAAAAACAACATGGTTCTATCAAACCAAGGCTCATCTCTGTCCTATTTATTAAAAATTAGCCATCAATATCTGTAGCAGTATCAATGGCACTATCTCTATATCTTATTGAAATTATATTTTGCAGATATGTTCCAGTAGAATAAACCTGACGCATCCACTTACAGTAAGTTACAAAAAATATGATATAAAAAAAAGAAATACTGCGAAATTACCAATACCCGGTCCAATTTACATCACTCGTCATGCCAGATTTGCGCCAGTCACGAAAACAGAGGCCGATATATTCCAGTTTTGGACACCATTTGCACAAACCCAGTCTAGTTGACCGTGTTTTGGAATTTGGCAGACCGAACTGTGGCATGCTGGGCATTCTGGCAGCACAAGGGCCTTTTCCTCTACACTCACAGACGCATCTGAAATTTTGGTGACTGAAAGTAGTCGAGACTTTAAACCAGCTCTGTATCTTCTTGGTGTCGTATCGATTCCAAATGTAGCGTAGAACCGCCATTCCATCCGCACTTTATCATCCCTTCCTTTTTAACGCACCTCACTTGGACTGGTAATCATAAAAGCCATTAAGTTGGCCAACATGTTTCTATGGAAACTCAATTGCTTAAGCACGGCAGCGGTGATAGATTACACAAAAGCTCGCCGTGTCACATCCAATTACATCAAGGCCTGGCGTACTTGCCATTACGCCACCACTCGCCGTGATAATCGATACGTATGGACGATGCCCGCCGAGTTTCTCTCTTTCCTCCATGTCGTGCCACAAGAGGCAGGTGGCGCGGAGACACCATTGAAAAGTTGCCCCTATTCAAAGCAAACTCCTCCAACGCTCCATTCATGCATAGCAAAACACCATCTGCTCCTGTTTTGCCCCCCGGCAATCGCAGCTGACCGAGAAAAAAAGGAAGAAGAAGAAGAAGGGGGGGAAGAAATCTATGATAACAGCTGTTGCCAAACAAAAGGTGGGTGGGGGGAGGAAAAGGTTAGAGATGAGCAATAATGACTCATTTACGCTGTATGCTCTGTAAACATTTCATGTTGCGCTGTAGGAGGGATTCTTAAAGGGGTGAGCAAGTGAGCAAAGATGATGTTTCAATTGTTTTCAAAGGCGATGTAAATGAATGAAATGATTTCAAATTGGCATTTAAAAAGCTATGTAAATGTATTGTTTGGATTATCGAGGCCCCACCCCAAATATTATGCAATGATTCAGAAGGTTTGATGCCCGCTGGGATATTTTTATGTCTGACATTGACCAAATATGTCCACAGAGCTAAGAATCGGCCAGATTGTGTCCTGATCAAATTCTCAAAAACCGTGTTTGAGCGAACCGTCACACTGCCGGTCCAGAGTCGCAATCGGTTTGGAGATTGGTTTGCGCTGATACAAAAAAATCAAACACCTGTCGAGAATTTTGTTGTTCAGCTGTCTGTCTTCTTCATCTTTGTCTTCTTCAGCTCACAGTGAAAAAAGTGCTGAAATATTTGGACATTCAAAACTTTAGCAAAAGTCAAATGAAGTTCACCTGTGAAGGTTAGTGTGTGTTTTACGTTCATCCTAAAATTTCATTCTCAAGCTGAATATTGAAAAATTGCGAGTTGTGTCTTGCAACATCATGTCTCAACATTTGCATTTCGTTTCTTCGGGAATCACAAAAGTTAGTTTTATCAGGTCACGCATTCGTTGGTGAGCGTGTTGGCGCAACAAATCACAAACCGACGCCAGCTCCAGACGCACATGAGCGATTTGTTTCGAGCGTCAGAGTGGACAGCTGCGATGCGAGACCTGGATAGTGTACAGTCGACGACGCAAGACAGACTCCTGCCATGCTCCATTAGCGAGCATTTGTCTGGCAAAGCTCTTCCAATTCTTGTGTGTGTATTTTTTTATCAGTTTACTGCCCAGCCCATCTTCATTAGCTCTTCACTGCGAAGAACAAGTATGTTTCTGTCAAAAGCATGAGGGAATTGCACAAGGGGGGGGGGCTTATAGCGCTGGGCTCGTATATTCATTCTGCTCTCAGAGTGAGCCATTGTTTGAGTCCTCTCTTTGTTCAGGGGACAGGGGCCAGCCAAAGGGGAGTGTGGGGGTCCCATGCACCTTGTGACCTTTCTGTCCTGGAAGTCCATATAACCTTTTGTTTGTTATTACTCAAGCGCCTCAAAGTTCTGAAGTTCTGGGTTCAAATTTATATGGTCTACCTGGGTGGATGCCAGTGTGAATATTTATTGACAACCAGTGTGGGGGGTATCCAGACCCTTGCCCCAAAATCACTCTAGTAACAGTACCCCATGACCCTAACGAAAAATTCAACCAGCCCAAACTTTGATCGTAAAGATTGCAAACCGATTACAGCAATTACATTTGAGTTTAATACATTTCAGGTGATCACAGTGAAGACTAAACCGAACCCCAATGCCCCGCCCCCTCCCTCCCGGACTGCGTGTTCAATAATTCGTCCATCTTCTTTCTGGGGTGGGTGGCTGACGTTGGCTCTATTCATCAGCCCACGTTTTTATGTGCTAATGTGGTGTTGCCAGTCACAAACAGCGTCATCCATCACCATCGTTTTGACAAGCCACACATAGCAACACCCCCGAACCGCCATCTTGAATCAGGCGGGGGGTACTTTGGCCCAATGTCAATCTTTTCAATCTGGTTATCAGCTGTGAAGGGTTATTGTAAATTTCAGAAAATCTCCACAAACACCAACATCAGACCTTTTTATTTCTGGTCCTTCAAACGGGAACCACTTTGCCCTTGCTTTCAGATGAGATTTTCTCCTTGAAAGGAGCTGTAATTTCAATCAACTGCGTAATGTTCTTCAGGAGGAACATGAAGGTACTGTCCTTGTAGATAATAGCATGATGCATTAAAGCAGAACTAATGCATAGCAAGCCAAGAACAAAGTACAGTTGCAATCCAGGGACTGTCCCCTTTGTTCTTTCTATCGATTAAATTGCTTACAAACGTTTTGTGTTTTGGGCGGCGGCGTATACGAGGTGGTTTGCAGATCTGTGTTTCAGTTTCTTTTCGGATCCTCACTAATACTTACTCGACACAGATTCTACGTCTACTGATTTATGTGGAAATTGAAAAACCCGAAATACAAACGTCAATCATACTTTTCACGTTAGAGTCCAAAGACGATATTCATGATCAGGTAGCGGTAATACGAAGAAGCCTCGATCTGTACTTACCGTAAATCATTGCGCTGGCAGTATTCGTCGAGTTGTCGGTTTGACGACTCCCTTTGACCTTTCTTCTAATGACGAGAGCAGAAGTGCTCTTAAAGAGAAGCATCCTGGAAAATAAATGAAAAAGGCCTCTTAGTGGAAAGGTCAAGACACATGTTTGTGTGACGTGGCTTTTGAAAAACACATCAAGACTTAAAATAGGCAGTTAAACCACACGTAAGTGTGATATCTTTTTTTTACATTCCTTCGAGCATAATTAGACTTTAGTGGATTTCTCTCAGTCAAATTTGGCAGGCGGGTGTTGACCCTTTGTGCTTTGCTAGCTTAAGCGTCACTCACAGCCTCTTCTTTACTCGAACGTATTATTGCCATTTGGTAGAATAAAGGTAATATTATATATATATCTGTGACACTGTTGTCGTCTGAAATTCCTTCAACTGCTTCTTAATGCAGAAAAATACATAATGTTATGTTTGTTTTTGTCCCTCAGGAAGCTAATATATAGGACAAAATGGTCAACATTAATGGTGTCGGTCACCTGGCGCAAACAATCTCCCGAGCGACTCCACAGTGAATTATAAAGATGATGGATGAGTGCAGAGTAGCAAATCTCCAGAGAGGGAAAGGTCACAGTAGCTATAAACCCATTGCGTCTGTTAAAAAATAGAGAGAGAGGAAGAGAGAGAGAGGGATGGATTCCTTCAATTGTTGCCCACTTTCTCCTATTTTTCCCTCCTTCTCCATTGCAAATTTTCTCTCTCTCAGCTCCGATTGCGAGCGAGCCAGATGATTTTAATTTTCTATTTTTGCAAGTAATAAACATTGACATGAGAAGGAGCCCCGGGCAAGAGCTCTAATGAGAAAATGAAATTAGTTTTTCAGCTGACTGATCAGAAACATTTCATACATTATAATCAAGCATTTATTTGATGTGATTTGTTTTTGTGTGTTTTTGCCTTTAATGTGTGCCCGTGGCTGTGTGTGTGTGTTTGTGTGTGTGCATGTGTGTGTGTGTGTGTGTCGAAATACATTATTCATGCATCTCTTTGCCATGCTACCTTCTTGTTATTGCTCGAACACGCTGCAGCTCATGACATTTTACAACCTTTTCTACCACAACTAGCTCTCTCGCTATATGTGACTTTTATATGGTTGTTATTTTATGATGGTGTCAGCCAATTACAGCCAGCAATGTAAAGCAGTGATGACAAAAACATATTTGATGTCTATTAGATTATGTCCACAAAAGTTTGAATAGCCCGCCATATGAACATTTCCTTGCTTCTGAAATTAGAACTGACATGGAAGCCCGCCCAATGACTGCAATTAGCAAATCAGATTATTATGTCTGAGCAAGAATATGCTCATATTAAATTACGTTCATTTCATCTGATTTTTTTCCACAATTCTTTTGTGGTATTTTTTTTCCCCCTATCAATCACCACATTTGTTCATCTCCTCAAATTAATTAAAAATGCATCAAACTGTTGCCTTCAGTTTGATCATTGTAGTCTTGTAAGCCTTTATTGTTGCATGGCCTTTGAATAAGTTTTTTTTTTTCGTATAGTGCCCTAAGGCTGAAGCATCATGTTCATTAGCGTGCGCTTGTTGTTGCTAACCCTGTTTGGATAAGAGCTCGGATGACGGCAATCTGCTTCTCATCTCTCTCTGCTAGCACTGAGAGAAGAAGAAATATTGCTTTTATGTAACATCACTCACTTGATCAGCTCGAGAGAACATTCTGTTTTATCGTTTGGCTCCAAGCTGAAAATTATTTAGCTGCTGTTTGATTAATAAAGATAAAGGAGATGACATCATTTCAAATCAAATTCTACTAAACTGTTCACAAGCATGACATTTTGGAAGTTAGAAGTTAACCACTGTAATAAAACTAAAGATATAATTTCTAACTGCTATATTAGTTTAGTATGTTCACTGGGGGATATCAGGGGCGGAGCTACTTGGTTGGCAGGGGTGGGCATGGCCACCAATATTTACTCTCTGGTCACCCCCTTAACCATCTGTTTATGATTGGGTTAATTTGGAAATTATCTCAGGACGGACATTGAAATTTGCCCCAATGCTAAAATAACCAATTGTTTTATACTAGTTTGAGCATGACTCTTTATTCGACTTTTTCTCGTTACGATTTACACTATCTATGTAAACCGTGCAAATTTTTGTAAACTTTCCAAGGTGTGCTACTGAGCAATTTTTCGGGGTTATTTTCGCAACCAACTTAACTCGGATACAAACGTTTCCCCAAATTTGTGCCCAAAACAGCGACTCATTTGTTGCAACAATTATAACCGTCTGTTTCAAGGGCGCATTTGCACTACCCAACTCAAATCACATAACTTGAATTTGCGGCCATGAATGTATCACATTGAATATCATCCATACTTCGATAATGCACTTTTCAAAACACACACACAGAGCTTATTGTGTCAGCCCACACAGTCACAGCTTGTTCCCACAAAATGAAAAGAATTCTGTTGTGTATGCGTTTGCGTGTATCCCAGAATAGAAATGAATAGATTTGAGAAAGAAAAGGTACAGCATGTGCTAGTTGGCGAAATGTAATAAAGTTGCTTTTATATTTAGCTTAAGAGAGATATTTGATGTGTTCAAAATGCTGACTTTATCCTCTATATAGGTTGGAGTTAACTTGACTGATACTAGGGAGGATTTGTTATTTCTAGTCCGGCTGATCTCAGCTTCAGTTTAAGCTTCACTGTCCCTTTGAGGCTTCTGCTGTCATACAACGTCCGTGCTTTTAGCACTTTCCTGAAAATAATAATTGGTTCATTTGAGCTAATTGAAGGATGATGGAAAAAAAGCATCCCTTTAAAGAAGATCCATTGTGCACTTCAGGGACTCATCTACTTGGCTGTCCTATTTATTGTGTGCGTTAACATACACGGACATGGATTTACTTGTCTCGCTTGTCACGGCTATGAAGGAAGAAGGGGATGATTAATGATGCAAGTTTCTCTTGAAAGTGCCATTATGGGGAATTATTCAGCATTGCTACCTCGGCCATCAACTGTCTTCTCACTTGCTTTGAACGGAAAATGACAATTTGTTTTCTCATGTGAAGAACACTGAAAATGATTTTGTTTTTATTAGCAGTTGTTTGACAGGAAGTCAAAATTGAGAGTTTTTTATTATTTATTTTTTCAGTGGACCTTTTTGCACACCAAATTTAAAAAGAATTAAAGGAGTGTTCACACCCACAACAGCGCAAAGTGCCCTTTTTGCGTTGGTCTGAGAAAATACTCAAACTTGGCTCGCCTTCATGCAGGGTTAGACTACTTGCTGGTTTATTATTTTTCCACTCAAACCACTCAGTCAGGTGTCTTTTATATTGTTTGGCCTTGGTGGAGGTCTACAAGCCATTCTGGTTTATAGATGCAACAATTTGTTGTTTTCACCTTACTTCTGAGTTACAGTTGTTGCCTAAAGCATCAGGTGAAGAATTAACTCTCCTTCCTTTGCTTCGTTTTTATTTGTGGTTGTAGTTTTTTTTTTTTTTTTGCTTGCGGAGAGGCTCATTTCTCCACTCCGCAGTGTTCCATGAGTAAGCGTTCTCTCCCGGGAGCTGATGTTTATCCTAGGATCTCAAATTCCAACCTTCCCTAACAGGGCATAGCTGACCTGGAAGAGTACAGATGCCTTCTTTCTTCCTGCAGCTCCAATCTCATAGGACTTTCTATACACATGAAGCAGCTTGAAGAGATTGCAAAGAGTTGCTTTTTTTTTTTTTTTTTCTTGCAAGGGGAGGTGTTGAGACGCTGTTTGCATCTTAATAACGTGTCCGCTTTATCCTCGCTACTGTATCCAATTCACTTCTATTGATTTCTTCTTCCCTGCTTTAAATCAGTTGATAGCTTTGTAGACTTAAATGTGCTTGGCTGGACTCCCAAGTCTTCTCTGTTTAAATTTGTAGAGGTGCGCTTTAAAACTGGAATGCAATTTACGGTTAACCACTGTTGACGTAAAAAACGCTAAACTGTGTATGTCATTTTTGTAAATGTACTCATACTTTTACTTATTGTACATTGCATTAAGTGCAAAGTGCCTTTAGTGTCAGTAAAGCAAGCACTGTATCCAATTTTTGTTTTTTTATTCATTAATTTAAATCGGTTTTGTGCAATGTGTGCTCGTCCTTTGTGTGAGTACACGTGTGAACACGTTGAAGGTGTGCTTTGGAAAAGACGAGGCAAACAGATGATATCATGCAGTTTTAAGCTTAATCCAAACACATTAAACATATGTGTAACAGTCACGGTCGTGGGGGGGGTGGGGCAGTAAATTCTTCAGTCTTTTGTGTGCTGTTTATTGACTGAAATGCGTCACTGTAGTTACAGAAACCTTAAACAAAGCCAACAAAGGGGCAGGTGCAATTTCCTTGTCTCGTTCACATACTCGCGACAATGTGTGCTAATATATGAGTTTGGCAATCACTCGCTACACTGAAAAAATAAATCACAATTTGTATTTTGGGGGTTAAACAATCAGCTTTGAAATGTAAAATATTGACCTTTAAAGCAACAATTTTAGCTGGATGCTAATAGAACAATGTTAGTTAGCGCAGCAAAACAAGCCAGTTGCCAACAGTTCTGTAAATTATAGCGTCTTTATTTTGTTAAGCGGCCGCAAGGGAAATTAACTTAAGCTACTTCTTGACTTAAGCGCTAACTAACTAACAAGATACTTGAGAGAAAAAAATGGAGGGAAATTGATAATTTAGACATTAACTCACTTTGCCAATTGGTGACAGCATTTGTGATTTACAACTTTTAATTGGTTTGTTCATTTCTTCAAATAATCTTAGCTTGCAGCCGGTTACGTCAAGTCGCGGATAAACGACTCAATTAAGCGTCCTGACTTTCTTCTACAACGCAGCTGCTCGGCCCTGAAAAGGACAAGAAGCAACAAGTCAATAAGCACGGTTATGACTCTTCATCCATTATTGACGCTGCACGGCTGCTTTTGTGTGGACCCACGCCAGCCTACGATCTTGTCCACTTGTTTTGTTCCACAGGCAGCAGGTGGCTTGCGTTGTGTTCTAGTTTTTCTTTTCTTTTTTGGATTGTTACTTGTGAATTTGAGACTCATTTTGGCACAGTAGCGCCATCCCGGGAGACGACGAGCTTCGGGTTTCTGCGTCGTGATCTTGTTGCACGTTTATTGTCAGGAAAACGGTTGCTAAACTTTATCAGCCACACACCCACTTTAACATCAGTCAGAAAAGCTTTTTTCTTCAGTTTTTAAGCCACATAATTTCATACAAAGTTGCCGAAACCCGTTTTAGCTAGTTTATATTGCAGTCAAAAATGCTACAATGGCAAATTTGGGGCACTGCAAATGGAAATCTGTAAATTAGATTTTTTTTTTTGCACCATACTTTGGGAATCACTATGATTGGATTCTCCTTTTTTCCTACTCCTTCATACAAATTCCCATGTTGTGTAACCCTGTGCAGTTTGTTATGACAGATTTTTTTTCTCATTTGACAAGCAGAAAAAAAAAAAGCACTACTCATTTACTTCAAGTACGCTTGGCCTTAACAGCTGCAGTAAAAATGCAAACATCTGCTCATTCGGGATTTATTCTGGAAGCCTTTAAAATCTTTGGCAGGTAGCTAAATTACAGGTTTGCTTGAGAAACTTGTAAACTTAAATATACTGCGCCATACACATCCCAGCCTTTTCTTTTCTTATACAATAAGAAATTGTATGGCCGGGATAAGCCGCTTTGCCTCTAAACGTGTCATTGAAAGGCCGTTGTAAAGCTTGAATTATTTATCACTGTGAGAGCGTTTACACAAGATTGCTTAAGGCAATGATGACAGGACACAGACCTCAACATTTGTGCAATCAACGTTGATAGTTATTGTGATTAGTTAACCAAAAACCGTCTTCGAGATCTTTTACACTCGCAAATGCTCAGATTAATTCTTAATACTGGTTTGAAACTTTGGTTTGACAGGCTGATTTGAAACCTGAAGAGAGTTATTATTTTTATAAAGGGAGAATTGTACATGCAGCACATGCATTGGATGTAATTAGATAGTGCCAATGAATGTGTTCATCCAGTGAGGTAGAAATGTAGCCATTCGAGCCAGGGCTACTTTTCTGCAGCCTCCAGTCATCATTCCTCCATTTTTATGGTCCACACATATACTGAAATTCATGACCTCATCATAATGCAGGAATTGATTTGACATGCTGCGATGTTTTTTTTCCCCCTACCACTTCCCAAACCCATTTTGACTTTTTATTTTCATGCCAGCGAAAATATGAAGTGCACCTCTTCCCGTTCCATTTGATGTTTAGAAATCACATTTGATGGTGCGTGCTGAATATAAGATGATGGTTCCACATGAAACAATAATGTTCAGCCATGACTGCAGAAGTATTTGTGTTTCCAAGTGTCACTCCGTCTGCACGCCGTAAAAAAAAAAAAAAAAGGACAGATGGATAATACACTCAGATGACATTAATTGAGTGTGTGATGTTGTCAGGAGATGACAGGTTGGGGTTTATTTGATAGGTGGTTTTTGCAAATGGAACCGAAAGGCATCATTAATCTGCTCATCTGTATGCCGCGCGGTATCGGGACGAAGGTAGCGAGGGAAATTGCTCGTCATCCTCAGCGGCTGTTAATTGTTTTCCTGATGAGTTTGGCGTGGGAATGTGTCTATTTACCTAAATGTTAACAAGGACAGCAGTGACCCACTTAATGCTCCTCGCCCTCCCCCTCTTCACTCTTCATTCTGAAGGATGAGTGAAATCCCTTTGCGCTCCATGAACACAGAAAAAGGGAATATGATAGCGCTTTAAGTTGAAACATGTTTTCATTTATGATATGACAGCAACAACAACAACTTGAAGAAGACATCTTTTTTTTTTCTCAATTTCCAACAGTTCCAAGCTTTCTTAAAAGTGGAAAAATCATAGAAAATTGACCTAGTGCTTGTATACAGATTTGGTCTCTGGGGTGTCTGCTCACTAAACAGATGTGAAATGAAACTGTTGCTCAGTATATTTGCTTGAAAATGCAGATGGCAAACTCGAGGCTCGTGGGCCAGATTTGGCCCTCCACATCATTTTATGTGGCCTGCCAAAGCAAATCCAATTGGTGTTTCATGCTAAAATCAATAGTGAAACTACAAAGCATATTGTATTTAGATTATTTTTTCCGTTATTGTCCTCGACTTTGGGTTTCAAAACGGAAGATCCATTAATTTAAATGATGAGTCAATTATAAATCTCTTGACTGTAATGGCGAGCAACAAAAAATGCTTTGTAATATTTTAGTGAAGGACTAATTGTATGCATGTGCATTAAGGATTTAAATTATTAGTCGGCGGGTTAACTACTTTGTTTTTTGGTGGAATTAACATAAAAAAAGCCGCAAAAGATCAGAACCTGTAAAAGTCACCTTGAAGCACTCACTGCAGACATGGCGCTAACCCCAAATTACCTGCTAACACCATAGCAGATGCAGAGAGTACACCCTTCTTTTATTACCAAGCATGCAATCACACACAAAAGCATTACTTTTACAATGGGTGTCTTGGGTTGTTTCAACAAAAACGGCAGGATTTGTGCCGCAGTCGTCGCTCTTTACGTGGCCTCCTGCAAGCGCCTCAATAACAGCTTTTGTCTGTGTCTTATAGTCACTTTAAGGAATACAAACAAAGCATCACTCAGGCAATGTTTTTCAACAATAGCCATAGCTTGTCTGACTCTTTCAGTTTGAGAGACAATTTTTGCTGTTATACACAAATGACTATTTCACTCAGTTCCATCAATCCATTTTCTCGGAACCAATCCCAGGTGACATTTGAGAAATTGACAGACAAGCACAAGTTTCCGGGTAAATAATCAGGATAGACATGTTGATGTACTTCTTCCAAAATCAAACTACGGCATCAAGACACAATTAATCAACAATCAATCCCTCACCATCGAGCAAAAGTCCTAATTGTTTAAACGATCAATATTGTGCACATTGAACATTGGCTCACTAATGAAGACCCAACAATGTCTTTTTAATTTACCATTATTGGTTTTCGTTTTAGCACAGCCATTTGTTAAAATGAATAGCAAGATAGATTGACCGAGATGGGAAAAAAAACATATGATTATTTGAAATGCTAAGACACTTTTTTCTTTGCATGGATCAAATAAGAATGTACCAGTGCTGTCCGTCTATTTGAAATACGTTTACTGAAAAGCAACCCAAGAGACAATTTCCTTGTGAAGAAGAAATAGGTCACAGATTCAATTACAGTCACTGAAGCATGGACTCAATCTATCATGCCAAATTAAGTGTGTTTTAGCAACCTACATTTCTCTCAGCGTTTTATAGACACATTCATTCGAGTGGAGAGATTGAGTTGAAACGGAAAGTTATCATGATCAGACCACGCCCTTGTGCTCGTTTTTCTTCATTTCAAACATTGTAAATGACTCAGTGTAGTAAGCTATCAAATTACGTGCATTAAAATATTGACTGAAGTGAGTTTAATTTTCCCTCACTGTATACTGCTCATGATCTTCTATATCAGGAGTGCCCAAACATTTTCAGCTCGCGAGCTACTTTTGAAATGACCAAGTCACAAAGATCTACCCACTAAAAAAACTTCCCTCTCCCCAGTCACTTCATCCAGCTCATCCCGGGGGATCCCAAGGCGTTCCCAGGCCAGCCGAGAGACATAGTCTTTCCAGCGCGTCCTGGGTCGTCCCCGGGGTCCCCGACCGGTGGAACATGCCCGGAACACCTCCCCAGGGAGGCGTCCAGGAGGCATCCTGATGAGATGCCCGAGCCACCTCATCTGGCTCCTCTCAGCGTGGAGGAGTAGCGACTCTACTCCGAGTCTCTCCCGGATGACCAAGCTTCTCACCCTATCTCTAAGGGAGAGCCCGGACATCCTGCGGAGGAAACTCATTTCGGCCGCTTGTATCCGGGATCTCGTTCTTTCGGTCAAGACCCATAGCTCGTGACCATAGGTGAGGGTAGGAGCATAAATCGACCGGTAAATTGAGAGCTTTGCCTTGCAATGCTGAGGTCCCCAAACCGGACCCCCTCAACGCCTCGGCTGCGCCTAGAAATTCTGTCCATAAAAATTACGAACAGAATCGGTGACAAAGGGCAGCCTTGGCGGAGTCCAACCCTCACTGGGAACGAATCCGACTTACTGACGGAAATGCGGACCAAACTCTGGCATCGGTGATACAGGGACCGAACCGCCCTTATCAGTTGGCTCGGCACCCCGTACTCCCGAAGCACCCTCCACAGAACCTCCCGAGGGACACGGTTGAACGCCTTCTCCAAGTCCACAAAAAATCATGTGGACTTACTATATATATATATATATATATATATATATATATATATAGCTGACGTAATTTTCGGAAGTCCAAATGATCACACATGGAACTATATGTATGTATATATATATATATATATATATATATATATATATATATATATATATACACTTTATATACTTTATACTGTCTTATTAGGTTAGTGTGTTAACCCAATCCCCGTTACCCAATCAGCTCCCTCCAACCACTTGTGACTTGTTCAGGTGTTCCTTCTTGTCCCGTCAGATTGTTTGGATTCAGTTCCCTGCTTTGTTTCAGTCCTGGTCACAGCTTCTAATTCCTGTCTGTTCAGTTGTTTTCCTTTACTCACTTAAGTTACTTTGGATCATCATGATTTAGGACTTTTGTTTTTTAGGTGTTTTTGATGATCAAGCTAACTTATTTGGCTTTTGATTCCTTCAAATTGAATTACTATTTGACTGACAACCTCGATGCTCATGGAGACTTTGATGAGCGGAAGCTCGATTATCGGAACGTGCCGGCAGGAGTCATCTGTTATTTTTCAACACAAGAAAATGGAGTCACAGAAGGTAAGTTATGTTTTTATACATCTACAAAATGATATTGCTTCTTTTGTGCTGAAGGTAGTGGGTGTGGCTTGCCAGACTAATACATTGCACTGCCACGAAGGTCCTTTAGGGGGCACTGCGCTCTCTAATGGGGAAGTGACATTATTTTTCAGGTTTCTAAAATGAAATGATTGAATGTTGTTTTTTTATGTTAGACTAGCTGATCATGTCATGAATCAAGATTCCCCCTTTTATGCGACAGTGGGGAGGAAAATGTGGAACAGCTTGCTGACTGATTTTATTGGTTGTTTCATTTCACAATACAGTTTAGGGATAAGCAAGTGTCAAATATGTAATGACTGGAATCCGTCCAATTTCCCTAGGGTCCATTTTTACAAATCAAAACAAATTAGCTTCAGTGTAGTGAGTAGCTAACTAAATATTTTAATGAAGCGTCACTGAACTCCTTTTGTCAACAAACAGATGGAAGCCACATAAAAAGACACTTATGTTTAGCTTGCCTTCAGACCTTCTGCTGAAATGCCACTAAGACTTGTATGGAAAAAGATAAACTGTCATTTATAAATGCTGCTCAGGCACACAAAAGCAATTTCACCAAAGGCGATTCATCGTCTTCTGACACTTGTTATTGTGTGCTGATATTCGCGCAAGGTAAATCTGTGCTTGTCATCTAATAAGCTACGCCAGGTTCTCTCATTTCCCCTGCTCTCCTTCAAATACTGGTTGCCATGGCAAAGACAGACACTGACCATCAGAAGAACCTCTCTGCTGCTTGTTATGGACTCTTTTAACACTAAAACCGCCGTTATGTTGCAGTGGAGAGAAGATAGCTAGAATATTCAGATTGTTGCACCTCTCAGTCGAAAAACTCTATGAAGTGATCTTTAATTATTCATAATGCCCAGTAAAGATTCGGTTACAAACTGCTGAGACCCACAAAATTCTTTACTGTTCAGCATGTCAGTGAATTATGTGGAATATTTCTGAGGCTATGATAGTCCAGGAAAATGAAACGACTTTCATAAAACTCAAAGATTAATTATTAATTTCATATACAAGAAATTGCAATTATGTAGAAATATATATCCGTGTGTGTGTGTTTGTGTGTGTGTGTAAAAAATAAATCAAAATCTTAAAATTTGAATAATACATTTTGATAAATATGCTTTATTTGCAACATGGAGCCGATTTAATGTTTGCCAAATTTCGAAAGTCAGATTCATTAGGACACTGTTTCATCATATTTGATATCATCAGGCTTTCCCACTCTGTTTTTGTAATTGTGCGTACTACTCAAAAAAAGCCCAAAGAGCATAAGTTTTATATAACTTTTGAAGCCAATTTTTAAAGAACATTTTGGTTGAACTCCAAGTTGTTTCACTCCAACATCATTTTGTGACCTACTTTTCTCACAGTCGACGGCGTTTTTACTTAGTCCGTGACATGTCTGATCACGTTAAAACATTTAGTGCACTTTACTTTAAACGAGTCGTTAAGAATTTGCTTTCTGTGTCTCTGGCACAGAGGAGTCACATGACTGTTTTGAGTGCTCGTGGCAGTTTAAATGAAGTACAAATATTGTGCCGGGAGTAATGTGTGTTTAAGCACGCATCACGCATTCAGCTTGTGTACGCTTTCCTCGGTATGCAAAGTATCAGGCAGGTAATTGATTTTACAAGCTTCATTAGCTGCAATTTGTATATCAGATGGGCTGGAAAAGAGAGTTGTTGATAACTCAGATCTCGCTTTCGGAAATTACTCTTCGCTGCAACCCTAACAATGTTGATTTATAATGTTGACTCTCAGCAACTTTTTTGTTTATTCAGTCTTAGTGGTTCTTGTGTGTTTGCGTGCGCTGTCATAAATTTTCGAATTAATGTGCTGTATTATAAATTGAAAAATACGCTGCGGCATTCTAATACATAGTTAGCATGCATAATGAACGTGCGCACATTGTATTTGCTTTTTCAATCGAATTACAGCTGTGATAAAAGTTTGCTGCGTACAGCTATTTTTCCCGTTTATGCACTGCTTTCACATTTTCTTAAATAAACGCGTACACAAATATTAACCAGAGTGAAACTCAAGTCTACTAGATGCCTTCTGCGCAGCCGACAATTTGGTGAAGGAAAATAGGACAAAAATAGGACAAAAATGAAGGACAGATAAGCAAATTGTCTGTGTTCACCCTCACAACGGCGCAGATGCCTATTTCTAACTGCACAAACTGAAATGTAGTTTTTCCAATCAACCAAACCTGACAGGTGTGAAAAACACCCTGATGTGAAAAACTAAATCTGATCGACTACCAGATGAAGAATTAAGTACAGCAGCCCTCAGTTCACAACGTTGCCCTGTTCCTTCAGCTACAGCATAACCCAAATTTAAAAGTCTATCACTTGAGTTTGTTTTAACTAAACTAATATAACCCGCTGTGACTTGTTAAGTCTCTAAAGTACATACAGCACTGGAGAATATTCCACAGATTTCTTTCTCCAATTAAAACGGGGGAGGGGTAAGCATACAAAGTGCTCTTAAAAAAAAATAAAAAGAAAACAGTGATAATATAAACCAGCCTTGACGTGAACATATTTCCAGATGTAACAAATACTCCACTTTTGTGTCCAGCACTTATTTTTCCATTAAATAAAATGAGACCTAATCATCTGAACATGTTCCCAAGAAACTTTTACTTTCATTGCTCTGTTCATATGCCATGTTGAATGTTATTTAATGAGCGCCCCCTCCCCAACCTAGTAACCAATTTATCTGTAGACCACCTCCTCCTCAAAGGGCCTCTTGGACCACTTGATGGTCCTCGACTGTATGCAAAAAAAAAAACATTAGGGAGAGCGCACTTGCTGGTACTTCTCCACAGGATTAGAAGTGTCATTTGTTTGTAGATATTTTGTTTGCTTTTTTTAAAAGTTGCCCGCTACTCTAAAGATGTTGTTTTTAATGCGGTCTGTGTTCTGGTACTTTCTGGCCATCTTAATGGTTTATTTCTGTGACACTTCAGCACGCTCAAGCTCAATTTGCTGCCATAATGTTCTTTCTCTTCCTCTTATAAATAATACAGTCGTCTCGCTGTCCCTCTGGCTTCACTTTGTACACGGTGACAAGCTCAGCATACAGTATAAGAGCAATGCTGCTTTTTAAATGAGGTAGAAGTCGAAAAGCAATGCAAGATGTTTTTTTTTTTTTTTTAAAGGATTTGGGATATTTTCCATATTCTGCATTTGTGCAGCGTCTGCAAAAATGGCTGATGGTGTGTTTATTTATTCAAAGCAGACCCAGTGCTTCAAGAATATATTATCAACATACTAGCAGGGTGTATGAAGAGGGCAAGAAGTCCTACTTACAAATGAAATTCAAACTTCCTAAATTTTCCTCAGAAGGCGATTTTGCAGTATTTCGAAATTGGGACTTGGAGGGATTCTGCCTTTAACTTTGGAAAAAAGTATATCACCATGTCAAGCTCTCAGTACTTTTCTACTAATGAAATTGCACTTAGTGAGAATTTTTCTTTTACCGGTTCCCTTTTATATTTATGTTTTTTTTACAATTGGGTCTGAATTTACTTCACCTATTGGTCCGTCTGGATGGCTTGAGCAGGGAGGCACCACAAGAAGTAGCAGCTAAAGTCCAACTAATGTATTTGACTATTTGTCCTGTTCACTAAATGTCTGAACTGAAAGTGCATCACCAATTGTTACTCTCCTTTTATCCCTTTAAGGGGGGGTAATGGGGTCATTATGTACCCAAGGCTTTTTTTCTATTCTAGTAGCTGATGGTCCCTATTTTCTCTAAGTAATGTTTCTTGGACATATTTGCCAAAATTTAATGTATTGGTCAAATGTTGGCTAAATGCTAATAACCTTGTATTGTTTCACCCCATAATGCCAAATTGTACATGCCTGATGAAATTATGGGGGGGAAATGGTGTATTGCTTTTAGCATGTAGCCTATATTTGACTAATGTCTTCCAATTGCATAGCCGAGTCAATATTTACTCCATATTGACATTTCCATGTTTTTCTACATCATTATCAGAAATACTAATATTCCCGAGCCCCCCGCCAATGGTGATTGTGTGGTTTGTGGTTGTCAAGAAGAGAAACCACCATTTGCATGGCGCTTCTTCGTACGCCATGTTTTAAACCGCAGCGTGTTGCTAATCCCGAGCGATAAAGCTCTCAGACTTGCAAAACCACATAAACATGCAATTTCACATCATTTTCATTATCCTTATCCACATTTCCACCAGCTGATGCAAGTCAAAAGAAGAGATGATTAAAAATTCCAATGCTAATTTGCTCTGAGGCTCCTGAGGTGAAAACGCAGTCAGTGCTGCTTGTGATTATTTATGAGCAAGGTTATTAGAATAGCGAAACAAATTAAGTAGGCGCCAATCGGCATTATGTTAACACGATAAAACTGTGAGGATGAGTTTGAGCACGATGACGGTAGACTACGCTCTGGTCAAAACATCGGCAGAACCAGCTGACCTCACGGCGCTATGTGCTAATCCATTAGCGTGAGCAAGACTAGCACGTAGTGCGCTAATCCATTAGCGTGAGCAAGACTTGCACACAGTGTAATGCAGACCTCCCTTGATTTGTGGGCTGGGAATAATGGTCGGCATTGTGTGGCAATGTGGCGTCACTGTCTGGTGGCTAATGTCAGCTAATGATTGTCGCTGCAGTGCCACTGGCTGTACTGTAATTGCCTAGCATGGTACAGTTGATTGTGCTGTACACTTATTTAAAATGCAACAAGGAAAGATTGTTTCTGTCATTTCAACAGGCAAATTGGGATCAGTTTTATGGAGTTTCTGACAATTTTGTTTACCATCAATCTTACGTCAAACAGAGCATATATGCTAACCAACACATCTCAGATGACGGAAACAAGAATTTGTTGGGAATCAATTGCAACTCTTTGCTTAATGCAAAATTTCAGTCTTTTCACGAAATGTCCGAGATTTCTTTTCTTGCAGAATGTAAACACAGGCTACCTCCATGTTTAGCTAATGTCAAAGTAGCATGAAGTGAATTTGTTCATACTTGTAGCTATAACAGTGTAAAAGTTTCCTAAAGTTTGAGTTCATAGTGTGTATGATTGTCAGTAGACAGAAATTCATTTTCATAGTATATTTCTCTGTGACCTTTCGTAGACTTTATTATACACAAAAAGGCTACAGGTTTGCTCAACAGTTATTTATATTTATGAGCTCTAACACTTGCAATATTTTCGGTTGTTGTTTTTTCACCGCCTTCACGCCCCCCCCCCACCCCCTCCTCATTGTGTTTCTCGGTCACGGCGAGTCCAACACAGCATCTTTGTTTAATGGTCTCGCGAACATGAGGCGGGGTCGCTGTTAGGTCGCAGCGACTTTATCTTAGCAATGCGCCGTGAGGCAGGCAGCATATGAAATGCATCTTTACATTGATTAGTTTAGCTATATGGAAGAAAACGAGTCCAGTCGGAGAAGTTTCAGCAAAGGTAGCATGGATGGGGCTGGAAGTAATGATTCAGAGTTTTGTTCTCCTGACATTTGTCGAATGTGTGGAAGTCTTTCTCGCTGTCCTGGTAATCTCATTAAAAAAATGCTTCTGTCAAAGTACTTCTGCACAGTCACGATTAAAATGGAGACAAGAGGCAGTATAAAAAATGTCGGTTTTTTTTTAGGTTGCACACCGCTCATAATTTATCTATATAAATTGGATGCATGATCAAAATTATTAGGAATGGCTTTACCATAGACAATAAGAGGTATCGATACACAATCCTTGACGATCGGGTGTGCATGCAATTAAGAATTTTTTGTTTTTGATTATAAGTCTGAATTTAGTTCCCCACAAATTTGAAACTGTTGTTTCAAGAATCCTCCCATTGTTGATATATATTAAATGCCTATTACTCATAACGGGACGAACAAAAATATACTTTAACAAATTGTTATTTTTACAAGGTCGTCGTCATGTCATGTAAAGGAAGTGTTCTTCTTTGATTGTGATTATTGCGGTACGGTTTTGTTGGCGCTAGTGTGCCTCAGCGTGCCTCGCCAGTGGCTTCCTTTCCCCACATGACAAGCAGCTCCATTGTTTATTGCTCCGTTTGCATGCTTTGTCTGTGGGCCAATCTTATCTCGTACTTGGACCCCAGCCAGACGCAGATATTCATGAGGAATGGAATTGCATTAATTAACTTCCAGTAACCCGATATGTTGAAATGCAATATGTCAGAATCAACCGCTGGCATTTCCAGTATGTCCTTCTCAACTTTGGAGCTTCGACATTATTCCGTAAAAGCGTTCGGGGAATCTTCCCCATCGGAAAGAGCAGAGGTCTTATTTTATTTTTTTATTTTTATGATGCGGTCTGTTTCAGGTTCTGTAATGACTTCTCATGTCTACTCGTGAATGCATTACCATCTGTGAAATGCCAAACAAATTACATGTAACGTACACCGACTGGATCCAGCAGCGCTCCTCCTGATGTCCATTAGAGGCCAATGAGCTATTGCAAATATTTTATTGGCAAATCTAATGAAGCCGCGGCTCTCATTAGGAATTTCCAGTCCGCACAAAGCTCAAGACTGTCATGAAGCTTTTTCATCACTGATCAAGCTGTCCTAGCTTGAATGTAGATTGATTTATCAGCAAATAAATCCAACAACTAGAATTAAGGGAACTCCGCGGTAGGTAGCTCAATGTTATTCTATTGTCTTTCCAAAGTTTTCATCCAGTCATCCATTTTGAATAGCATGTGCTCAAAGTCAGCGATACGCTCCACCTCACCTGGATGTGGCCGGATTCTTCCCTTCATTGATTTAGATGATGATAAACAACCAAATTACTCCGCTTGCAGACGTGACCAATTATTTTGCTTATTTAATGATGCGTTTAACTCTAGTGTAACATATGGAGACCATATTTCATTTTTTTTATTTTATTGCGTTCATTATGTACTAATTAGATTTACAGCGAGTGGTTTTTGTGTTGTTTGGGCAGATGTGTATACCAATTTTGAACATTGTGTATGTAGCCGCTTAGATATTAGTGGTGCTCTGGCGCGGGAACAATAAGTGACATTTTTGATCTTGCCCCTACCATACCAATTTTTATGACTTGTAACAGGCAGTGTTGTAAATCCTTTCTTCCTTTCCCTCTGTCCATCTTTCTGGGGGGAAAAAAAAAACCATGCAGTTCATCCAAGAAGCATGCAAGAACTGTTGTTATGCAGGTCTCGTGCCCAAAAGGCCACGTTTAAACCTCCCTTATTGAGTTGCATTATGTGATTCACACTTATGATTATGAAAGCAGTGAGTGTTGCACGTGTAATAGCTCCACGGTGATAATTCAGATGTCTTTTTGCAACTGCGTGTGCTGTTTTAACAAGGGCAAAAGTGGTGTAGTGCTGCAGTACTGCCATCTAGTGGGACCAGGAGGGACTGTGGCTATAAGAGTCGTTAGTTATGATTGTGCCAGAATCATAGACTATGTGAGATAGAATTAACGAGTGAATGAAATATCAGAAAACTCGAATGAGTTTAAAAAAGAAAAGAAAAATACAAGACAATTCTTTAAAAGCTGCATTCATTCAATGAGCCTTGATTTGACTTGAGTTCCTTCCAGTTGAGTTAAAATGTAACACTGGATAATACCGCTATCTTGTGGTCATGCTGAAGAGATACAACTTGGTCGAGCGACTGGATTAAATAACTTGATAAAAAATTAATTTAACCAATTTAATTTATGGAATGACTAAACTAAAACGAATGTAATAAAGCAGTTCTAAAAGTGATAACTGTCAAGGTATGCTGTAATGGATATAATATTACATTATTGAAAGATAGTTATGTTTTTTTATTTTTATTGCCCAGAATAAAATAATTAGTCTATATAGTAGAGTACTTTTAAACTTATCCTGCTGTACACATGAGGATTAATATTTACTGATTGTTAAATTTAATGTAAAAATATATAAAATAATTAATGGATTTAAATTACAAATTCTTAGTTAGAATTGAATTATTTGTTCTGGGTGTTTTGTTATGCACATTTTGGTAACAGACAAATGAAAACAAATAAAAAGTAAAAATATATAAATATACCATTAAAAATAAATCCCTAAATCTTACAAATGCTGATTCACTATATAAATTAATTGTTGCTTTATATATATTTTTTACTATGGCCTTCAGAGGTTTTAAAATTGAGTTCCTTTCAGCAGAGTTACAGAAGGGGAAAGTGCTGTCGTAAATCTACTGCCCCTAAAGCACAGCAATATGTGGCACAATATTTATTGACTCTGTTACTGTTAAATTGACAGAGGCAAAATATTTCCCCCCCGTCCTCAGGGAAGCTGTCTTCTTTTTGCTTGCCGAGAAATATACTCAATTACAAGTCCAGGAAGCGTTCTATTGCAGCCAATAAACACCGTATATCAACCGTTTAAATAATAAAATGACTCTACCCGTTTTATTCAAAGTTAGGTCCCAAAAGTTCAAATTTCTCCTGTTCCTCTTCAAGAGTGCGCCACCTGCATCATCTGTAAAATGCTGTCGTGGCTTGTACATTTCACCAAATGAAACATTGATGTTCCCCGCCAAGCCCTCCATCCTTCTTACCGCGCCTTTTTCGCAGACAATAGCACTTTTGCGTGGCAATTTGTTCACAGACAAGATGTATGGCGGCCGTGATTAATATTTAAAATCAAATTTGGCAAAAAGACATAGATGGATGCGTTGCCCCGGGGCTGTCGTACTCGGGTACAGGTGCATCCGCGTGAAACTCCGTTAACACTACAGTTCCGATTTACTGGCTGTAATGCGCGGTTTGTTCTTGACTCAAAAAAAGTGTCACTTCCAAATTATGACCGAGAGAGGTATTTATGAATAATGTCAGCCTGGGTTTACCTCATGAAGTGCAAACCAAGTTGACCTCTGCGAGGGGGGGAAGAAAAAAGGCTTTCGATGCTGATAAATAAGCAACATGATGACATCATACAGCCCTGTGATGTCACAGTACCTCATAGCTAACCGATGTCACACAATATGACATAATTCCTTACATACATCGTGGCATTTAAAAGCTATTGTTGGGTGGAGTGATCTCGTCAGCTCTCCATCCAAGCCTGCAGTGGCTTCTCTCGGTCGGTGAGTTTACGAGAATCCTTTTTTTATCTTGGACCCAGTGTCGGAAAACATGTCCTGGCAAACTTACGTGGAGACCCTGATGGCAGAAGGCAACTGCCAGGATGCGGCCATTGTTGGGTTCGGCGACGCCAAGTACGTCTGGGCGTCATTAAGCGGCGGCACGTTCGCTAACATCACAGCCGCTGAAATCGACGCGATGGTGGCAAAGGAACGTGACGCTTTCTTCACCCAGGGGCTGACATTAGGTAATAAAAAATGCTCAGTACTCAGGGATAGCCTCAATGTGGACGGCGATTGGACAATGGACTTTCGGACCAAGAATTCAGACGGAGGCCCTACGTACAACATTTCTGTAGCCAGAACTGACAAAGTATTGGTTTTGCTCATGGGGAAAGCGAGTATCCACGGAGGCGTGCTCAACAAGCAAGCGTATGGGATGGCTGACTACCTGAGGAGGTCTGGATACTAAAGCGGCCTGCTCCCGACCTGCCTGTCAAGCAATTCATGTCCTAGTTGCAAGTTATTCTCTTCTTCCTCCTCTGTAGCCAAAACGATGTTATCACAAAGGAAGTCACCTGCCAAATGAAAGCCGACATTTTTCTTCTGTGCCCTTTGACATGCCAAGTCCCGCCATGTAAACATTACCTTGGAGAACGACTGTTTTTTTTCCCCCCAACGGCAACAACAAATGGACACTCTGCAGTTAGCAGTTTAGACACCCATTGCTGTTTTTTTCTTTTGCCTGCTTCTGTAATGTGTCATTTGTAAAACGCTGTCGTTTTGTTGGACAATAGATATCGCTGCTTTCAAATGATCTGAAGTGTCTTGATTTTCCAAATAGGACCAAGTGCGGAACAAGCTAGAGTTGATACAGATACCCTAAATATGAGTCGGTTGTGTTTAACGGAACGGGACGATTAGAAAGCACTCAATGGGATTGTTTGGAACCAATTTACAGTGCTGTCGTAAAAAAAAAAAAACATGCCTCCTTTATGCCGTAGCCGTAAAGAAAAGTTTAATTTACCATATTTTCCGCACTAAAAGGCGCACCTAAAAACCTCCAATTTTCTCAAAAGCCGACAGTGCGCCTTATAATCCGGTGCGCCTTATATATGGACCAATATGGATTCGTGGATGAGGACTAACTTATTAAAGTAAGCTTTACGTGTTTATTTTGTGTGACATTAACGTTTGAGCAACGTTGAGTTATTGATATATTGTTATTGTTTTCACTATTTCGAGTGTTACTATATTGTGATTGCATGAACGTTTGAGCAACGTTAAGTCATTTATTCTATGCGCCTTATATATGAACAAAGTTTTAAAATGGGCCATTCATTGAAGGTGCGCCTTATAATCCGGTGCGCCTTATAGTGCGGAAAATACGGTAACTGGAATATGTCGGCAAATAGCCACTAGCGTGTTAGCTTAGCACGGTACAAGGAATAGCAACTATCTACTGTTCTCGGCCGAGCGAGATTTTCGATGACTGAGCGCTGATGTGCATGCGGCCACTTGATCACCATTGAACACAGCACCTTTGTCACATGTACTGTGATGACAAATAGGCGGAGCTGGCACATATTGCTCGTGGTAGCCCACAGCAACACAAGAACCCGGGCAGGACTCAGACCTCCCCCAAGTGGCATGTGTGAGCTATTAAAAGATGTCGCAAAAGTTTCCGCTCTGAGGCTACTTTGAAAAATACACCCCTCACTGAGTCATTCATCTATTTATGGTGGATGTGACATCACATGCTTTGTCTTTATCAAGGAGCTTTGGTCGTCTAATAAACTTTTTAAAGATCTTATAAGCAGACAAAACTAAACTTTAATCATCTGCACACTCGCGACCTGAGTGAAATTCATCGTCAGCAAATTTCTCCTCTTCATGTGATGAAGAGTACCCACTTAACCTAGACATACAGTTTGAGTCCTGATGCTAACCAAAACAGCAGCATGTAAACAAATTTCTCAGTGTGGACACCTAAGGCCATTATTTGTAGCAGTATGAAACTTAACATGCTTTCTTGTAGGCCAAACCACATGATTGATGACAAGTTACATTTTCTACTTTTTTTTTTTGCAGCAAACATTACGGGAAAGGACACATGCTGTAAAAATGAAAACAAAATTATGATGTCTTGAAATAACTTCAAACCGGTCCAAAACCTACATTAGAACTATTAAGGCCTTGCGCCATTAAATTGTGATGGACGTTTTAATGATGCCACCATGCCACAAATTTATGTGTCCCCAAATAGTTCTTTGGGCTTCTCTTAAAATACTCCATTAATTATTAAAATACTGTCCACGCTTGTGTGGCTTTCTATTACAAAGCATTGCTTCCATTACCAATATGGACACGGACCACTATGTGTATGCTGGTTGCCATGGTGATGTACAACCGTCACCATGTGGACATTTTGACGGGTTGGTTGGCCAAACTTGGCTGTAATTAATCATGCTCATGATGTTTGAACAGCATTTACTCTTCGTGTTATAAGTTCAGCTCTTTGGCTTGCTGGCTAATTGTCGTGTCTAAATGTGACGGGGCCATAATTAGTGTTATTATACCATTCCATTTTTTTTCTGCGTCTGCAGCCACGTGTCCTCTGTAGAAATGGAAAATAGGTCTCACAGTAAATAAGTATGGTTTACAGTTGAGACAAATGGTGAACCAATTCAGGTTATTATGCCGGTGTCCCTAATAAAGTGTCTGGTGAGTGAATATTGGTAAAATCAGCCTCAATGTGCCAAATTTGGCTCGATTAAACTAAACACCTGACTTATTTTTAGCTCAGCTGAATTTCAGGTGAAAAGAGTAGCAAGAGAAGCTGAGAAGTGCTGCAGCACATCTTCCTTCTTATCTTAATAAATAATGAGGCTGCCACTCGCTGACAATGAAGTATTTTGAAAATACTTGTAATGTATGGCTGCAAAAGGAGAGGCGCGGCATTGATGTATGGCACAAACAGGGCTGGAAACAGGTGAAATATTAATGGGATGCTTCCCCCCCCCACACACACACACACACACCGCCAGCCCCCTGGAGTTAATGCGTCTGATTGCTTTGAGGAAAAAGGGAATGAAGAAATGAGTGTGGACTGAAGGATGCCAAGGTCTAAAACAAATTTACACTTGTTTGGATTTTTTTTTAATTGTTTTGTAAGCATTACAACAAATTGAGCTGCTGATATTACCAGCACGTTTTGTGATTAGTTTATTCTTCCCTATTTGTATGCTACTGTAAATGTTTTTTCATCAATCTGATTTGTCTGGCCCATTCTCACATGGTTTCAGAAA
Organism: Syngnathus acus; assembly: GCF_901709675.1. Classification (NCBI taxonomy): domain Eukaryota; kingdom Metazoa; phylum Chordata; class Actinopteri; order Syngnathiformes; family Syngnathidae; genus Syngnathus; species Syngnathus acus. The sequence continues at coordinate 4,533,283 of NC_051089.1, read as the reverse complement.
GTTAATATATGAAACCACCACAAGGGTGCAGGAGTGTAAAAGGAAGAGGTGCTGAGTTCAAAATGTCAATTGTAAATTCCATACACTTCAATGATAGAGTCCTCCACTATCATTACACAAATTCAGTGCACCTCATTTTTCGTAAACTCCACCAATCATAATGTTTTGGAGAATTGATGCCGCAAAACATAGCGATGCCTTGTGGAAATAACGTTAAAACGCCTTAAAGCGGTCTAAAAGGCGCACCCAGGAGACAAGCCTAAAACAACAATGGCCGCCGCGTGAAATTAAAAAGTTCCGTTTTGCGAGTGGCGCTGGCATCCCGAATGCCATTCAACTCCCGGAAAGGTCAATAGTTAAAATAACTTTTGTCAAGAGGAAAAGGAAAACTTGGCGGGGTTGTGCTAAATTGCTTCCAGATTGGTGGGTTTCTTTGCGAGCCAGTTATTAGCCAAATTGAGTGCAGACAACTGACAACACTTAAAGTCGAATTTTCAAACATTGTTTGAAGTGCTGCTCGGAATCGTGACCTTATTTCTTCCTCCCTCTTATTTGTTTCATGTGCAAAATACATGCCTGGCTGGGATTTCACTTTACATAAGATTAGAAAGGATTTCTGATTGACGCAAAATGGCCCGCTAACGACGCCGTGATGCTAGCTGCAACCCCGGCGTCTTTCGAGCTCTCAAATTACCTTTTTATTGTTTCGTGAGTACCCTCTGCAACACTTTCCATCCTGTGTGTTTTGATCCATGATTACACTTTATTCTCCCCGCAAAAGTGGTTTATTTGCCTTTTTCCCAGAACTACTATCAGTTTTTTTTAATGACTAAAAAAAAGTCATGCATTGAGTTAGCATGTACACAAGCACTCTACACGTGATCTAAGCTTAACTATGGGATATTGCGTCTTGCATGGAAGTGGCAATATATTTGAGTGAAGTAAAGTGACAAGAATAGCCATGATATTACAAGAAAAAAGGTTATATTGATGTGAAGGGAAAAGAAATTAGAATATTTTGCAGAAAACTCACATTACAAGAAAGTTGTCAAAGTTGTTTTAATGTGGCCGCTTACCCAGATTAATATTTTACATTGTGCCCAAAGCAAAACATTTATCAATAGATTATTGATATATTTGCTTTTAATGTTTGGGTGGTGGAAAAAGTAGCAAGCGGCACAATTTGGCTTCAGTAAACTTGCATTTTATGGTGTATTTATTCATCAAGCATAGTGTGAAGGCTCCCATTGGCCACGCTTAAGGCGCACTTCATTTCAGTCAATGTGACGAGTACGGAGCTGCCCTGCAGCCTAGAATGAAAAGCAAATATTAATATTAACTGGTGTTACTGCGGAATGTGAAATATGGGAGGCCCCCGGAGGTGTTGCGCATTCCTCGTTTAATGACACGTTTACGCTCTTGTTTTTCTTCATCCGCATGAATGCCTCATTCAGCGTTCATTGTACACTTTGTGACTGGTTTGCTTTTAGAGTATGAATATGATTTTTTTTGGGGGGGCTTAAATGGTTTGCTGTGCTTAATGGCAAAATTTAGGTCACACAAATGATTGTGAGCAGTTACTTCAAGATACAACACAGCTCAGTGCAAAATTGGTTAGTATCGAAGCGTCTTTTATGACGAGCGAGCCTGCCGCGTAATCCAGTCGGATGGATGGATGGCCGGCTGATCGCCATCGGTCCGCCCAGCTCACTAGAGGACATCATTAGAGGACCGATTACAACAAGGCGGGATGAAAGAGTCTTTGTAAATATGAAATGGCCGCTCCGAGGTGACATTAATGGAGTTAACCCAGGAACCGAGTGGGGCAGGTTGCGATTGAATTGGCCTCGACTTTATTAACCAATCCGTCTGTGTCGACTCGGTATAGCTAATCGGAGAAAATGAATGGGTGTCATCAAAACGTGATAAACTGACCAACTGCTTTGTCTTTAGTTGGGAATTCTATTTTTGGTCCATTTTTGTTGTTCAGGTTTCTACGGTGACAGATGGCCTCCTACTTTAAACACTAAAAGCCATTTGATCGTGACATCATTCTTGACAGCCAATCAAATGCCAACATTTCACACGAATTTGATGGCGGGTTTTAATTGGGTGGAATGTACCGTATTTTCCGCACTATAAGGCGCACCTAAAAACCTCCAATTTTCTCAAAAGCCGACAGTGCGCCTTATAATCCAGTGCGCCTTATATATGGACCAATATTGAGCCACTACAGCAAGCGTGTCCAAATATATGGACTTATATATGGACAAAGTTTTAAAATGGGCCATTCATTGAAGGTGCGCCTTATAATCCGGTGCGCCTTATATATGGACAAAGTTTTAAAATGGGCCATTCATTGAAGGTGCGCCTTATAATCCGGTGCGCCTTATAGTGCGGAAAATACGGTAACTGGGTGTGAGGTCTTTTAATTGGATTCATCAGAGCACAGGTTGCTCGCCCTCAGATGGACGTTGAAATACGGTGACATTTGCTGGCCGGCCGTCCCCGCGTTTAAAAGCGTATTGGTCTTTACGCACGCCGCCCTATAATGAGCCATCATAGCATGGGCTCGGCCCGGCCCGGCGCTCCACATAAATAAGCAGCAATTTGGCCATCTGCTCGGATTCTTTCCGTCTCCCCGGAGACCCCCATCTGCCTTTACATTATCAATTACAGTTCAAGCATGCTGCTGCCCCCCCCCCTCCTGCTCTCTCCTCACCAACTTCCCAACTGGCTCAACCCTCTTAAGCACCCTTGAAAGTAAACACCGCAAGCCCGATTCGAGCACAATGACTTGTTTGTTTAAAACAAGATGTCAATCTCTCGCATAAACTTTAAACTGACACATAATCTAAAGTGGGATTTGCAAGTGTTCGATTCTGATTTGTTATAGATGTGATTGCTTTACCTTTTGTTGTATGAAGTATTTCACAGTAAAAAATTGACTTGCACTGTTATATTGATATAAAATGGACACAACACCAATTTCATTTTTTCCTTTATTAAAATGTTTTTTTCTTCCTTGTCAAAGTAGTCATAAACAAATGTTAGTGTGATTGGCAGTGCTATATTTTTAATGTACCACATTTTTTAGCCTGCAAAACAATTATAAGGAGCATGTTTCAATGAACATGTCTATTTTTGGCAATTTAAATAAGGCTCATCAGTTTATAAAGTGGATTACTGCACAGTAAGCAAAACAAAAAATACAGAATGTGGAAGAGGAGATTTTGAATCATGCCAATATTTCCTCTTTCTCGCGAGAAATAAACTTTTTAGGGATTACCAGGAAATGGTGTTTTGCAATTTTTAAATACATGGCATTGCCTTAAGTGTTGTGATCTTTCTAATGGTAGCCTCCAACTCCATCTTGTTCTCAATAATCCTGCAAGATTGTTCCTCTGAGGAGATGCTGGAGGATGAGATTTCCAGGAAAAGTGGTGGTGCTCACATGGGTGAGGGAGGGGAGGAGATGCAGGTATCTGTGAGAAGAGGACCCTCGTCAAGCACCCCGTTCCTCGTAACCATGTACTCAGGTGCTCTTTTGACGAGTTCATAAGCAGTTCAGCGGCAGCCCAGAAGGCAGTGCACTTTACAAGGCTTCTGGAAGATCTTTGAGCCGACCAATCCGATAATCCTACTTTCAGGAATGCCAGTCTTTCGTCTCCCGATCAATCCCAGATCGAAAACATCAAATAGAATACACACGACCCCCCTCCTCTCACAAAAAAAAAAAAATCACTTACTAGATGGAATTAGACATGCAAGCGAAGGTGTCATCACCTTAGGGATGAGGGGGTGGATGGATTTTCTACAAATTGCGGAATATTTTCCTCTAGTGTAATCCGATAGTTAAGAGCGCGGCATTTATTGATAAGGCGGCTTGCCGGCGAGAAGCAATCCGCAGAAGTGCTCTTTCATGTTGGTCTATGTAAGTATAAGAACAAAGCAAGAATTAAGGGTGGGCCTTTCACCCACAATACACCAGGACTATTTTTATCATTTCTTCCCCTGGGAGGATGGTCCTGTGGTACCAAAAACCCGCCCCCACCCCCAATGTGGGGTCTTTGCCTGGCACCCGGGACTGTGGGAACTTCCCGCCTCCTGTATGGCAGCTGGCAAACACATTTTGAAATCCGCTCATTTCGACTGGCATGTGCAGTGGCTGAAACAATCTCATTTTGTTTATTTAGAACTGAATCAGAGACAAGTAATCCCTTCAAATATTTTAAAAAGATGAAAGGCATGAATAATTCCTAGCAATTTGTAATTTTAGTATTGCCACGTGAAGCCATTGCCCAATTTGTCTTTGTGGGCCACATAAAATATGACGGGCCGTATCTGGCCTTGAGTTTGACACCTATGATTTTGAGGAATTAAGGGTCGGTAAATTGACACCTATGGAACAAAAATCCTGGCCTTGCTGGGAAATCCCATTAGGATTTTTCATGATGTGTGCGTGCAACTACATGAACCCAAAAGACAGCGAGCCAGACTTATGGAGGTCGTTTCTTTACTTTCATCTAACCTTCCCGCAGGACTCAAAGGTCCCTTTTTAAAAAGACCCGTCTCGGTTGAATCCAATCCAGGTATCGTTGCGATTAATTACAACTGAATAAATAATGTGCGGCGGGCCTATTTAACAGGTTTTATTCCGGAGACCGCGTGGGCCATTTATTACCGGGGTCAGTGTGAGAGGGCGAGATAAGCAAGCGTCGCATTGAAACGGGCCAAACAGGTAGAATTTAGAACACCAATTAAACAGCAAGACAATCACGACATAAATCACAACTTAAAAGAAACTATTGATCAGTTCTCTAACACCAGCTACTTTTCGAAAACCCCAAAACATTAAAGATGTAACAAGTACGAGATTACTTTGTTTTTGAGTGTCTGTGAGGGGAGGGGCGGAGCAGGCAGGTGAAGTTTGCCCTTATTACCAATGTCAGAGATTCAATTAAGCACGAGGGGGAAGCAAATGATCCCAATGAACTAATGATTAATCCGGCAGGTCTATTTACTAATGTAGCAGAATGCATTTGAGGCATAAGTTAATGGCGACAGGACATCAATTCAAATACAAATGAAGCGCATTTGCATCGGATGCTTATTGAGCGGTGTAACAAAACGAATTACAAAAGGTAATCTACTTATAAACCTTGGGAGACGAATGAAACATGATTCCCGACATATCTGCTATCCGCTTTCGGAGTCGCCTGGAGAAATGACGACGTCGATACAAACATATCGAACGCTTTGTTGTCAAAATAAAACATCTGTTTAAGTTACGACAGGAGGCGAGGATCAGTTAAGGTGATTTGCTGTCGAGCCTTTAAAGATTTTGACCGTTTTTTTTGTTTTTTTTGGGACCACTTTGATCATCCAAACTAATCCCGAAAATGTTAATATGAAGCAGTTGGTTTAGTCGCAGGAAGGAAAGCGGCCATCGCTTTATTGGTTGACACGTTCAGGGACACTTGCTCAGTTTGCCGCCATCTTAGAGATGAATCCATTACAACAATATATGCAGGAATCCTAGTGGAACGCCACCGAACTACCTCGCCGACTTATGAATATGTCCAGAACCGAACAAGAGCAAATGATGGCGACTCCGCCAATTCATTTTGCGCGTGAGGCGTCCATCTTTAAAGCGTCGCAGTACACCCTTTGTGGCTCTTTTGGAGTTTTCAGATGTGCCTTGAATAAATTGGAGTCTCATTCCGGGGGTGGTGAGACATGACTGGGAATATCAATCCGGTGCGATAGTAGACTCGCTAGTTCCGCACTGTGAATAGCTGGAACTGTATTAATTTGAAGTATACTGGAAAATTGAGGGAATAGTTTGGAGAATAGGCTCCACTAAGAAATCCAATCATTTGTACTACTAAATTTATAGATTCGGGGTCTTAATTTCAAATATGCATAGTGATGTAAGACATTTCTAAACCAGATTGAGTCACCATAGTTACTATTTTTGTGTTTTAGAATCTCATCTATTTCTATTGTGGGAGTTCTTTGATGTTCCACTAGATGCATAAAAAAGTAGTGCGGTTATTTAAAGGAAGTGTGTTCAAATGATACTTGGACTTTGATATGAGCTTTGTATATCTGGAAGTACCGTATTTTCCGGACTATAAGGCGCACCGGACTACAAGGCGCACCTTCAATGAATGGCCCATTTTAAAACTTTGTCCTTATATAAGGCACACCGGACTATAAGGCGCACCATTCATGCATCATGTCAGATTTTTAATCCAAATCAAATCATTCTCCATTTTATCTTTTTTATTTCATCTTCAGATGCAACAAATTACTTTATAATCACAAAATAATGATCCGTAGTCTTTTTGATTCATGATTCATAGTCTTCAGCGGGCCACTTATGAGTGATTTCATGACACAATGTTCGGGCCAGTTTAAATTTCGGAATTTGGTCCATATATAAGGCGCACCGGACTATAAGGCGCACTGTCGGCTTTTGAGAAGATTTTAGGTTTTTAGGTGCGCCTTATAGTCCGGAAAATACGGTAGCTAAGTTTAGCCTGGGTCGTAAGTGGAAGTTTTATTGCATGGGTACTTTCAGTACATATTTCCGAAATCAAATAGTCTGAGAGACATTTTTTTAAGGGAACTATTATTTCAACATGAGTTTGAACTGACATCAAACTGCTTTGGGACACATTGTGTTTTTGTGGTTCTTCACCATCGCCTAATCACATCTACAGGAAATTTGAATTCCAAGCATGTTTTGGAGATTTACGCGGAAACCAAACATAAAGATTCCGGCTCGTTCGGAAAACCGCAAACGTCTTTAAGTCGAGTTATTTGCCGCCGCGTCTGATCGATTGCCTCCCTGCCGTGATTTCTGCGCTTTGGGGCAATTTCATTTTCCGCCGCCTCGGAGAAGTTATCTAAATGGATTGCACAATCAACGGCCGTGCCCCGTAACCATACGGCAAATAATTATTCTGTGTTCCGATGTTTGACAGGAAAAATTAGTAACAATCACCAAGAGAGCAGGTGTTTTTCTTTTTCTCACCCGCCTCTCCCGCTTCCTTTCCCCAAATGCCTGCAGCGGTAACGCTTGTGCACAAGACTCATATTGATTTTAAAGCCATTTGACAAAGAATAAATAAGACTGGAGAGGAGGGAGGTCTTAGCCATGAGCTTTTTGATCAATCAACATGTCGCAGCTGGAACTAAATTCAATTCTTATTTATCAAAATCTCCCCCGCATGCTCGTTTGGAATGCTACACGATGGCGCTCTGCGGAGACTCTTAACGGTCCTTTTGAGCCACGAGCGTCACTGTCACCGTCATGGATTTCTTGACAGGAATACTTTGTTGTGAAATCCTTATCGTGTGCATTAGAATTGCATGAGCTTGCTTATTCACACAGATGTGAGATAAATTAAGGCCAGAAGATGACCACGAAACAACCCTGTGGGGAATTCAGGACGGGTATTCACTTCTCAATGTGAGTACACGGGAAGAACTTTGTTGTGACGATACTTCTGCAACTACTTCTATTTGAGGTTTATACAGTATAATCCTTTTTGACAGTAGGGGGCGCCTCTGAGTCTTTTCAGCGTGGTCAAGAGTTTTTGTTTGTAACTTTTTCTCTGTTCTTAGCATCTTTCCGGTTGATTTTTATTTATTTTTTTAGCCATTTGTAACACTTTTGCTTTGCATGAAAAGTGTTTTCGAAATCATGCTAAGTAGATTGATTGGGTGAACCTTATTGAGACCTACCCTTGCCACAAATCGCAAAATCCATAAGTGATACCCCTGTACTATTGTACTGTAATTGCCTTTGGATGCTCCAAAATGGCGGCAAAGGACTACTTTTGTCTAAATGGAGATCCTCAAGTTGCGCAATAGTGTTAAAGCTATAGTGTTGTTGACTCGGCTTGACGACATCAAGTGAATTTTGTCATGAATACCAAAGAAAAAATATCATAGAACAATTTTCTACTGAAACTCATCCGAAAGATTGTATCCAATTGTTCCCCACATTAGACAAACACCGCGATTTCATCTCGCCATTGTGATAAGAAGATAAAATACATCGTAAGATGCTTGCATGACGTTTCGGTTGAACACAGAGCTTGATTCACATCCGCAGATGGCCTGCTATTTCTTTTTCTTTACATCCCCCTTGGATCAGCTGCACACCCTGTAATTTATGACAGTGTCAGCGTATGTTCAGAGATCAGTGGTCATGATCCAAGGCAGTCATTTGACGACAATACGACGTGATAATCAAGCGAGACCTCGCAACACTTTGCTTCAAAACACGGCTGATTAGGAAATCCATTTTCAATCATCGGCCATCAAGTCCGATAAAAAGCCTTTCTTGACTTGTCTGGTCGTGGAGGAAAAATACAACGGGGGTCATCATTTTAGAGCAGGAAGGCCACTCCCACTCATCCACCTCTGCTCCAACAGCAACCCTCATGATTGCTTCTTTGAAGCTCACATGCTATTGTACAGTTCCGAAACATGTCATTGTGTTTCCAATGCACTGAAAGACTGTAACAAACCAACACGGACGTAGCGACACATTCAATAAGGTCTCGAAAGGCTAAACATTAGGCTTAATTTCCTATCAAACATGAATCTGTTCTTTGTGTGACTACGACAAAGACTTTGATTATAATTGCAGGTTATTTCTGTGGATTCTCTAACATAATTCCAGCCCTGAAGTAGTATTACAATGATATAAAGACAAATCATGTTTGTAGACACCTTTATTGACTTGTGTAAAAAAAAAATATATAAAAAGTTGTATGACCAATGTGGAATAATATAGCATATATATTTAGTATTTAGATATTTAGTGAGATATTTTACGAAATATTTATTTTAGTAAAGATACAACTTTTTTTCTCATTGTTATCTCATTTGTGGACACATTTATTGACTCCTGTTAAAAGAAATGGTATAACCAATGAAAAATAATATAGAATATATATTTAGTATTTAGAGCCACAGTGAGATATATTAAGAAATATTTATTTTAGTAAAGATAATAAAAATATGCTTTTTATACTCACGTTTGCCTTTTTGACAAGGTCTTTTAGCCTACTTTAAAGAATATACGTATATATATTTTCTATTCCATACATGTGCCTGGTAAATGACAAAAGAGCATAAGTAAAGCAGCTACAACCAAACTGGAGAATCTTGCCTATGTGACTAATTTGAAAAGAAATGAAACAGATGAATGGCGCCACATTCTTGCCCGTTTGTGTGACAAATTTGAAATGCTTTTGGCAATTAACAGTCCGTAGCTCAATAAGAGCTGTGTGTTTTGACAGCGCAGATTTGGATTAAATCCATCTTGAGTGGGAGTTCCCTTCATACTGAACGGGACAATTATTATGAATTAAACATGCAATGAATAAAGTGTTTAATGTCATTAATAAGTCTCATTCTTCTGCCGGGGCCCCATCGCAGTATTTCCATTGAGCCGAGGAGGAGGCGACGCTGCGTCAATGTCAAACCAAGCGTTTATAATGTCGCCGAGCACCCGGTTTCACATATTTTCGACGATGCATTAGCGTCAGGATGTGTCGTTTCCATTTCTCAGAGACGAGCGGGAGGGCCGACAGCCCGGGCGGATGTGTAAATACAAGAGAAAACACTTAACGATGACATCATCATCGATGCTCTTCCATTTTAAATGGAGCGACTTGGTTGCTGCGCCTTAGCTCTTAAGTGCTGCACGATTATATTCCACAGTCTCCGCTTGGCTGCTGAAAACATTTTTCATTTTTAATCACTTCTATGGCACCCGTTAGCAAAAAAATAGGTCTCGGCTATTAAAAACTCTAAAGCCATGTTCAGTGACCCCCATATCTGCTTTTAATTGGTACGTAAACGAAGCCTGATTGGAAACCGGCTTGGCCACCGAAGCAAAAAAAAAAAAAATCATTGCTCGGCAACATGGCCTGTGTCATATTAAAAAGCTCATTAGCTTCAAATCCATTAAGAGCGACTGTAAATAGTTGTACTTGGCGGGCAACTGCTCGGGCCTCTGAAGCTGACAGTCTGACATCTTGTTTTATGCTGTTTATTTCTCTGTCATCCGTTCAAAAACAAAAGACATGAGACCTCAGGACCGATAAGTGGCTGAACTTGACTTTATAAAAACACGCCGGCCTTTAAGAGCCTTTTACGAGACACTTGAATGGAGTGGCATAACTGCTTTCAGATTTTTGTGAGTTTATTGAAATTGGAGTTGAAGACACGGCGCTGGCTATGAGAATGTTTATCGGACAAGGGTAACATTTTTGAACATTTCAAAACATTTTTATACAGCTTGAGTGTTTCAACGCTCAAGGAGCTTTGATTTGAAAATAATCAGTTGAGCCTCACATGCTTTCAAGAGAAAGCAGAAGACTAAATTAAAAAGATATTCTTTGTTCAATTAGAGCAGTTGATTTGAAGGCCATCGATTACACTCAGATACTTCATTATTCATTATCGGAACTAGCAAAGTGCTCCGTCAAAATGCCCGGCGATGAGTCGATGATCCGCACCTCTTAGCGGCCTGACATTTTCATCCGTCACGTACATTTTGAATCTCTCAATCTGCTCGCCGCTTCATCATCATCGCCACTGTAACATGTGGCCGGGGAGTTTTCCATTAATGAAAAAATAACATATCACCGCCATACAAATGGGCTTAGGGAGAAGTGAGAGCACTTCAGAAAATGCTCAGATAATTAGACTGTCTCGCAGCCGATTGATGGATGCACTATAATTACCTTTGTGTTATTATTTCAGGACCAGACAAAAAAAAAAAGGTGGGGGGGAAGCTCTCCTTCATTAATCTCATTAATGTGCGGAATTAATATCATTTTATCAGACATTCCAGAGCTGCTGGTGGTGCGTGGTGCCGGAGTCATGATTCAGAGCTGTCAGCAGCGAGCGCATCGATCTTAGTCGCCGGAAAACGTACGTAACAAATATGGCGGTTGCTACGTTGGGCTTTTGTTCTACTGTCACCGTTTCTTTTCAAAGACAGGAAAATATCTCATTGCTTTTTTGTAGCTAGCATTTTTTAACTTCCTTGCAAAAATGATGATTGTAGTTCAGGTTATTGTTGATAATGTTGTAAATGTGAGCGTGAATAGTTGCAGTCATAGACATGGCTGCTAAGTATACAAAAATTGAATTAACCTGGATTGGAGCTGAGTCTTGATTAGTGTCGCCTCAAGGGGTGTTTTCTGCTTCCATTCTTTGGACCGTATCAGGAATAACACCCTACCCGCTCGACGGGCAACGAATACGATCTTTGCGGCAATGCGTCGTCATAGAGAATCGGAATGAGACGTAAGGATTGTTGTCTTACCGTCTGCCATTTTTACGCGCAACGAAGGAGAGCCGGACCACCTGCAGTCTGCAAGTCATTACGACGGGGTCACGGGATAACCCACATGTAAACTCTAAGTCACTTCACCTCAAATTGGGTGTAAAGATTCCATTTCCTCTCCAAGCTGAACCACCTGCGGGACGACTACGATATGATGTACTTCTCAACGTCGACGCTATTCTGTTGGAGCAATAACAAAGGCTGATTGTGAGGGAAATGGACAGGCTAGGCCTCACTTTGACCAGAAGGCTAGGCGGTTTTATTTACAGTATATCTACATACCATGAAGACAGCACACTGTGATGAATTTGAAGGAAATGAGCAAGAGCCGTTTCGATTTGCCCAGAGTTGGCTGTGTTCGCTCCCACAACGGCGCAAACATCCCCTTCGGGGCACAAAAACTGGGCCCCAGATATTTTAAATAGGAACCATTCAATCCAGTTTGATTTGATGCACTCAAACCTTTAAAAATAATCAATTTTCCCAATTCAAATTCATTTTTATTAACACCTAGGTTCTGTGATACTATTTTGAAATGGAACCGTAGTGAGTCGGAAGGAACAAAAGGGACTGCAATTGTGGCTGTTTTTGTTTTTCCAGGCTAAATCTTGTTGATGTTTATAGTTTAAAAAAACATCAGGTAATTAACTTGGTGAAACAACCAACATAAAAGGAGCATAGCACTTCTCCTGTTCGGGGCGGGCAGCGAAGCGCCTTTCCCTGCTTTGGGATGTCCGTGGGCGGGTCGAAAGTATTCCAGAGGGAGATTAACACTGGTCGAAGGTGGCGTGGGCCGTAGGAAGCCATGAAACCTTGCATCCGTGTCCTAATTGGAACTCATTCATCATCCTGGGCAAAGAACAACTCAATGTTTCTTTCTGCCATCATGTTAAGGTCTCTTCTGTGGACAAGGACCCCGTGTCATGGTGGGCATGTGTGGGCCAGACGCTGTAAATAGTTAGCAGTTAGCATTAGCTTGAATGTTCTGGACTCTACGACTTGCTTTAGTTTTTGTCTGGAAAAAATAAGACTTAAAATTACAATACAAAATAAATGTGCCTTTATTTTTTATATATATTTTTTTGTTTTCAGTCAACACCATAAAATTATTCCAACTCCTCCGTGTTCCCTGACTGATATGAATTAGGCGTGGGAGTACATCTGAAAGCTGGAAATCATCACCCCCTTCCAGCAGCCATCGATTGGGCCAGCAGAAAATCTATAGCGGCTGATTTGTGAACCAATTTGAAGGCAAATCTCATAATGTTCATATTCAACAGCTTTACTGGGTGCCAGGCGAGGCAGCGCTAAAGAGGCGGGAAGTGGCGGTTAGTGCGTTAAGCTACCGTGTGTTTACAGTCGCGCCGTTAGCAAATGAGGGAATCTCATCGGAGGGATTGAAGATCATTAAAAAAAATCAATGCGAGTCTATCTGCAAGATTGCAATAAGACAATGAGAGGAATTGCACAATGGGGGGGCCGAGGGGGGTGTTATTATAATATTTACAAGTTGTCTTTGGATTTATTGAAGCGTAGCTTCAGCCCTTGTGTTTGCACAACAAATGAAGCACACATCCTGGTAGGTAGTCGCTTTGTCAAACAACAAAATATGCGACTTTTTTGGCTCTGTATTTTTTTTGTCAAGTTGTCCAATGTTGCTTCTTTTATTTATTCAGTAGTTTACTCCATTTATAGAGTTTCTAAGTAAACAGGTCAACGTGTGAATGCGCCCTCAGCTCAAACATTTGACCTGGTGTCATTTTTTTTAAGTGGCTTGACATCATCTTTGCACAAGCTAGAAATACTTTGAATGAGAGCTCCTGTTCACAGTCCAACCCGATTGAGGTTGAGATGGCTTTTCAGCTTCATAACTCCGGCCTTGTTCCTTCAGCTCCCGGTCAGCCAGAGGTCAGCTGCACCACACACGCTCATTGCTGTATGTATTTTTGCCCAACTCGTTCTGTGGTCCAACGCCATCATAACGTGAAATGAAATGACAACATTATTTTTTCCTAAAAAAGGAGCTGTTATGCTATAGGTGTAAAAAAAAGTCACCAGGGAATATAAAGCACAGTTTTTGCATTACACGAGTGTGTCGCTGCACCTTAACACTGATTTGCTTTTACAGTTCAAGCACCCAGACTTGTTTTTCATACACCGCACATTAAAGCAACTTGCACAGAAAGTTGATAGCTGATAAATTTAAGAAGTCAATTATTGAGGCAACAAAAATGCAGTAAAATATGCAATTTTTGCAAATGACTTATTTTCATTATTTGGTCATTTAGATCAAACAACAACATATTTGTATGTTCTGGCAAATCGATTGGCAAATTGATGTCTTGTGAGTTTGAATTAGCACCATGAATTGAATCATAATTGAATATATTTTGAGATAGCGATAAGTTAAAATATTTTGGATATTTGGACCTTTTAGCAATGTAGCATATCGTAGGCCATAGCAGGGCTCCCTAACGACAACATAACCTCCTTGGCAGAGATAATAACAAATATGGCCTTATCTGCTGGATATATCTCCTCAGCTTCCCTGCGAGATGTGTTGAGTGGCATCCTAATCAAAAATCAATACACCCACTTGAGTGGGGCCACGAGGCTTCCGCAGAAGGGTTATGTAATCTGATGATATCAATCATAACGCCGTTGGAGGCGATCCACCTGACTTCCACCGCAATGGGGTCACGGCGTGAGTAGCGAGAGGGGAGGCCTCCATCAATTATCAGCTATTATAGCGCCGGGCTTACTGTCATAGAGTTGTGTCGACCGCAGCTTCTATAAATAATATTAACGGCGGCCGGCTCATCAATCAATACCAGCAGAGTTGTATTGCGCAGCCTAAACGGCGGCTTCCATCGCCATCCTCGATCAATGATTCTGGCTCCTGTGGACCGAGGCGAGGAAATCTAGCCCGGCGGTCCTCAGCCTGCCTTCCCCACTTGTCTTGAACCAATTACCCAAACCTGAGTCACATGGTCAGTTGTTGTGCAGCTTTTTTAAACCAACAGGTGGCGCTCAAACTCAGATTTGCTTGGTTGGGAATAGCGATCCATCCACAGAAAAGATGATTTGTGGAATTAATATTAAATATGATCTCGACCGGCAGTCATTTTTGACCAACTAAAAATAATTTGAAAAGGGTGTCATTATCTTGCAAATCTAATAAAAGATTATAATCAGTTAGAAAGAAAGAAATGTTGCATTGGATTTACCGTTTTTTTCCGTGTATAATGCGCCCCCATGTATAATACGCACCCTAAAAATGGCATGTTGATGCTGGAAAAAAGCCTGTACCCATGTATAATACGCACCCAATTTTTTTTTTTTTTTTTTTTTTTTTTTTTTTTTTTTTTTTTAAGTCCCAATGATCGTCACACACGCAGGGAGGCAATGGGTCCCATTTTTATAGTCTTTGGTATGGTCTTAACTAGGCTGGATGTATATTTTTTTGTTGGTGTTGATTTCTCCGACTGCCCATAAAGGCACCACCGCGATCAGATGAAAAGAGAGGAAAGTGACGTGCGGACATGTGAAAAAGGCGGCTCTGTATGGGAGAGACGTTGAAGAGGAATAAAAACACCCTTGGAAACCAAAACTTGCCCCTCGTGACTCGGAGCCGCAACAAATGTTTCGGATTTGTGTAGGGTACATTGTGACAGCAAACGAGCAGGTGATCGAGCAAGCGTCTGATACGAGAGCATTGCGTTCGTATGGAGCGTGTTTGAAGTGAACAGCAGAGACGAAAGGAACAAGGCAAAGTGTTGTGAAATAAAATATTACCTGTAATACGCATTTTGTTATTTGCTGATTGTATTAAACTATCACATTCATTGTCAGTCAAGAAGAGAAGAGGACTATTATCCCTTCTTTGACGAAATGACCAGAGCACAGTACAAACACACTATTGTCGGTCAGTTTTGTTGTACCATGATTTTCTTAAAAAAAAAAAAAAAAAAAAAAATTTTGTTTGAAAAAAATTAAAAAAAAATTTGTACCCATGTATAATGCGCACCCCAGATTTTAGGACAATAAATTAGTTAAATTTTGCGCATTATACACGGAAAAAAACGGTAATTGTATAGTTATTTAATAGATTTTATTTATTTATTGATTTATTTATTTCCCCTTTGACTATAGCATATCTCCCCACAGTTAGGCATCGCGAAACTTACGCCATGTGACTCATTAGTGGTGTGATTCTTGAACACAGGAAGTGTGAGAAGTGAATACATCGACTTAATGATTCCTTCCCTTTCACAAATGTCTTGTTGCAAAGCAGCAGCATCAACGTAAAGCATGCCAACCAACGGAAGCAGCGAGGTGGTGCGACGTGGGGGTGAAATGGCACAACGGCGTTAACTGTTTCTTGCAATTAGCATTCCGAATGCAAAAAAAAAGATGAATTAATCTCATGGTGGCCCGTCGACCTAAGATCTCTCCTATGCCCAGCTGCAGCAGCCTCATCGCGAGTGAATCATTCAACCGGAGAGCTCCCCTCTTTTAAAGCCTAGCAACTGCTCAAAGGCTAAACACTCAGGTGACCTTTGACCCCCACACTGATGCTTACCACAACATGTCATTGTGAGATATGAAAACACTCCCAGGTGTGGAAGTGTGCTCCACATGTCACTGGGTATTTATGAGACAGGATAACAATCTCGTAGATGCTGTTGGAGGATTTTCTAATTGCCTCACTCATGTTTTTACATCAAACTCCAAAGTCAGAAGGGATGTGAGGACAGGAAAGTGCAAAATGTCTCCCGATTGTTTGTTGTGAAGAAAATAACAGATATCATGTGAATTGTTGTCCGCTTCAAATAAGCTTTGCCTCACCAGTCGTGTTCCAGCTTTGATAGATAAGCATCTCTCAGGTGCGAGCACTCATATGGTCAAGTCATATGATAAAACTTAAAATCCCGCTGATTCTCATCAGCTCACATCAAACTATGCTTACGGAGTGAATTAGCGAAAATGGAAAGCATAATGTATTTTTCTGGACTGGAATGTCTTGTTACTTTCCAATCAGCCTTGTTTGAACACGGCTGTGCCTTCAAGTGCTAACCCCAAGATGACCTTCGGACTACAAAGCGTCTGGGCAGACAATTAACTGTGTGGTACTAGCAATTTGTCGCAATAGGATAGAGGGGTTAGTGTCATTTGGTCGAAGACTCCTGACTAACCCAGATCTCATGGATCCACCGCCACTTTCAAAACCTTTTTCCCACACAGAAGACACACTGTAGTTTATTTCAACTTGACACCCATCTTTTCCTGCTAAACTAATCTTCAATATGACTTTTAGGCCAATTAAAAATCCATCAAATCTCAGTTTTCAGTATGTTTAACTGTAGTTTTTTGAGTTTGAACCACCGCCTTGATGAGTTTGCAGCACAGGAACGGTCACAGTCGACTGAGCCCTGTCAAGTTAAGATGTATGAGTCGGCGTATAAAGCGGACATAATTTCATGGAAAAGATGGGAAATGTTATTATAATTTGATTGTTGACGTTTGGTCGGCGGGAGCCCTTTGCTCGGGATTAGTCTTGGGGTTATACTGGACTATTTGTGTGTACATGTCCCAGTTTTTAAACAGTGTAAACAAAGGCGATCCATCATAAGCGTCCTAATTGCTACCAGAGGTGGCGGTCTGGTACGCACTTCAGTCATCAAACCATCATGTGAACATTCATATATTTGCATCTGGTACACTTGTAAAGGCTTTGTTTAAAGTAGCGGAGAAGCTAATTATGCTAGGTTTATGCTAGCGTTTGTAATCTGGGCCTCAAAATCTTTTTGTGATCTTTTCTGCCCAAACATTGCAGTCATAATCCTTGGTAGTTTTATTTGTTTTTATGTATATATATGCTTGGGAAATAATATTTAGTAATAAGTGGAATTAGATGAGAAAGGAACAGAAGGTGTTAGCATTGTCATGGCTAAATCGTTAACATTACATTATGACCACTCGCGCTAACCACGGCATGTTCATCGACTTTCACCGCAGTCATTTCAAAGCATAACAAGGAATTGATGCACGACTGCAATATTGCAATTTAATTCTCTCCATTCTCAGCATTGATTTTTTTTCTTCTTCTTCCATGAACAGCTCCCACTAGCACATTAATATTGCAGCACAATTAGTTTGCACATTACTAAATTACCGGCAGATTAAAAGTGGAACAGCACAGTTCATAACCCGGCCCGCATAACTGCCAGAAAGGAAATTAATATGGATTTGAGTTGGTCCTCTGAGACAAGCGTGCTAAAACAATCCATAAGGAGGAAGTCCTCTGTGCATGCACGTCGGGAGTTTCCTGTCAGAAACGGGGCCTGCCGGGGCAATTAAAATGGCCTTTAATTAGATTTGCATATGAACGTCGATGAAGGGGCGGGGAAGGCGCTCGATGGCGGTGGGCCACGCTGTGATACCTGTTTATACTACGTTGGAATCCCTCAGGTGGGAGTTCAACCAAGCATGTTTAAAAAGTCCGAATAAATTCGGGGTGGAAAGTAACGGAAACAAGAAAATATTTGTTGACTAATGATGGTGTGAAATAAAGTCTGTCTCTCTGACAAATATTACAATAATGTTTTTTTTTTTGTCGATTGTATTCTTTTTTTTTTAGCACATTTATTGCAGTGCTCGATTTGAATACGATACTAAAAGTTCTGAAACCAAGCAAATGTAGATTCCGTTCTTAGGTCGCAATATCCATGTTTTACTGAGCAGCCGGAGCCAATACTTTACTAATAATAATTTCATAATGTCTTTTATTTTTTCAAAATTTTCTTGATTTTGCAATGTTATCAGGATTAAATGTGATTTTATTTTTGTAGCAACTTTTAACTTTATTTTGTAAAACTTCTTATCCGCGGAGTCATTGTCAAAATAGTTACAATTTAAATATGTTTAGGAAAGTCAAGCAACTAGCAGAACCTCCACTGCAACTCCTCAGCACAAGTGTTACTTTGACCTTTTGATGTGCACATTGATCCAATGTACTGAGTGGCCATTTCCCCAGAAACAAACAAATATAATTGGCTCGGGGTTCCAATGGCGCTCTTTCTCTCTCTCTCCCTCGGTGTCCGGCAGATGCTTTGCGGTGATATCAATCAATTTGCACTTCCAGACACAATATGGGTGCCTTTAATGCTGACTGGTCATTTGAGAAAGCTTGAGCGGTAAGAATTCAATAGAGCTTTATCAGTCATCTGTCTTCATCAATAGTCTACTTCTAATTGGGACTTTTTAAACTGCACTGAGAAGAAACAAGTATAAAACTAATTACATACAGAAAGATGGAAAGACCTTTGAGCTCTCATAAAAAGTTCATTGTTGTTGTTTTTCCGTAGCAAAAATAGATATAGTTTAACACCCCTCCCGTATAGAAAGACTTCCCTCCTCAGATGGTTTGTGCATAAATAGTTATGTTTAAAGGTCTCGGGCGAACATATGCTCGTAAAGAAGGTGTTTTCTCACCCGAGTCGTACACTTCCTCCCTGGCGTACCAAAGTGTTACATGTGGCAGGCTCTGATTCTGTTGGGATTGGATTGTTGGAGTCTGAAACAGCATTCAGCGGTCTCATTATTGACGGACTGCCCGTGGCTTCTCGTAAATTATCACTAGCGCACCGAGTCGGGAATTCTAATACAACGCTAGCGTGGATCTTCATAGTGACCATTGCTTCTTGGAAACATTTCCTGAATTGTTTCCATTGTTTCAGGTTTTTGCGCTCCCGTTTCTGGCAAAGATATAAATTCTGTTTGGGTTTTTTTTTTTTTTTCTTCCCAGTTGGCCCTACTGTTCCTGTGGGTTTTTAATTCATTGTGCTAAACTGATCCAGAAACTTTACAAATCCTCAGGGATTTTGTCTTTGTAAAAAAGAATTTAAAATAAATAAATAAAACGACCAATGTTGAGTATGGTGGCTCATTTTTTGGAAACTGAATGGAGGGTAGAATTTACAATTAAATAAATAAACATTTATTATGTAGGCCGCCCAAAAAAAGAACTTTCCCTCATTGAAGGACCAGCAATCGCCACTGGTAGTATGTGTTAGCATATTAGCACGCTAAAATGACATATTGACAAAAATAAAATTTAGTATACCACACTGGAGACAATTTTACGTCTCTAATTTCAAAAACTACGCATATATGTCTGAAATGAGCCACATTCCCACCAAGAGTTAGAAAACCAGTCGAAACTGTGAATTAGCTTCGGCTTAGCTTCACGCGTTCAATTTGTCACCATTCAGCTGGAAAGGAAACTGTTTTTCCTATTTAACCATAAGTTCATAATAACAACGGCGTCACCACTCACTATATAGCAGGCTACCTGTTCAAGTATTTACTCAGCTGGACCCCGGGGCCTCTCCTCCTCCTCCATCGCCAGCATTGCACCGAAAAGGGAACGGGGTCGCGAAATATTTCATTTCCCAAGTAAAACATCTCCTCTGGTCATAGTGATGGATGTGCAATCAAGGGCCGAGCACTCGTTATTAGCCCTGACTTGGGATCCACTGGAGGAAATGAGGGTGAGGAAGAGAAAAATGTTGTTTATATCTGGCGCTCTGTCACTTTGTCAGGCAAAGAAGAGGACGTTGTGAACTTTCAAACAAGGATTGCTCCGGGGGCTCTAATGCCCAATGAGGGTCTCTGAAATTGAATAAAGGGAACAAGTACTTCATTGTGTTTTCCCAAATTCACCTATTAACATTGTTTGGTAACCACCATTGGCTTTCTTTCCCCTTCAAGCTGCCAACACTTGCTTATTTATAATGTGTGAACTGCTGTTGAAAAACCCAACAGGAATATCAGAATGAGCTTGTTCGCAAAATTGAAATTTAGTACGTTCGATTTATAATTGCCCAAAAAATGATTTTTTTTTTTTCTTTCTTTCATTCAATTCGTTCATGTACGACATTGGAGACGAGCTTTGTTCGCCATCTTGGGTAGTCGCGGAGAGTTTTTACTACATTCACATCTCGGTGCATTTTTAAAATAAAGTAGTAAGATATTTATTTTGGGGGTATTTTTTTAAATTTTTTAATTTTTTTCTATTATTTATTTATTTATTCATTTGTTTTGCTTTTGCTCCTTCCCCCTTGTAAATTTAACCTGTCCTTCCTCGACTCACTTCTCTAGACAGCAGATGGTGCTGCAATCGCTTCACCGAACTTCAAGTGGTTCTGGAATTCTGGAAAGTGGGGGAGGAGAGGGAGTAGAAAAAAAAGTCACACTAGGGCTTAGTTCCTGAGTTGAAGCAAATGTTTGTAGAAATAAGTAGAGATTTCCTGGTTTTCCTTTGTGGGGGGGGGAAAAAGGGATAGTGCTGGGTGATCGCTTCCCTGCTGCTTGTTACCTGCCCTCTGTTTCCTTCCTTCCTTCCTTCCTTCCCTCTTCTTCTCTCTCTCTTGCTTTCTTTCTCTCTCCCCAATGTTTATAAGTCACCGAGAGGATGCTGCCCGGAATTTTGGAATGGTGGGAGGCATTTACAGATGGAAGTAGACGAGCAGGCTTGGGATCTAAAGACAAAGAAGCGAGAAGAATGATATTTTACTCCATCAGGCGAGACACTTGCGACTTGTCGGTGTAACAGATTCGTTTTTTTTTCCTCCAACAAGTGGAGTGAGCTTGAGGTGGGGAAAGTCGTCGAGGAAGAGGAGGAATGTTAAAGGGATGACGGCGTTATGCGGTGGGTGGTAGGGGGGCCTACGCCAAAGGAAATGGATTGAGAAAGTGCAGTGAGGCAGACGGCTCATTCACCATGACAAATGGGGAGGGTCTCCATGTGTGTGTGTGTGTGTGTGTGTGTGTGTGTGTGTGTGGTGGGGATGATACCTGATACCCCGCAGCGGCCTGTGTGCACCTGCACAGGCACCGCACTGGAAGTAATCCACGGTCAATTGTGGAAACTCACTTCTATTTGGAACAGTTGCTCAAGTCTCACGCTTGACAAGAACGGAGTGTGAAAAGTGTTCATTTAGTTCTGAATGTTAATATTACAACAGATAAGTATGTAGGTTGATAATATTTAAGTTTCATGAGAATAAACAAGGATAAACAATAACACAAAAATAAAGTCACGCTTTTTCAAGAATGAAGACGCTGTTGATGTGACAAATGTATAATTTCTGAAAATCTTTACATGATACTCAACAGTTCTTATATTCTGCAAAACCTTCTCAAAATTGACCTTTTACTTAATATAATGACTTTTTATAAATTTATGACCATTTCCTCGTATTATGACTCTACATTGATATTCCTGTAAAGTTGCTTGTTTTTGTTCTCTGACGATTGCAACATTATTGTCATCATTTTACACCCATGCTTCTCTAACTTGCTAGTAACATTCCTTTTTTTTTTAAGTTACGATTTGGTACTCGTGGTGGCTTTTTTTAGTTTTGTTTTAATTATTTATTTATTTATTCTTTTTTTTTCCCATGACACTCATGGGACAAGAACTTGCAAATTGCAAAACAAAAACAATAAATTGGGCCCAAAAAACTCTCAAAGCAACTCTCAATTTGATGCGAGAATGTGGACATAAAACAATTTTATCGTTTATTTTGTAAAACAAATACAACTAAATAAAGTTCCAAAGATTATGCTAATTAATCCGCATGTCAAGGAGTTCATGTGTCTTTCAACAGAGCGATCACAAGCAACATGTCATGTGGCTTCCATTTCCATTAAGTCATATATCAAATTCCATTCGCGTATTATTAAATCTTTGGAAGAGGTCCGAATTAGACCCGGGTAAGGTGCTCTAATCCAATTGTGCGGAGCGTACAGGGATGTATAGATTGTCCTTTTCGTGTGTGTGTACGTGTGTGTGTGTGTGTGAGTGTTTGTATGTGTGTGTGTGTTACAGTTTCTTAGCAATAATAGAACACAAATCTTAACGAGCTCGAAAAATAATAATTGCAAATTTTCTTTTTCTTGTCTTTTTTTAACAAACACTGTCTTTGTTTTAACAAAAAAAAATGCAAATTGAGATAAAAAAATTGGTGTCAATAAAAGTGTCAGGCCACACTAAGTTTAGAAATCACAAATAAGAAACTTTAAAATGACTTTACTATGTTGTTTAAGGCAGAAGAGTGTACAAATTCACCGTTTTTATGACCATGCTAAGATTATTATTCTTTTTTTTTTTCAACAAGCAAGCCTACAGTTTGTGTGCGTGTGTGTGTAGTTTTATTCCGTCTGAAAGCTTCTGGGTTAATCTCATATTAGTCAAGAAGGTTCATTCTCACTAACAACCTTAGACGTGTGTTTCGCAGGGCGATGCGCTAAATTAAATGCACGCGCTGTCACTGGATTACCGCGAGAAACAAACAGTACAGATTCAATCAGGAGAACCCAAGGGTGGAAATAAACAGAATAAACTGAAGCGCGTACGCTTTCAAAGTGTGTCGATCGAAGATGTCGAACGTCGTTTTGCTTTTACGTTTGTCGTGTAATTCCGCAGAAAGCATATTAAAAGACTAATTGAAGTATTGTTAGTGCAAGCATTTGACTTTTCCATCATTTCATTTAGCTAACTGTATGTAATTATAGCTCTTGAATTATTTTCAATGTCACCTATTTATTTTAGGAGCAACAGGCCCATCTGTTGCGCTTAATGCCCAACCGAGCAAACAATATGTTTTAAATCAAGATTTGACCTCTGAATAAGCCTGATCATGTTTATAAATCATAGTGAGTTAAATATGCTATGTAAAGAAGATTAGGTCATCTGGATTTAAGCCCGTCCATCCCTGTAGTCTCCCGGCAACGAAGGCGGAGGGAGATATAATCCACATTCATAATCCACTCATTCTTACAAGATGTTCTTCTGTTGTTATTTGTGTTGCATGAATATCGTTGTAATCGCCTTTAAACGCTCAGTCGCTGTCTGCATTGTGGGTACTTAGTCAGTGGAAGCTGCTGAAGCAATTACCCCAAGAACCTGGTTATCTTAGTTTTCATTGCTTTTCTTCATCTTTTTCTCTGTTGTTTAAATATATATGTAATGTCTAGTCAAAGTAACATTAATAGTTTAAAAAAATATGTATATATGAAAAAATGGAGAAATAAAATAAAATACAGAACAATTAAATAGGGGGGAAAATCATAAAAATGAAATGATTCAATTTGTAAGAGTCACAAAGAAGCAAAGCATAAATTCTGATGACAAGGAGAAAAAAAAACTAAAGTTAGTGAGTTGGAATAAGTTGACATTTGTTTATAGTAGTTGGAAAGCCCAAATGGAATATGACTCATTAAGTATCTTGATACATGAGGTTCGATATGATTCAAGGACGAGTCAATTGCAAAGTGGAACGATTTGATTCATTGGATTCGATTATGATGTTTCGAGAGGGTATGATCCATTGAGGTTTTTTTTCTTTACGTACATTCGAATAAACTTGTCAGTCCTGTAAATGTGGAATTATATTTGTCTAATAATTTGATGACATGGAATAACGATTAAATCAAAACCAATTTTTCGATTAAAATGTATTTGTTACAATCATAATATATATATATATATATATATATATATATATATATATACAATATGTATATATATGTGGGGCTTGATTGTATCTTAAATATTATTATTAAGAGCAGGTCTTTCATGATCTGTGTTCATTTCTTGATTGAACTTGATGCTAACTGCCTGCTCGCAGCAGCACATGCCCGCTGTTATTAGTTGCTATGAGTTCAGCCCGTGCAAATCTGCTAATGCATAAGACCATAAGAGCTTCTTATGTTCCCAGCCGGGTCAGAGTGAAGATTAATATTTGATCATGCAGAAGGGCTCTTAATCAGATTTGCCCACCCCCTCCATCCACTACATCCCACCCTCAGCAATTATCATAATTGTCGTGTTAAACGTGCTTGTCCTCGCCGATTCCGGCGGCGCCAAACCCAATTTATGCGGGGTAGAAGGCCGCGATGCCTGCGTGGGTGCCGAGCGGGGCACGGAGGCCTTTTTACTGAGCTTGGAATGACACTATTTGCTTGTTTTGAAATCACCATAAGTAATTTTCAATGCATTTGTCATTTCCACTGATTTTGCACGTACTTATTATTGTGGAGCCTCGATAGTTGGGAACTCTTAATAAAATAAATAAAAAAAGATATTCCTTCCCTTAATTCCTCCCCATTAATTAATTACATGGTTTCATGTATCTGTTGTGAACCTTTTTCCATTTTTTTATTTTGATCTCCCCTCCACATTCTTCTTGTTTTTAATCTTTTACAACTTTTTTTGTAAAATAATTGTAGCTGTTGTTTCTCAATGTCTCTTAATTTTGATATTTCTAATTATATTCATGTTAGTTAAAAACTAGCTACATTACTATTTACATTGCACGGACTTCAATTAATAACACTTGTTTGATACTTCTGAGAATATACGAAACAATATTTTTGCGGAAAACCAAAAAACCCAATTTGGGATTATTTTGAGAGAAAATCTTTCCTTTCCATATATTTTAAATGATTACGTTTCTCTATACTATATATATATCTAGCTTTCCAAACAATAAAAAAGCTTTGCAGCAAAATTTGACATGGTGACCAACCCACTTGTTTCATTTCTATGCTACGTGAAATTGGGTTGGCCGTGCAAGCTGCGACATTAGCCTTCAGGCCTGTTCTAACTTTTTAACACAACACCGTTGGGATGGCGCCATTCGGAAGGGTGTTTGTCATAAATGTGAAATAAACAAGCGCGGGTTATAACCAGTCACGTCCGCCATCCATCCTGCGCGACGCGCGGCACTGTGCGAAGCGACTGGCGCTGAGACGCTCGGGCCCATTAATCTATGTTGACTGGCTGGAAATTGCATCTTTGTAATGAGTATTAGGTGTGCATCTACATGAATTAAAGCTCAATGAGCCCCTGATTGATCACCTCCTCCCAAACGACGCCCCCGCCGCGATCATTATTGTTTAAAAGTGACTCAATCATATCGGCATGATTAAAAGTGCTCGCCTCCGCCGACAGCCGAGATAAAGTTGAGAAGCGCTTTGAGGAATTGTGTCGGCGTCAGTGAATTCCCTCGTTGTTGTTGGGTGGGTGGGTTTGTTGATGATTTGCTGCACTTGCATTGGATTTATTTAAAAAGCTGTACATTTGAAAGAGCAAGAGACCGTCAAACACAAAGAAAGACTTTGAATCCAGTGAACCAGCTCAAAGAAAAGTAAACAAAATGGTAAATCATGACTTTGTCTGGAAAATTTGTTTTTAGTAGATTCCCGAGGAAAGAAATTCAGTCCCAAAGGCCAGCAAATTGGCTGTAAAATTATTTCTTCCGCGACTCGAATCATTGTTTGTCTTTGCGTGGCCTAAAATAGCCAAATCGTCGAACGAGATCAGACGTCATCGCCTCGTCTTGTGACATATTTCCTGTACCTCTGTAACTTCTGTCTGGTAATTAAACTGCCGAGCCCCCACGGTGCTAATTATATGAAAAACACCCTCATTAAGAGCGTCAAGATGTACAAGCCCTAGAGGCAGGGAAGTTATTTGGAAAATTTCAGGAACATGCGTAACTTTTTACAGTTATGTTATTGTCTTCTTTCTAATTGAACTGCTCAAAATAGTGGTTCTCAAACTGCGGACCCCGAACCCTTGGTGGTTCTCAAGATGTTGCTTGGGGGGTGCCAAACTGGTTTCATTTTTTTTTTCAAAATTTTTTCCCGGAGTGATGATCAAGCCATAACTAGAATTTTGGCTCACAACACAAAGCAAAAAAATTGAAAAAGCGACGACATGCACCACAAAAACCTCAAAAGTTGGAGCATCACTGTACTTCCTGCTTTAGTTTTTGTTTTTGATTGCCGTGACAGACAGAAAGAAGGTCTTTTTGGAAAAAAAATTCTACCTTCTCAGTGGTCAACTGGATCCAAAAAGTTTGCGAACCTTTGGCCCAAAGTTTCCCGCCTGTTAAACGACAAATGCTAACAGTGCTAAACGCCGTATTCCCATTAGAGAAAAACAAAGCCGCTATGGTCGTGTACATGACGAATTCAATCGTAAACATGAGTATCAGCAAACGCACATACACACTGAAATTACCCTTTTATGCTGCTTTTAGAGAGGCGGGGTGAGGACATCAATAGCACTAAGTTAAAAAAAGTACTTTTCGCCCGGCTTCCGTTAAAATGGACTCACTACTCACCATAACGCCAACAGATGAGAGATCATGACAGTCCCACGACAATTCGACAATTTGCCTCCTTTTAAATAATTCACATCTTTTTTTTTCTCCGTCAGATATCCAAGCAAAAAACACGCTACCGCAATCTGCCGATTTTTATGACCGGACGCACCAATAAGCAGATTGTCCGGGATATTTGACGCCATCTGCAGCCTGCCGGAGATAATTAAAGTATATAAATTAATCAAGTGCAATTAATTAGACGCTTTATGTCCACAGTAGTACATCTTTGCATGTATAATTTATATTTATTGATTTGGCGGGTTTCATTAAGGCCCTACGATAACTGAGGCGAAGCATTAGAGGGGAAAATGCACAATTAGCATGCGGCGCTAGATAGATTGGCGTCCGCTCCCTGTAGATACGCGGATGTGTAAACTGTCATAAACACTCCCAATCGATGAGGGATATTCCACGCCATAGGTCTTGCTTGATGAATGATTTTCCTTTTGAAAGCACCCCCCCTCCATTAATGGGGGGCTGATAGGCATGCAGAATTTACTGTTTAATGAGAGCAGAGAATTTATGGCACAATCCCGGAAGCAAATGCTATGATTGGTCGCCATAAGTGCTGCGCTCTGGTGTTATTTGCTCTCGTCAGCAACCAATATGGCCCCGGCATTAAGAGCTCT
This sequence comes from Syngnathus acus, assembly GCF_901709675.1. NCBI lineage: Eukaryota > Metazoa > Chordata > Actinopteri > Syngnathiformes > Syngnathidae > Syngnathus > Syngnathus acus. Next base: position 4,506,032 of record NC_051089.1, on the reverse strand, counting down.
GTGCTTGTGTGCGTGTGTGTTTTGTTATCCACATCGACTGCACTGACATCGTTCATCACCGCCTGCTTTGCTTTTTTTTTTTCTTCTTTGCGGAGAAGCGGAGGAGGCAGCTCAGTCGATAGGAGCTGGCTTCCAAGCCGCTTTGGGTCTTCCCGCATTTTTTTTGCATGGTGAAGTTCAAACACTTTCTTCCTATATGTATATATTTGTTATATTCAGTATACTCATGTAGTATATAAAGCTGTTTCTTTTTAGTAATGACCATTTTCTGATAATTATATAAAGTTTTTAAAGTTTTGGAGCTTGGACATATTTTTAATACTCATGCTTAGATCATTGTTCATTCTTTCATAACTTGTTGAGTGTTTTTTAACTCTAAGGTGGCCTGCAGTATAATTAAATATGCTGAAGATCATCTTTAATGTACAGTATTAAAGCAGGAACAAATGTTAAGGTTGTAGCTGTCCTAAATTGAACAACCCAATTTTTTTTTTAATGATTAAGACACCAGGAGACAGAAGTTCTGGAAGCTAAATGATTTTCTATTGTCATCTATTCAAGTTTTATTTCTTGATTAAAATGGGAAAATAGTTATTCACTTCTTGCTTTAGTGGTTGAATATTATCCTTGAATCTTAGTAAGCCAGCTCAAATTTCTTTCCCCAAAAAATCTTATTCCTGTTCCAAAAAGGTCAAATGTCAAGAGCTCACCATAGTTCACTATGTCTCACAAACACCCAATGTGAGGAACAAAATAATTACGAAACAACTAACAACAACAACAACAACATTGATATCTCGGTTTGGAGTTGGAGGCCTTTTGCTTCAAATTTAAGACCGCTTCAAACTTAAAATGCAACTCAAGCACGTCTGTTCCCGAAAGCCCATAATCGGAAGCGGAGTCGTGCAAATTGGTTTAGCATCCTTCGAGCTTCATGTTGCGGCTGACATATTTTCAAGATACTGTCACTACATGTTGCGTCACGCACAATTCATGTGGCCGCAGCGATGTAATTAGCCGAAATAAGATGCGGAGCTTTATGGCCGCCACATGTTGCAGTCTGCGGGGAAAACAGCTTCTGTGGGTTTCCGCTCTCGCTGCAACGCATCACTTTGCCTCCTGTGATGTGCTGGCTTGTTTTCAGCCTACATATACATTAAGTTAGCTTGACGGTGTACCCAAATTGTCACAAGGCTTCCAACTTTGTCACACGCGAAATCCGCAAAAAAAGAAAATGAGTCGATGGTCTCAGCTGTACAGGAATTTCTTTCGTCCAGCGTCACAAAATCATAGTTTGGGGAAAATTCAGATTTCAGTAAATTTGCCCTTTCCCACTTAGAATTGTTTTTTAAACTGGATGCATTCATATTTTTATTCATCTCTTATTGCTGTAAAATTAGTGTACTGAACATGTACTGTAAAAAAGTCATTATAGGAAAATATTTTTTTTTATTGTTACTTAAAAATTAAAATAAACAACTTTACTTAAACAAGTAGTTTATCTAATTAGAAATTTAGTATATTAATTGCAATTGTAAGAACTGTATACATTTTAGCGTCATCTATGAATAACCTGTGTCGTATGTCCATTTGAGTACAAAAGTTGGTCCACCACATCACGGACTGTATGCAAGACGTATACAGTAGATGTCGATTTTGAGTGAACCTGCAGCTGTGTGCCAGACGTGTACGCAGGCACATTTGCCCTGCGTCTCAGACAATTTCCTCCCCTTGTGTCACGCTAAATGCTTACAGAGACACCGCCCCCCTATTTAGGCTTGCAGATATGTTCTTCACAAGCGGAAGAGGCGTCTTTGCCTCCTGGTGGTACTGTATGTCCCAATTTTTTGTTTTTTTTCTTACACCTGCTGTGTGCACCTCCTGAGGCGGTCAAGACATCCCCAAACCGTCCTCCCAAGGAGTTGACAAATTATGCTAAGCAGGCCACATATGGCTACTATTAAAAACGTTTTATCAAATTGTTTAAAATTTGTCAAATCATAAATATTGAAAATAAATAAATAAATAATGCTATGATGAAATATTGGAAATATTTCATGTACAGTCCATATTATGATTTTTATTTAACCTCATTTACGAACAGCCTGGCTCCGCTCTGTGTTTTACAATTCACATCCTGAGTGAAAGGAAAGTTTGTCCGCCCCTGGTATAGTGAATAATGCACAAGATTGCTCCCAGAAGAAAGTGGTAAGAGAAACCCTTTGACCTTCTCGCTCAGCTGTAGACTCCTCATGCGGGTCGCTGGGTTAGCCGTATTGACGCTATAGGGCACCACTGCGGCCCTCCAACCTGATCACATTTCCCTTTTGGGGCGTCCCCCCCCTCCCCGAGAGGGAGCCATTTTTGTGTGTGTGTGTCAACTGCAGTTCGGGCTGGGAGGTCAAATCAATCTCTGCTATTTATTACACAGAAATGTGACACTCCGTCTTAAATGCTCCCGTCCCCAGTGATTTAGCGGCGCGTCTGCGTTACGTCTGCAGTGTTTGTCTGCCCGTGATGCGGTGGGGAAGGGAGGCGGGAGGGATGCAACGTTTTATGACCATTGTGCCAAATTGTCTCCCGCCCCTCCTCCTCCTCTTTCTCCCTCTCGCCGTCTTTGACCTGCCTCTTGTAAACAAAGATGGCTTAATATGCTGTGCTCAGACAGTTTTATGTAAAGCTTTTAGCCCCGGTGTATGTATCATATTTACTGTAAGTACACTTCAAAAGCCACAGCAAAGGGCTAATGCAACGTGAATCAGCGCATAATAGTCACGCTCGGGTCAAATGGGGAAGACGGCAAGTAAATATGATCGCTGGATCAGATTGTGTGTGTGTGTTTTCAAAATGCAAGAAGACCTTTATTGAGCACACATTTTAACAGTCAAAAGAATCTCAAGCGCACAAAATTTTTTAATCAAGTGGATATACAGGTTAATGGTCTCTCTGGCCTAAGAGCATTTACTCTTTCTGTCTGTCACTGTAGATCGCTGGTATAGATTGTTCAACAAAGATCCATTATTTGTTGTAAATAATTTTCTGACCAATTAGGTGAAATTGGATAGTTTAGTCTAGTGAGCTCTCACCGCACACAAATTTGGTGAATCACGCAATAAGGTAGGGCAAGGCGATACTGTGCGAGTCATGAGGTTCTTAATTTAAAATAGGAATGCTTCTTCAAACTGAGGTTTAGTCACAAGTTAACAAACTGCAGTTGACACGCTATTGACCATAGAGCTGTGTTGAACTTAACGGGGATATTAACTAAAAAATTCACTTTACAATGTTTTATGTTCACACACTAGTCGAAACACGACTTTCTGATCATTAGTTTGTTTGTGGAATATGAATTAAGCAGCAAAATTCAGCTGTTTTTATTCATCCACAGGGGCGGCCATTTTGCCACTTGCTGTCAACTGAAAATAACATCACAGATGCCACATGTCACAACCAATCACGGCTCAGCAATTTTCTGAACCTGCACTGTGATTGGTTGTTTACCTTTTTTGGTACACACACCTCACTCTATTTTGTATGCCACTTACGGTCACAATCAGAGAACTGAAACCTGCAAACAAACTTGATACACTCCTATTTTTGTCTCCTTTCAAATATTTGTACTGTATGGAATGAATTTACACTGCTTGTTAGAAACCAGGCTTAAGAATTCTGATATTGTGAGGCAATCCTCTTTTCCACCCCCACCCCCTCCATTCCCAATGAAGATCAGCAAACCTCCCTCCCAGTAGCATCCGCTTAATCCCCGCCAAGATCATGCACTCCCACTAAATATGCTACCTGTGGACAAACAATGGATTTTTCCATCATAATAAGTTGAAGACATCATTATGAGTGGCTAATGGGCGACCAGGCACACATACGCAGGGAGACTTCCTTTTGATCAGCAGCGGAGGGTTAATCCACGGCAAGAAATAATGGCGGTCCGGGGAAGGGAAGGGGGGCGCCCTATCGAGCCGGGGGTGGAATTTACAGCCGAGGGAGCTCAGTAAAAGGATGATTTTTAGAGCCTCTCGCCGCGTATTGAAGGCAAGACTGTCTGACAAGTCGTCAATGAGGGCCCCGGCGCTGTACTAAACTAATGAAAGCTGCGTTTGATCTCCCTCGAAAAGGTTCAATACCACTCCTGCTATTATTTAAGTCCCTAGCCTGTTTTCAGATCTGGAAAAAAAAAATCATTAAATTGCACAGTGAAGTAAAAAGTGTTTGTAAGTATTGGACTGTGAGGAAATATCTAAAGCGCTTATAATGTATCCCCGCTGATTGCTTGCAACTGACTCTTCCTGAGAGCTTTATTGCTCATCTCAAGTGATGTGCTTGGTCCGGTTGATCGTCGCCGTGGCTACAGAACATAAAGTACAGTATAAAATGTCAAAATTTGATTTATACTACGCCTACAAATTTTAGAGTTGAGTATTTTTATTTTTGTCATTATTGCTAATGTAAGACATCTTGTTTATAACCATAGCAACCAAGTTGCAGTCTGCGCTTATTTGTTTAAAAAAAATAAAAATAAAGTCTGGATTTGTTTTATTGAGACCCACCTTGAACATGAAACATTTGCTTCTTGCTCTTTCGGTGTACATGCGTCATCGGCCGACATCAATGACAGAATAGCACTTTGAACCTCCACCGTCCGAGGTTATGCTAACAGAACCGTGGTAAAGTGATAATATAAACACTGTGATAAATGAGCAGTGTGAAAGATTTGAGATGACCCTCAAGGCATACGTAAAATCTTTCAAAGGATGAATAGGGAAGGGCAACTAATATCCAAATTTGGTTCTCCATCAAATCTGACCCGAGTCTTGTTTGTGCTCAATTCTGACATAAATTAAAAAATGTAAAAAAAATTAAAATTTCTTAATTTAATTTAATAATTAATTTGCAAAAGGTCAGGAAAATGCAACAAAATCTTCACAAAACTGTCATACACCATTTGTGAGACCTTCAATGGGGAAAAAAGCATTGTTTATATAAAGAAGTCATTTTATTATCCACTTTGTTGGTGGTAAACAGAAGATCAATCGGCAGTAGTGGTGCTAAAATTGCAACATATGGTGGTAGAGGAATCAAAGCTTGTCAAATAGCTCGAGAGAGACCTGCATGCTGTCAGAAGAGAGAAGCAGGGGTCAAAGCCTGCTAATCCTCACATATATATTTCCCCTAATTAATCCTGATTAGCACTTAGCCCACTCTGGCTTTCCTGGAATAACGTGACACTTCCTAATTAATCAACCTTGCAATTTCTACAAGTGCTACACATTTGCCCGCATGTGCTGGTACCGACTCCCCCCGCCAGGTCTTCCCCATGTGCCGGTCCTGGGCAGCAGCCCTCTTGTCAGTTAGTGGCGTGTGGTCCCGCTCGCCACCAGTTAACTGCTAAATGCTCGGGTCACACCTGCACTCTTTTATGGGATCTGGCAAATCAGTTGGGGGTCTTGTCAGGGGGAAGGTTTTGGCCCAGGAAGAAATGCAGGAGTGTAGTTGAACCACAACACTAGTTCCAAAGGGGAAAGGAGATTAGTCGAGGAACTGATGGCGAAGGAAACATTTCCGCAATGTCTCCTGGAGATGTTCCGGGTTGCAAGGGAGTTGTGGTAAAGATGTTGACCAGGTGTAATACAAAATATTGTTTTGACAGTGTCAGTTAAAGAAGATGCAGGCTGCTACGTCCTCAGTCCAAATCCAATGAGGTGTGCCCGGCAGATAAACAGATTGCTGACCTTAACCTTTTACTTCCAGGTCAGCGGCACCTACTGGCCAAGCAATTTACAGGCCCGACCATAATGAACTCTGGTCTCTGGTTGTGTCTCCCTCATTTGTGAGGGTCCATCCCAGGAAGATGGGATCCTGTGAAGCAATGATTGCTTCCACGATGAGGGCGAGAAGACTAGCAGAGAGCCCGCTTGTGGATCGCTCTCTCATGGTTTCTCACCAACAAGAACAACAGCGGAAAAAAAAACAATAGCCTGTCGTCCACCGGCTGATGCGCCTTTGATCAGCCAAATGAAGGCTGCTGGCATTTCTCATGGAGGGGAGATTGCTTATCGATCTATATCAAAATATTCATGCTAATCCCGGGCGGCGGAGACTTATTTTCAAGACGGGCTTGGCAATCACAGCCGCTGCGCTGTCTGGACCAATTCGCCCGGCCGGGAAGTCTAATCAGCCCTGGGTCCTGCAGTCAAATGCACTTTGTCGTTTAAATTTGGACCCCTGACATTGATGGAGGAGTCCTAAGAAAGGTGTTGACAAACCAAATTGTTTGTTCCAGCACTATTTTGCCAGAGATCAAGTCCAGAGTAATGCACAGTGAATTTGTTCATTACCAGGAAGGCCAGCCACCCGCTTGCTATACTGTAGGTCGACTACTGTTTCTGGATTAAAGGAGGGGGGGCAGTTTGGTGCCTCCAAAAAATATCACAATTGTTTGAAATTGCCCCCCCTCAAAATAAAAGGAATGAATAAATACTAATTTCATGCATACCATAAGTCTTTGAGTAGGTGTGTGTGTCTGTGTGCGGGCAAAGCTTCCTTGATCACAGATTAAGTTTCCTGACTTCCTGTGGTATAAAAAAAGCTCCTCCTTCCTCTGTCCAGTGACGCAGAGCCTTTCCTTCTAAAGCTGTCCCGATACGTTAATACTGTCATGCAATTATTGTGCAAAGAAATCTGCAAAGAAAAAGCATTGCCAGCGCCGGGAGATTATCCTGCTGGAGGGTTCGAAGGGCTAATGTGTTGCCATATGGCCCAGATTGGAAGGGGCGGGGTCAATCATACGTACATCAAGTATTAGTGTCAGGTGGGGATTAATGCTGAATGTTCCGACACTGTACTTCACCTGCCCGGGTTGAATGCTGACACTCTTGGAGAGTACTGGCTTGAATTGTTTGAGTTTTGAATGTCTTTCAAAACAAATATTTGGATTGTCTGAGTAATATACAGGAAATTGAATTTCTGGTATGATAAAATATAGTTAAGTCAAAGAACAAAATAAAAGTTAATTCATACATACTCGCGTTCAGGTAGCTTTGGTGTTTAAAATTTTGTGGTAGGATGAGTTATCAAATATGTATGTTTGCTTCCGATTTCATTGACAAAAATATGACTTTTAAAAGGACCCTTGAAATGGTTGCTCAAGACCAAAATAGTCTTCCGAACATTTTTTCAGAATTTATTCAGAATATTTTGTGGCTCTACACGTATATATCAAATTTTATGCTGATTAATCAAACTAGCTTTGGGGACGTTTTTTTTTTTGTTGCGCAATACTCCAGGAGAAACGACCGAACCAATATTATTAAGTCACAAAAGTACCACCAGAAATTCTGTTATTGTTTGTCAGGTGAAAAAGAAAGCACATTAAAAATCAAGAAATATTTCTTTGTACTCTATCCTGTACTTAAAAAACAATGTAACCGAAATGTAAGACAAAATCCCAAGCGCTACTAATGTCAACTTCAACTGTACATGCGGGAAATGAAAGCAAAAGCACAGCCCCGCATTTTGATCTTCATGAAGCTTTCTTACAAAATGGCTGCTTTTTACAATGCTTTTGTTGCCGAAGCAGGGCGATTAGCAAGATTATTGTCGGAGGGCCGTACATCCTGAGCGGGGTGTGTGATTTACCCGCACACTTAGCCCCCCGCCGCAAACACCACAATGGTAATCAAGATGTGTTTTTTCTCTGATATTCACTTTATATGGATTATTATTCATCCAATATAGCCGGCCTAAAAAAATGATGCTGTAATTTGTCGGCGAGCGAGGCGGCGGTGTGCATAACCGTATATTATTTGATTATTGCCGCTGTTAAAAGCATCTTAGCGCCTCCCGTGTCGTTTCGCGAGGGATGTACATACAGTAATTTTCGGCCGAGGCGGTAATTGATACGGATGCCGGCCGTTTTGCTCAAAGTGGCCCAGTGTGTTAGCCCTCCTGGCTTTTTTTGTCACCTGGTACCGCCTTAAGCCAAGTTCTGGCCAGGTTGATGACCTGAATGCCCGTTGGAGTAATTACCTTCATAATCCCTTTTTGGCTGATTCCGATTGATTGGTTTTTGCCCCCTTGACACGAATGCCGGTCCCGAAGGAGATGGGTCACCTTGGGAAGCATCATGTGTAGGTGCGCGACATGTCAGACGGCAGGAAGGGAAGCGCAGGTGTTGCCGCTGCTTGTCACCTTGTGAACAAACGGCAGTTGTTGGCACCGGTGTAGACACAGGAGGAGGCGGGGCCGATTCGAGCGGCGACGCATGGCAGATGGATGCACTTCTTCATATGTGTAAATAGTTGCAGTGAGCTATTAACATACCTCCATGCAGATGGCGGGGTGTAATAAAGTACAGGCGATAAAAAGGGGGCCGCTGATGCCGAGCTGATGTTTGTTCTTTTTTTTTAACATACAGTACAATATGTTCCCCCGGCACAAGGGCACAATAACAGGCGGGGAGGGGGTGCTTAGGAGCGCTTGTTGTTCCTGAATAGTAAACAGTTTGCAGTAAAAGCTCTTTGGCATCACAATTTCAATTGTGTATTGTGATTATTTTATTTCTCCTTGCAGCTTTCTATAAAAAGCTATGTTGATGAGAACATGACACAATTCAAATCGGGTTTGAATGAGGATAAAAAGTGAAATGAAAGCGCAGAGAAGTAATGAATGAGTCCTCGCACCCAATTTTTTGTCAGTGATTGCTTAACGCCACGCTACGTCCACATTAAACAGCATAGGCAAAAAAAAAAGCTATCTTGGCAAGCGAGTGTCTCCAATCTGTCGAGGCTACATGTTTCCAATCCGGGCTCATTTGAACAAATTCCCTGGTAGGATTTCAATTCATTGAAAGTCTTGGAATCACACCAACATGGCTCCTTCAAACTTTGAGCAAAAAGATTGTTGCGGCAAAGACTTGCCATAATTTAAGTTATATCTAAAAATAATCTTAAAGATCAATTTAGGTCAACATTACTTCCTTCCCATTAAGCAGTTTTTGGGCAGCATCTTAGAAAGGCCACAGAAACCACGAATAGGTGAGTTTTCAGCAAATAGAATAAAATCCACATCCCCAAAAAAAGTGAATTTAATAGTGAATCGGGAACGGACTGGAATTCACTCTAGTTCATATTCCAATCACGTGTCTTTCGACCCACAGCTGGTTCCCCTCCGACGAGATGATCTCCCCCACTTTTACTGACTCCACAGCCTGAAGGAATAGGATGAACCCCCCTCTTAGACTCAGAGTGAGAATGGCGGGTGTTAAAGAGGGGGGAGTGTGTAGTGAGAACAAAATAAAGGGGACTTGCATCAATAGCGTCAGCAATCCAGATGCGCCTTCAACCCGAGTGTTTATTTGCATCGGCGGGGCCCAACGACTTGTCGTCTGTCTGCTGCCGCTCGTGTCAGTCGGCTGTCAACAAAGGTGGCAAAAGTCGTCACACGTCGTAGTTCCGTAAAAGTACGGAAAATAAGTTTGTACAGTCAAAAGTACTGAAACAACTCCTGTACTTTGGGAAAAAAATATCTGTTTGTACTGTGTGTACATACCGTAACGTACGATTTGTACTTAATTACTCCCCACCACCGAGTGTCATGAGGGGGTCTCAGGTGGGTGTACAAAGAGGCCAGGTGAAAACAAGGCTAGCGGCAGACGAGCACTGGAGCCAGAGCTCGCTCAACCCAAATGAAGGGTGACAGCGGCGCGAGAGCCATTGATCCGCCGGTCAGAGGAGCCCTGCGGCGGCAAGCTAATGTGCTGAGAAAAGAAGCATCAGGGAGGGAGAGACGGTACACGTCGCATCAAGCGCACCTTGCCAGGACGTCGATACGGAGTTTGATGTTGATGCGCAGTCCATATATTAACACCCATTATGGACATTGCATGCTTAGGTACTTGCTCCTTCTTGCTGCTACAAAACAACCTCCAGGCGTGAATACTTATGTCCTGTAGGTGGCGATAAAGCCCTCTATCCTATGAGAACGAGATTTATTTCTGCTGAAGAAAATGTCATGTCGGCGCAAAACAGGCAGCGTGCTGGGATAGCGATTAGCAAGTCTGCTTCAGTTCTGGTCTGGATGTGAATCTCGACTTCAGCCTTCCTGTGTGTAACTATAATTATTATCATATAATATAATAATATAATATATATATATAATATAATAATAACTATTATATTATATTATTCTTATTCTTTTTTTTTAGGGGGTCTAACAGTAAATTTCTCTTGGTCACAATGGTAATGACATTTTGGCATAAAAAATGAGTTAAATATCTTCATAAAAATAAATCAAACATAATTTCGATCCTTACCGACACTGTAAATTTGTTCTGTTCTGCTGCATCTCCCAATCTCCAAGCTCTTTGCAGAGAAAAGAAACGCCAGTGCTGACGATACATTTCTGGTGAGCGTCTAGTCCAAGATGCATAGATTCAGTGGAGGCCGGCGTGTCAGCACAAAACATGGTTATATAATTCTGATTAGCACGCATCAATATGGACAATGGCCTCCCTTTGGCCCATCTGGCTCTGCACTATTCATCTGCACGACGGGGGGAAAAAATTTAATGAATATAAAACAATGCCTTAAAATTGCTTTTAAGCTATTAAAATGTACCGCTTGGTCGTTTTGACTATTGAGTCATGTCCCGAGCACGGGTGGCGGGGGCATGTGAGTAACCTGAGTCGGGACCGGCGCACCGCCGCACCACCCGCAACGTGGAGCTGATTGATTGGTGATGCGCTGCTGCAGGGTGAGGGGGAGATGATTGATTGATTGAGGTTGCTTGGGTGACAAACAATGCAGCGCCTGACCCATCAAGGTGCAGCCTTGTCACTGACAATAATCCCTGATTGCCCCCCCCCTCCTGCACGCCCCTTTCACCCCCAAGCCACCGCTCCCTTTACCTCCTTCGGGACTGCACGCGTACTTATGTCATTGTTGTGTGTATTCCACCTCATGTTTTCCTAAACGCAATGTTCCGTTCAGCTTTGCACGCATATTATTCATATTAGTCTGAAAATTAGTCGGCGGGATATCCCGTTTAGATTAAGATTATCAAGTGGTGCTTCAAATACTTCCCAGATTGTGGGCGCACTCCACACGGCATCCGTTTAAGATCTTCCACGTTGATCTTAGGTGCTGTTTTACACGAGATCTGATTATATTTTTGAGTTATAATTTCATTCAGAACCCACACAAGCCCTTCCTCCTAACTCATTCAAGATTGCTGGTGTTTCCTTAGTGTCTGCCCTGCAGCTCTTCCGCCGTTGCTATAGCGGGTCTGCCGTGCACATTTTTAGCAACATGTTTCCTATCTGGTGGGCATCAGCAGCTAGACTCAGACTGCAGCTTTATTTGTATGTTTGTTTGCATCCCGGCCCACCCCCCCATGGGACAGCTATCGGTAATCTATTTTCCCTTCCTTAGTGGGAGGAAACACAGGCGTGCCAGTGTGCGGCTTCATCGACCCGGCAAAGGGGTTAGTGCATCATCACGCTGGGTTGGATTTGGAGACATACTTGGATGCATGTCTGATTACAATTAAAGGCCAGATTGCTTGAATTCTACAAGAAAGTTTGTTACCGAGTTCATAAAGACTACCGTGACATAATCCATGCGGAGGGGTATATCGAGAGATTAGCATTTTATCCTTTAGAGAAAACCTCATTGACAACAGGCAAGCTCCTCAATAATCCATTTCTGTACAGCAAATCAACAAGACTAATTGTTATTTTTCTTTTGGCTCAACATTGACCACTTGAATCCATGGTAGGAGAAGAGATAAGCGATAACAAAAGTTGAACCAAGTGTGATGTGATTACATTATTGTTCTTACCCAGACCTTGAAGAAGGACAATAACTGAGACTACTTTCATTCAAGTTAACCCTTAAATATTAGATGATATTGATTTCCATGTTTGGTAGGTAGGAGAGAATATTCAGGTGCACTAAGAATGCTTTTGTTTCGTAAAGTAGTTGTGGGAAGTTTGGGGCTAACTTTTTAAAAGTCATCCGTGACTTGGGCCAAATGATCCTTATGGACCCACCGAGCTGGATCAAGTTGGAGTATTATACGCACGCCAGGTCAGCGCTTGGCATTGTAGCACTCTAACGAAACACTAAGGTACAATTAAAGTTTTTAGCTTCAGGGCTACCCGACTTTGGCGTTAGCAGCAATGCTAGCGCTAAAACCATTAGAGAGGTATAGCCTGCTAGCTGGTCCAGCAGCAATGGAGGCCACTGAAGTGACGATCCAAATCTTCTACTGATCTGGCAGTACACCATTGATTTGATCCCTCAACCCTTTTTGTAACCTTTTTGTGTTGTCAGTTCTCCATAGGAGAGATGTAATAAGGGCAATTCCAGTTGAGAAATATGTCTCCTCCACGCTGCCAAGTGCTGCAATTATACCGTGTGATCTCACAACGAGGCTTGAACCTCCTTAACCCGCCTGCCGCTCGCACTCGCGCCGCGCGTCACAATTAAGCGGCGAGCCGAACAGATTGCGCGGCGGCAGATCACAAGCGAAGCATATTGCCGTTAGATTAATACGAGGGCCCGCCTGACGAGTGTGAAATATGTTTAACACGCGCATAATTATGACATCTGTTATCCCGACACACACACACACCGCCTCACCACCCTCGGCTCTCTGTGGCTCAATATTAACTCTGAGGCCATAACAGGCTTAAGTACAGTACACTATCGTGTTGTGTTATGATAGCGTGTTGTGCTGAAATATGGCCGGGGGCTGATTAAATTAAAACCCGAAGGATAATCGCAAAGATAATTGAGTTGCAATCCTCGCGTAAAAGAATGAGAGAGAAGAAATAATCAGCGTGCGGCGGGTTTATTTCTCTGTGATGACCGAGGGACATAAATTCAGCGATCAGATTAAAGAGCGATTAATCAAAGCGCTAAGCCACAATTATAGTGCAGGCAGAATGACATGCTTGCTTTTTTGCTCACGGTCACTCGTGGGCCTTGATGTCAGTCAATGCTTATAGTAAAAATGTGACAGTGGGGCGTTTGGGGGGCCTCGCGAAACATATGTTTGCCTGTTGCTGCATGGAAGGGGATTAAACGAGGCACCCCGCTGCATGACCGAGCTTGTGGGCACACCAGACATATCAACTCGCCACCTAATGCTGTGACCTCATAGTCCCTCTTGTCTTGTCCTGACTATAGAAACTATAAACTGTAGACCAGAGTCGGTTAGAAGTGTCTCTGCCCTCACACGTCCAGGGGCTCGTTTTAGAGATGTGAATAATTTAAAGTGGTCGGTGTAGCATTACCGCTTGATGACAACAACAACAACAAAAAAAGGCAAATCACCAAGGGCAAAGGGCATGCGTAAGAATCATCCTTAATTAGCGGTCGTCATGGCGAAGGGTTACTGGCCGGGGGAGAAAACAATGAGAGGCCGACATCGTGCAGCTAATGAATGTTGTCATTAGCTCGGTGTACAAGGTTAAAAGCGCACAATGTGCAAATATACACAGTCGTCTGCCATCAGACTCTTATTATGTTGTCAGGGCAATGTGATATCATTCAAAATTAGGATGAAAGATGACCACATTTATGCACATCTATAAAAATATTCCCTTATACATGATTTACTTTTATTGTTATAATAATTACAAATTAAATTACATTTATTTTTCAAATTAAATTATTTTGAATTTAGCTATTTTCATTATTTATAAATGATACTTTTAAGTGTTTTATTCCTGACATTTATTTTACAATATGATTATTTATATTATTTTCTCCTTTTATTTTAATATAATTTATAATATTTTTTTAATTTTGATAAATTATATACTAAACTTATATGTCGGTATTTTCAATGTAGCAACAGTCTTTTTCACCAATTATCATGCATGTATAATTTTTCATATTTTTAATTTATGACCAAAGAATTGAGCAGACATGTGCGCGTGTTTAATGACTAAAATGAGCTTTGTCGCAAGGTCATCGCCTCATCTCAATCCTCTGATGATAGCGGTTTAACAAACATGAGGAAAAAAAGAGAGAGAGAGATATTATCCATGAATGGACTGTGCGCCGCTGACCCTGGCATCATTATCTCAAGATTGGCTGTGAATTCCAACAACGGACACTTTAAGTTCCATTTCCTCTTCCTGCTTACCAGCTCTCACTGCACGTGGTTAACATTAAGCAACAAAGCTCGACATGGCCGTGACTATCTTGACTCATGTCCCCTTTAAGTGAAAATGCCATTGAAGTCCCAAATTAGTATTCAAACCTAACATTAGCTGCGCGGACTTTGAATTTATTTTAGCGGCAAAAAAAAAGGGGCATGAGTTACAAATTTTATTTCTTGGAAATTACGACAATCCGAATTCTCACAAAATATGCTGATGTCACATCTTTGACGATTTGACCGTATTTTGCCTGAAATACCAGTTTTGGTGCCAGGTCTGATAGGTCTGCCCTGTCAAAACCCTCCATCACCCCTCCTGGCTGCTGGGAAAGACGGCGATAGCAGCAAATCTGTGTTTGTTCAGCCACTCCACAAATATCCCCTCTCCAGATTGGTCAAGGAAACGACGCTCAGACAGCAGTTTTGCAAAAATGATTTCTCTGTAACGCTTGTCCTTGCGGGTCGGCCGGCTTTTTCTTGGTCTTATTTTGCTAAACGTGCCAATAAATTTCACACGTCCAGCTTTTGTTTTGCTTTCATTCGCCGTCTAATCTCGGTCTCAAGGCTGCTGACCATTCTGCCATGAGTGAACCTTCTGTTTTCACTACAACCCGTGACTGATGACTGGACAGCATCATTACCGGCGCTGTGTTCTCCAGTTACATATCTGTTGACACTGTGCCCAAACACAAAACATATTCATAAGTGGACTATGCGACTTTTGGAAGGTGTTCGATGCTACCTAGACATAGATTGAAACAATTTCCCCACGATTATATCATTTAGAATCAACTAATTGTATGAAATTGTTTTTTTCTAATTGTATTTCTTTTAACTACCGTATTTTCCGGACTATAAGGCGCACCGGACTATAAGGCGCACCTTCAATGAATGGCCCATTTTAAAACTTTGTCCTTATATAAGGCGCACCGGACTATAAGGCGCACCATTAATGCATCATGTCAGATTTTTAATCCAAATCAAATCATTCTCCATTTTATCTTTTTTATTTCAACTTCAGACACAACAAATTACTTTATAATCACAAAATAATGGTCCATAGTCTTTTTGATTCATGATTCATAGTCTTCAGCGGGCCACTTATGATTGATTTCATGACACAATGCTTCGAGCCAGTTTAAATTTAGGAATTTGGTCCATATATAAGGCGCACCGGACTATAAGGCGCACTGTCGGCTTTTGAGAAAATTTTAGGTTTTTAGGTGCGCCTTATAGTCCGGAAAATACGGTAATATGCTAACTGGTGTGTTAGCGGCATGTGTGCACCACACTGCCCCCTAGAGGCCAAGGGTAACAGCGTACACGAAACTAAACACATACAACTGGGTTTTAAAGCCAATGTAGTCGTGAGTTAAAATAAAAAATTTGTGGTGTTAGAGATCACATATAATTTTGTCTTGAATTACAACTTTGTTCTCTTGTCGTGCCGTGAAATTTTTGATTGACTAAGTTAGATAACTTTATTCAAAAACTCAGCATAAAAATATGACAAGCATCTTGACTTTTTACAAATTAATTCTGGTCCAATATTTTTCACATTTGTTTTTATGACTTAGGTTTACTTTTCCTGAAAATGATCGCTGGTTTTGAATTTATACCAATCATGTTAGTGATTCTTTTATTATATGCGATTCAATGGCTCATTTATGTGCCAATTTCCCAACCTTTGCTTGTTGTTTGTATCACTTGAAGTCTTGACTTCAGGAATCTGACCTGCCGGTAACCCCGCCTCTTTCTTATTTTTACAACGCACTCATTGTTGGCCTCCTCCTTTTAAAAAGTCATATGCACGTCGCAGCCAGCTATTAACCTGACGTTTACGGTACTTTTATCCACTCCTGAGTGCTTTGATTCATAACAGTCATGTAAGTACTCATCTCCAGGCACCCCCCCAGCTTCCACACCGGCACTCCCTACTCCGGTGCGCCTGTTGCTGTAATATCATATTTTCAGCCTTTGTCTTGCAACAACAAGGAGACATATGCGAGGTCGGAGCTGTAAAAGGTCGCCTTGAAGCTGAATGTGTTTGCACATGACTAATAGATGATGCATGCACTTACAGGCCAGACACAAAGCACTGGCAAGACAGAGCTTTTGTTCAAAAGACAAAAACAGGAAGGAGTCACCGCCGTTGACAGGTGGTGGTCCTCCAAAACTATGAATGCTTTCTTGTTTAATTTAGACCAGCCAGAAGACATTTAGTTTCTATATAATGAATTAGAAATGCTCATTGGTTAGGGATGAGCCTTATTTTTAGGTTCATAGAGGCAGCCAGGCAAATAAAATCTGACACTAAGTCCTCCTCAACAGTAGTTGGCGCTATACGACATCAGTTTGACACATTGGGGGAATCGTGATGTTTTTGTTGTTGTGTTAAATTTTATGTAGCAAGTACTTGAGGCATTGGTGAGTAAAAAAGTATTGAACATGCAGAATTTGTGGAAATTTCTGGAAATTGCTTACCTTGTCGTGCAAAATGATCATTGTGACTTTTAACCCGGTAATTAGTTGTCTCCATCCCAAGGGCAGCAACTTAAATGTCCATTGTGCATCCCTGCCTTGATGAATTATATTTTCTTAGCAATGCAGCTTTCACTATTTATTTTTTCTTTTCCCTCCCTGTTATTTCTCCTGAATAAGCCTCTCATTCCCGTATCACGCCGCCATAAATGGACGCCACCTGTTTAAACGGGCAGTGCCACAACGAGGTCAAACAGGATCCCGCCACAATTTGATTGGACCTCGCGTAAACTGGTCCGAGCACGCCGCCTGCCCTCTGTGGTCACTTTAAAAAAAAATAAAAACTGTTCAGGAAGCGGGGTTCAGGCTTTACGGCCCAGGACATTTCCTACTACAGGAGTTAAGCACTCAGGACAGGAAACCATTTGCTGTGGCTGTAAGATCTCTTTAATGACTGTCTAACTAGAAACAGGCCGGACTAATTCGGTGCCTGGAGCCAACGCGGACGGCTTTGCATCTCAGCGCTGTTGCCAAGTTTACTGCCGCTTTCACCGGGTGGCTTTTGGAAACGGCCGCTGTAATGTTCACAAGTAGGAGGACCTTTGGAGGAAAAGTGTGAGCACATACAGTAGTTTGACGGTTCCGATTTTAGTTGGTGTTGGTCCTAATAGACGGTAACATTTGCATCCGTTGCATCTTCTTCAGATCAACATACTAACTGAATTATTCAGGAGATTCAGTTTTTTACATAAAGGTAAATTTTTTCACCTCTACAAATACATATTTTTAAATGTTAAGTTTTTTATTACAAAAAATAAGATTTTATTTTGGGACTATTATGACTTGATTTTTGTAAAATTCAGATTTTTCTCGCAAAATTTTAACTTTTCTCGTGAAATGATGGCTTCATTCTTATAAAATTATAACTTTATGCTCATAACGCCATGAATTAATTCTCTTAGAATTGTGAGTAATTTCGGGAAAATTACAACTCTATTCTATTAAAAATAATAACTTTATTCTCAAAATCACGACTATATAAAATTGCAACTTAATTCTCAAAATTATAACTCATCCTAAAATTATGACTTTACAAAATCACTAATTACTATGAATAAGATTACATCTTTATATTCTCTTTTTTTTCAAATCATACACAAGAAGGCAAAAAATTTGATTTCAACTCAAAACTCTTAGGCAGATATGCTAACCACTAAATCAACATGCTCAAGCCAATTATATTAAAAAGAAATTCAAAATGATTTGGACCTTTTTGGACAGCGACAAAAGTTGTCATCTTGTACCTTGCAGCACTGGGTACTGTATGTTTGGGTGTGTGTGAAAGAAAAAGACAGCGAGGGAGGGGGTCAAAGAAAGTGTGTGTGTTTTCGTGTATAGGGGGTCAGGAGAGGGTGTAGTGGTGTTAGGTCATGGATTACAAGTGCCCATGTTACACCCCAATGTGGGTGTCCACACTGCCGCTGTGCACGCTGCGTCTGTGCTTCCCGCTGACTTGAGGAAATGAGCTGAGACCACCAGAGGTGCATATAGGGGGCGGGGAAGGGGGGGCTTGTTCCAGTCAGTGCTTGACCCCTCCCCACAGTGCCACAGTGTCTGGACAAACTGACACACTTGGGTTTCCCTCCTCCTTCTCTTCCTCGTCATCCCACTGTTGGATTTAAACATATGCAGTCAAAGCCAATTAAAGGCGAGTGAGAGCAGCGCTGCTAATAGTAACTTTGTTCAGCTGCTTCCTGCTGCGACCAGGCCTCCATGCAATGAGCCGCTTGATAACCCCCTCCGAAATATGACCTCGCTTGGTCACCGTGGGGCGTGGGGAGGGCCGTGCTTATCTTTTAACAAGGCTCTCACCTTCATGCGAAGAGTTTGTGAGGGGCGCGTGGACGGCCACTTGGTTATACTCAGTCTAATACATAAGAGTGAAAACTGAATGTTAGCTACTATTTATGTTGAGAAGTAAACAGGAAAACACTCAGGATTATGATTGCTAACTTGAGCATCATAAATCCATGAAGTCATATTTTAACTCGCGTTGCTGCTTTAAGAGTTGGACATTGTGCGTTCAATATGGGCAGTGGTGGTGGTGGAGAGAAGCTTTCATGGGAACACTACTCAATAGGGAGCTGCTGGAGGCAGATGGCCCCCTTTTGTCAGCGTGTAAATAAAAATCCAATAAACATGGAAATTCTGTCCAATTGCAACACACTTTTTCAATGGGCTCTAACGGTCGTGTTTTAGTTATGATCGTAATAATGCCACAAATGCTGTTGCCGCGATGTCAAGTCTTTTATATTTACGTGATAAAAGCGACAAAATTCCAGTCGTGTTTTTCTGCTAAATGTTCTGTACTTCTGTTTCCATGGCAATTTTGTGAACATTGTCCAGAGGCTTGACACTACTCAATTTACAAATTAGTTTATTATGATCGTATCTGCTGGTGGCGGTCCCATTTTGCCCAAAAATGCTTCAAGACGTGATTAATCAACAATTGCGCAAATTCTTTCGACTAATCGATTTATTGCGGCCATCCCAACTATAACAACCATTGTAACTGTCCCCACAAATTGATGTCTTGTGACTACTGGAGAGTCACTGGAGACCGAGATGAATGCAAAGTGCAACCCCCCCACCTCCGCCCCCTCCCACTTAAAGGGGTGTCCGTGTTGAGGTATTACTCTCTTTAACCTTCTAGTTGTTCATGCCGAGGAGGCTGCGCTCGGGCAGTTTGCTCAGAGAATCGAATGTCCCCCCTCATTACACTGATAGCAAATCAGGGAGGACGGCCTGGTGGCTCTTTGATAGGTGGCTAATTGTCCTCTAGACACTGGGAAGCCATATCTCCGAGCATCCACAGGTTCCCCCCCACCCCAATCAAGCACCAAACAGCGCTCACAATTGGGCATCGGAGTGAGTGGAAGATCAGGAACGATGACAAGCAGGTCTTAAGAGACAATGGCGAACACGCACGGCGAGCTACAGATACATTTTAATGTCTTTACTTGCGCTTTTGTGACAAAAAAAACATGTAATACGTGACAATGAACAATCAGATTATTAACACGGGGTTACCATGATCCGCCTGCCAAACTTGAAATCCCTAATTGCTAGTCAAAATATGAGTGGCTACCCAATTGTACATTTTGGGGGTTATAGCGCCACCTGTTGCTTTGGAATGTGCTTACAAAATGCATGCTTACGTGTTGAATTAACACTTGTACATTCATAACACAGATGTGGGGTGAAAATGGGGCGGGTTAAAGAGGGGGTAACCCGGTCAGGCCCTATTATACGCCACACTGAGGAAGCCTTTGTGCACGCTAGGGCCAAACCTTAAGTGCCTCTTTATTTTGGCTCCTATTACACACTCTAGATACCACTGTGTGTGTGTGTGTTTGTGTGCGGCGGACTTGAATGTAACGCAGGAGCCCCACTGAGAAAGCTAATGTCGCTAAGCAAACAGCCCAGTCTCGCCTGCCAGGTGGGCATGTTGAAACCCACCCTGTCATCATGGTTACTGCTTCCCATGAATGCCCCATTTGACATTCCTGTCAATCTTGATTACAATTATGGATATGAGGATGTTTTTATCTGATTAACGTGACACGCCAGCTGTTTGAGCCCTTAAATGTAAATAAGGGGCCACCCTTTCTAGAAAATATGGTATATATTTTGTTGACCATTGAAGACCACCATAAACACTTTGCATTGATCCATCTGTCATCATTGTGTTGCCCAAATAGGAACATTCAAATGAGGCTAGAATACCTCCAGAAAAGGGGAGGAAGTACCTGTAGAACTTTGATAGTAGTACCGTTCATAAAAAAAAAAAAACATTTTCATAATGATATCACTTTGACTTGGATATCCTGCAAAATCATTTTCTTAATGATGGCATCAGAAAATGTAAAAAGATACATACTCACTTGACCTTTCTTTATAATCATCCATCAGCAGAAAACGGAGCTGACAAAACTATTTAACCCACTTTGTCATGTTTGGAATAACACCGATATCAGACACTTTCCACAAGGGCAGCTTTTTGTTATCTTTTTTTTGAAGGGGATTCACAAATCAGGAAGTATCAAGGACCTGCGTACTGCTTGAAATGATGGATGTGTTTTCATGATTTAATTGAATGTGCTCGCCCACCAAGTTAACCCCCCAAGTGGGTTTTGACGCATGGGACTTGGACTGTGACCTCATCGTCGAGGCATATCCCGCTCTGCACTCATTGCTAACCTTGTCTGTTGTTATCTTGAATTTAACATTGATTGCGTTGATTTGAATTCTGGTTTGCAATGTGCATCTTATAATATTGAGTCATGTATGAACTTTGTTTGCAAAATAAAATAAAGTCAGAAAATAAAATAGCATTAATGATAAAATAAAATAAAATATGCTAGGGCTATGCCTCAATTCTTTTTTTCCTCCTAAAACAACTCAATAGATGTTGAACTGGTGACGTATCCAATGACTTTTCAGGTCATCCATTATTCATTCACTGACAAACAATGGTCCATTCAGAGCACAGATGAAGCAAATTAATAAGATTTTATAGACACTAAACACAATAATCGATTCGGCTTATGATTTTAATATTTGCTGCTTGTGTTTGCCACTGTGATGGGTTTAAACGCAGAGGTCGAATTTTGCGCAATGCATATAAACATGTGTTCTTGACAATAAATGGCGCTTAACTATTTTACAGATGACACGACCGCAACTTTGTGCATGAATTGGAACTATGGACCAACACTTCCTCATCAATACTCGGAGGATGCTTGCATCTTAAAGTATAACAGGTATTCTTTTTTTAAACACACTCTTTTTATGTCATTAAAACTACTACTCTGACTCAATTTGGCCAGAGACGATTTGTCGTGTGACACTTGATGTGCATTTCTCTTGGCAGAGGACACAATTTCCTGTTTTTCAATTTGATTGTGTCCAGTAAAAGTTTTAATGAGACGGGTGCAACATTAGATTAATATGCAAATTCCGACAAGGACTCTCTAGTTTTTTATGACCGTTTCCGTGATGGTTTTACGACTTTAATTTTGACAATGAACACAGCTTTTGCAGATGAAATGTAGTTTTTCTTCCCTAACAGATGTCAGCTTGACTCTAAATCATCTTTACTTTGATTAAATTTCTTCTTATTTAATTTATGTGGCATAATTCAACTCTACAGTTTTCCAGTAAAATTGGAACACTGCCTGTTATTTGAAAATCAACCAAAAAAACAGATGAGGTTGAAACTATTTTCAATTTAGCTAGCATCAAACTATAAAGTACTCGATACGCAAGTTTAGCAACACCTGTTGTATGTCATCGTTTAGTTTTTCTACAGCCGTGGAATGCTAACATTAGCCGGTGCTAGCATTAGCATCCCTGGCCTCATTCCACCAGGTTTTTGCCCCCACTCACACGTGCACACTGCTACGTTTGTATACATCAGCCCCCAAGATGCCTTTTATTCTTCTCCTGAAAAGAAGTGATTTCTATAATTCAGAGTTCAACCCCTTTCTTCCCCCCCCTCTTCTTTCTTTGACTGGCTTTGCCTCTTATACGCTCGTGTCTGCAGCTGTATTTTTAATCATGTGGCAGATCCATAGAGAGAGAGAGAGATGGGCATTTTCTTTCAGGGCGTTACATTCTTCCTCCTTCTCCTCCTCCTCCTGCCTGCGCTCATGGATCACTGGTTAGCTTAGAAATACAGCCGCCACAAAAGCGGCAGCTGACATGTGGCGCTTAATGGCAATAATGGCCATTTTTTTTAAGGCCAATCAATCACATTTAGTGGACATCTCCATTTTTTTGCCCATGAAAAGGTATAAATAATAATAACACCAATAAAAAAAAGAGAGGGAGAGACATGAAGAAAAGCCGCCTCGGCAAATATTTTAACAGCTTATTAAGATTTGGAGCGAGTCACAAAAGAAGCATCTGTGGCGTACAAAGCCCGCACACTTCACAGATGGTTTTTTAAAAAATAAAACGGATACATTCTGTATTCCGACTACATTTATTGCTTGTATTTCTACATTAGAACTGCCTTTAACTTTTTTCGGCCCATCCAAAAGTATTGTAATAGTGAAGCCAAGTCATTTTTTTATTATTTGATGCTGTGGACTAAACAGATGAAATAAGAAATCAATATTTCAGTCTTCATTTCCAGGTCTCAGTTTCAGACTTTGGCTTTTTATAATACAATAGAGGTGCAATCAACACAAAAGCCAAAGAGGACAGAATATATATATTTTTTTTTTTGCGGCAGCCTATTAAATGTGCAATGAATACCTGAGTGTGTTTATCTTTGCAAGCTTCAGATATGTCGACGTCTCTGCGCCGCTGCTTTTTATGAGTCTGCACGACTCGCGTAGAGTTTCTTAGACGCGCCAAAAAGGAAGGAAGGGAGGGGTGAGGCTTTTGAGGATGAGTCACACCACAACGTCCCTAATTTACTGCCTTTTTCTCACTACAAATGAAAACGTGGAAAGCATCCCATCGGACGCACGTTCTTTGTGTCCTTCAACGTAATGAAGGTAAAACTGTAATGGGAGCGAGCGAAGAACACGGCTTTTCACAAGATAATATGGAAAACTTTAAAGCTTTCATCCCTTTCCTAATCCTCGCCTGCTTCTCTTTTATCTACTCGACTTTTTATTGCCTCGCCAGCCTCTGGGAACTTTGTCCTAATAAAAAAGCTAAATTTTCCAGAGAATGTATGTAGTATGAAAGATGGGCTTTCTTCAGTTTTCAACAAATGAGAAGCGCTGTCATAATCAAACATCCATAGCTAAATAGATCTTGTCTCAATCGCACTGCTATCTACTTTAATTCAGAATAAATGGCATGTCCACTATACTGTCATTCAAAATAAATAGTACAAGAAACTTGGTAGAAGATCTGTCTCCTTTAATCATTCAACTAAGACGCTACATGTTTCTCGCCCCGAATGACAAACAAGTAATACATCCATAAATTCAACCATGATTCACATCTAAATCGTCTTGCGGATGTTTACAGTCGTGAGCGGGCACGTCAGGACCGAGTCATAATTAGGTGTTTTGATGACTCCGGCGTGAGGAGTCATCACAGTAGGTATGAGGGATGGTCAAAATATTAGGAACGGCACCTACTCGCTCTGCTGTGTTAACTACAATCACAATAATAAAAAAATCTAATAATAATCGAATTACAATCTTTGATTATTAAAACTGAACATTATATTTTATATAGTCTAACTTGACGCAAAGGAACGTGATTCTCTGCAGGTGCTTTTGTTTTTTAATGATCCATCGATTGACAGCGGGGCCTGTGGGACATCATCTTGTCACCTTTATCTCCTGTAAGAGCGAGGTGACGCCGTCCAGCGACCCCGCCGGAGACAGTGAGGTGACAGCTTGGTGTGTGTGTGTGGGGGGGGGTTCAAAGCTCTAAAGTCATCAGTCATCTCAGCACAGCAGCTCCAGCCATTAATCCACTAGTACGTGGGAGGCAAACACAAGCCACACAACACAAGGGGCGGCTTTTTTATCTCCCGGAGGGACCGGCTCGTACAGTATCAGCGACTTGTTTTTCGTCCATTGTTAGCGCTCCCGATGGCACAGGATGCCCGTATGTCTGCTTGGCCGTATTTCCACAAAGCATGTTGATAGCGTGTGCCAGGCAACATGAGAACATGGTTTTTGGAAAACATGACCTCACTTTGCAAGAGAGCGAAGATTCCCAAGTTGTTGTTCCTCGGATGGCCCCAGAGGGTCATCGAGTGACCTTAAGACGCCCGCTAGCAACCTTGGGGCAAATCTGCAACGTAAAAGTATTCTGATTAACATTTTATCTGTGGAATATGAATTATCGTATTTTCCGAACTATAAGCCGCTACTTTTTTGGACAAGCTTTGAGCCACGCGATTTATAGTCCAGTGCGGCTTATATGTGGATTTTTCATGATTTGTATGTCATTGTATGATTTGCGTATATTCTCATATATGGAAATTAAAACACCTGTGGTTTATAATTTTAGCTGCTGCAGTTTATAGTCCAGACATTACAGTAAATCGAAAATTCCAGCTGAGAATATTTCGAATGCCGTCTTTGAACTAACTTGCATATAAATATTATTATAAGGCCATAGATTTGTATGTTGAGCATGTTCCTCCATGTGACAATAATAACTAAACAGACAAGCCGGCGTTGTTTGTGTCACTTTTGTTTGCAGGCCTCTTCCAAAAGTGTCATCCCCCTTTTCTGTCTTTATCTCCTCCCCAGCATCCCTCTTCTTCCTCCAGCCATCATTGTGTTCCTATTCTTAGGCCTGATGTTGCCGCCGCCACCACGTGTGGAAGGCCACCACCCTCCTCCCACTTTTATAGCCCTGTTTGTTTTATTTATCTGCCAGGCGTCCCCCTCTGGTATTGTCCCGGGTTATCAGCACTCTCCTGCAGATCGTGTTACCGCCCGGCGCGAGGCTCTGACCCATCTCAGGGTTCACCTTTTTTTCCTCCACCCCCAAATCAGATTCTTATCATTACCACCATGATAAATAGGCGAGGGCTTAGGAGGGGAGATTACGCCGTTCCCCCCCCCCCCCCCTCCCCCAGGTCCCCTCATTTTTTTCCCACTGTTCAAAGCACTCAACTAAAAAAAAAAAAGGTTTGGTGACTTTAGGAAAAGGGGCTACTGCAGTTCCCATGTGAACGTTGGTTTATCTCCTGTGGACGTCCTTTAAAAGCCTCCTTCCTTGCTCTGTCTCGCTCCTCCAAGAATTAGTCAGCACGTCACAACTGAGCTCCCCCATCGATTTTTCACACGCTCCTTATCTGCCGCAATAGTTTCGGAACATTTTTTTTTTTCTTAATGTGCCGCTTCGGAGGGAAAGCGCGCACCTGTCATTCCCACCTCAATGAACCCACCCACGGTCGCTTGTCACCTTTCACCGACTTAGTTCTTCTTCTGATGTTAACTTTGCGCTCATCAAAGGCCTCAATTTGAAGTTCCTGCAGCCTGAGTTACATTAGAGGAAGTGGCGTTCATGGGAAACCTTCCGTACAAAGGCAAAGTGGACTCATTTAAGTCACATTGAAGAACACTTGTCATAAAATAAACGTGGAAACCCGAAGGTCAAATATAAGTTGTTCAGGGACACAGTTGGGATTGCAAAACGTTTTTTCCCACATAGAAAATAATGAGGTCAGCACGGTGAGTGAGTGCTTAGCACCTTTGCCCCACAAACGGAGTTATGAGGTTCTAAGCGTTAAATCTTTGCTTATTTGCTACGGCTTTCTCACAGATTTCATAAAATTATAAATTACTCTATGATCTCACAACTACTTCTGTTTCTATTCTTTGGTTATCATCACATTTTTGTCCTTCTGTGGTGGCATCTCAAAAGAACCCCAAAAGATAAAGAAATTAAATTTTGTGTGTGGGGGGGGGGGGGGGGGTCAAACAGAGGTTTGGTTCTTTGGTTCAACCTGCGACCATCCCGCTCTGTCGCCTTTTGATTGATAGTCACTAACAGCCAATCCTGCTCTCCGCCTTTGGAAAAATATGGAATTCATTAGTTAGCTTCCCATTTGGGTTCAAAGGTTAAACTGCAACAAGGATCAAATAGGGGCGCAAGGGGAGATTGTTTGCTTTTAGACTTTGGTTTTGTGCGGAACCTCAGCAGCTGGCTCCTCTCATCTATATCATGCGGACACTTTTAATTGGTCGGGTTAGATAGAGGAACGCTAATATTAGTGGCGGGTGGCGATGTCTCCGGCAGGTTCGCAGTCTTTGAGTAAACACGTCGACAGAAACGTACATTTAAGCGACGTCGTCAAATGTGAAGATGCGCAGCTGTTGGGGCCGTCGTACTGGTGGTCTATCCTGACGTTGTGGCATGGCAGATGGTCCTCTTTTTCCACATGACCCATTTCATAGGAATCCAATTGAAATTGTATTGTTTCTTTATTTGTATTTTGGAGTATTGTCTTTGGATATTTTTTTAAATCTAGTTTAGCAACATGAAATTCTCTGTCTATCAAAAAGGTCTCAAGAAGCCATGACTAATAAGTCACAGGAGGTCTGCCATACTGATTTTCAGGCGGCCATTTTGGAATCATTTGGACTGTTTCCAGACATTTTGCCCAAACCGACAAATCAACAATGCTTAATTGATGAATGCTTATCACTAAAAATATCCACCAAAACGCGTTAAGCTCCAATTGGCGATCTGCTGACCTGGAGACCTTTCTAGCGCCGTCCCATTTAGACCAATTATGAGCCAAAATGAAGAATTTGATCCCCAATTCAAAATGGCCTTCCATGTAGCTTCTCCATCTTGTTTGGCCAGCCGGTTAACAAGAGCAGGCTGATGCATTAATGATGATGGATTCCACACCCAAGGCCTTTGGAGAACAATCACTCCTACAATGCCATGCCAGGGCCTGACCTCTTGACCCCTCTCAGGCCACACAGAAAAGGCAATCCATAAGCAGGTTTAAGTGCAGAAGTGACCAGTAGAGAAAGCCAGAGAAGGTTGTTTGTTGGGCTCGCAGCTGCATAATAATCTCTTTTGAAGGTTTTCACATTTAAAGCAGGGTATAATAGTTAGTTAAAGCGAATGAGTGAATTTTGTCTTGAAGCTCATTTCTAAACTTGTCTGATTGAGTATCTTGGGAAAAGAAATTGCATTACATCTGAGTCATTGATGAATTTCCACAGTGTTGTAAGTGCTCAATGACTGTCATTTTCCATCTTTCCCACAAAGTGAAACAAGTACACTCATTGTGCCTTTGTTTTTGACTTGACTTGACTTTGTCTACTTTTATTAGAATACAAAATATGTTTGGTCGATTATATTCTAATAGTTGTCAGCAACCAAGCATTTCTAGTTGACTTGGAAAACAAGGCAATTTTTAGAAATGTTAAAAAATAACATTTGTCTCTTTTCCCATGGCATACAATAATTATTATGGGACCAATTAAAGATGCAAACACTAAACAGGCTTTTAGACTCGGGGTTTTTTTTTGGAGTCTTTGAAATGATCATCCAACCCAAGTAGAGGTTTGCAGGGTACCATCCCTGCAATTCAGTCAAAATTTTCAAATTCATTCAAATTTGGCAGACTTCTTCAATATCGTGCATGATAGACAAATTCGTTTTAATTGAGGATGCAATTGTTGAATTACCAGGGGGCGCCACTGAGTCAGTTTTGGACCTCTAAAAAATCTAATTTTATAGAGCGAGTGTATCGCTGGCAAAAAAAATGGTGACCCAAATCTGCTGACATTTCCAGGAGAGACGTGAACTTTAACACAGATAGATGTCGGGATGTTTTAAGTTGATGATGTGAAAATGTTCACTTGGCCACTGTAATGACACACTATCTTCAGCTTTGTGTGTGTTTTGAGATATTGATTACACTCCTGTCCTTATCTCACTGAGGTGGTGGGGGTGGATTGTCGGGGCGGAGGGGGAGGGGGGTCATGTGAAATTGTAAATGGGACCTTTCATAAAAGTCCATGGGTACAAACATTGTGCATTCAAGGCCAAATTGTTTTCCATGAACAACTGATAGAACCATCCGTTCATTGCTGAGCAAACTTGACTCATTATTTGCATTTAGTTAAAAAAAAAAAAAAAAAGACCTTACCTAGGCTGGTCGGCTCCTCTGCAATTAGGCTGCAAGACTTGTTTATCCCGAGTGGCGTAATATAGTTTAACCTTGCTGGCAGATTGTTTCATAGCTGCCCAAGGCCCCGCAGGGACAAATAAGGTTGACCGCTGGGAATTTATTCTCTGAATGAGAGGGAGAGGTGGGCTGTGAGGGGGGTCACTTCCTGAAGTGATGTCATACCAGAGAAAGAATAATAACAACCCTGTGTGTGTGTGTGATTAATGAGTCATCTGGTCCTGTTGATGAAAAGACATGAAATCAACCAATAATGTCAAACTTTAATAAAAAAAAAAGTACAAGCATGGCTGAATTGAACAGACCTAACATTAACATTCAAGGTGCCACTGTATGACTGTATTCCAGTTTGCCGGTTCATTTCTGGGAAAATTCCGCGTCATCAGTATGAGCCGCATTCATAATGGTATGACTCACGAAAATATGATTCCATTCACCCCATGTTGCTCATTTATGATGTGTGTGACTCAGACAGCAGCAGTTTGATGGGGGGGGGGGAAGAAAAGCCTCACTCTGCGAGTGTTTTGTTGCCAAGCGTCAATCTATACCGTCTTGTTCCCATCAATGTCACGCGGCAGCACCGTTCGGCATTCTCGTAGGGAGGGGAACGGCTGCGGGATTAAAGCGGACAGGTGTTCTCGCTCCTTGGAGAAATAAAAACAAGGAAGCCGTCGATGGTGGGCCATGTCGGCGGGAACATCCATAAAATAGATCATGGGCTCCAGGCCAGGAAATAGCCGATCCATCACTCCGATTGGGGAATCATTGGTGGATCTTGAGCTAATGTTTAGCTCGCTGTGGGAGCATGTTAGCTTGTCACTGGGGGACGCGAGTAGTTTAAAGTGTGAAGGCCGAACAAACTGCCAGACGCTCAGACTGTATTCCTTTGTGAAAAAGTTGTGTTTTAAGACACTGAATATTCTGGTGTGAATATTCTGAAGCCGCAAATCGGTTTTGTGCCTTGCAATAGCGGCCATTATCCCCTAAGTAGTTCCACGACAGTCACTCGTCTGGGTTTCTAAACGACAATCTCCCGTTTAGTCGAGTGAATAAGCTGTCATCTTAGAATTAGTGTGTCGCCGTACGGTTCTTGACAAAGGCCTCCCGTAGGAAATAGATTGAATCTTCTGTGTATAATAACATCATATTACAGCGTGCGGGCCCCGTCGGCAAAGCGCCGTCATCGTGGGAACGCTAATTGAATTTGCCGGCTGAGCGCTTGGCGACCGCAGCTCGTTCATGCCGGGGATAATGACGACCCTCCGCGGCCTGTCAAGGAGCGTCCCGGAAGGCCGCAAATATCATACGACTGGTGAATTTGTCACCCTGCTATCATGCCGCGAAATCCGCCTGTGATATATATCGCCTCGCTTCGAAGAACACGGCTTAACCTCTCAGTCGGTAATCTTGTGGCGGTTTATCTCTGCCGTGCTACGAGTGGCGTAGCTAACAGCGGAAGCATTGTTGTTGATGTTCCGAGTAGCGGACCGGAGAGGTTGTTAATTGGCGACGATCCAACAGGCCAGGGGCTTTCAACTGGTTTTGTCCAAGGGACTACCAGTATAACCAAGAAGCAACTCGGGGACCACTGTTTTGGCGGAATATTATTTTATGTTGCACCGAAGGAAGATAGATCGATACAAGCTATTTATTTACATCTGTATGTCTATTTTGGGAATCTCAGCTGTATTTGACATAATTTAGATGGGTAAATGATTCACAAAATGAGCTGGAAAATAAATCAAGTCTAAGTAATAAATCAATTTAATTTTTTAAAATATTACAATTATTTTCCATTTTCAATTTTGCGGACCACCCGTAAAAAAACGCCATGGACCTCTAGAGGGCCGTGGACCGCCGGTTGACCAACCGCTGCAACAGACAAAACTAAAGAGTGATTTACGCCACTTGTTGCTTGTCGGACTTCCCTATGCCCAAAAAAATAACATCTATCTGATGGTAGTTCAAAGAACTTGAGTGAAAATCCATTTCTGGGAATCGCATTCAGCTAAATTCCTTCTTCTCAAGGCAAACCGGGCGTATTAATTCACCCCACCCCGTGCCACTCGGGCATGTTTTAGTGCAAACGTAATTAGGGCCGTGCTCCTTAAAAAGAACTCCTCTGCGCTCCCTTCAATACCTGATGATGTCAAGGCCCTTTGTGAGGTGGCCGAAGCTGCCACTCATGACCTTTTTCTTTCAAGACGCCGCCCCCTCCTTCTCATCCTCCTCCTCCTTTGACCGACTCTTTCTTCCAATTTTTTTTCCCAACCCTTTGCTACTTCATAACTCTCCATCCGGCAGTCCATTGGCTTGCTCGCCTGCCTTGATGACAAACATCTTTTTTTTTTTTTTTTTTTTTTAACGTTTGAAAATGAACATATTTCAGCGCAGTTGGAGGGTTTGATGATGTTTTACTGCCCCATCGGGGAGCAATGTAATCTGGCAAACAAGTGTCGTGACAGACAGCTTGTCTGGAGCTTTTTATATTTATTTTATTTTATGACATGCTAGCCAAACAGATACACCGCCATCCAACAATTACCGGTGTATTTTTTTTTTTTTTTTTAAGTAAGCTTCCTCCATCTTTCAGAATCTGTGTGTTCTTCACACTTTTGGCGCACAGCTCTGACAAAACACACAGCTGCTAGAATTATTGCAGGTATTCCAAATTGAGAGATGCATGCCGTTTGGGTGTTTTACAGTACATGGGAACACTTTTGCGGCGAGTGTTGAAATGCATTTGGTATTTAGCCCAAGTCTACGACTCACACGCTTGTCCTCATATGCAGTAGAGTCGTATCCAGCTCAGTGAGGGTCTAAAACAGCAACTGCTCTTATCTTGGACATTTAATTATTTCTTGATGGAATTTTATTTTTTAATTTCCTTCAACTACAGAGAGCCAAGGACTTGGAGTTATTTGGATTTTGGAGGAGTGTGATATATTGTAAAATTGTACATGTATGGATCAAATATCAGAAAGTTTATTGTACTTGTATGTATTTTGAGGGTCCCAGCACGACCCACTAAAACGCTCTCAGTATTGCCCCCACTGGAATGTTTAAAAAAATATGAACCCCTTATGGGATTTTCTTTTCCATTTAAAAGCTAAATAAGTTTATAAATCATTTGCCCAAACCCCAAAACAGTCATTTTACATATTGTCGCCATTAAGCAAGAACGGGGGGGAACCCCCCTCATCATTATTATTTAATTATTTTCTATATAGGTGTTGTGTTGTGTGGTTGCTATGCAGCCCCTCACATAGCAACGGAGGACAATACATGAATGGATACGTCAATAGTGGAGTTTTTAGTCGTATCTGTACAATTGTGTGTGTGTGTTTCCTATATGAGGAGAATAAGAAGCGCAGTGGGGTGAGGAGGGGGGGTATTCATTTGTCCTTTGGCCTGATTTTCTACCTCCTTTCTTCATCTGTGCAATCCCCAGTGATTATAGCGCACTTAAATGCCTAATTGGCTTTACTCCTTATTAGCCATACAATTATACAGGCAGTGGGATTGTCAGCCATCTGTAAGAGGAGGGGACGAGCGCTCACATCCATTCCATAATTCAATTTAACAGCGCACATATTCTTATTCTTCCTTTTGTGCCACGCTTATCCGGCCTCGCAGGGCTTTGCTTTTCACCGACTCACCTTTTGTCCCACTTTTGTTTTAAAAAAATAAATAAATAAAACATCAGCGATAACACATACACTCATAATTCACTTGTTTGACTGTGGGAAGGTGGACTCGAACACGGGAAGTCATTGACCTCCATTTTAGGTTTTAAATAAAATAATGATATATAAATATAGACATTTTCTCCCAGGTGTGATGAAGGAAAGCAGGAAAGTTTTGTTTTTTTCTAGAATGCCATCCAAATAAAGGCGATGAGGAAGCCGTCCGTCCGCCCGGGGTCTTGTCTCCCCCCCACCGACTGCACACTCCCCTCACTGTCATAAGTAAGCACTGATGCTATCTAATGACAAGGCATGACTCTCCGCTTCCTGATGCCATTATCAAACGCCACCTCGTCCGTCAGGCGGCGGCGTGACAGGGAATGTGAGCGCGATGACAGGAAAAGAGCGACCACCGATGATGATTATGATGATGAGAGGCCGCAGAAGAGGAAGGAGTAGGAAGAGGCCAGGGGAGTGTTTGGTGTTCAGAGGGAGGCTCACCTTTTTATCCCCCCTCTGACCTGTGAGCCAATACAAGAACAACTGTTGACAGCTTCAGTTTCAGGGTTACATTATTTTATGATCCCCCCACAGACACCATGCTACTGTTTACTGTAATAAATACACTTTTACACTCATCATTTAAAATATTTGGTATATTTATAAAATATATACAAAATAATTAGTATATTTCATTTGTGTTACCATTTTTATTCCCCTTGAGTCTTGACTGAGCGATTTCATTTTATATATACCGTAATTTTCGGACTATAAGTCGCACCGGAGTATAAGTCGCACCAGCCATAAAATGCCCAAAAAAGTGAAAAAAAACCATATATATGTATATAAGTCGCTCCTGAGTATAAGTCGCCCCCCCACCCAAACTATGAAAAAAAACCGCGACTTATAGTCCGAAAATTACGGTATATATTTTTTTCTTTCTTTCAAAAGCCTCCTTGAAACTTTTGTGTTGAGTGCCTATGCAGAGTAACGCACATACACGTGATCATTTAAAAAAACTTTTTTTTTTAACTGTTCTATGCCAAAAATCCTTTCTATTTACATTCAGACCACAGTCCACCTCGGCGGAGGTCTTTGCTCTACCAAGTACCTTTTAAGTGCGTCTTTAAAAGGCGGTTCTTCTTTCGGAACTCATGAGATTGTGCAGGTGCAGCATTCGCCGACCGTATTAAAACAAAAAACTATTATCCAGTCATGCTAATCTGCAGCATAAAGCCATAGTTTATATGATGAGAGTCATGATGTAACAATTTGCATTGTAGGTACTGGGGACCATATGGTGGGGTGCACTCACTTTTCAAACGTTTTCCAGAATGCTGAATGACTCGAGTTTCTTTTCTGTTTTTTTCTTTAACGCTGGCGCGGATTAACATGTTTGGAAATTCTAACTCTCTCCGGCTGACATCTGAAGAAAAGCTTTTGACATTTTTTCACATGATCAGGGCCCTGCTTGGAGAGAGAGAGGGGGGAAAAGGAAAACAGTGGCTTTTGAAAGGCAGTGAAGCCCAGTGAAATTGTTTGTTGACCAGACAAGCGGCGTCCAATTGCGGCTGTCAAGCTTCTGTGTGGCAAGCGTAATTCCTTTGGGGGAACAGATTAATAGTTCATTTCATGCGGTTTGTTCGCTTCGTGCCGTTTGCATTCACAGCCGGAGAGGAGACGGGGGAAAGTGAACGTGAATGGTGCCACTCTTATGAACGCTCGCCTTTATTATGACACAAACAAATCCGGCAGACGTCTTGAACAGATTTTTGACAGATGTTCATGTGAATGAGCAAAGTGTTGCGTGACAAGTCAGAATCTCCGTTTGTTTTGTTCGTATGCACATTTTGAAACGTGACATTTGTTGTTTTGCGGGAACCCAGACTATATCGTGCAGACCCCCTTGGGTCCACGGACCACAGTTTGAAAACCACTTTTATAATTAAGAGACGTTGCAAAGTTCGCCATTCGCCCTTATTTATCGCCATCTTTACCAAGAACAGTGCTAAACACTACGACCGCACTCGGAGGAACTTTTTTAACCGCTTAATCCAAGACATTGCCATTTATTGCACCTTATCATTGGCCGTGTTAAAATTATACGGGTGGAGACATTGTAAACACAAAAGTGTTCACTCACTAACAGCGGCCTAAGAACGAGTGACGTTATCGATCATTCGGCGTCCGAGCGCCTGCAACTTTAACAGCTCACTTACTTTTTAACGGGGGAGTATAAATCTGAGCCGTGAGCTTTTTATGTCGTGTTCATATGTATGTCACATGTATGTGGGGGAGAAGATGGAGGAGGCCATTGACTGGCAAGCAGTTCAGGGTGTACCCCGCCTTTCGCCCAAAGTCAGTTGAGGTAGGCTTCGCGACCCTTATGAGGATAAGCGGTCCAGAAAATGGATGGATTGTTAAAATGAGGCAGACTTAGATTAATCACAAACTGAGGTCGTGTGGGGGGGGTGAGACAGACGCCCCCGTTGAGCTTTTTGTCATTCCTCGGCGGGCTCAGACGCACACGGCGAGGATATATGTAAGCTCCGTGCGACGAGACGTGCGATCTGTCTGCCCGCGTCCTCTCAATGGCATTAAAAGCATTCGTCAGGACGTATGCTTTTTTTTTTTCTTTGTATGCTCGCCATCAGAGAAGTTAATGCAGCTCATTCGTCATTTCAATCACTCTCAGTTGTCACCCTCAATTATAAGTCTCTCGTTGGGAAGCGTGCGCCTGATCCATGAGAGTTGATTTGATAAGCACGAGGATTTTTATGAGGCCTCGACCCAATGTTTTTTTTTTTTATGCATGTAAATGTACAGATATCACTGAATAAAATTTCAGCCATGTGACTATTGCGGAATTAAAGCTACGTTGACACTATTTTTCCGGCAGCCACAACAGTCCAGTTTCCCTGATGATGGAGCCAACGTTAGTCATGATGTCGTTGAAATAAAGGGCGAGACGTTTCAAATGTTAAGAGCTTTAATACTCAGTCAAGGAGCTACCAGGAGCAGGGCTTCCAACAACACACTTTTAATCTTTCCCGTCACAGTTGAGCTCATTGTCAGCGTTGGACATTACACGACAAAGTTTGGCTAAATGGCTAAACTAAGATAGCTGACAAATGGTTTGCGGAATACAACAACACGGCCGCACCAGTTCCCAGATTAAGATTTCTTTCAAAGTGTTTAGATGTACAAAGTCAAGCTTGCAAATTGTACAACAAAGACTGCTCAACTTGAAACATGGCCATTAGGGAACAAACTAGTTGACTCCCTCCGGTAGGACTTCTTCCACATTTGTAGACAGGCGTCCCCCAGGTCCTGACGGTTCAGCCCCTAATTACAGAGCAGCTAAAATTACACGACCTGCATGCTAGGAGAAATCCGGCCATTGTCGACATACGCCCGCCTCACCCTCTGATACCTGCGTATTTGAGAGGTACAAATAATCCCGTCAGAGGTAAACAATAGCTGCTACTGCACCTGTCCGACTCCACCTCCGGGAAATTAGGCGGCGGAAAAAAACAACTTTGACTCAGGCTGGTGATAAATGTAATTTTAAAAGCTATCTGTGTATTGTTTTACTCAGTCGAAAACTACATAAAATGGTTCATGAAGTAGTCATTGTGTTTTAAGATCACACCGACATTGTTGTGCGTATCATTCACAAGTTGTTGAGTTTGCATGACAACCCAGGCAACCAATGGTGTCAATGAGTTGACCTCCGGGTTCAAAGTTTAAGCTGCCTTCCAGTTGACTTGTCAGCATAGTGAACCTTTTGTGTTGAGGACGTTCTGCCAAGAGTGGCTTGGGGCAGAAGTGTGTTCAGTCACAAGTATTGTGTCATTGTGACGGCGGTTTCATCGTTACATCTTCATCGCATCACTCTTTAAATTATGAGCATGACATCGTCTCATATTTGTATTTTTTATATGTACTGGCCTCTTCCAAAATAACCCAAAATGAAACAGGCTCAGGTCAGACACTTGTCTTGGTGACCTTTCCTGCCAGGTTGCCGTCCAGTTGAGCTTAAAAGGATTTCCAACGGCTCAACATTTACACCATATGGATGCTTTATTATCCAGTAATGGTGGCTCTCTCTCTCTCATGCTCTCTCTCTCGTATTCTCCCTCTCTCTCTAACTAGAGATGATTGGAAAAAAGCAAACAGCTTTATTGGTTGTCCGGGTGATTAGAGAGACTTAAGTGGGGATTGAAATGAATTCTACAGAGGAATGTGCGGGATTTTTATTTTTCTCACTTGGTGTGTCCAATTGGGAGCGAGCCCGTGAATGGATCCATAAAAATCCATCCAATTAAATACAATTCATAGGAGGAAGCCTGAATGAATTGTTGCAGACAAGAGATGACTTAAAATGTCACTGAGACGTGGTTTAGCAATGATCTGGTATTCTGAAACTGGATGGACATGTAGTTGATGCTATGCTATGCTATGCTATGCTATGTCCTATTTTATGCTATGAGCTATGCAATGCTTTGCCATTAGATGGACGTCACCATTAAATTTATTAATGTTTTGGTTTGCCTTGCTACGTCATGCTATGCTATTCTACGCTACACTATGTCATCCTTTACTCTGGATGCACATATTAATAAAGTTATGTAATGTCATACTTCTATGTTAGGCCTAACAAGCAACAAGATGGGCAGCATCTGAACAAATTAAAACAAGAGCCTCTTTCCTCACTGATTATTTTCTTCTTCAGCATTAACAGTAATTGCATTCATTTTGAAATGAGCGCTACGCTACCGATTGATTTTTGGCTGCGGCATATTAGCGCTTGAATAATCAATGGGATGGATCGCTCGCTTATTAAACTGGAATAAGCTGGGACGACCCTTCTTTTCCATTTGTCAGCCAATGACTGTTAATCTCATACCCGCTGGCCCTAATGTCTTTTAACCTCATCGGGGTGTATTGCCATCAACAGGGGGGGCTCAAATTACAGCCGTCGCATTGATTGGCGGATGGAAATGAATATGTTTTGATGCTGTCCGTGTCTTAACAAGCAAGAGTAAAGAAGTAAATCTAGTGGCTAAGAAGAGAGGCGGTTGGGGAAAAAAAAAAGCCGGGATAACAGCGTTCTTGTCAGGCCAAAGCCAAATTATGGCCATGCTCCACTTTCTTTATCGGCCCATTCGAATTAATTGTAAGGAGTGAATTTGCAAATGAATGCGCAAATATAACAGCGGACTCATCCGGACAAACGAAGCCAAACAGCATCCTAATTTATTAGCGTCGCGCAACATTTTTTAGCCGAGGCAACTGCCACGTCTGGCCTGAAATGAAATTAAAAGCTCTTCTCGTAGAAACAAAAGCGGCTGAAGTCTCGCCGTTTGGCACAGTGAGGTCATCCGTCCGAGTCGAAATCAGCCGCTTTTTCCTACCGTTTTCATTTCTCACACGCCTCTTTTCATGAACCTCGCAGCATATCTTTAGCCTACCCCCTACCCCCCCCCCCCTTCGATCGCTGAATGGGCTTTCCCGGTGACGAAGGTGACCCGACACTGAGAAAAAGAAGGACCTGCCATGAACTGAGTGTCAGCCATTAAATATGATTTCGCCCCTGAATGGTGAGCCGACACATTCAAGCGCTGGAACTCATTAGGGCCGCTTAATCTCTCTTTTCTTAGGCATGACAATGATTTCAGCTGGGAAATGCAATGGAGCCATTGATTTGAATTGCATTGAAAGCAATAAATCAAGTCCAACTTCTCATCCTGGACCCCATTTGCCTAATTCAGCGCCTCTCGCCCTAGCGGTCAATTAGTTTGGAGCAAATATATTCAATACAAACGTAAGTGCGATAAATTTCCGACCGCTTTAGAGATTGTCCAACGTAGAAGGAGCCACAAAACAACCTTTAACCAGGAATTTGGACATTTTTTGGACAACTGTTGACTTCAATCTAAATTTCTAAAATATATTGCTGAAGCCACAGGTAGTAAATTCTTCTTTTATACTGTCTGTGAGGGTCGATGAGGACTTGACTTCAGAGCAAGATGGGACTGTGAGAAAGGGAAAAGCGTAAAGACGCGACAAGTGTGTGAAGATTAACACCCGACGCTCATTTCTTCTACTGGTCTGATTTTGTATTTCAAACATCGCTGGAGCTGAGACTGCTTCATTGTGGGAGCAGCTGTGTGACTTGGCCACCTTTGTAATCTACGATAGAAGCGGTAGCGCAAGAGGCTCAAAGTATTTCAGCGCCTTTAGGGAGAAAGTGGACAGCAGCAACATCAAAGATTCCAAAATTCCCCAAACTCTGCTCCAAAAATATTGGAACAGTGAGAACGATTACTTTTCTTTTTATTTGCACTCCTATTTCTGCACAGCGAGAAAGGAGACTTGTTTCGAACACTCGACCATTTGTTAAAAGGCCCCTGCTACATGAGGCCCAAGGATTAGACGCTCCATATTTTGTGCTTGGCTTTAAGTTTGGCGGAAATGGTGGCAAAGTAGAAAAGGGTCGGGGGAGGGGGCTTGGCACGGGTAAGGTGTGAGAAACTATCAAATTGTCAGGCCACGACAGAAACGGTTACACACGGCGCCTTCTGGCTGACACTCGCACAATGCTCGCTTAAAAACCTTTGACACACTACGGCCTCATTTGCATGTATGTGATGAGACCATGTGCTTTTACAGCATATAAATGTGATACATATGGAATTGGATTCTCCTGGACTTTATTTTCTTCGGAACTTCTATTTGCATGCCAGTGTTGTCTTGAATAGAATCATGCTATAGCGGCTTCTTTAGACAGCCAAAATCTTTTTAAAACAAAATACCTTCACCACCTACCTAACCCGAACCCAGCTCTCCTTCCCTTGACCTCTCCTTCCATTCCACCTTCCTTACCCAACCTACCCATACCCAATCTCATTTTACCCCTCAAATCCAAACTTTGTCACTTTCTCACTCGCCTCTGTATCTGCTTTGAAAAAAAGACCTGTAAAGTGTCAACAAATGGCAGCTTTCCAGCTGTGTCTCAGCCGAACCTTGGGCCCTTGACTTTGACCCCTCAAATGTCTTCCTGTTAAAAAAAAAAAAGGGCAGTAAATTCATAGAGCTATGAAATTAATGTGCCATGGAGGCCCAACTCGACTCTGGTTTAATCATAACCAGGAACAGACGTGTGTGCATTGGAATTTACTTTAATATTCCTGGTGCAATTACTGTAAATGTGCTTTTTCTATTAGCGGCCTTTAAAATTTACAGCAAAAAAAATGCACAATGAAAAATAGTGAATTTCATTCGTCCCAGTCCAAAATGTAAATAAACCTCCCAAAGCTACGGGCTGTGTGCACCCCCATCCCCCGCAGAGTAAATGTTCCGTTCAGTGAACCTTAGCGCCCACCAATGAGGCATTATGTCGGCGTAACATCAGCCGAGTGGGCCGCTCTATGGGGCGTTCCACGCTGCGTTTAATTACCGACGTCGTCAGCGGTCGCCCGGTGCTCTCACCCGAAACAGGAAATGACAGGAGGGCAGACCGCGCTTACTTCAAACGGCAAGATGGAAAGGAGTGCTCCATAAAAAGTCAAGTCAACTCTAAGCAGAGGCCGAATGGTCACTGCATGAGAATGCAAGCACTCGAGTACAGTTAAAGAAAAGCATCGCTAACATTATTTTACCTCAATAAAATGACATTTAGACTGATTTGTTGGGAATGTAAACAAATCTTTGCTACAGTTTACTAACTTGTTGTGAGGTAAACAAGTCTTATCTACAGTTTACTCACTTGTTAGAAATATGAATTAACCTTAGCTTAAGCTATATTTTACCCACTTAACTACATTTTACTCATTTATTGGGAACGTAAACTTGGCTGTATTTTGTTCACTTGTTGTGCATATATCATTAGCGTCTGTAATTCCATTTATTGTGAATGTGAAATAACGATAGCTATATTTCACTTGCTTTATGGGAAAGTGAATCTTAGCTGCGTATATTAGCTATTTTAGCTTGTTTGGAATGTAAAACCAGCTCAGTGGCCTAGTGGTAGAGTGTCCGCCCTGAGACTGGAAGGTTGTGGGTTCAAAACCCCGGCCGGGTCATACCAAAGACTATAAAAATGGGACCCATTGCCTCCCTGCTTGGCACTCAGCATTAAGGGTTGGAATTGGGGGGTTAGATCACCAACTGATTCCCGAGCGCGGCACCGCTGCTGCTCACTGCTCCCCTCTCCCCCAGGGGATGGATTAAAATCACACGGGGATGGGTTAAATGCAGAGGACAAATTTCACCACATCCAGGTGTGTGTGTGACGATCATTGGGACTTTAATCTTTAATCTTTTTTAAAAGTAGCAATTTTTTAAGATGAGAAATAAACCTTAGCTACACTTTGCTTACTTGTTGGGAAAAAACTTAACTCACTTGTTGAGAATGAAAACTTAAAAAGTTGACTCATTTTTGCTAGCTATTGTTTTGTTCGGTAATGTAAACATAACTAGGTTTGGTTAATCTACAAAACCTACTGTACATTTTAGTTAATAATGTAGGCAATTCTTTGTTTCATTTTATTCGCTGTGGTTTCGATATGATCCATATTTGAATGAATCCCGTCCACTCTTCCATGACACACTTATTGCTGACATCCTGGCGCAAAGCCTCAACGTCCCATCAGCGGATGTTTCTGGGTTACTCTGTTCCCATCTTCCAAGCCTTCATTCCCAACCATCTGCCAACTTTTGTATGTTTTATTTTTTCTATTCACCCCCTCTTCATGTTGTTTGTTAGATTTTGATTCACAGCAAGGTTGAAGCCCTGTGGGAGTTATGATGTTTTCCCTCCTGTGATACTGTATGTCCCGGACAAATTGTGCCGCAAACTAAATATTAATCTATGCGCAGACTTTGTTCCCAGCCAGCTGCTCGCTTGCTATGTGAGTTTTTCTCCCTCTTTTCTGGACCGGGCCCAGCTTTTCCCCGCCCCATTATCTCCCTGTGTCTTTTGTATGCACTGATTTATTTCAACAGTGGTCTTTTGGCTTAGCGCTGAGCGCCGCCTCTTTGTCAGCTCCTGTGTGAATGCAGAAGCCTTTGACCACCTTTGACAGTGTGAATATTTTAGCGCCTTTTAATATGCAGCTGAACTTTTATGTAAATATGAGGAGTGGAAAGTGAAAAGGGGTGGGGCGAGGGGGGGTCTCTGTCTGATGAGAATTCTTTCAGGGTAAACGATATTGTGGTTCGACTGGTTCCTTTCTTACCCATATAATGACATGAAGTGATTTTTTTTTTTTTTGCTACAAATTCCTACTGTGGTACATGCAGCTGTTGACTGTACACGCTCTTCTTTTGAGGGTGAAAATAACAGACGGCTTCCCATCGCTGTAGCAGGTGCAATGCCAAATGTTCCGGATGGTCAAATAAGGTTTTGTAGTGTCTGATCACGGAAATGTTCACAAAGCGACATGGGAAATCGCATCCATAATAACGCTGAGAAGCAACCTTGACGCTGGGGATGTTTTTTTTTTTTTTTTTGTTGATTTCTTTTTTTTTACCCCATTCATCAGCATGAAGGCCAGAGGTGGTGAATGAGGAACTTTAAAGCATTATATTATATTATATTATATATTTTCTTTTTGGAAACAAATGATGTGCTTTTTTTGATGATGACAATTTGAACAGGGAGTTGTAATGTTCGTTATTTTCCTCAACATGCTTTTCTTTAGTATCAGTCTCGGTTATAGATTAATTTTGACCCAAATAGCATTATGAAGTGGAATCGACACCAAAACAAGTCTAAAGTTCCTCATCTGACAGGCGATCAATTTTGCAAACATTTACCTTTTTGTTTTTGCCTTTTCATTGCAACCTGTTTTTTATTGACCAAGCTTACATGAAGATATTGAATATGCGGACAATTTCCTTGAATTATATATTTGCACAAACTGTGTTTTTCCACCGAGCTTTGACCTCTCTCTCTCTCTCTCACACACATGCACACACACACACACACACACACACACACACACACACACACACACACACACACACACACACACACACACACACACACACACACACATACACACACACACAGCATTGCGTCAAAGTTCAAGCAAGCATCAGTCTCTTTGATTTCTCAGAAGCACCCTTGCGTTTGTCCACCCGGCACTGATCATTTGTGCGTGTTATTATTCCCATAATGTTTGCTCAGCCTTGCCAGCGTATGTTTCGCTTGTAATCCGGCCGACACTTTAAGATGTGGATTTATTAATCCAGCTGGTGTTTTTTGATGAGACTGCCCCCCCACCACTACCGCCCCACCAATCTAAACCTCATCCTCCCTCATTGTTCTGCTTTCCATATCTGCTTGTCTTAACCTTGACTCACATCAAAACAGAAGAGAGGCTGCACTCCAAAATAAAAATGGGAGACAACTCAAACACTGTTATTCACAAAATAACAAAAGACAACAAGCAAAAATTTGCTGCAAGCAGAACAAAGTTATGGGTAGCCTGGTAGTGAAATTGAGAAAGGAAAAAGAGAAAAAAAACACCTGTTGGACCTTGGTTGGGGAATCTGCTAGGTCTAAACAAGGTCAACTGAGCACAAAATGACATTTGGAAGGATATAAACAAATGCAAAATGTCTTAATTCATTAAATTAATTCATTATTAAATTCATTAACAAACATTTAAAACACAATCCAACATGACACTAATTAATGAAATAAATATAGATACAACATGATGCCCAATTATGATGTATACACTCTGCAAAGTATGTCACCATTAAAGCGCCGGCGGGCCACCAGCTCAAACAATAACCACGCAGCGGATTATGAAGAGATAGACCTCTGCCACCAGACAAGTTGGACAGAGAGAGAAGGGCGGTGGGGTGAGGGGGGGTACCAATGAGGCGTAGAGGCCCCCACTCATGCCCCCACTGATCACAACAGGGGATTAATTATGTCAGCATAATAAGTACAAATGGTGATCTGAAGGTGGAATTAGCCCCCTGAGCAGAAGCTGCTGCGACGGCGAGGAAGAGTGGGTGGTAATGGAAGGTAGGGTGGCGGGGGTGGGGGGGGTGGTCGATTGTCCCAATTTGTCCCAGTCTGTCTGTTTGTCTGTCTTAGCGGGCAGCTCGGGGTGGGCCGGCGGGGGCCTTCTGAACCCCGGCCGCTCGCCTCTGTTATGATTTGCATGGACGTCAGTCTCGCGAACGGCGGGGACACGAGCTCAAGCTGAGCCAGGCCGAATCGCTGCCAAGATAACTCGAGCTCGCTTACTACTGAGGTCATTTTACTCAAGTGCAGATGGGAAAGGACTTTATTAGGCAGCATTTTGTATGTGTCAAACTTCGATGATCATTTTGAGGACTTGCAAGGACTTGTTGATACTTGCAATTTTAATTATTATTTATTTGGTATGATTGAGTTTCACTGTCCGATGTGTGAAATTCCCGCTTCCAGGTTGTCCGGCGCCTAGCTTGAATCCCTCCAACTGCTCTTTCCTTGCTGTCGAGTTGCGCTTGAGAAGTCCAAGGTTTGGATATGTGCTTCTGCTTCACATCCAGGTCGCGTTGCCCTCGCTCACTCGCTTGCCGCGAGCCCCAAGGCAACTTGACCCGCAGCTTTAACAGCAGCATAGTACAGTGTTCATCGTCAGCCTCCCTCCCCTCGTTGTCATAGCTGTTGTCTGGCCCTGCTTGGCTCGCTGCCCTCGGCACTTCCCTTGACCACCTGACTCTCCCTGTGAGTGCGTGTGTCAATGGCACACATTCTCTGCGTAAAAGATATGCAAACAAACAGCAACGCAGAGCAGTGCAGGCTTAAGCAAACTTTTCAAAACTTTGGTTTTGATACACACTGATCAGGGGAATCGAACCTGCGTTGTTTTGGCTGGTGGCCATGTTCTTCAACTCCAACTGTTTTGGAAGTCTAAAAGATAGCGTTATCTTTTTCTTATAAA
Organism: Syngnathus acus; assembly: GCF_901709675.1. NCBI lineage: Eukaryota > Metazoa > Chordata > Actinopteri > Syngnathiformes > Syngnathidae > Syngnathus > Syngnathus acus. Next base: position 4,462,026 of record NC_051089.1, on the reverse strand, counting down.
TGTTGAACATGTACTTGTTTTTCCCCCCCAAACAATTAACATAATGGTACAAGTCAAAACTAAACTCGGAGATACATTATACAAAAATAAATACATCTATTTTTGGTTTTTATAGTGTTTTTTAATCATGCATGCACTAGTTTTAGTACAGTTTAGTAGGGATATTCATCTGTCCAATGAAACATGATTTGCTGTACTACCTGATACATGTGGTGCGAAACGATTGAGAGTCGGATTGATTCATTATTGATTCAGTATGATTATGATTCGATTCAATTCGATACGGTAGAGCATATGATGCAATGGGTTTTGTCATTTTACGATATGAATGAACTTATCAGAGATCTAAACCTGGCCTTTACTTCTATGTTATAGCTCTGCAAAAAGAAATGCTTCAATGTTTTAAAATGGAGCGATTCGAATCGGTTCAATTACATTTTTCACTTGAAAACCGATATTACGATTCAAATTCAAACCAACTTTTTGCCGTTTAGTTGTAATGCACTAAATCTCATGTAGGAATTCAAGTGAAAGTGACCCCTTAAAAACACACAAACGTGGGATTGGCCTCCTTGTTGACAAACTAGTCGAGCTAACACACTGCAAGTGAATCTATGAAGCTTCCAGATCACACATCTTGATGGCAGCAAGATGATGGAGATGATGGCGGCTATGCGTTTCGGTCATATGCACTCTCCGGCCTCGTAAATCCCTCTTGCTCAGTGATGAGCACCGCGCCCGATGACTTATGGAGGACACAGGCGTCCGGCTTAAGGAGGCCCCCCTCGTAAACGGCTGCCTGGCGGCGCTGTCAATTTTCATATTTCATCATCTCTTAGCCGCACGGAGTTATATCACCATCCCAGAATCTCGTTAAAGAGCCTCTGGAATGAATTCATCCGGCGTACTCCATTGTTATAAAGTGACTTCCAACAGTAAATAAGAAGGTCTGTGTTTACTCGCTATCTGTGTCATGGATATTCAACGTTTAGTGATTCGACAATACAGGAGTGTGTGTTGAGCTTGTTTTGGATTTTGCACAATTTCTCAGCCACATTTGTGCATTTTCAACTTTTACCTTCATTCACAAAATTAGTGCATATTTATTTATTTATTTATCTATTTATTTATTTATTTTGATTTACAATTACTGCACAAAATTTATGTGGATGTTGATAAGTGTCTGTGTGTGGCCATTGTCAAAAAGCTGAGCTCATCTCTCGTGTGAGTGTATTCATCAGGCGTGAAGATGATCTTATTGTGTTATTGTCATCCGTGTGACAGGTTTCAAAGAGCACCTGGTTGGCGTTGCACACTTCAGCTCCTTGACGAGCCAATCGGATGGCGTCTTCGTACAGTAGACCTCTGAGTCATTAGCGAGCCTCTCGCTGCGGCTTTGCATGCACGTCCGATTTTTTTTACGTGCGGCCTCCATTGTGTCGAGGCCGAGCATGTTCCGGTAAGCGACATTGGAGGAGTGACTCATCTAAACGGGGGAAGGGGGGAGCGATCTTCGGATGGGGTAGCCAGCTGACTCAGAAGGCGTCATCACTTAAACAAAGAAATTGCTCGGGCGCTAATAAAGATGTTTTGAAAAATGCAGCAACGGGGTTCTGAAAAGAAGTGATAAACATGCGCAGTAGAATTTGGGCTCACTTGGAAAGAAAAATCCATTTCTAAGATGATCAGAAATTGAGCCACATATATTGAGTGAGTATCCAAATACCTTTCGAGAATCCGTACACACACAATGACACACATTATCAAATGTGTGTGTGTGTGTTTTACAGGCTGTTTCCTCTGTGTTGGCGCGTGTGATATTTACAAAAATGTTATGCCTTGACAACCCTCAATTAAACCTGTCATAACAAAGCCCATCCGAAAGCGAGACAGGAAGGAAGGGGCGCTCCAATGGATGATGTCAGCTTGGCGGCAAGGAGGGGGAAAAAAAGAAAACATGTAAACAGATGTTCTTGGATCATCAATGATCGTAAGGGGGTCTCCAGGAATGGGGGGGAGTATATATAACATGTTTATCAGAATATGCCCAACAGCAGCGTTGATTGGCGCCATCCGAGTTCAACAAGAACATTACGCAACTCGTGTTGACAGTTTGAGGATGGCAGTAGTTTGGTTGTTTCATTAGAGTGATGTCTTATGATGGTATAATGTTGGTCTTCGATAGTTATAAATCTACCCGTAGGCTTTGAAGTGGCTCCACCGAAAGGGCGAACGCGGGGGCAAATGACGATGCAAGTGTGAGTTATTGCGACGTGCTAAACGAGCGCTTTTTCACAGAGGTGAAAGCGAAAAAAAAAGCTCGGCCGTGTATGCGCCGTCGAGGTCAGCGTTTCTGTTTGCTTTTGAGTCTCTGGATGCTCTATTTGAGCCATGTGGATGTTGTAAATTACAAGGCAGTTTTGACTGGTGTGTAAGTGCGTGTCTGACCTGAGGCAGTAATGCGTTGCAAAAGTTGCGCTATAAAAAGTATGCTGGGGTTTTTTTTTTTTTCTTCAGCAGTCTTGAGCACATCATTGAACCAAATAGAGAGCATGTGATTTCAATGAGAAGCTTTTTATTTAAGTTATCTGTCTTTTTTATTTTCAATTGTTTCTGCTGTTTTATGATGGAAATGTGGTTTCACAGATTTTTTTTTTTTTAGGTTGCATGGCTTTGAATGTTTAATATATATATAATGTGATAACACCAGCCTGATGAACACATCAAAACTTCCGATTATTTTTTTTTTGGTATTGTGGCACAAGATAGGGCATATTTCATTTTGCCTTGCTTTTGTCTAAACACTCAGAAGTTTTATTTATTGCAATCCAGCTCTTCCCAACAATCATGTGACCATCCAAGTGGAGTTGGCCAACAGCAATCCTGCTGATTCCCAGATATGATTCAGCATGCAGATGACGTGGGGGCCCCTCTTAAATGGCATTTAGCGCAGGCTGGCATGGCGGTAATTGAAAATGTCAGTAAAAAGTGCTTAGGAGAAATTCCAGCAGGATTATCGCCCCAGTAACATGGGCAGACAGAGGCCTCGTCTCTGGGGAGAGCACAAAGGACTTGTCTCCATATCATAAAACCTGCTCTGTTCCCAACGCAGGGAGGGGAGTCGCAGAGTAACATCTTTTTTTTTTTTTTAGTGCGTCCATGTATGTATGTGTCTGTGTTGGAAAAAAAGTGGGGGTCAGGGTTGGATGGGGGTCCTTTTTTTTTTTTGCCACTGTTGTGGGTGCATCATATAAAAGAAGATATACAAGCAATTCACATGCAAATGCACCGAGTGATTTAGAAAAAAAAAAAGGGGGAGGGTGAGAGGGGAGAAATGTGCTATTGAAAGCCACCGGAGGAGACAGGGAGGGAAGAAGGTGGTGGACATTAAGCAAAAGGGGAGGGGGTGGAGTGAGGTGCCTGAAACAGAGAGACATTTGTGTAATCTGGCTTTATGTATCACCACTTGTGAATAATAACATGAAAAAAAAAAAAAGGAGACTTACCTCATCTGCCGGCTCGAGCCAAGGCGTAAATAAAAGGGCGCGACAATGGAATGACTATTAGCCGGGCCTCGGCGCTCAAGCTCGATCAGCGCCCATTCTTTGGAGGCACTGGCAAGAAGATTAATGTTTTGTTAAATATCAGTGTGGGAGCATGTGAAGAAGAGGAGGGAGGGGAGGGAGGAAGGAAGAAGGCTTTCTTAGCGGGCTTTCGGAACTTAGTCAGCCAATGTGTAATTATGCTTCTGTTGCTACGCATGCATCCCACGCTAAAGTGACGGTACGAGGTTGTTATGGTATCACATGCGCGTATTTGTCCAGAGGTTTATGTGTTCAACATGTGTTCCCATACAATATGAAAATCAGGACCTCCCCCAAGGCTTTTTTGAGGCTAGTAATAGCAAAATTTTGATAGACTGAGGATGTGAGAAATCTGTTGCGTTTTTATGTTCTTCCCTTTGTGTTCCAAAAACTTGCACGGTAGTTTAGTGAAATTTAAAATTTTTAAATTAATATTCTAAACTTCCTTGGAGTGTCATTAGATGTTTGTCCAGAGGGTCACATCTGCCTTGTGCCTTATATCGGGTTGGTAAAATTTACATTTGGGGCGCACAACAACTCTGCCCCTGGTTGCTATGGTAACACACGATAGCGTGTAGCATTCTAAGGGTAGAATGAGAATGAACTGCTTCCCAAAACTTGCCTGCTGGTCATGATTCATATTTTTTTTTTAAATGTCATGGCATCTTACTTAAGTTACCTTAGAGCAGACTCAAAAGAATAATTGCTGATTTCTGCCTGGAAATTATCTGCTGTGCTGTGATTGGCCACGCTGCTTATTTTGGGATGTGGCGAATTTGACATTGGGTTAATTTAATAGCACAGGGTTATCATAGTTTTGGGGTTTTTGCATTCGAGTTACTTTTTATTTATTTTTTTTGGAATCGGTTAGTATGTGTGCTTAAACACACGGCGTCCTCCCCCTGTGTGCAAAACAGCTCTGGGTGGGTTGCTTCAACCACAATATTACACAGCAACATAAATCTGAGACCCCTTATAGCATTTATGTCTCAAGCCCTGTGATCCTTGCAGATAGGCATGTCTGAACACAGCAGCCCTCCCTCCTGGGCCTCCGGAGAGGCAAAGGTCAAGGCGGGGTGCGTTCTGAGATGGGGAGGCAGGGGGGTTTGCATGACAGTAGAACTGACAGTCTGGCTGGCTAAGGGGATAGGTGACAGGGTGGCACGGATGTCGCTCAACAAGGTGATGGTGAGGGAGGTGACAGAAAAAGTGACCAGGTGGGGAAGTTGAGGGTGAGTGACTGCATCGGACACCACCGAAGGCTGTATGTCCGTCCGTCCTTCCATCCGTACTGTCTTGCTGTCATCCTTCCGCTAAGCATTCCGACCTAGCACGTCGTCACGACCTGACGTTATGTTGGCCTGATTACCGACACGCACTCATCCAATACGTACCTACAAAATATGAATAAAAGAGAAATAATAAAAATACAATAAAATTTTAATTAATTCTTGTTGAGATGTTGAACAATTCTGACAAAACTGCTCCAATGGCAAAATCCACAACCACTTGTGGCTAATGTTTGCCCACTCATTGACAATAACCAGCAAGTGGAACCTTTTTTTTTTAATGACTTTGGGCTCCAGTGACTGCACTCTTTCTATATATGTGTGACTATACATGCGTTTGACTGTCTTCCTGTGTTCTCTCTCATCTCTGACACACAGGCGTGAAGCGGCAAAGCGGCCCTGAAGTGCATCTGTATGTGTGTGTGTGTTGGGCACTCCAAGAGAACCACGCTGGGGAGGAAATGAAAGGTACTCCCCTCATTTCATACATCAGCAACCTCACACTCTGACTCAGCAAGCCAGCTTGAATGAGTTGTGTTCACACACTGTTTGGATTACATATTTTACCCTCTGCATGTACTGCTTAGCCCATTTAAAGTCTGTTGCTAAATAATTCAGCAGCACCAAATTTCTTAAATGGTTTAGATTATTTGCGGATATGCGGTGAACGGGTTCCGTTAGAAATAATTTTATATAACCTTTCCCAAATAGATGCCCCCCACCACCCTCCCCCCGCACCCCAGGCAGTTGATGGAGACACAATAGCAACACTCCCTCGTTCAGGTTAATAAGTATTCTGTCCCGCTCGGATGCTTTTTACCTTCTAATGCACAGTGACCTCATGTCTGCCTCACTGAGCTTTTGTAAACTCTTCAATGACTCTGCGGCACCCAACCAAACCTAGCCAAGTTGGCCATGTGTCTATTTACAAACCCAGCAATTTTTTTTTGTGCCTGTATGAAGGTTTTGACAGCCTGTGTACAGAATAGGGTGGCATGTCACAATACACTTTGAGCTGGATTGTAAAGTCTTGGTTGCCAGAAATGTACAGCATAGATAACAAAATCCCTTTGGGCAAATATATTGGGACATGTTGCCATTGCGTAAAATGGGAAATATTTTGTTTGAACCACCCATGCCTCCTTTTTGTTTTTTTTTACAGTGGGAAATAAGATAAATAAATAATAATGTATAAAGGGCTACATTTTTATTATCTAACAGAGACTTTTCTGTGTGTCTGAAATAGTTGTCAAGTGAATGTTCGTAATTTGGAGATGAAACCATGAAAAAAAGTTGCTAAAAAAAATCCCGCCATGGCAGTGACACAAACAAACTGTACTCCAACTTTGGAGTCGGTGCTAACTTGTCATTTCCATTGCTGCTAAGATGTCTTCTCTGCTGGTACTTGGCAGCAAGCATTCAACCTGGCAGCCATCAGGTGTCCTGGCCCGCCGGGTTGCTTTGCCGTCCAGAAGTAGAGGACAGCACCAGCGCATGAGTGACATAAACCATCAGTGTCAATGGGAGAGCACTTTGTTTGTTGTTTGTCAGCGGTGGCGGTCAAACCTGCCTTGAGCACCTGGCCGCATTTTAAAAACAGCATCCAAAAGGCCAATTTGTGAATGTATGCACGACTTAACGTGCCAGATCGCCACGGACCCGTGTGGTCACGTGATCTGCCCTCTGATTGTCAAGTTGAATTCTCTTCATAAAAAAAAAAAAGTGGAAAATTCCAAAGCTTGTAGGTCATCCGTCAGACGTCTTTTGTTTGCGCACGGCAGACAGAAAAAGGTAACAGTCTCTGTTTATATAATTTTATAGCTTTTATGTCAAGGCACCCAGAAAAGAAAAACAACATTTGCCTGCCTGATTTATGCCGTGTTTGGACAAGTATGAACAATCTGTCTTTACGCAGCGACTCCGTTTCCTTCAGAAATATCTCTATTGTAACCTCAGAGAGAAGCGGGGGCGTCTAAACGTCCGCATTTTATGTGTTGGTTTCGCAATGTGGTAATTTAAAACCCTCTCAAGTACGTGGCCCCTAATTTACAAATGTATTATTTATTATATTTACTTTTTTTGTCTTTCAGCATGAGTGACTTTAATGCTTTGTTCTGCCAAAGTACATTCTGCCACAAACTGGCAGACAAAAACGAGCTGAATAGTTCTTTTTTATTTTATTTTAGAAATTTATTTATTTATTTTTATTCATTCATTCATTCGTTTAGATTCTGCCACAAACTGTAACAGGTGAGTCGAATAGAAATAAAAATATATTTTTATGTGAAATTGATTTAATATTAACTAAATATTAATTAATATAATTTAATATTTTTATTTTATTTTAATTATTTTAGTACTAGTTTGTATGTATTTATTTAGTTTATACTTATTTATTTACTTATTTATTTGTAAGTATTAATGGATTATTTTGTTAGGGGTACGGCAGACAGTTCATACATAATAAAAAGTTAGAAAAGCAATAAAAGACAACAAAACAATAGCAGAAAGTCATGGCGGGTGGAGCCAAGAATACTAAATAAGAAGAAGACACAATGAAAGACGCAAGACAAGAACATTCAAGAACACCTGTTGCAATTGGCAAAGTGAGGAGAGAGCAAAAAGCAATAGTAGACGACCTCAACTGATGACCCTTCAGGTTCAGAAATGAAAAGCCCGCAAAAATAAATAAGTCTAGTTGGAACCTGGTTTAAGAATCTTTGGGTAGAACAACAAGAAGCCAGAGTCAAAAACAACAACAATCGAATAAAAACATATTTTTAGATGATTTCTTTTCCAGTATGTGATGACTCTTGCGTTTTGTTGAGACCTTTCTTATTCCCACAACCTAATCCATAAACAGCATCTCAAATTGCAGGCTTTGAGTTACATGGGGAGAACTTATTTATTGTGGCACCTTTTCTTTTCTTTGCTTGTGTCACTCCACTACAAAACCTAATTAGTGCTTTCAGCGCCTCGTCGATTAGCTGTAACCCGATCCTCGGATCGGGCGAGGGAAAAAAAATAATTGGCCCATTCCCGACACCCCATCATATAAATCAGTGGTCATGTTTTCAATGGAAATATGATTTCCCAACTACAAATTATCCGACCTGTTTTATGTCCTCCCACACGCCATTAAAGCGCTAGCGTGCGAGAGGAAGTAATTTGGTTCAAAGGCTTTTTGGCAGCAGCGGGGTCATGTCTTTTCTGTTTGTTTATGGAGCAACTACCCGCAAACACGGGCAGGCCAGTTGGGTCGTAGATTAGGATCAACATTGGCTGTGTACATTGGACGTATTAGAAATTGACTGTATTGTTGAGTGACGCCCTTACCAATGGCAGTCGCTTGTATTTGCACCTTTCAGGGTAAGGGTTAATAATTTGGGTAAGTCAGAAGTTGTTTTAAGGGAGTTGGAGAATTTCTAAATGTTGGGAACTCCCAGTTGATACTTTTCAGTGCCAAAAATAGTCATTTGATGAATTTGCAAAATTAGGAGGTTGTATTTGCTCAAACAGAACGGGAACACCGGCGGAGCTAGAGAGGGGGGCCGAGGGGGCACTGAACCCCCCAACTGAAATATGCCAGGCCAGACAATTGACTTTTGAGTATTTTTTCTGGGAATTATTTTCCGCAATTCCCGTCAGCTTCCGAAGGAAACACTTAAAAAATGTTTATCGATATTTTCTGAAGAATTTCTATGGTTTGTAATTTGTTTGTTTTTTGCGGACCCCCTCAAAGAATCCACCAGAGTACGGGAATCCGAACCAGATGCCCAAGCATTGTGCACGTGCTCAAATCCGTGAGATTTGCCTCTTGAGGAAGCATGTCTTTAATGCTGATCATTGTCGTTGTCCCGATGGCCTAATCTCTCTTCATACTTGTAATCCCCCTCAAATTATAATGTCCTGTTTATCTTTGACCTTCCAGACACGGCAAGTTCGTGTAGTGTGAACCGGGCCGGCGTCTGTCGACCAAATTCGAGGGTGTTACCGAGTGTCTTTCAAGGGTCATAGGGCGACTCTTGTGGTAATCTGCTAATCCAATTGGCTCGCGCCGTAATCACATGATGTGACGGGCACACGAGCAACACACACACACACACACAAATACTGTAAATGTCCACTCACTAAAGACAACAGAAGCATGCACGCACATTTGCTGTCCTCACTCAATTTTGTCGGCATTTAGGTCTGAAGCGGATTAGCAAAGGTGACTTCGGAGTAGGGGAATTCCAAAGGCATAATTGGTAGAATTCATAAAGCAATTCAAAGTAAAAGACGGCTTCCTATTGAGTCAGTGTTTGGATGAACATGCATGTGTCCTTTTGTACTTACTTTTAAATCGATATAATCCCCAACCTGTGATTGTCCACAAAAGGAACCGCTGTCAAACTGACCTCGGAACTTAAACATAAATCTGTCTTTGCATTGCCCTCACTCTATATTGGACGTTTAATGTTTAAATACGTTTAAGTGGACAAATAAGGACTGTGAACTGCTTCACATAGGTGTTGGATTTTTCTTTACAAGCACTTGCACATCTCTTTCATTTAAAAAAAAAAAGCTGCAGTAGGTAAGAGCAGATCATTACGTAAAAAATAAGTAAATAAATAAGTTAATTCATTAATTAAGGCTACTTAATTGGTGTCAATGTATCATTTGGTAAGTTTTTATTGTGAAGGCAGGCTATTTAATTAGTGTCAATGTATCATTTGCTAAGTTTTTATTGTGAAGGCAGCCTTTCCATTGGTTCTGTTTTGTGTATGCTTGAGGCGCCTAAATGAGATTTTTCTTGGAAAACACATTTACAAAGTCAAAAATACATAAACATTTCGCTTTCCCTATAAATAGCCCAACTAATATTTAGTCGTGTAAACTTTTTCTTGAGAACCACTTAACAAACTTTACTGTATCTCACCGAGGTTAAGCTAAAGTCTCAAGGCTGTGGGGGGTAAAACGGGACAAAGCAGGATTTACCGGGAAGAAAGTGGTCCAACAAGTCAAAGTGCGAGTGTGGCGCAGTTGCTGGCACATCACAAGGAGCAGATGTGGAGGGCCAAGCGGCCTGCTGCATGCAAGCGGCCATCTGGCCAAGCTAAATATTGCCTCAAAGCACCCCCATTCTATTTGCCTTTGGCGAAGTTGTATTGTCCGCGGTCACACATAGGTACACCCCAATCACTGTCGACCGGGTCGAGGATAGAAGGGGGGAGGGGGGATTTATTGGAGGTGCCATCAGGGTGATTAGTTCCAGTGGTCAACAATGAGCCGGGGGCCTTGTTGTGTGTTTGACTACAGCAGGCGTGAATGGCATGCGACGGAACAACACTCCCACCACTCAATGGTGTCTGTCGCTTGAAAAGTCACATCAAACAAACAAGTGCGGACAAAGGAAAGCCACCAAAACAAAAGGTGGCAATCTGCATTACGGGACAGAAATCAGACAAAATGGATGACTCAAGTCTTACTTTATTTCATCCTATTTGGTGCCACATGTAATGACCAAATACGTGCAACGACAACCGTCAAAATGTTTTTTGTGGTTGTCTTCTCCTAGAAGTACGCAACACCAACGATTCATGCCGTTAATTCAACCGATTTCAAAGCCCACAAGCGCTTAGCAACATCCTCTGTGGACATACAGGAAGCTCCCAGGCTTCGTCGTAGAGCCGCAGGCCCTTCGTACAGACTTCTCTGCGGGCAAAAAAAAAATATCCGTCATTAGTCTCACCTTGGTCTGCTTACATCACAGACCAAGCATTCCAAGTTGTCCTCTAATCAAGCGAGCACCAATATCCTGCAATTAGTTCAGTTTCCACACTGTGCCCTCAGGGTCCGGCACCGGCCTGGGAAATGGGATCCAGTCCCTTTCTGTAAAGCTCCGACTTTTTGCGGAGCGCGACACACACACATACACACGGACGGTTATCGCAGATTGTTTGCATGGGAACCACATGTAGTGTGTGTTTGTGTGTGTGCGGATCCTTTCATATGTTCGGGGGAGGGGGGCCTGCGGATTAGATTAGCCCGTCTCATAACGATTAAATGTAATCTCGACGTGTCCTTGAGCAAGACAATGTAGTCTGTGAACGACTACATGGGAATTATTTCACGTATTATGAAAAGTTACTTTTGTGACAGCCCGTTTTAACGTATATTTAACGCCCCTGGTCGGACAATAAACGCTTTACTGAACTTTTGGGTAATTAGCCTAATTTCAGTTTTGAGCAGATTGGTTTTGGCCTTTTATGGTGCAAGACTTGATTAAAGTAAAGTAAGAATGTGAGACTGTTTCTGAAATGTTCATGGTCTAGAATCTTTTCCAAAATGAACTTTTGGAGCAACTATGGATAGTATTACATCGCTTGGTGTTGGAAGTGTTCGCATAGATTAGCGTTAGCTTCTGAGGGCGGGGTTAGCAGTGGCTCATTAGCATGAGACTGGATCGTCCCCAAAACAGAATCAGAAGGAGACATGTTATCAACACACCTCTGAACTGTCTCCTCAAATTGTGCTGGAAATGAGTTGTTGTTATTGCGAGCGTTTGAGGATGATCCGATTGAAACGCGTGGTGTGGTCTTCACAGAAGCCTGCTTTTGCAGCTGTTTAATATAAATTCCACTCAGATATCTTTGTCCACATGGTTTATTTTTACAAACAATACACAGGGCCCACATTCCTGCCGAGCCCCCACCCATTCCGTCACTGTCTAAGCAGGCAGCTTTCCTTCAGACGCTTGTACGCAGTGTGCACAGATGGTCCAGTGGCACTGCTGTCATACAAACAGGCTCCAATAAAGAAGATATATACACATGTATCAATATGGATGCATAAGTCGTTCATTTTTAGAGAAGGGACAGATGTGCAAGGGAAAACATGGATTTGAATTTGGGGCGCCAAGTGTGTTTATTTTAATTGGAGCCATTCACATTCATCGCATGGTTTGTGAGCATGTTCCACATGATAACACAGTATTGCGTTACACTTTTTAGATATCCTGCCAAACCATTATACACTAACATACAAATGTGTACTAGATTTCGAACGTACAGCAATCCCGCAATTCATTTTAAGTTGCAGTGATTTTTTTTAGATGGAAATGATGCAAAAATATGTCAAAAAGATCAAATACATTGATAAATAAAAGTAAATACAGTATCTTAGTAAAATTAAATAAATTAATATAAATTGGAATAAAACAATTTAGAACAGTAATAATAATAACCGCATATTTTAATGTTTCACGAAAGAAAATTACAATAAATGATCAGTCACTGACTCATCAGAGTTGCCTGGTTTTGGCTGCCCTCTTGTTACGGTAACCATGGGAACCAAGTTACATCATATGGCACCAAACCGCTTAAATATACTTCTTACGCAGTGGAAAGAAGTTATGTATATTTGATACGGTATTAAACGTATGCGCAAGTCATAACTATTCACTCCCATGGCCCATTGAAGTAGGCCACAAGAGTTTACTTTGAACGCAACTTGATTCCACTTGATTGAATTGTGGTGCCAGGCTGCTGTTCATTCAATGACATCACGCATTTGTCAGTGTAAATTCTTCCTCACCCACTACCTTCAAGCCCCCCGCCCCCTCCGCCTCTCCCCAGGCCCCCGAATGCCACATCCACTGCACATCCTTTCCTCCCTTCCGGGCCTCCGAGCTGTGGAGCCTCACAAAGAAACCCTTAACAAGAGAGAAGAAAGAACCAGTGCCACTTGGACGGGATTACATCCTAGTAAGATTCTTCAGTCCTCTTAACCCTCCCCTGGCCTGATTAGAAAGTGAGCGGCGGAAGGGCCGACTGCATGTAGAGGTGGGGGGGAAATAATAAGGGGAAGGGGTTTGGCTTGGGCTGGGGATACCGGGGGTCTCCATACACGTCCAATCAAGCGTTGCGCTAATGTGCGGAGTAGACTTGTGCACGTTTGCGTCAGTCTGGTCACTTAAGTGCGAAATTGACTTATGTGAGACATCAGAAGGTTGTGGAGGTGTTTGTACACTATAGTCCACAAAGTCAGCCATTTTTTCGCTGCCTTTAGTTGCCTTTCAAACAGAATTTGATTCTGTTAATCTCACTACATCTGTGTTTTCAAACTTTTGTTTAAAATGAAACAGGTTAAAAAGCTTTACAAAATATTGAATGCTATTTGATTCACTTATTTATTTTTAAAAAAGTTAGTTTAAAATTACTGATGGTTTAATTCATTTAAAAAATAGAATCCATCAAAGATTTTGCGATATTATTTTTATTTATTTTTTTGCAATTTTAATCACTTTGCATTTTTTTAAATTTAGTTAAAGAATATAGTTCAACCTGATTTTTCTTTACATTTTCCTCACAAATATTGATACTTCTGTGAATTTGAATCATTTTACTTGATTAGCCATATATTGCATTGCTTGTAGCGTGTCTCACAAAGTTTCCCAAAAACTTTGGCCATCCCTCCTTTTGTGTAGCGCCGATGACCAGTCCATAGCAGCCGTGATGATCAAAGTGTGTTTGTGCAACACAATAACAATATCCTCAGAAAATAGAAAAAGCTGCCATTCTGATGGCCTAGACAAGATTATAGTTGTTTGGCAGCTGTAATGGCCGCTATTCTTTTTGTTGTTTTTCTTTGCTGCCTTATCTGACATAGTCATTTCACTTGCGATGCGATAAGTACTTTGACAAAACAGAACAGAGAACCTGAGCAGCTGTGAGGGGTGGGGAGGCCCCGCAGCACTCCCCCCCCCCCCCCTCCCACTCCATGCTCCCCCCTCCGCCCTGGAAGCCAGCCCATCCCTGAGTTAGGCCTTGGAACTCCTCCTGTATTGTGTTGCGCACGGCAGCCGGGCCAGCTCGCTTTACACGGCTCCCGGAGCCCTGTCCCCGAACGACTTTTGCGGCGCTCGGCTGCCCGGTAATTGACGCCTTGCAGCCGGAATGCTTTCACTCACTACAAAGATGAGTTGGTCAGATTAAGATGATAAAATGATCTGGTGAAGGTTCTCCAGAAACACACGTTAATTTAAATGAAGGCTGCATCTCTGTTAATGTGAGTGCTAATGCTAATGCTCCATTCTGGATGAATATAATTGATTACAACAATTCCCATCTCCAATTTTTTTTTTTTTAAATCATCATACTGTAAAAAATGTCATCTCAATGTCAGCTAATCCGACTCAACTTGATTCATCACATTATTGCAATTCCCACTCGCTACACAAAGTCCCCTTCCATGTCATATTCCCACAACCAAGTTAAAACAAAATTACGGTGTAAACTGCTCACCTTATCTGCCCCCTCATTCCCCTTCGACTCCACCCTAGCAAAATACAGCTAGGGGCCTACAAATTTCATTACAACGGCCCTAAACTGTAGCATTTTCAAAGCCTTCTAATTATTCCTCCGTCAGATGTGGTTGTGTCTTGAAAGGCCATAAATCAACGCGGGTCTGAGCTCAGAGCAGGCCCGGGAGCGCCGAGGAAACTGGAAACAAATGATACTTCCCTTAAAATTTCACTTTGTGGCCATGGGGGGGGGGGTTACAAGGGAGCTCCTAATTACCCAATATATTCTTATCCTCAACAAAATGGAGGACTATCTACCCCAAAAGTAACATATTTAAAAAATATATATACATATCATGAAGAGTTGCTCTTTTTTTTGCACAGGGCAGCTTTGGCTGACATATTTCTTATTCTGTTGCTATAAACAGCCGTCTGTCACCCGGTGAGGTCATGCCGGTGAAGTGGTGAAGTAATAGACACCTGCAGCTCCGCAGATGTCCCGTCAATTATCACCACTTGTTTTTTTGCCAGCCTCGCCCGCCATCCACTCCACACACGGCGTTTGCGTGAGGAAAGCCATAAGTGTCCTCTAATTACAGCTTGCCCAGAATTCATAATAAAAAAAATATACTTTTATTGTCAGTCCAGTCGCTGGAATGACGAAACCCCTCGCATGCCGTCACTTTGTATTGCTCAACTTTAATACCAGCTTAGCCAGTTTCATTGCATTGCGAGAGGGCAACATGGGTGTCCTTGCCTCTTAGGACTTAGAAGTTAACCTGCTTAAGCATCTGCCTTGACGCAGGATATCAGGTGAGGATCATCCGGCATGGTGGATCAAATCTCATCATTGGCCAACACGCAAAGCGCTGTCATGTTTAATACGTCCGGGGAAGGGAGTGATGACAGCCCGCACTGGCAGACATTCTATTTTCCAGGAAGAATGATCAAATACTTTCTTACTGCCTGTAAAAGCTGATATTTCACACTTGACAATTTGTATACATAGTACTGGCATGAGATGAGAGGTTGACCCAGAAATGACAGTTTGAATGAAATGAATGTTTTCTACAGTACAAAAATGAATATCTCAGGGGTCCGCAAAACAACAACAACATTTTACAAACCCAGAAATATTCTAAAGAAATTGCTAATGAACAGGTAGGAGTAGCAGAAGTCTTTTTTACATTAACGGAAAAAGGCGGCCATCTTGTGGTGTCGCTGTTCTGCGTAATGGCCACCATCACTAAATAGGAGGACAGAGTCAACCTGGCGTTTTTTTTCCAGCTTCAGTGTAGTTTTGGAAGCCTCCTTTTACACTGCCTGTAAAAGCTTACACTTACAGCTTTTCCTCATGTTGATGTTCTTGTAAACTGCATGGAATTGGGGGGAAAAGTTCAACTGGGAAGAACCAAAATGGCCCCTCACACCACCTGTTCAGATTTCTGCCTGGTTACCAATTCTAGCAGAAATCACTTTCAACAGCCAAAATATTTTTTGGGGGGGGAGAAAACAAAAAAACCAGACAATTGAATATTTTTTGGAAACTAAATTGCCGTGTTTGTGTGGACGTGGCCTCGTCGAACAAGGAATGAAGAGTCAAGGAGAAAGACGAGGGCTATCAGCGAAGCGTTTGAAGTGAATCGGCGCGGGCCAAACATCTGAAGAGGACAAGACTGCAAACATGTCACGCCGCAGCCTGCTTGCGCTTAACAGCACATGTTTGGCCTCTTCTACTCTTCCTCATCTTTTTCTTCGTCTGCGCTTCCAGGTTGCCCTGACCTGGCAAATTAATAACAAAAACAAAAACCTGCAGCTTGCACTTGTTGATACCGTCCAGGTTTTTCTGTCCAAAGAGTGTGTCTGCAATTCGTGTTGTGGGATTGCTAAGGAGGCATTCCCACAAATCCCACCCAGTTTCCCCCACCACCAGCAAAGACAACCCCCCTTCCCCTTTGGAGTCCACTCCATACATTGTGTCCACTCACTTCACAGCAAATGCTCAGCCACGCTTCCCGTTTCCGACATGTAATAACAAGACGCTCCCCACCACCGCAGTGAAATTTACGACTCGGGCTTTTAATATTATTTGAGGCGTACGCCGACAGGCCGAGCGTGATGGATGGAACCCGGAGCCCGGGCCATTGCGATTCCGAGCATGACGCCGTATTGGCAGCCGGCAGCTTTATGCTGCCGCGGCCCTTCTAGGCGGCTGCCGGCGGCGTGAGAACACAGCCGGCAGCGGTATCTGAATGAATTATTGATGGCGAGGTGCGACGAGCGGGTAAACGGCAGGCAAGCGGTGTTGACCTCTTTGCGGGCTCACGTAGATTCATGATGGGATGTTTGGGGGGGTTATAAGTGAAGCTGTCGTGACACCATTGGTGGATGGAGGTTAGCTTAAGCTAATGTTACTTTCCCAATTCTCCGCCTTGCTGACATTTCTCTCTGTGGCTGGTCTGCAAAAAAAGACACAGACACTAAAGGTAAATCCCACCTGGAAATTCTCTATCCAAGTGTTTTTCTTTCCCAACATAACAAAATGGTGACTTGGGATCAGAGTGTACTCACGAAAGAATTTTCACTTCCCGTTTGGCTGTTTGAAGAACTTGAGTGCGTTCATGTATGAGCCTCTGGAGGCAATGTGACAGTTTAGCAAAGTTCCGTTATGACGCTACACTGAATCCATAACCCGCTTTCGTGCTAGCGGAATTAAAACATAGCGTTTTAATGAACCACTTGTTGGGAGAATTGATTGTGCAGACATTAAGCTGAGATAAGATAACACAGTAGTACATTCTCTAATCTCACCCTGTCCTACTTCACACTTGACCAGATGGAGATGGTTTTTTTTTTCTTTCCAGTGAGAGAATCTCTTTAAAAATAAATACATTATTTACACCCGTGAAGGGCTTTCGCACAAATCAGGCCCACAGCAGGGCGATTTGCTTAATGACTTGTAAAACATATGTTTTCCCCGTTTTAATCGCTTTATTTTTTGCCCTTTATTAAAGCATAAAAGAATTACACGCTATCGGTGATAAGAAGAAGAGAGAATCGGCGATAGAATCGGCTTTGGATGAGGAGGTATTAAGTTTGACCCGATGTCTGTCTTTTGTCAATTCTTGTCAGATAAAGTGAGGCTATTGTGGAGGCAGGTAACGTTCGGTGAGGAAGGGGAAAACCACCTGAGATTTATTGAAATGGCCAGTGATTATAAAAAAGAACAATGATGGCTTAAACAGGCTGAGGGGGAGGGGCTAATTCACGACAGGAAGAGGAGCGCACCTCTAAATAGAAGGAGGGTGAATGCTGTTGGCAAACAAGCCTCATTGGCTGGGATTGTCCCGCAGACAATTAAGACAATGGACGTTTGATGCGGGGCAGGCGGGACAGGAGATAAGTTGCGTTCTATTGTCCATGTGACGGTCTGGCTGCAAAAAGATGCCTTTCTCTAACGTCAATTAAATCAACCCAACGACGCTGTAATGTAACGATCCCATCTGTGAGGCCATACAAGCTGTCAACAGAAAGCGGCGGACATGTTTGAAATCACCGCTGTGTCGAAGTGGCATAATTTTCCCACATTTTTCAGTCGTGCTGTTTGAATGGTTTCCAGTAGTCGAAGCTTTTCACTCTGGCTTTAAACGCAGACATCTTTGCCGATTTTTGGCTGTGTCAAGGATTTGTAAAAATAATGTCAAAATTCAATATGAGAAAAAGTTTACTAGACTTTTTCCCTCAGAGGTAAAATTTGGCTGTAAAATCTGGAATTTTTTTCCATGTTGTGGCGAAACACACTGGGAAACAAAGTTGACCCGGAAATTTTCAGATGCCCTTTTCAAGCTACTATTTTTTTTGCATTTTTTAATAAATGGCAAGACACGCAATAGGCCTCCTAAGGTCATATCAGAAGTTCTTTGAAACTCACATTTTAATTTTTTTTTCCATGTTGACGTTCTGTATGAATAGCACCAAAGTGACAATGGGGGAAACGGTCAAAATGGTGATCTTATGAATTTTGAGGTCGTATCAAAATCCCTTTTTACACTGCATCTGTATTATTCAAATTTTTTTCCCGAGACACTTTTCCACTTTTTAATTTCATTGTGACTCAAATAACAGCAAATATAATTGATCTCAAATGGTAATGGTCGCCAAATGGATTGTCTTGATTAAGGCAGTACAGTGCGCATCACTATCTCCGCAAGCCAAGCTCTCCTGCGCGGTTTAATAAATATTTGAAGATTAAAACATGGTGCAGATGTTCCAGCCAGCGTATGTTTTTCCGTGTTAAGAGGATACATTTAATTCAAGCAGAGAATAATTATTGAAAATGCCCAACTGCAATCCTAATCTGGGCTCCAATCAAAGCATGATAATCTTAGTCAGATTGAATTTATCCCCTACCGCCATGCTAGCACATTTCCATCTGCTTGAAGATATTTCGGAGGAAATACACATTTCCCTTAAGAAGCCAGGGAATTAAATGTTGTTGGCGTCACTGTTTACCGCCTCAGGATGGATTAAAGCAAAGACCCAAGAAGAATAGTTTGTGTTTGAAGGTTACATTTTATTATTGGGGGAAGCCGTTACAATTCAAAGTAGAAGAAAGGTGAAGACTTTACATGGAATTAACATTTTGAGACCACGTTCTTAAAGGTGTCGCATATCGACAGAAGAATTCATCAAGGGGCCAATAAAGCGAATGACATCAGCACGCACGCCGTCCGTTTCTGTCGGACCGTTTTAGCTTGAACCTGGCCCAGTCTTCTTTACGAGGCACAAAGTGAAACTCTCTCAGCTCAGGGCAGGACGGGTCAGCCGGGGGGGCAGCCGAAGCTTTAAATCTTGTTTGTCGGGCTCTTGTCCAGCGAGACAGCACTTAACCCCCGACGGTGTACTGTCACCTGTGGTAAACAGTCTGACTTGCTAAGTGTCGGAAGGACTGCTTGGGCTCATCTTCTTGATAAGAAGATGTCTCAAGTCGGATAGAAACACCGTAAAAATTGTATGGCCCAAGTTCAACTTTGCCGGATGCACCTTTGACCCTGAGACAAACGTTCTTGACATGGCTGACCTTAAAGGGAGGCAGAATAGTGTGTGTGTCTGTGTGGTCTACATTGGAGGTTCCTGAACTCTGAAGCAGACTCCCTTTAACATCCTTTTTGCACGTCCATGTTAACATTTCTGTTTCTGACTAATAAATCACAGAAAATAACGACATTTTCAGTCAAGCTTGTTACAGTGTGACTTTTTTTAATGAGCGTGACCAATTGGATATGTTCAGTTCACAACTGTCTCTCGCTTGTGTCTAACACTGACCCATTGTAAGATACCACCATGGTGGAGTTAACTTTGTTCGTACCCTTTTTTTTTTTTGCCACATTTCACCTTCAGGGATATAGTGTGCATAAATTAAAAATGTAAAAAAATAAATTGGCACATTTCACCTTGACGGTTAAAGTGGGCATAAATTAAAAATGTAAATACATTTAAAATAAAGAATGAATGAATGAATGAATAAATAAATAAATAAGAGGTTTATGGTGTCGGGCCAACAACAAAACAGCACTGAGAAATGACTTGTTTATTTGCCCATTTTACTGGTATTCATTTGCATCAAATCAGAGCCGACAGCGTCAAGTGGAGACTTTGTGTGGAGAAACGACAGAAAAGTCCGATCATAAAAGCAGGAGGAAGTATCATAATATCACTTTACATCATTCATGGAGGTTATTGCAAAAACATAAACCACGGCTGCAGGAAATGACTTGACAACTGTTATAAATGTCAGTTATATCAGATTGTTCCATTCGGCCTTCCTCTGCAACACATTGGCGGTGTTGAAATGGCAAAAGTGCAGATTTCTTTCCACCTTGTCCAACAGCACTTTGTCATCTAGATTTTTATAAAGTTCCTCCCAAAATTCTTAAGCTACCACCTTCAATATAGAAATCTTTTGTTCCACTCATTTTGACGTAATTACACCTCGCCCCTCCCGGAAGGCTCATCACAATTTTGGGACTCCCGTTGGAGATGAATATGACCACACAGCGCTTAGATCATTGAACCCCGAGTCATCATTAAGTCAACGAAAGGCTTCCGCTGATATTTCGCAGGCCGAGTCCCACAAATTGCTTGTTCGTGCTCCATTTGGGGTGTTGCTCGGGTGTAGGGGGGGACTTTGAAACAGACGGCCCACGTCCATATGGCTTTGCAGATAAAAGACATTTCAATCTCAGGGACATCAAATGGAGTCTACATGTGGTCAAGAATATCACTGCAGTGAGCCTTTTATCCGCACTTTAAGCCACCCTCGGAATAATTGTCCAAAAACTTGGGATATCTGTCCTGCTTGCGATGACCTACTGGACACTTTGCTCAGGTGATGAGTCTTGCTAGATTCTCAACTTGAGGACCTCCTTCTCAGCAGTTTCCTAATTATCAGTGCAGGCCTTCCAAATGTCAGTCGAGTCCCATGATTTTTTTTTCTCCCACAAGCCTTTTTGAGTAGTGAATTGGGTAATTAGTACCTGTGGGATATGTCGGTGTGATCGGAGCGGCTTCATAAGAGATTTCTGCGACTGATAATAAACCCCTTCAAATCAGACGAAGTAGTGCGGGTGCACCCTCTTAAGTTGCATCCCAGCTAGCAAACTGAGAAAGGTGTTACACTAAAGCAGGAAATAGTGTGGTTAGTTTCAGTGTATACAGGAAGGGGATTTCTTTTCTCGTTTAAAAGAACTTATTTAACCTCCAGCTTCCCTCGCTGTACTCTAGCGGACAGCTGCCATACCAGCTAGCTAGCGCTAAGCTAACCTGGGAGCATTCTGTACATAGGTATGCTAGGTGGAGCTCCAGCAAAACAATCTTATTCCACTCGTGTCAAATTATTTGTCAGTTGTGTATCGACCAAGTGGTGCGTGTTGAGCTGTACATAACAAATAATCACGTATGTATCGCTTATGGGACGCTATTGGTCTTTGCTAATGCTAACCGTGAGTCCAACCATACTAATTATTTGGAGCTTCTATTGATCTTTGCGCAACAGGTGTCAAAAATTGCACAGGTGTGTTTAGAAAAAGAGATCTTTGCAAAGGAGCTTAGTATTTTAATGTTTTTGAATTCCTTCCTCTGCTGTGCTGCGTTCAAGCGCCTGTAACTGAAAGCACAGGTGATAAAGCAGCACGAGCGCATCGACCGATGAGGGTCCACTCGCCTCTGGTGTCTCCATTTGATATAAGAGCTATTCTATGCAAACGTGGCCTCCTCCGCCTCTTCCTCCCCCTTTTGTCACTTAAAGAATGCCGGGTGCCCATGTGGATTAATTAAAGTCCAAACATTAAATATTGATTGATGCATTATCAGCGGCTCACAGTCGCCTCCTCTCAGATTGATTTCCGCCGTGATTTATTGTCATATTTGCGGAGTCATTTCACTTGATAACAAAGAGAAATTGCTTGCAACCTTAGTAACCCCCCCTCGCAACTACCCCACACCATCCCAAGCATTAGACAGCCCCCCCCTTCTGCACCCATCCGTTCCCCTTGTTTTCTCTTGTCTCATTCATTCATTTACCTCCTTTTTCCCCACCGACTTTCCCCTCTTCATCTTCACCGTCGGCTTCGTATCACTCGATAATACGTCAACTCCTGACAGATGCTAGTTATGCTCAATTCCCTCCATAATATACAGCTGTCATATTATTAGGTACACCTAATCCAGGTTAAGAACCCTTTCAAAAAAGGTTTGAAAGATCATAAAACACTTAGTGAACTTAATTTCACAAATGATGTGACTTTTAAAAGTATATGTATATATAGTTATAAATCATAAATATAAACATTAAAAAATATATTTGTATATATATGTATATTTAAAAGTATATCATTTCTTTTAAAAAAAAATAGCCAAGGGAGTGAAGACTTTTGCAAGGCATTGTAGCTATTTCCTCAATGCTAAATGTATGAAAAAAAACACGAGAGTTCAGTTCATGTTTCTTACAAGTGGAGTTCCATTCTATTCAAATTACCAGGCCATTAGTCAAACGCTCATTTCCTCTATTCTTGTTCACCTTGACGGTGCAGGACGTCCACAATCAGTGAAAATTAGCCAATTAACCCTAATTAGTGTTCATATTCTAGCAACTAACCTTGTGCTTTGACTCCATTCAAATGCCTGTTCAAACACGCGGGTCCCCGTTACAAGCTCATCTATTCTGCCCCGGCGCTTAATTAAGGCTAAATATGCTAATCGTTCATTTGTATTTTTCCCATTGGCCCCGTCGTGATAAATGGCCGCGGCGTAATTCATCTGCGGCTGATGTCATCCGTCTCTGTCATGACAGAGCCTCGGCGAGATGAAGCGTCCATCGTTAGTCGTCATCCGTCACTCTGCGGGGAGAGCAAAGTGACACGTTTGGGATTTGCTTTTACCTTTCAGAATATGAGGACGTGTACAGCGTTTATGGACTTGCGTTTTCATATTCATGACAATTAATAATTATCAATAATATCTCCCACCACTCCCTCTGTCAAGCGAACAATTTCATTTTGTTGTTTGTTACTTGTTGGGTAGGCGTTTCTCCTTTGCCTACTATTCTTAAGTCTCGGCCGAATGTCATAAATGAAGTCAAAGTGCGCCCCTAGATCGATTTAGCCGGTAATTAAGATGTAAAGCGGTTCGCCGTCTCACCTGCGATAATAGCAGGGGGCTGCGTACATCAGCTAGTGGTCCATTATGAATGTTTGGAGTGTGTTTTAAGTATAGGCTGTTGGGAGCCAGCAGTCTTTATGCTAATGACGATGTTGGGCGGATATTGACTCACACTGGAGAAGTGTCACAGTCACCTGGTCAAACAAAGGACTTGCAGAGGGTTCCAGAACAGAATCACCAAAAGCAATAATTGCGGGAGAATCCGTTCCTTGTTTGGATCATATTGGCACGACAGAAAGCTTAAACACAATATGGAAAGAAAATCGTAAATAAAAATACATTTTCCCTTTTTTCTGGAACATAATCATTAACCGTCCATTTGTTAATGTCAAATTGGCTTTTAAGACATTTGAAAAGATCAATAGTTGATAATTTGATGCAGTCAATTATTATGATATTCTTGCTAACATGCTAGCTCTCGATTGTTTTGCCACTTTTAAGTTATTTTTTTATCACGCCATTGTTGCTTATGGGACATAACATGTTGATGATGAAGATGGTTCCCTCTACCAACAATCCTGCAATTCCCCCTGAAATGATATTTAAGAAAATCTGTGATCAGAATAGCCAAAGCTATCAAGGCTAACCGCTATGCTAAGCCACAACCAACTTGTTTGTCACACTTGCTGACCCGTGCAGATAAATGAACAAAGTGTCACCTTATTGAATAGTCGACTGTGAACGTGAATTCGTCCCATGAAATCGGCTCAAAATCGAAAGTATCATATAAAGAGAAGTTCTACGAAGCTTTTATTATGCAAACGTTCCATTAGGTGCCGTGACCAACATCTTCTTTCAATACGGACTGCAGGCCCTGGTTTCGCAAGCACACGCTTTTTACAGCAGTCTTTGTTTTTGCTTCCGATTTGCATTCACAGCTTTGATGAGCCAATACGCTTGCGCTCTGGTTCTGTTTGTGTGGCGAGCAGATGTGAGCACCGGGTATGTGTGTTTTTTGGGGAGGGAAAAAGTGGGGGCTGGCGGGTGGCAGGGAAACACTGCCGCTGGCGACCCCCTCGGCGTTTGGCCGCTCGCACGCTAGCGTTAACGGTTTTACTCCAGCACCCGGTTAGGGTGGCACATCCCTGGAGAGGTTTGCGGAGAAATGTGTGTCCACTCACCACCCTCTTGTGCTTGTTTACACTCGACGGGCCCACGTTTGGCTGTTAACAACGGGTGAGAGACGACGGGGGGGATTCTAACTGGGAAAACAGCCATCTTGTGAGTGCCAAGGACTCTAAGTGTGAATATTAAAGAGAGACGGAGAAGCGAAGAAAGTAGAAAAGCAGCTATTTGGATAAAAAGAACCCCTGAGCATGTAATAAGCATGGCTTCCTTCACTGCACAGAAGTAGGGAGGGCACCGAATTGGAAAGGAAGTCATTTCAAATAAAGCAAACTTCGAAAAAGAAAAGGAGTGCCGCTTATGTGCGCAGGGTCCTTGTGTGTGTTGTGAGATCCAAACGATTGGATTGGAAAAGGTGCGGCAGTATTTGTTTAAGTTTAAAGGACAAAGTGAGCCGCAAGATGGAGGAAAAGTGGCACTTTGGCGCGTCTGATG
Organism: Syngnathus acus; assembly: GCF_901709675.1. Lineage (NCBI taxonomy): Eukaryota > Metazoa > Chordata > Actinopteri > Syngnathiformes > Syngnathidae > Syngnathus > Syngnathus acus. The sequence continues at coordinate 4,437,589 of NC_051089.1, read as the reverse complement.
CCAGCCTGTCTGGACCAGCAGAAGATGGGGGTGGTACTGTGTGTGCTTCAAACGTGCATGTGATCATAAAAAAATATATTTTTATATACTTAGACAGCAGGAGTGGGGAAACTCTTGTGCTTGAGGGACATTGTTTATGGAAAATTTGCAAAAATCCAGTGTTACTTCATTTACCATAAATTAACTAATAAATTATGTAATTTGTTACATTAATGTAAAAATACATTTTATTTTGTCACACAATGTTGCTTGGAAAAAAAAAAAGTTGCATACCTTCCACAATGCAAACTTTGCAAACTTTCAAGGATTGTTTCCCATAAGTTGCTGCAGTCGCCACAAGGTGCACTGTTTGGATTTTGTGAGTGAGGGTCGAGAGAATTGGGAAGAGCGAAAAGAGACACGACAGGCCGAGGAGAAAAAGAGAACGGGCGGCTGAGAGGTGACTTTATTGAGTTCCTCCCCTCGGGTCGTTTTTTGGCCAGTCATCAGGGACCTTTCTTGTCTAATGTTGCTCGTCCGACAAGACCTGTACAAGTGGGCTAAATAAAGACGGACAACCCCCCTGCCCTTCCACCACCACCTCACACACTTTCACAACTTTACAAGCCCCCTCAAGCAGAATTCAGTCCATCCAACTCGAGCAATGGCAAAGTCCGACCTTCTTGTATAGTATGATTTTTTTGGGGGGAGTTAGCTTTATTATCTTTATTGCAAATATTTTGTAACATTTTCAAGAAAGAATCCTCCTTTTTTAGGAAAATCGTAATAGTACAGAAAAGTTAAAAAACAAAGTGACAAAATCAAATTAATACAAAAACTATTGCAAAAATAGTCATGGTAATTTGTAAAAGTTAAACAATTGTGACACTGCATTTTTAATTTGAGAATAAAGTTATATCACTAAAATAAAAAAATGACAGACACATATTGTACCTTGGACTGCATTGTTGACCATTTACAGTCATAAAGTACATAAATATTAAAGTACTCGTGTGTGTGTGCATGTGTGTGTGGCCGCCTGGTGTGAGGACACACATGGGGACCTCACACTGCGCTCGTGTGTGTGTGTGTGTGTGTGTGTGTGTGTGTGTGTGTGTGTGTGTGTGTGTGTGTGTGTGTGTGCGCGCGCGCGTGCGTGTGTGAATGTGTGTGCGTGTGTGAATGTGTGTGCGCGCGAATGTTGCTAGTTTTTAAAGCACAATTACAAACGGCGTCGCATTTCGCAGCTCTGTTTGTCCTAAAATAGAGCAATTTAGAGAATGGAGGAGCATGCAGATGCGGATTGACACAGCACTTAAATCCAAGGCCTGTGCCTCTTTTCCGCTGCACGGCACAGCTGTGGTGACATGGCCCGATCGTAATTTTAAGCTTCGAAAGTTTACTGTAGAAGCACAGAGGATCAGTGGCTAGCATGTCTGCCATACAATTCTGACGTTTGCGGGTCGAATCTTTTGTGATTCAATGGCCACAACAGCCCAGTAAACTAATTGATCACTTCTGACACAAAATTGATCGAAATAATCACTGTAGGTCCTTTGCACACTGCATGTCAATGCTGGCAGATTTTTTTTTTTTTAATACCCAAGACTCAGTTCCCTTCAATTTTCCAGACTTGTTGGTAGTATCAGAATAGGGAAATAGGCAGAAAGACGGAAAAGCTTTCCCATAATTATATGGGACACGTGCATAATATAATTACCATATTATGCTGAGCGGAGTAAAAAGGGGGAAAAATACTATCTTTCTTCTTTGTGTATATATATATATATATATGCGTATGTGTGTGAAATATTTATATATATGTATGTGTATGTATGTATGCATGTATGTATGTATGTTTCCGCGTGTGTGTTCTAGTGCAGAGGTTTGTGTGTGGTTGTGACCTGTAACACCTCTGCGACACCTCTCAACTTGTTTTCCCTCAAACAAGCCCCACTGAAAGGAAAGAGGGGTGGGTCACGAGGCGGGGGGTGCGCGTCTGGAACGGCGGTGGGGATCATGTAACAACAAACAGGGTCCATTGATGCCATTGATATCAGGTGATGCTGCAGGAAGTTGTCAAGGGGCACAATGGGGGGCTTGTGGGGATTGGTGGGGAGGGGGTTAACGGGGTGGGTGTAAGGGGGGGTGACGCTCAAGGACAATAGAGAGGCTTGATCTCTTAATTAATGGAGGTTATTCTCTTGCGCCGCTGCAGGTTGTGAATTTTAACACGAGTCATTCTTCAGCTGCCTGTTCACCTAAAATTCATTTAAATCGACAACTATAGAGCGTGGCTTGATGATGTCACACATTTTCTCGATGTCTAGGAGCAGGAGGCCGGCTTATGACAATCCCTTTAATCAAGCTCCTAATCCTGGTGCAGGACGTCAGGACGGAGGCCCGTGCTGCGCTTCATATTTGTGAGGAGGCCTACTACGGGGGTCAGAGGACTTTGGTATTCCGGATTAACTTCAAAGAGTTGCTTCTTTTTCTCTAAGTGCATCTAAAACAACAAGAAAATACTTGTTTTGTACGTCAAACTTCAATGGATAAGATGGAAGAGTCGAAGTTTCATCATCAAGCATTGACTGATATTTACTCGTATTGCTTACCAACATTTCTAAATAGTCAAGGGTCGCGGGCCTGAATAGTACAACTCAACACATTTTGAATTTTGCCACTTTAGAATCCAGCTTTCTTCATATGTGGTTTATAACTTTTAGACCCCATTTCCAACTAAAATCCTGTAAGAACACAACAACCTTAAGAAATAAGTTGCAAAAAAACTAAAGCAAGACCACTCAAAAGTCATTTGGACCAGGAAAAGACAAGTAATTAGTTATTGATTGAATTATTGAATTCTTTTGTTTTGATCATGCAGTACAAAAAAAAAAGTGAAAAACTACACTTAAAATACCACATAATGAAACGGTAATGCAAGGATAAAAGTTGAAATATCTTTCTGTTTCAGGTGACAGAACTCTCTCTCTCTCTCTCTCTCTCTCTCTCTCTCTCTCTCTCTCTCTCTCTCTCTCTCTCTCTCTCTCTCTCTCTCTCTCTCTCTCTCTCTGTATCTCTCTGTATCTCTCTGTATCTCTCTGTATCGCTCTCTCTCGCTCACTCTCTCTCTCTCTTGCTCACTCTCTCTCTCTCTTGCTCATACATACATCTGACCCAGATGAGGGTCTCAACCAGCTCGTTGTAATTCCGCATGCACGGTTAAGATGGAGGTAGAGGATGAGGGGGTTCATTGAAAGAAAAATCAGCCCACCACGTGTTGAATGCAACATCACGCAGAAGAGAAAAAAAAGAGGCTTTCCAGTTAGAGACACAGCAACAGACAAAGTCCAAATTTAAGGAATTTCCACGTTTTTGTCAACTATTGAATGCATTGTATGTATCAAGATTTATTGATTGTAATCTAGAAAAGAAAAACAACTTGGCTTGCACTGCAGAAACTTGTTCCAAGGTACATGAATATCCATTTTTATCTATCTATCCATCTACCTCTTTAACCTTTTTAAATGTTCTTGTATGAATCATTTGTGTAATTTGATGCGTTCGTGTACCCTGATCATTATAAAAGACTCACGCACACACGAACACGCACGCACGCCCCCCTCCCCCCCTCTGCTCGGCTGGACTGGGCTGCAAATCACCTTGTTTACAATCTCACACCAACACTCACATCAATTAACTGCACATTGATTTTCCCGCCTGGGACGTTACAATATTGCAGAACACTCCCCGTGCACTCCTTTGCAATGTTAACTTTGTCATCATAGCACAAGCACACAAATTAATGGCTTGTCTATAATTATGCTTTTTAATAATTGTGCAATTGACACAGCGAGCCCCATTCTTTGGTGTTCTTCCTTTCATTTTCTTTTTCCTTTTTTTTTTGTTAACTCATGAATAAGTAAAGACTCTCGTCGAAACTAAAAGATAGCTGACAAGCAGGGAACACATCCATCCTGGCCCCGCAGCTCCTCTTTAAAAATTAAGAGCAAAATAATGGCATCAGCCGTCGAAACGTTATTATCTTCATTTTTCAACATCAGCACGAGGAGAGAGAGGCTGCGTTTGTCTTGTTTCAGCCCCACCATACGCCTAAACACTCCTGAAAGGATCTAGACAGTAACGATAATGATATTTTGATTTTTTTTTTTTTTTTTTTAATTAATGTAATTGCAACCCCCAAGTTGTGTGTTCTCAGGCGGCTGATTCAGACATTTTGATTAATATGATTTTAATTGTGAGTTAAATATCACCACGCTGCACATGCAAAATTTACCCAGTCGTATCCTGCCTACAATAGGACATTTTTAATATATTTTATTATTGTTATTATTATTGTTGTTGTTTTGACTAACTTAGCCCACTTAAAAATAAAACAAAAGATGGTGATTATGATGGAGATTATGATGACGAAATAACAATAAATGAAAACTTGTCGCCGCTGATCGTTGGTGTGTTTGTTCGACAGGAGAAGTGGATGAAAAAAAGGCAAAAGAAGGCGGGGAAAGAGGCGTGGTCCAGCGTCGTGACTGAACATCCCACCAGCCAATCAGCGAATAGATGGGCGTTTCTTTCCCCGCTGTCCCGCTGCTGCACGGGGCCCTCTCGAAAAGTTTGTTTATTCGCCGTTTGCGGTGTGTGATGACAACGTGTTCGCGTGTAAAAAACTACCACCCCGAAAATAGACCATCCGAGCACAAAAATGACTCCATTAAAGTGAAGTGCACGGAGGCACGCGTGGATTTTTTGCAGTCGGGAAGGCTTGCGCCAACCGGGTGCCGCTAAAAGGTGATTTTTAAGCCTCTGGTTTTGGGGACGGACTACTACCTGCTTGAGGCGCGAGAGGAGGAGAAAGTTCTGCAACATTTATCAGTTGGGACAAGACCAAGGTGACCAAAATTTGGAGGGGGCTTCCTTCCTTCCTCAAGCGGAGTTTGGGAACCTCGGGGTTGGGAGACGAAGAAGACCCCCACCGTCCCTCCTTCCAGCAAAGCAAATCAGGAGCTAATTGATTAAAGAGACTTCATTTGAATAGGAGGGGGGGCTGGCGAGGTGCCAATCGCCTTTCAAAGAACCCCCCTCCCTCCTCCTTCCTTACCAGCCCCTCCTCGTCCACCTCCCTCCCTCCCTCCCTCCCGTATGATTAATCGCGAGGCATTATTGATAATCATAACGTGGCACATGCGCGTTGGATGGGCTCGATGCGCGTGAAATTTTGAGGGCCCCCTCGTTTCATTTTTTCTTCTTGGTCTTCCTCGTCTCTTCTTCGCTTGGTGTTTGCCCCATGTGCCAGCCAGCATGTCGCGCAGGAAACAAGCCAAGCCGCAACACTTTCAGTCCGACACTCAGCTACCCGGAGCCGGCCACAATGGTGAGTAGCACCGGCCCCTCTTCCTGCGCTCCACCAGCATCCCTCCTACTTTAATAGATTCACTTTTTTATTTTAATGCATAGTTCTAAAGAACACGCACACACATCGCCGCTCCAATTATGTTAACTTACTTGTTTTTTTAAATTTAGTTTTATTTGTGCAACTTAACGTGTTTTTAAAAACTTTATAATTTTATTTTTGGGTTTTAAAGCGAACCCTCTTCAACCGGCTCGGACCACCCCGGCGAAGTCACTCACGCACACAAACTCATTCAAAAAGTGTGCTAAAGCTTCTTTGTCGTCTTAAAAACGTACAAACTGAACGTGTTTGCTTGCATTCGTCTTAATGCACATAACAAGACAGTTTGCTCATCGTCCTTTTAGATATTAAAAAGTCTTACTCAGCGTGAGTCACACACACACACACACACACACATACATACACAACACACACACACGCGCGCTCAGACAGTTAAAAGAATTGTTGACTCAAATAAGTCCGTTTTTGGTTACATAAAGGAAAACAGTGGGATTTTTACAGTGCCGTAATTTATGACATCAGGAAATAATCGTGTCAAATGTTGCGTTGATGGTCAAAAATGTGATCCGATTCGTTCGATCAGTGAAGTTTTTTTTCATGTCGATATGTGTATATTTAAAATAATAATTTGTCATACTTGTGAATAAAAGTGCAGATAAATTCGGGGATAAAAGTTACGGGAGTTTAAAGGTAATGTTTTTTCCACAGAAAAAGCCATATTTGAGCAAAACGTATGTTGTTAAAATTTCATTTTTTAGTTAAATTCAAAGTATTAACGTGCAAAATATGTGGATTTTAAAGTGCAATTTAAAACAACGTATGAATGTCACATTTCTGGAGTTGCTTTAAATGCACATTCGTGTTATAATATTCTACTGTTCTGCCCAAATTAAACTTGCTTTTAATTTAAGTATGTGCTTTAAGACTATTGAGTTTCTGTCACGTGCAAAATACGTCACTTGGATTCAACGTAATGCTTCTGTAAAATTAAAAAAAGATTTGTAAATTAGAATTTGTAAAAATGTTTTTTTTCACACACCCCAAAGAATGAGGGTTAAAAAGTGTGTCAAGATTTGTGTGTGTGCGTGTGTGTGTTGGTGCTGTGCTGTTTTAACCTTTGCCAGTGTCCCTCTATGTGAGGGGCGACCGGGGTTCAGGGCCCTGTGCGTGTGTGTGTGTGAGTGTGTGTAAGGGGTGCTCAGGGTTCAGGGCCCAGTGAGATCCACTTCAGGTCGCCATTGACCCGACTAGTCGGAACCGCAGGCGGCCCGAGCCAGGCCCTGACACTCTTTTTCTCCTTCTATTAAGCGTTTAAGTGAGGCTCTTATCAATATTTAGCCCCTATCAGAGTGGCCCCCTGGGGGGGAATTGGCAAGGGCAACCCCCCTCCTTCGTTCTCTTCTTTCTTTTTTTTTTTGTGTGCCCCTGCAAACAAGAAAGTGTTTGTCATTTGGTTGGGGGGTGTTAGCCCATACCCTCCCTTCCTCCATTTGCCTTAAGCATGACACCGGACCACAGCTCCGCCAGTGTCCTCCTGCGTGGCCAGACTGGACCATGATGGTTTTTGCTGGACCTCCATCTGGTGTTGAGTGCGATGTGGAGCTCCCAAGCCGCCCCTAAAAAAACACAATGTAGGATCTCGCCTGCTTCAAATCTCCACTCCTTCTTCTTCTTTTTCCTTCGTCTTTTTTTTTTTTTTTTTGAGGCCTTCTTTACTATGATTCATAAACAGCGCATCCTCCTCGCGGCAGCTTTAGCTTGATTCTTAATTTTAATTCGAACTTAATCCCTGCTATTTTGGGAATTAAGCCTAATGCTAGCATCTGCGCCATGTCCTGTGCTCCAGCATTGATTTCTATTTTTTTGTCCTAACAGTTTGACACAAAGCTTTGATTGTTTGCTCAAGTAAAATAGCACACTTTGGACACAAAGTGTAGATTAAAACTCACATGCTTTTAAAAGATAACACAATGCTGTTAATATAACTAACCTCTTTTCTTTTATTTTGTTTGTGCTCAAATCTTGTTTAATTTAAACGTAGCGCAAAGTCGCCATCTAGGAACGTCGGTTGATGGAAAGTATCAATCAAACGTATCTTATCGTTTTGTAAAATGGAAAAACAAGAATTCAATTTGAATCAATTTCAAGTCAGCTTTTTTCGTGACTAAATGTTAAAAAATATAATGTATTTGTACTGTATTGTAATTAGCGTTTAATTCCTTGTAACATTTAAGCACGTGTACAAAAATTGAAAATACATTAAAAAGATCAGAAAATAAGAGAAGAAAAAGCTTATTACCTGTAATGTTATGTTTTTGTTGACTTAATAACAAAAATAACATTTGCATTAAATTTCAAAACCCTTATATCGGAAATGAATGTCGAATAAATATTCTCCAAAAATGTAGTGACCCCATTTGGTTAAAAAAAAAAAAAAAAGCTGAATTTATTGATTTAAGTACATGACAGATTCTCATCATTTTTCCTTACACACATTCATTTAGTTTGGTTTTCTAAAATTTCTCACATTTTTGACAGTTTTTTTTTCCATTTCCGTGTCCTTTTCATTTTCTTATTTGTCTTCCCAAAATTAACTCTCAAGCAAAGCTCTGCGTGTTCTATTCAAAAGTGGGAGATTTGCCGTGAAAAGTTATGGCGTGTGTTTGCATAGTTGGCCGGCGTTCGGGCCGGGGGGTTTATTGTCATGGCAACTTTGCGGTTATCTGCTGTCTGGCGGCGCTGAAGAACACCGAGGGAAGATATAATCCCTTTGAGTGCGCTTCGGAGTGGGACCCGGCCCCGGGGATGAGCTCGGGGGGCCGGGGTCCCGACCAACCGGCCGGCCGATCATCCCCGCCGCTCCCATGCTGCGTGAACAATGGGGAGGCATCCTGTCTCGCTGTGGGGCAGGGGAGGGGGTGCACTTCTGCAGGGTTTCATTTGCAAATGAATTCTTGGCCCTGATGAAAGTCTCCAGAATGGGGAGGAGGAGGGTGCGAGGCAGAAGGGGGCTCAGTCGCAATGAAAGGGATTCATAGAAAAATGCAATTTGTAAAGCAACTTGTATGTTAAACAGATTTCGACAAAAGAGGGGCAAAGAATGCAAAATGAGTTTGAGAATTCCAGCAGCACCATTGACGGCGCACTTTCAATGACTTATCTCTTACTTTGGATAGTTTTAAGATCTTTTTTGATCTTCGGTCTTTTTTTTTTTTTTTTGTAGTTTGAGCGTTAGTCATGTGACGCGTCTTGTGATTTGTCAAACGGGATGTTTTACCGGTTTAAGGTAATTCAATCATACTCCTTCAAACTATTTAACAGCATTACCATTCTCTGTGTGGATATTTCCCCCCCATTCTTTTTTTTTTTTTTTTTTTTTTTTTTCTTGTTCGGCCTCAATCCTCTCAAACGCATTTAGCCGTACCGATAACCTGTCCGAAATGGCGACGTCGGGCTGAAAATGAGCAAAGTTGACAGCGAATTGAAAGTCTAATAAGTCCGTCCACTGCTTGATTGGCGCAGAGTGGACAAGCAGACTTTGAAGCGCTGTATTGGAAATCAATGAGTTTCTATGAAATTTCATTAAAGGGTCCTAGCCGCGCCCTCGCTGCACTCTGTTCTATATTTTTGATGGATTATCTGAAGAAAATGATTACTTTTGCCGCGGCCTGATGTACATCTTCAAACATCACTTTTAAGCGATATGTGAGTAGTTCTCATTGATTTTATATCCTCTCTTATCTTGTTTCAGCGACCACTGCACCCTTTTTTCTCATTGCTTATAGCTTATTGTTGCTTTTTCGATATCTGTTTTTTTTTGGGTGAACACATCAAGGGGATAAGTGTAAAACTGATTAACTTAAGATTAGCAACAATGGAACTTTAGGAGATAAAGCCGCCGCTTTGGCTGCAAAACATTTCTGATCGCTAATCCTGTTTCCTCCTCCTCTTCTTCTTTTTTTTTTTTTTTTTTTTGCAGGGGACACAGAACTTTGCTTCGAGGACCCCCCCTGCAAGGAGTCCGACGCCCACGTCTGCAACAGATGTTGCGCCGAGTTCTTTGAACTCTGCGAGCTCGAGGAGCACCAGAAGAATTGCACTAAGAATCAGCTAGTCCTAATTGTGAATGAAAGTCCAGCCTCTCCCGCTGGATCTTTCTCACCCGGTTCCCCTTCTCTTAATCCTGACGACCAGATGAATGACACTGCTAATAACACTGATCAGACAGAGTGCGGCGACCTCTCTGAACTCGCCGCGCTGGAAAAAGACGAATCCATGGATGTGGATGTTTCAGGGATGAGCAGCGGTCAAGAAGAGGAATGCAGCCAAGCTGAGAGTGGAAGCCCCAGCAATGCGGCGAGCAGCTTCAGCGGGAAGGCCACTGCCGGGCCCGCCGTAGGTACTTCCGCAATTTCAGCCCCTCTGCCTCAGCTCGGCAACCTGGCTGAGCTGGGCAACTTCTCCATGATCAACAGCAACGTCATCATCGAAAACCTGCAGAGCACCAAAGTGGCTGTGGCCCAGTTCTCCCAGGAGGCACGCACCTCTGGGGGTCCCAGAGTGGCGGTGCCCGCCCTGATGGAGCAGCTCCTCGCCCTGCAGCAGCAGCAGATCCATCAGCTGCAGCTCATTGAGCAGATCCGCCACCAAATACTGCATCTGGCCTCCCAGTCCCCAGAAATGCAAGTGCCCCCGACCTCAGCTCCGGGCACTATGGGACCCGCCGCCGCCAGTCCACTGGCCACCCTGAGCTCCCATCTCTCGCAACAGCTGGCCGCAGCCGCGGGCCTCGCGCAGAACCTGGCTAGTCAGTCAGCCAGCATTAGCAGCCTGAAGCAGCTCGCTGCTGCGGCACAGCTACCTCAGTCCAACCCGAGCAGCAGTGAGACATCTCAGAGCATTAGCACCCTGGTGCCGTCAACAGGCAACTCCCAACCCCCTGAGAAGAGGCCGTGTCACGTCACTAACACCCCGCTGGCCAAGTCTACCACCCCGTCGTTCGGGATTGGTAGCTTGCTCAGCTCGGCGGTGAATCCCCTTCTACCTCAGCCCCCGCCAGGAAACCCCATGTTCTCCAGTTCGCTTCCGAGTGTCGGCACCACCGTCGAGGACCTCAACTCTTTGGCAAATCTGGTGCAGCAGCGAAAAGGCAAGGTGCCCAACGTCGCGTCGTTTGAGACCAAGAGCAGCTCGGAAGAGGCCTTCTTCAAGCATAAGTGCAGGTTTTGCGGCAAGGTGTTTGGTAGCGACAGTGCCTTGCAGATCCATTTGCGCTCGCACACCGGCGAAAGGCCGTACAAGTGCAACATCTGCGGCAACCGCTTCTCCACCCGGGGCAACCTGAAGGTGCACTTCCAGCGCCATAAAGAAAAGTACCCGCACATCCAGATGAACCCGTACCCCGTTCCCGAGCATTTGGACAACATCCCAACGAGCACCGGCATTCCCTACGGCATGTCCATGCCCCCGGAGAAGCCGGTCACCAGTTGGCTGGACAGCAAACCCATCTTGCCCACTCTGACTTCCTCGGTCGGCATGCTGCTGCCGCCGACCATGCCCAGCCTGCCCCATTTCATTAAAAAGGAAGATCACTCGATAGCCATAACTAACCTTCCGGTTCCTTCGACTACAAGTGACTCAGGTTCTTCTGAGCCTTCAGCTAAAAGTACCCGAGCGTCTGAAGAGGGCGAAGGGGCAACTCTGCCTACCTCAAACGGAAAAACTGAAGAAGGCAGCCATTCCTCAGGCTTCGTGACCAACGTCAGCTCTGCTGCCGAGGGCGCCACCGAGTACACCACGTCCAACAGCCCGCCGATGTTGACCAACCCGCTCATGCCTCTCATGTCGGACCAGTTCAAGGCAAAATTCCCCTTTGGAGGTATTCTGGATCCCCTCCACGGCTCAGAGACATCCAAGCTGCAGCAGCTTGTGGAGAACATTGACAGGAAGGTGACGGACCCCAACGAGTGCGTCATATGCCATCGGGTGCTGAGTTGTCAGAGCGCGCTGAAGATGCACTATCGCACTCACACAGGGGAGAGGCCCTTCAAGTGCAAGATTTGTGGAAGAGCCTTCACCACCAAGGGGAACCTGAAGACCCACTACAGCGTCCACAGGGCCATGCCTCCTCTTCGAGTTCAACACTCGTGCCCGATATGTCAGAAGAAATTCACCAACGCCGTGGTGCTACAGCAGCACATCCGCATGCACATGGGCGGACAGATACCCAACAACCCTTTGCCCGAGAACTACCCGGAATCCATGGTATCTGACACCGGCTCGTTTGACGAGAGAAACTTTGACGACCTGGACAACTTCTCAGACGACAACATGGAGGGGATGGAGGAGGGTCCCGACAGCAGTGTGCCCGACACGCCCAGGTCGGCAGACGCTTCCCACGACAGCCTGTGTGACTCCCCAGTCGCTCTCTATGCCGAAGGACGAGACAACCCCCAGTGTATGGACGCGGAGGAGCTGCGAGAACTCAAAGCCATGTCTAACGGCTTGACAGAGGGGGATTGTCTCACCAACGACTCCTCGTCTCTCGGCGGGGACGTGGAATGCCAAAGTGTGGGTAGTCCAGCTGTGTCCGAATCTACCTCCTCCATGCAGGCTCCTTCCCCCGCGGGCATGCCGCCGCAGCCCCGCAGATCGCCAGGCTTGGAAGAAAGGCACCAGAGGGCATTCTCCATGGAGCACAGCACCCTCCTACACCCTCACCCCTCCAACATCGGAGCCTTGGACCTGACGTCGGTCAACGCTTCCAAGGACCCCCTGGGCATGATTTTCCCCTTCCGCGAGCGCAGCATAGCCAGGAATACATCTTGCGACATCTGCGGGAAGACCTTTGCGTGTCAGAGTGCCTTGGACATCCACTACCGAAGCCATACCAAAGAGCGACCTTTCATTTGCACGGCCTGCAACCGGGGATTCTCCACCAAGGGCAACCTCAAGCAGCACATGCTCACCCATCAAATGCGAGACCTGCCCTCGCAGCTCTTCGAGCCCTCCAACACCAGCGTGTCCTCCAGCCCCACGCCCTCCCTGCTGTCCGTCAGCTCCCTGGGAAAGCCGGAACTCAACGGCTTCCTGCAATGCCTCCACCCGGAGGCCAAGGACCACTCCGCCCCCTCCGCTGTCGTTTCCGTAGCGGCCGCTGCGGGCATGGTCACGTCGTCCGCCTCCACCTCGCCGGTGCTGTCGGCCGCGCCGCCCCGCCGGACGCCCAAGCAACACTTCTGCAACACCTGCGGCAAGTGCTTTTCCTCATCTAGCGCCCTGCAGATCCACGAGCGGACGCACACCGGCGAGAAGCCCTTCGCCTGCAGCATCTGTGGCCGTGCGTTCACCACCAAAGGAAACCTCAAGGTATGCTCACAAAAATCATAAGACTGAAGTTCGCTTCAGGATTCAGTTTGTTATCGAAACAAAATAGACTAAATAATTGCACCAATGAGTTTGCCACTCGCCTTCACAATGTGAGACCGGTCTGCTTTTTTGTTTTTTTTGTTTTTCAAAAGTAAGAACGGACCTGACGTCACAATAGTGATCGGTTTCCTGTCTGCTGTGAAATAATTTCGCTCTCTCGATTAGAAAATGACTTGTAATGATGAGTGGTGACGAATGAGGGGATAAATCACGGTGACAGGGGTTAAACCAAATTGCTGATGGGAATTAGAGTCACTTACATGTTTGTTATGTTTGCTTCTTTGCTACACCAGGAATGTTCGTGGGTCAGTCTGACCCCGCTGCATGTTTAATTCTCCAAAACAAACAAAGAGAACACACTACTAACCCGTTGCGATTCAGGCAATATTTACTGCAACTACACACTTCATTCACTTTTTCCCACACAATGCACACCCACACAATTTTGGAGGTTAAATATGAGTGATAAAGTATTGTTGCGAATGAGTAGATGCTTTTCAAAAAAAAATGTATGTAGCCCCTTCTGTAACTTTGGTGTCAGACTTAATATATTTAACAAATCATGTAAGTGGGTTGTTTTTTAAATGTTAAAATAATCTGGAAAAAATACATAGAATTATTTTAAAAAACGTCTGCATTTTAGCCTATTTCTTAATTTAAAGAAATATTTATATCTTGATTTAAACTTTAAAACTGGTCACAAGTTGGGAGCTACCTGCCCGATAACTGATAAAATAAACTGTTTCCACAAAATGCTAAAGCAACAGAAAACAAATTTTCAATTTATTCAAAAAAATATTTGCAGGAAATAATGACTGCCCAATTAATACTAGTGTTCAGTTTTGTCATTCATTCATTTTTGGACAATTAAATCTGACCCGTGAAAATTTCTGGGATAGCAAAGTAAGTGCTTGATTTTCAAAATTTGCCGTGAATAATTCGTTTTAGTCGACATCATGTGTTGTTAACATTCTTGTATCTTGTTGGAAAAACTTGATGGTGCCACAGCAGCAGCAATGAAAGCAGACAGTGTAATTTTCCGCCCAAGCCTGCAAATCCCGCGTGAGAGCAGCATATTAGGGCTCAGACCAAGCGGCCTCCCCAAAATAAGATGTTTACCACCACACGCAGTGAAGCGCCTCACTGCATCCTGGGTGTGAAGCCGGTTTCATGTGCAGTGCGGTATCATTGCTATTATTTTTTCCATTGCATCATCTCTCATTTGCATTCCTGATCCACCCTCCTCCGCGTCTGTGTTGTTCCACATGGGCTCGCGTATGTGGAGAAAAAAAAAATGCTCAAGGAGGGAGTTGCACATTAAAACATTTTAAAAATATTTCAACAAAAATAAATAAGGGCATATTTTATTCAATTGTTTTGGGGGGGATGTCAAATATTTTTGCCAGGTTTCTTAAAATATAATTCTTCTATGAAATGCTTTTTTTTTTTTTTTTGCTAGATTCCTTTTAAACGGGTCGATTTTACTTATGTAACAAGAACGGCAAATTCACGATCCTGTAATGTGACAGGTCAAAGACAGGTCAAACTTTTGAAAGTTTTAAAATGTCCACTTTAGTTTGATTTAGTTTGGGCCTTTATTCAATCCCTGATTTTTCCTCGCAGGTCCACATGGGCACCCACATGTGGAACAGCGCCCCCGCCCGACGCGGGCGCCGGCTCTCAGTGGACGGCCCCATGGCCTTTCTGGGCGCCAACCCCGTCAAGTTCCCGGAAATCTTCCAGAAGGACCCTGCGGCGGTGTCGCGGGTGGGCGCCGGCGACCCAGCCAGCTTCTGGAACCAGTACGCCGCCGCCTTCTCCAGCGGCCTGGCCATGAAGGCCAACGAGATCTCCGTCATCCAGGGCGGCGGCCTGCCGCCCATGTCTGGCGCCGGCGTGGGCAACGGCGGCAGCTCGCCCATCGGCGGCCTAACGGGCAGCCTGGACAAACTCCACAGCGCCGAACCCAACGCCGCCCTGGCCGGCCTGGAGCGAATGGCCGGCACGGAGAACGGCGCCCACTTCAGGTTTACGCGATTCATGGAGGACAACAAAGAAATCGTCACGAATTAGACACGCAGAGACACTACCAGAACTGTGAAGACAAGTCTGTTTTGTACAATGTACATGTTATAGTTCCCGGGAGCTTATTTATTAGTGACTATAACCGTGCTTGAGACGCAGTGGAAAACATTATAACAATTAGACCAGATGTGTGTGCGTTTGTGTGCGCGCGCGTGCGTGTGCTTCTTCTAAAGACGACGTGTGATAGATACTGACCCTGGCATTAAATTATTTTTTCCGTGTCTCCGTATAGATATGACGTCTGCCTGTAAGATGCAAAATGCTGTAAATATTGTACACTGATCTTGTAGACGGTTTGACGTGTGTTCACAGAACCCCCCCCCCTTCCACGCCCCACGCATTATTTAAGGAAAACAAAACATGGACATTTTGATGTTTCTTGCTACTTTTTATGTTTACTTCCATAACCCCACCACCCACGGCCTCCCCCGATGTTTGGAACAGAAACAGCCAATCGTTCTCCACAGTGCTGCTAAAGTGTCGTGTTCAAGAGCCCCCAAAAGATGATGTACATAAATGTCAAGAAGAAGAAGTCCGGTGGACACACAAAAATGATAGTGTTTTTTTTTTTTTTTTTTTATAAATATAAATATATTGGGGTTTGACAAACCTTTCGGACTGTTACATGCACTTTCTCGGAAAGGTGGAAGATCTTTAATGGGTCCAGTTTCGCTACACTTTAATACCTACTAACAAAAACTCTAAGATACTGTAATTCTTTACTCGAATAATAATCAAATACATCTGTTTTCCAAAAGAAGCATTCAGTGTTTGTGTTGGTGTGCTTTGTTTTATTTAGTGTCAGTTCACCTTAATTGCATATGTGATTATTTAAGTTAAAAAAAAAAAAGTTTAATTTGGCCACCGGACTGGCTGGCAAGTCCCGAGTGTACACCTCAAGCAATGTACAATACAGATAGATTGGCTATAAAAATAAAAATAGAACATTTAAACATGCATGATAGGTCTAAAATGTCTTTGGGTGTGAATGTGACTGTGATTATTGTCTGTGCGCTTTGATTGGTTGGCAACCAGTCCAGAGTGTACCTCTCCTCTTGCCCCAAGTATATATATATATATATATATATATATATATATATATATATATATTATTTTATTTTTTTAAATAATCATTTTAAAAACAATATTGTTAGCTATTTTATAAATAAGAAACATCCAGAATTATGTTCTTGTATGTGTATATTCTTATACACATCATTTTTAGTCCACACTTGATATATTTAAATTTAAAAAAAAACTTATTTTTCCTCTAACACGTTTTAATTAAAAATGTAAAAACAATATTTCTTGGCTACACATACATGCATTATAGTTTTGGAAAATCGAAAATTAATTTCTTGTAATTTTTAATTAAAAAATATACGTTTTACTTGATGTTTAGAAAATGAATTGAAGAAAATATTTCAATTCTTTTTCTCATTTTATCAATTAAAATAATTGCCGACATGCCGTGTGTGGCAATTTAAGGCTTTTAAATTAAATAATAAACGGATATTTTCAGACCCTTTTGTTTTAAATAAAGCTGTCACAAAGACTGTGGCACCCCGTGATTCTGATTTAAAAGGCAATTTGTCGTCTCGCCCTTTTTCTTTTTCTTCTTTTTTCGTCGTTGTCCAAATCGCTCAAATGAGGTCTTGTGGCTCCGCCGACAGCCGCGTGTCCTTGAACGCGTCGCGGCGCATCCGATGCTGCGTTCAATTGTATCTCGTCCTCTGGAATTTGCGCTCTTTTTTCACGTGTTGAATGCGGCGCTAAATGACTCGAATTCGCTTTTCACGAATTCCATTTCATTTCGCAGTATGAAAAATATACATATATATTTGGAATAAGTATAGCAATTTTGTTGAGGTATGTATATTTCTAAATTTATTTGATTGTGTTGGAAGGCGTTTCTGTTATGTGTACAGTAATTCTGTTATGTTTAAGTCACGTTTTAAAATATTGTCATTGACTTTCTATATCACTTCTACACGTTCTGCAACGTTGCTTCCATTATTATTGAGATAAATGAATTTTGTTCAAATATGACTTTTATTTTTGCATAGTCCTAATATTCATATATTGTGTATGCGTACATTTATTAGGGCAAATAATAAATTCAAAATTAGCTAGCTGAATTGTGTAACAATATAATATATATACAGCAAAGTGTTTGATTCATATTGCTAAAGTTTTACATTTAAAAATGTATGCCCCCCACCCATCTGCACGTTTGTTAACCTTTTAAAACATATGTAGGGAGAATTAGATTTCTTTAATTTATTACAGGTACAAGTAATTAGTCATTTATTCACCTTTTCTTCAATTCAGCCGTCAAGTCTATTGTATTGTAAATCATTTAAAATGTTTCAAATTATTATAATATGTACGTCTACCAGCATAGGAAGTATACGTCATGTTAAGTGTTAGCTCATGTCTCTAAAGGGCTCCGTCATGGGAGGAGAGAAACGGGAAGCACATGGGACTAAATACAAGTGTGCCACCAGGCCCGGCAAAAGTAGAACTTCAGCTTGGCCGTCTTTTTTATTTCTCTCTCTCTCTCGCTCGCTTTATTTCTTTAATTCTCGCCTGGCCCATATGCAGACAGGATGGAAGAAAGGATGGTTGGACAAATGCAAGCATGCACGCTTACAGAAAAACTACAATCTCAGGTGGTGGGAATGTGTTGCATGTGTGGATCTCTTCCAGCGCAACAGCCCAACACACACACTTACACACACACACACACACACAGGCTGAAACACAATCGCTGCAATCAGGAGCCAAAATGGTTCCCATGTCACTTTTTATTGCTCACGAAGCAGACATACAATGCCTTTTTGGGGGATAATAAATTCCTGTTATTTATCATGAATGTAAAGGATGTGTGGATGTTTGCTGCAGAGTCTTTTATTTTGCACATCCTCTTCACGGTTCAGAACACGGAGACTCGAATCCAAGATTCAGCCTTCTTGTGTGAAACATACAGTCGCTATCATCACCAGGCCTCGCCACCTCCTACTAGCCAACCTTGAATGAATCCAAATTGTCGCCCCGGGTGCCGGCACTGCCCGGACTCCCCACGGATCTTTCTGGACTGGATACGGGAGATCAAAGCCCGCTTCACTTTTCCCATCCGGATGCAGCGTCAATCACGCGCATGTGACCGGCTGGCCTCACGGGGGGGTCGTAAACTTCGGAGTCACTAGCAGACCTCCAAAATTGTGTGAGGCCTCAGGCACGTGTCCAACGGTTTGCAGACGCGTCTTTACTGTCGTTCGCTCGTCGGAGGCTTTCCTTTTTTTTTTTACGCCGCCACCGTCTGGAGAGCACGCAGCTGAGGTCACGTATCTGGCGCTCTTCTGTCTTATTGTAAGTTCAGTCCAAGAGCGAGCTCATGTTGCCTTGCCTATTATGTCTGGCAAACAGGTGGGAGAGCAAATGTCAACTCTTTTCCACCCACTTGAGTGGGCACCATTGTTTACCACAAAAGTGCCACTGGTTGACTCCCAAATTCAAATTGCCATAAGGAATAATCAGTTTCACTTGGCAACCTAAAATTTAAGTGTTGGCGGGGCATGCTGATGATATTTGGCAGACTTGACCATTGGTTTTCTTTCACCCTAATCTTATCGGTAGGCTCCACCAAAAAAGTCTCAAGACACAAGACGTTTTGATTTGAACCAGCCATTTTTAGGGACTTCAGAGAAACTCGACCCTGGAAGAGATTTGGTCTAATTGTTACTGAATTTGAACCCTGTAAACGAGACGCTGTTTTATAGGAAGTACTGTCCAAGCTTGATCTGATGGGAACGTTACGAGATGTTAACGAAGATACGCTCTGTGTTTGTTTGGCCTAGAATGGGTTCGCTATGTTCGCTATATCAAAGATCAGGCGCTTCGATGACAAGCTGTTGTGATGCTAATTCTTAAAAGATCCCGGTTTGTTCTCGAGTTTTTTTTACATGACAAAGCACAAGTCAGGGTTTTTTTTTTGGTGGTCATCTCAGGAGATGAAAACCTGATTGTATCACGAGTTGAGTCCGAACAAAATTGAATTTAATGCGCGTTTCCCTTTCGGGATGAATCACATGTTTCCTCGTTGTGTACGAACAGAAAGGAGACAGATCGTCTTTCTCGGGGCAGTTTTAAGAGAACGGCTTGAAGATTACGACTGGGCTCTATTCAGTGTCCGAATTAAGGTTGGAAACCAGAGACCCCTTCTGCTTTTGTGGTGCTTCAAACACTCAAGTTGGGGGGACAATCTTCACTCTCTGTTAATGTCATCTCGCAGATCCAATTTCCTGCCGTCCCACAACCTCTGACACATATTCTCTGTGGCGCAGTGGCAACTTATTCAAAGCCCGAGGAGGACGGACATTTTGATACCCTTCAGCTGCCTTGTCAGGTGCGTTTGATTCCATAAGGTGACGCCGAGACACGTCTTGACTTTATTGAATTTGTCATTTTCCTGCCCCCCGGGGAGCGATAGGGGCACCTGTGAAGACCACCCTCACAACTCCCCCACACCCCCTTTCGTTCTTGAGCCGCTGCACGCATGACACGATGACAGATGATGCACGGGAACAACCCTCAAGCACTTTTGAAATATTTATTTCTTCACTTTGAATGCAGAACAGAAAGCATTAAAGCCACGGCACAAAAGTTGATCTAGCAAAATGCTAGAAAAAATTAAGAAGAACTTTCTTTCAGCTTTAGCTCAGTTTACAACAATGGGAAAACAAAACAATTACAAGAACCTGTAATGTGCATTCCAGGCCTGTAGTTGGCAATGTCACAAAAGTGTTGAAAGTGTTACAAATGTCATTTTACAAGAATAAATTCTTGATTTTAGGTGAATTGCGTTCAAATATGTAACTTTAAGATAATGATAATAATGCCAGTAGTTGGCGATGTCTCTATATAAAACCATGAAAAAATACGTCATATTGGGAGAAAACGGAACAATTTTACGATAATAATGTCATACCCTCATGAGAACAAAAGTACTAAACTTTTTTTTTTTCTCGCCAACCACCTAGACAAGGCTGAATATTCAATGATGACTTCCTGTGGGAACACAAGAAGCCCTGATAGGTGTGCCCTCGTTTATGGGTGGGCCGGCTACTGTGTTGTGTGCTATCAGATGACTCGCCATCACAGGCCTTACTTCAAGAGCGGAAAAAAAACAATCCCAGAAACTTTTGCTTCTTTTAGTCAAGGTTAGTTGCTTTCCTCTGTGAAATGTCTAATCTAATGTGTGATAAGAACTACATTAGCTCATGGATATTCCCACAGTGTGATCCTTGGAGCACCAAGTGTGTATGTGTGTGTGTGTGTGTGTGTGTCTGTGTGTGTCTGTGTGTGCGTGCATGTGTGTGTACAAAAAAAGCCTTACTATACATGGTCATTTTTTTTACTGTCTTATAAATGGTCATTTAAAAAAAAAAATTGTTTACATGGTCATTCAAAATCATCTAGTTGATAACACTGTCATTTTCTTAGTAAACAAGAAAGAAAACCTCATTTTGGTTAATGTCTTGTATTCTCATTTAAGAGAAATTTTCAAGCGGCAGATATGTTTTGAACACCTCTGCATGCCTGGCGTCAACACCGCATCCAGCCAGTGATAATGCTCCATGTAGCCTGACTTTTTTTTTTTTTTTCTTTAAGAATCGATCCAAATAAAAGCAGCAGATAAAATTGACCGACCCTCATATACTTAATTATTGCAGCTATTTGACCGTACGGCATCTTTCGGAGCGCCGCGTGTCACAGGCCATCAATAAGGCCTTAATCGCCGTTAGTTATTGCGCTACTTTGTTACTGGCTGCCGGACGGCCAGTCTCCAGTGGTCACTTTGGCCTGGGGCGAGCCAGCCAAACAGATGCTAAATGGTTGCGCAAACAATTTGATTATGCCGTTTAATTTCCGTCATATATATAGATCGGCGGCAGGGAGGGAGGGGTCTGTTGATGCACTTGTTTCTTGGGGGAGGGGGGGATAAAGTGCAGCATCACCAGCCCTGAAAGTGCTTGTTTCTCCTTCTGTGGATCAATAAATGGGTGTGGGGTTGCGTCTTGCAGTATTACCACAGATCTTTGGTTTCTTGCTGACATTGGGTGGGAAATATCCTAGTTTGAAACTGTACCCCGAGTTTGAAACCATAATTTGAAACTGTAACCCTAGTTTGAAACCCTAATTTGAAATCCTAACCCTACTTTTAAACCTTAGTTTGAAACCCTAACCCTAGTTTGAAACTATAACCCTAGTTTTAAACCATAGTTTGAAATCCTAACCCTAGTTGGAAACTGTAACCATAATGTGCAACCCTAGTTTGAAACCCAGTAGTGAATGAAAATTAGCTAAAGCTAAATAAAATAGAAACGTTCACAGTCTGTCTCCAAGTTTTAATGACATTGTGATGCAAATGTTGACAAAAACAAAGGAAAATAGAATGAATTTCACAGGAAATAAAACATTCAAATAAACTTAAATCCTTATTCAATATGCTTTTCTTCTCTTTAGTATGGCCTACGCAAAATGGCGACTGGCCCATATAGGCTGGGTTTTTTTCGTAACAATTTTGTAGTCTTTGTAGTCTCAAATCAGCTCAAATGTTCACGTTTTCCATCCTTCTTGTCTCCACGCCGACAGGAAGTGCATGCAAGGCCACCAATTGGCTTTGCCAACGCGTCGTCTTTTTCAACAACACAGCTCCCGTCGTCCGAGAGCGGATTACAAAATTGCCGGTGCGATTTCCCGGCAAACACGGCGGCTATTTGTACAGCGGCTGCGAGCTTCCATCTGAACGCTTAGCCACGAGAGGCTTGTCAATGTCACTTGTCTATCGTTGTTGTTTGACTCTTTCAAGTGCATATTGATTCGAACCGGAGCAGCAAATACGATGGCAAACATTGTCTTGTAAATTTGCCCTCCTTGGATTCCATTTTGTGGTATCGTTGGCTTCTGGATATTCACTTCCTGTTTACTCCAGGAACCTGTGAATGATACAAAATGGTCAAATATTTGTTGGTTTTATGCAACGCAGGCGTCGACTTGGATCAAGTCGGGTGAGTTTTTTTGGGGGGGACGGTAACATTAGTGACCGCTCTGCTAATAAGGCACTAGCGGGACGTCTGCCCGCTCTGTTTGTCAATGAGCACGTCTTGATGTGAGGATTAGGCCGCTCCTTCCAATTACAGCCCGGTGCCTGGAGCTTTGTCAGCCATTGACGCAGACGCCTGTCGATGGGTCGCCGCACAGCGCAGCCTCGGACCCCCGCTGAGTGACAGGCGCCAGCGTGCGGGGATAATGACGCGCTCCGATTGTGTGAGTTGTGTGTCTGATATGTGTGATCCCGCCGACCAAGATGGTTGCCGTTATGCAAAGTGGGGAAAAAAGGAGCAGAATCTTGGAAGTCAACTTTCAGGTTGTACATTAAAGCAAAAAAAATAATAATAATTGGAGACTTGGGGCATTTTGAAGATTATTATGGTGAAAAGTGAATATTTGTCAATCCCATTCAAAGCTGAAAGACTCCAGCCGACAGAATCAAGTTTCATGTAGTTAAACATTCACTCACATGCAAATCACGTCATGTGACATCCTTCCTTCATATGGATGAACCTGGCCACCTTTCATCCCGATTAACCCTGGACAACCTCACACCACGCACACACACACACACACACACACACACACACACACACACACACACACACACACACACACACACACACACACACACACACACACACACACACACACACACACACAGAAAACAGTTTTACACTTAATATTCACCACCTGGTGTTATTTACATGCCATTAAATGAAAGATAGCTGCTGTGTTTTTGCTGACTTGCCCTACAACAAAACACAAGTGGGGGGAAAAAAGCAGGTGTAATGGTTCCATTCAATTTTATTAAATACAATCGAATCCCCCACACAGTTTGCTTGGTTTAGTTGGTTGAAGTCACTGAGCAAGTGATGGTGGTCCAATGTTTCCCCCCCCCCCCCAAAAAAAAGAAGAGGGAGCCTGGGAATCACCTGAATTTAGAGTTAATGGTTCCAAAGAACTTTAATGAATGCTGGTTTGATGAATAAGCCCCCCACCCCCGCATTTCATGAACATGTTCAACTGGCTGGCACAGATCATTCACTTATTCTGTGTAATTGGATGCTGACCAGGGTTAATATGTAGGGTGTCATTAAATGGAAATGTAGAGTTGTATGATGGGGTGGGGTGGGGTGTGTGGGGGGGTCTATTTTGTATAGTGGCGGCCAGATTGGGTGCTCCTTCTTGTTTGGGAGACTCTTTATACGGGCCAAGTCGAGCATGAATGCAAAGAGGGAACGATCGGGGACAGTTATATTCACCCGTTTGAATGAAACGACCTGCGAGAGAAAGCCAATCTCTTGAGTGAGGCAGTGGGAGAAAAGGCTGCACACATGAGGGGCAGATGTGGTCAAAGGGGCTTTAAAAAAAAACAAAAAAAAAACAAGTACAGTAGAGGTGGGCTGTGGGTAGAATGCCACAAGGGGAGGGGGCGACAGCTTGTTTGGATTCAAACACGATTGAACACCAGGCAGTTGTGTTCTCTCTCTCTCTGTTTTATATTTTCCACAGTAAAATCATCTCAGCAATCTAATGTGAAATTGCATTGTGGAGCCATAGAACGAAGTTATTTCCAAGCACCGATGGCCAAGCGGTTGGGCACATTGACGGTAGTGTTGGCTCGTGAGTGAACGATTCGTTCAAAAGAACATTTTCTTTCAGTGAACGAGAGTGAATGAATCACTTCCTAAAGTGGTGCCACCTCGCCGTAAAACATAACGAAGAAGAAAATGAACTAAACAGATCTGTGAGTGAACGAGTCAGTGAGTGAGTGATTTGTATTTCCAGTTCATCGCGAGAACGGATCAGTGAGGGAGCGAATCCTGACTTTCCCGTACGCGAACGAGTTAATGGGTGGGTAAACTGCCTTCCCGTGCATTAACGGATCAGTCAGTGAACGTGTTGCGTCTCCTGGCGTGAACTATGTAAGCTAGAAAGTAGATTTACGATTTGCCAAGGAAAGAAAGAACTCACTCACTGAAACACCACTTCTTTTATGCGCGTTTTCTCCAAGTTAACGGCTAACTTTATTGCATGAAGGGATGCGCCGTTATGCAACAACGGGGAGATTATGCTTCTCTTTGGGTAATCTTGATTTTATAACACTTATAGTAGTTTTTAAATAACATGTATGCATATATATGCCTAAATATTGTTTTCCAATAAATCTACTGCAATTTCACATTGGATTGCTGGTTGGAAGTTTAATTTTGATATTATCATTATTATTATTATTATTATTATTAAATAAACATTTACGTTAAAACTTGTCTGGTGTTTTATTCCTTGTTTTTATATTCGCCAATTAAAACATAAAAATCTGACATTTGGTTAACTGCTTTATGACAATGTGTTTTACGTTGTTGTATGAGTTGGTGTCCCCCCAAAATAATAAATGTCGGCATAACGGATTTTTTTTCCAACCTTTTATTCAAACACATTCGGTATAATAACACCATCCAACAAATACAAAATTAAAACATCAATGTCGGCATAACGTGTGTCGGCTGTCACTCACTCGTGAATCTTCGCGAACGAACCTGAAAATGACGGTGTACCTAAAAGAGTGTCCGAATGACGTCACAGATCAAACGGCCAATCAGGAGGTGGGGGTGAGGGCGGGTGTGGCACTTTTCACTTTCACTTAAGCTTTTTCCCTAATGAAGTGGCCTGTGATTAGGTACACCTCATGGACACTTCAATAGGTACACTACACGAGGTAAAAAAAAAAATAAATGAATGAATAAATAAATAAGAAAGTGTAGCAAACGATTCTTTTCAACAAATCTTTTGAATGAACCGATTCTAAAGATTGTTCACTCAAATGAAATGCACATTACTAGTACAAAAGAGTGCAGACGGCCAAGGGATGCCAGGTAGAAATAGCCGGCTGGTCAGTGACAAGGGCTCTTGCTCGGTAGGTACCTGGTTCGATCCCAGGTGTGAGCATAAACCTAAACGTGCTTTTAGAATTGGAACCTCGCTTTGTATGCAAGTATTTATGTGTAAATACATAAGGTGACCCCACCCCGAAGTTGGCAGATCAAAACAATGGAAACAACGTGAAAATGAACAAAAACTTTTCACGCAGGTGCACTTAACAAGGGAATCTTGGAAAACATGTTGGAACGCGGCCCCGAGGACTAGAACTTGACACCTGTGACCTTTGAACATGATATTTCCCTAATAAAGTGGCCTGTTATTAGGTACGCTTGAAAATGGCGGTGTACCTAATGGAGTGTCCGTGTGATTCCCTCGTTAAGTGCACCTGCGTGAAAAGTTTTAGCTCCTGTGGAACGTGAAAGTGACCAAAAACTTTTCACGCAGGTGCGCTTAACGAGGGTAACTTGGAAAACATGTTGGAACGCGGCCCCGAGGACTAGAGCTTGACACCTGTGACCTTTGACCATGATATTTCCCTAATAAAGTTGCCTGTTATTAGGTACACTTGAAAATGGCGGTGTACCTAATGGAGTGTCCGTGTGATTGCCTCGTTAATTGCACCTGCGTGAAAAGTTTTAGCTCCTGCGGAACGTGAAAAGAGCTAAAACTTTTCACGCAGGTGCGTTTAACGAGGTTAACTTGGAAAACATATTGGAACGCGGCCCAAAGGACTAGAGCTTGACACCGTTGACCTTTGACCATGATATTTCCCTAATAAAGTGGCCTGTTATTAGGTACACTTGAAAATGGCGGTGTACCTAATGGAGTGTCCGTGTGATTCCCTCGTTAAGTGCACCTGCGTATAAAGTTTTAGCTCCTGCGGAACGTGAAAAGAGCTAAAACTTTTCACGCAGGTGCGTTTAACGAGGTTAACTTGGAAAACATATTGGAACGCGGCCCAAAGGACTAGAGCTTGACACCGTTGACCTTTGACCATGATATTTCCCTAATAAAGTGGCCTGTTATTAGGTACACTTGAAAATGGCGGTGTACCTAATGGAGTGTCCGTGTGATTCCCTCGTTAAGTGCACCTGCGTGAAAAGTTTTAGCTCCTGCGGAACGTGAAAGTGACCAAAAACTTTTCACGCAGGTGCGCTTAACGAGGGTCACTTGGAAAACATGTTGGAACGCGGCCCCGAGGACTAGAGCTTGACACCTGTGACCTTTGACCATGATATTTCCCTAATAAAGTGGCCTGTTATTAGGTACACTTGAAAATGGCGGTGTACCTAATGGAGTGTCCGTGTGATTGCCTCGTTAATTGCACCTGCGTGAAAAGTTTTAGCTCCTGCGGAACGTGAAAAGAGCTAAAACTTTTCACGCAGGTGCGTTTAACGAGGTTAACTTGGAAAACATATTGGAACGCGGCCCAAAGGACTAGAGCTTGACACCGTTGACCTTTGACCATGATATTTCCCTAATAAAGTGGCCTGTTATTAGGTACACTTGAATATGGCGGTGTACCTAATGGAGTGTCCGTGTTATTCCCTCGTTAAGTGCACCTGCGTGAAAAGTTTTAGCTCCTGCGGAACGTGAAAGGAGCTAAAACTTTTCACGCAGGTGCGCTTAACGAGGGTCACTTGGAAAACATGTTGGAACGCGGCCCTTCGAGGACTGGAGGTTGGCAGGGGTGCCAGGGGTGGTTTAAGTGAAAAGTGCCACACCCACCCTCACCCCCACTTTCTGATTGGCTGGTTGATCTGTGACCTCACTTGGACACTCCATTAGGTACACCGCCATTTTCAAGTGTACCTAATAACAGGCCAGTTCATTAGGGAAAAATCATGGCCAATGCTGAACTGAAAGTGAAAAGTGCCACACCCGCCCTCACCCCCACCTCCTGATTGGCTGGTTGATCTGTGACGTAACACGGACACTCCATTAGGTACACCACCATTTTCAGGTGTACCTAATAACTTTATGCATTTTTTGTACGTGTCAAGAATGTGTATTTGACTACTTGCTCTTTATTTTGGGGGACACCAACACATTACACAACGTGAAACACATATACATATTGTCATATAAAGCAGTTAACCAAATGTCAGATTTTTGTTTTCATGCCCAAAAAAATAAAAACAAGGAATAAAACACCAGACAAGTTTTAACAGGTTTGAATGTTTATTAAAATAAATAATAAAAATAATAAAAGTAAATTAAATTAGTTATTTTGGGGGACACCAACACATATTACACACGTGAAACACATATACATATTGTCATATAAAGCAGTTAACCAAATGTCAGATTTTTGTTTTCATGCCCAAAAAAATAAAAACAAGGAATAAAACACCAGACAAGTTTTAACAGGTTTGAATGTTTATTAAAATAAATAATAATAATAATAATAAAAGTACATTTCAAACCAGCAATCTAATGTGAAATTGCAGTAGATATATTGGATAACAATATTTAGGCGTATATATGCATACACGTTATTTTAAAACTACTATAAGTGTTATAAAATCAAGATTACCTAAAGAGAAGCATAATCTCCCCGTTGTTGCATAACGGCGCATCCCTTCGTGCAATAAAGTTAACCGTTAGCTTGGAGAAAACGTGCATAAAAGAAGTGGCGTTTCAGTGAGTGGTTGTTTCTTTCCTTGGCAAATCGTAAATCTACATTCTGGCTTACATAGTTCACGCCAGGAGGGAGACGCAACCCGTTCACTGACTGATCCATTGATGCACGGGAAGGCAGTTCACCCATTAACTCGTTCGCGAACGGGAAAGTCAGGATTCGTTCCCTCACTGATCCGTTCTCGCGATGAACTGGAAATGCAAATCACTGACTCGTTTTCTCACAGTTCCGTTCAGTTGGTGAACGGCAAATGCAATTCACGACTCGTTAGTCAACGGGAAATTACGTCATTTTCTTCTTCGTTTTGTTTTACGGCGAGGTGGCACCAGCTTCAATGCGCATTACCGACACCTACTGGTTGAAGTCATATGAACTGAAAAAAACTTCGTTCTTTTGAACGAATCGTTCACTCACGAGCCAACACTAGCTCGTTTTCGGGATGTGGGAGAAAAACGGAGTTCCCAGAGAAAACCCACGCGGGCACGGGGAGAACATGCAAACTCCACACAAAGAGGGAAGGAGGTGGAATCGAACCCGCACCCTCCTAACTGTAAAGCGGACGTGCTAACCAGTGCCCCACCGAGCCATCCAATTAGGATTGTAACGCTTCAAAGCAATTATGCAGACGTCGTGTGCGGTGTAAATTATGGCAGGACTTATTTTGATTGCGACTTTTGAGACATTTTACGGTGTTAGTCTTGCTTTGCTAGACTAGCTTCTTCCACCTTCAAAGGCTCAGGGGGAGAAGTTAATCATACGCCTGGGCGTCTAGCGCCACACAAGCAAAGTGTAGAAAAGCCGCCCCCATGGCTCTGCCCATAATCGGCTGTACAAGTGAGCGCCTCGGCTTCCTGTCACCATTATATCTGTGTTCAAGTTGAGCCAGAAGGACGGCGGGCGCTTCCCTGGATACATGGCCGCTGCCGTTTTGATCTCTGGACTGTGAAAGCTAAAGTCGCTCTCACAATGCTCGCTCATGTCGGCGGGATTTTCCGGGCCGTTGGCGGCTAAAAAATGTCCGGCCCGGCTGCCGACGCCCCTCGCTGTACGCAAGAAGAACACTTTGTGGGATGTCGTTGGTTACGCTTTACGCTCGCTCGAACATCTCTTTGATTACGCCACAAAAGAAGCTTCCGAGTGAAACGGGTTAAATACACTTTGGTCTCTTCTGAAAGCGTAACCGTCATATTTTTTGGGCAAACAGCTGACATTTGACACAAACACCAACAACAACAAAAAAACATGATGTGCTAGCAAAAAAGAAGACTTTTTTTTAATACTCAGCGTCAAAACACGTTTAGGAACATATAAAGCCATCTCTGATTCAAATTTGTGTCATTTTCCAAAGTGTATGTACGCCGGGCCCTGACTTTTGTTAATCCCGATAGTTTTCCATGACAACACATTGCGCTTGTTTGAACAAAACAGCCTGCTGCATTCATCTTGTTGGCACGCGGTGGCATTCAAATGATCAGGATGCGGGAGCGCCACTCGAAGGTGGCGCGTCATTAAATGTTAAAAAAAAAAAAAAGTCTGGTGACACCTCGTCGCGTGGTGAGGTTGGTGGGTTGGGGGGCAATGCAACTTCCTGTGCAGCTGTCAGCATAACACCTCCCAAGATGCTGCTGCGGGAATCCTTCTTGACTTTCTGTTCTCCAATTGTTGATGAATGTGCTCCGTTTGATCCTTTTGATTGCTGCATCATGAGTTTATTTTTCCTTCGGGGCTGCTGCATGAGATGGAGACATATTTCTTGGCCAGGTAGCAGATCGGGTTGCGGCAACCGCGGCCGAGGCAACCTTTCCTTATTGTACTTCCTTCTCTCTGCCGCATGCATTTATATGCCCAAATATGACTTTCTCCATCTGCTTCTTCCATTTATAGAGCTAGATTTGTTTGTTTTGTATGGAAGTTTTTTTGGGGGGGAAACCGCACTCTGATGAGCATCCTGCCTGAAACGTTTAATTGTGGTGCGTGCTGTATTTTGTGCAAAAAAGGGTTTGCCCTCCCTAACAAAACGTGTTTATTCCAAAACTCTCCACATGTTGACTAGAGCTTTCATCCATGTGAACTTTTTTGTTGCATAAGGATGGTAATTTAAGTATTTATAATTTGAAACTGTGATACTATTTATACTTTTAAAGGCAGGCAGGGAACGTTTCATCTTTTGTATACAGAGGCCAAATTAATGATATAAATCAACTGAATGAAAGGAAGAAGCACTTACAACGATAAACATTGGAAATGACACCAAAAACCAACAAAGTGATGAGTTGATTGGCTTTGAAAAATAACAAAAGAAAATCTAGGCTCTCCACAAGGCTGTACAAATGCTGGATCAGCATCCCTTGAAATTTAGTTTGTTCTTGGATAATGTAACAAAAAAGATTAAGAAACAAACTAAATAAACGATTCAACACAACAAAAATCTTTGTTTGTAGTCAAAGGGTTGTGCTTGACACAAAATGTAACCACTGATTGGAAATTGACAAAAAAGATGTAGTGCACATGCCGACCCCTAGTTGGCAGTGTAACCAAAACACACCAGGTGTCTTCACACCTATTGTTTTTATATCATGTTAAATGTCTTCCCTCATTAAAAGTTGTTCAATTAACAATAGTGTAATGAGAAATTTTGATTTTCTGTGTGGCGGACTCGCTACTATTGCCAACTACTGGCTTGGCATGCATACTACAGATAATTTTTTTCCATCATTTTCTTGCAAGTCTGCATGTAAAATTTGCTATATAATTCAATGTTAGCTTCTTTTTATGTAAAAAAATGAAAATTTTATTTGTGACATGAATTAAAAAAATTAAAATTAAAAATAAATAAATAAATAATAAATAAAAAGAAAAAAGATAAGAAATAAATAAATAAATAAATAAATAAAATAAAAAATAGTAAAAAAGTAGTAGTAAAGTCACAAAAACGTTTTTCAATGGAAAAGCATTTCTAGGGCAGGAATCCAAAACAATCAAAAGAAAAAGAGTAAGTCCAGCGTAAAGTGAGCGTGCCTTCCTGAACGTCTTCTTAGCTACGGTCAAGTGAGGACCCCCTGTACTTTATGTGGTGTGCAACATGGGAGTCAACTAAACCACAACCATCCCCTTACCCTCTGATGAATGCTTACCATGCTTGTTATATCGTTTTAATGTCGGCCGTGACTAGTTTTGGAAACATTCGAGAGAAAATATATGTTTTTATGATCTTTGAAACATACAATTACAATATAGTGCTCAGATACATCCAACATTTGATTGGGAGCTGGCAGCTCAGGCTACGCCACTGCTGTTTTTACTAGCTTGTTGTCGTGTAAAAGTGCCCGAAAACAGCAAAACCCAAGCCCGAGGAATCCAAACTAAACACTATTCATAAGTCTAAAATGGAAAACGTCGCATGAACATGAGAGCCGTAATCTAAAGTCCCAAAACCAGCAGAAAACTATTGTGATTATGGCACAAAAGCGCAGCAACAGGTTTAACAACTGCGCTGTTAACCTCACCTGAACTTTAATGGCTTTTTGTTGTCGCCTTTTTTTTTTTTTTGTCCGCCCCTTCACTTTTTCTTAAGACAGACAATACTTTGAATGCACAGGGAGCCGCTTCAGCCATAAATCGCGCGGAGGGAGGCTAAATATTGACTGCCTGATCCCACATTGGCGTCTCTTGTGACCGGGATGGACCTTTGTCTTATTCTCTGCCGGCATGCAATCGAATTGTAAACAACACCCACCATGTTATTATTTACTGCCACCTTCTAAAAGGCAGCGAAAAGAATAGGCCCGCTCACCTTTAAGTCATGACGCTTGGGAAGAAAAAAAAAAGGGTGCTTTATGCCCACAAAATGCGTGAATGATAACGAGCATTAATATGTCCATTGAGCGTGCTCGCATTCATGCCACATATGAAATCCCCTTTGAATGAGATCAGTTCCCTCCTGTCAGAGCCCATTAGAGCCGTCCCACAGTCCCAGTGGCCGGCTGACAGGGGAGAAACCCGAGCTGTGGCCTGTAGCAGCATTAGCATTAGAAAATGAGCAATCAGCTGGAATGAAGCACAAGAAGAGGGTGGGCGGGAGCAGGATGGAGGAGGGGAATAGCCTCCAGCAAAATGGAGCTCCAACAGTGGTGGCAAAGTTATGGCCAAATCTACATATTAGCAGTTGAAAATAACTGGTCATTAAAGTATTATTATTGGCAATAACCAGCCTCTATTTTACTTGGGAACAAACCTCATATACTGTATTATACAGTTGCTGCTACAAGTGCAATAATAGAACTTTTGCTATATCAATACCTGACAGGGTCGACCAAAAGTCGGAATTATTAGCAGTAAGAACAGCAAATACAAATTTAAAGGGAAGTTGACCTCAAAATTGTCTTTACAATATGTTGTATGTACCCCTATTAGTCAAAACAAAGCTTTCTGATTAATATTGTGTTTGTGGAAACAAGCAATCGCAGCTCAGATGGGATTAATTAAGGAATGTCAAATCAAATCAAAGCTTCAGAAAACTTCAATTTAGTCCACAGCAGCAAAATGTGGTCATTATTGTAGAGCAATACTGTCAAGTACCTGACTAAATGCTGGAATACTTTTTTAACACATCCGTATGATTCCAGTGGTCCAGGAAAGAAGTTGAAATGAAACTTTCCAAAAGAAAATGTCTGCGGAGTTAAGGTCCGGCTTCTTTTCCGACCGCACGCGGAAAAGAGCGCGGAACCTCTTTGACTTTGCGAAACAATTGAGTTAAAACACTCGATAAAACATTAATTAGCTTAGCGGTCTGGAGCAGATAACATAGATAAACCCCTATGTAGTTCATATTGATTAGAATATGCACATTGAGCGCGGGCTCTTAAGACAAGTTTTCCTTATTAAATGGACACAAAGCCCAGGTCATTATTCCTGCAAAGAGAGATCGCTTTAGATTTTATCTATTCACATAAAAAGCTTTGATTGGATTTCTTTCTGAGCGGCCCGTGCAATCTATTTCATTCAGGTTTGATTGTATTACCTCTTAATTAGTTTGTATATTGAGTCGAACAGGGAGTATCGATTCGGAGGTGCATTCATTTGCATTGCAAAAATCCTCCTTTAATCCAATATAATCTCATCCTTACTCAAACACATGTGGAGTGCACTCTTTTCCTGTTGCTACTCAAAGCTCCTGTCCTGCGTTACTATAACCTTGTAGTGTGTGTGTGTGGGCGGGTTGTCTGCTTATTTAAAATGGCTTCAGGCCCGAATCCAAATGTAATGTGGGCGGGGCATGGCATCAATGTTTTATAATTATTTGGTATAAATTTGGATTTGGTATGAAAAAAGATAAATATGACATTCAGTATATTCTCATGCCCGGTGCTCCTCAAGCATAAAGTCCGTCGAGGGGGTGTCGCGTCATGTCCGAACCGTCAATCGGAGGCGTCAACAAACCAGCCGCCTCCCCCGGTGCGCAGCAGCAGGCCTCACAATGCTCTGTAATTAACCTCACCTGAACTTTAATGGCCCACCTCCGGGGGGGACCGCCCGCTCCGGCTGGGTTAAAATTACTGTCACTGTCGTGGCACTGGTGGGGAGCTTGGACACAGTGGGTGGGTTCCGCCTTGACGAGCGAGAGACGTGCAACACACAATACTGTCAACAACATGCTTGTAATATCATCAGCAAAAGATTAAATGTCATAATATTGAGGACAATTGCACAAACTGCGCCACTTCAAAGTTGTACTTCTCTACTACTGCCACCTAGAGGACTGGGGTGTCATGTCAGAACATTAGTGAAAACATAAATCATTAGCTTTGACTTTTGGGATTCAACGACAACATTCCTGTGCCCGCAGAGCTTAATAAAGACTAAATCCGAAGTCCCATGCAAGCAATGTTTCAGATCATCATCGAGGAGTCAGAGGTCTGCGTTTGAGACCAGCTGCACTCTCCGATGGTGCGTGAGCTTCCTCGCTAGCCGTGAAACAACAGCTGCTCGCTGCCCATCCGACATGTTTGCCACTTTGTACGTGTGCATTTCAACTGTGAGCTCAAGCCCGTCTGATCCCAGAGCTTTGCTGGCTGGATTTTTGGATGCGTCCACAGAGTCTGAAGTCATCCTGGCTAATACGCCCAGGCAGGTTTTTCGGCCGGGGATGTTCTCACCATGTGTTGGGAGTGACTGAATGTGTGTACTGTACGAGTGTGTGTGTGTGTTCATGTGGTGAGTCACAGCCGCCCAATGTGGGATCAAACCCTTGTATCAGGCTCTGGCTTTATAATCAAGTCTGAAGTTTTATCATTGCCATGCTGCTGGGTCTGAATACCGATATGGACTGTCTGTGCACGGTGGGCCGGTTTCCCTTACTTAGAAACAAAAGATAATTGTGAATTATTGAGCAATGCTAAACAAAGCGACTCTACAAGCTATGCATGAAAGAGGCCAAATAAATATATATCAGAAAACTTGCCAATTAAAGAGCCATGCCCGAAATTGAAAAGGAAGTCGGCCATTTTGGTTTGAAGCAACCATTTTGAGCTTGTACGTTTAATGAACAATTTTCAGGATTCGCAGTTAATCGGGGGAAACAAGCTTATTTTATGGATGTATTTCTCAATTTCTAAATTAATTCCTTCATTTATTTAATTGCAGAAAAATCTAATTAATAGTGCACTAACTATAATATTTTAATTGATTGGAGTTGTAATCATTTCTTGAGATAAATTAAGCCACACACACACACACACATGAGCTGGCTGCCACAATATCCTAAGAGCTGCTATCTGTCTGCCGCTTGCATGAAGGATAAAGAAACAGGATGTGGAGCAGGGTGGGTGTCTGGGGGGGGGGACGTTTGGCCCTTCGACTGAATGTGCCTCAATGGGGCTTATTTTCATTAGAGCCAAACAAATGTGTCACCCCAATCATCACATGGCTGATTTTATCCTTCTGTTACTGTAGCTCCACAAGCATTTCCTTTTGTGAGCGGTCGCTCCTGATAATCCCGCCCGGACAAAAGCGGCCATGTGCCTCCGCAGAGCTCCATGACCAAAAGTCGTTTCCATTACATACTTTGCCCGTGATATCATACATAATGGAAGAGCGCTCGTAAGCATTTTTGTTTGTGAAGTCACTCCCGCTCGTGTTGACATAACGCGTGGCCAAACGCTGAGGTTAACTCCAACGGATTGTGTTGCACGTGTGTCGAGTTCCACCTTAAATCAAGAAGTATATACTGTATGAAAGCCAACTTTTAATTGATTTATTTCAGGAGTGTAAATGAATCCTCTGTGGGGGGAATGATGCCCGTTTTTGCCAGACTAACTGGCCCATTGCAGCTTTACTGACCCGGATCGTCACAAAAAGTGACTATAATTTTTTTTTACCTAATGAAAACATCATTCTACAATTTTTTTTTATTTTAACAAGAACTGGCTTTGAATGGGCAGCCGCTCAAAAGTCCAACACATTCCACACTAAAATTATGATTTTTTTTCTTTACCCCAAATAATAATAAAAAGTAAATAGTAATAAATAATCTACAGGGTCACACTGTAGCAAACATAAAATCTTTATTAGCTATAAAGGCTATAACAGCATGTAAATCAAAATAATATGGTCCAGGGTCGAATTGTAGTCACCAGAAAAATATTATTAGTTGTACTGGCAATAATTTGAGTCACATTTTATGAACTTGGTATGTTTTGTTTTAACTTATGAAGCCTATTTTTCCTGATATTGTTTGTGCAACTCGCTATAACAATAGCTTAGCACGTCATTGGTCCAAACAAAGACACATTTAGGAGCTTTACATACTATTTGTATGGAGCGACATCTCCATTCATACTCAGCAATCAAAGGCGTCTCTATGTAAACAAATGAATGATTATTTTCCACTTTATGATGAGTCACATCAGTGGACTTTTTTTTTCTCTAATCGCTGTATGTTTTTTTTAAGCATTTTTTTAATCATCCATCTGAAACATTTTAGCTTAGTTTCTTGTGTTTGATAATTTTTCCCAGCAACACTTTTGTTGCTGTTAGACACAATACTGTGTTAATAACATTAACGTTGTGCCACACGTTTGAAGAGGCCGTCAAGTGAACACTTCATCGCAGCCATAAGGAATGTTGCACGGCCATGTGCACAAGATGTCAAAGCGCCAAAGTGTCAGCTGGGAAACATTTTCAAAGTCTTTTCGGCAGAGTGTGAAAGTCAAAAAGCTTTGCAAAAAGCCATCGACAAGAGTGATGAGTGTGTAGCAGTCAAAAGTAAAACATCAGAATAGTTCTATTGTTAAATTACTCTTTTTTTTTTTGGGACCTCAGAAGGCTTCATAGAGAAAAGATTTGTGTGGAATTATTGTGGAAACATGCTTCTTGTCAATTTCTCTCTGGCTTGTACAAATGTTTAGCAGTATTTGAGGTAAAAAGCACTACTGTGCATTCATCAAGAGCCACCAGAAATGTAGAAGTTGCTGTCATCAAACCTGTCACACTGGCCACTTTTGCTACTTCTGTTTTATGTAAGAATCCACACGCATGGAGTGCACAAGGGAAGTGGTGTATTTGTCACTGTCACTGAAAAGTGTGTCCATGTCTGTGTGTGAGTGTGTGTTAAAGTGCCAAATGTGAAACAGAGGCTGCTATTGGCTAATGATTGACCAGAAATTTGTTTTTTTTCCCTGCGCAAACACAGTCCAATGGATGCTAACAGCTTGGTGGGCCTTCATTCTGGACATGGCAATAATATACAACACAGCGCTTCCAATTCTCCCTGCCCTTAATCTCCTGTTGAATAAAATTGTGGTCACACTGCAACATTTGAGGATACAAACAAATGACAAAAGTGTTCGCTTACCCAAAATCGATGCACCTTCACTTGGGGCTCTGCCAGTATTAGACGCCAAAGTCCGCACTCTGCAATTGGCGAATTTCTCCCTTTTCTCGTTGCCCTTATTCTCCTGTTGAATAGAACTGCAGCTTACTTGTCACATTTAACGATATGCGGCCAGAAATGACAAAAAAATTAGCACACGCTAAGGTTAGCTCTGAATGCTGCAACATTATATCCCGCAGTCTCCACTTGGCTGAAGGACTAAATTTTTCATTGTTCCCAATCTCCCGTACAAAATCCAACCTTTCATTTTACTTAAAGTGGCTTTAAATCCAAAAAGACAAAAACATTTTTAGGAATAGCTGGTATATCTAAATAATATTTGAGTCTATTTTGCGTGCGTGTACTCGGGCCACAAAGAAAGAAAAGCAAAGTGTCCTCCTCAAAGACGCACATTGTTATTCGGGTCGTTGACATTCCTCCCGGTGTGTGAGAAAGTGGAAACAGCGTGCCGCTGAGCGCCAGCCCTCGCCACCTATGCGACGCACCCAGTGGCTCCACATATTTAAACACAGCTATTGTAAAAATGGCCCTCTTCCTGTTGTTGTTGTTTTGCCCGAGACTTGATTTTATTCAAGCCCCGGGAAATGGAATCATTTCAATGCAGATGTTTTGCAGTGTAAACCGCCTTGGCAATCTGGGGGGGGGGAGAGTCTGAAAGGAAGGCATCAGCGACGTGTGGAGATGGCGTACCAGAAGTGGAAAATCTTCCCGGGTGGCAGTGGCGAGGCGTCATTCCCATTTTAATTACCGCTCCTATAAAAAGAGAGAGCGAGAAAAAAAAGAACACTGGCTCTAGTTTGACACGAGCCCAAAAACCTGCAGATTAAATTAAACGACGCAAACTGCCACAATTCAGCAAGCATTTATAGTGAAAGGAACCATATTTGGTAACTTATACTCAAATCGAGACATAAAGTGAAATCAAAATGGATGCCACCCATGGACAACCAGAAAAAGAGAGAGAGAAGTAAATATAATGTATAATTTGTATGAATTTCATTATACTTAATGAAAAAAAATGTCACTATACTTTATAAATTGGAATTATATACAGTATATTATTATTATCAATTTAACTTTAGAGGTGAGACCTCAATATTATTCATTCTAATCGTATTTATGAAATGTTTTTGTAGTGGCACTTAAATTGACCACTATGCAGTGATTATTTATTTATTTATTTATTTATTTATTTTAAATACATTTTGTATGCAAGAATTAACTGCAGCGCAGTAGCCTGTGCAAAAAAAGTTTTTTCTGTTTTTTTTTAATATCAAGGTGTTTTGCTAAAGTTTAAACTGGGATCCAAGGCCATTTTAATGTGTGGAGGTGTTATGGTTAAATCAACAAGCACGCCAGCAGTGGCCCAGTGCAAACAGAGCGGCGGGCGCATTTGATTAATGAGCTGACGTGATGTAACCACGGGGGGGAGGGAAATAGCTTAGTGCACCTGGTCGTTTACACTGTTTGTCATTCATTTGAGAAAAGAAAAAAAACACCAAAAAAAAAAAACAGGGCGTTTCAAATAAATTCTCAGAAGTATCCTAATCAATAAATTCCTGCTAATCTCCCAATAAATAAAAATGCAGGGTCATTGCTTCATCGTTCCTGCACGGGTCCCCTGAGGCGTCGCCCCTGTCGTGCGGTCAAGCGGACGCTAATATAGCCGCGTCATATGTCGCTGTCATACACCGCTTGCCGGTGGTGGTGAAAAGGTCACGGCGGTAGTTGTAAAACGGCGTGAGCGAGTGTAGGGGGGGTTGACCTATGACTGCCCGAGCGCTACTAATGCAATAGCCAGGCCCGGAGGCCCGAGTCCTGCCAATACCGGGCTGATTATAACGAATCAGGTGCCTCTTAACGCAATCATGTGATCAATTTCTCATTGGGCTGAATAAATAACACGGCAAAAGAGGGGAGCTGGGCGTGACCCGCAGCTAACCCTTCGGCCCTCATTATTCATAGCGGGAAGAAAGGAGCGCCACAAGAGCAAAGGACACAGGTTCGTTTTTGGCTAATCATTAGCGAGGATGCTAAATGTTTGCGATTGAATGAATGTCCTGGGACATCTATTTGACATCTGCTATGGGGCATTCCAATCTGTCTGAACAGCAGCATTCCATACTACCAGGATATCAGTCGTGTACTTGGATGTTGGTTAAACTGCATAGTTATATTCAACATACTTTTTTACTTACAGGACAATTTTCAAGTCCATATTTTAAGTACTGTTCAGTTGTATTTAACTTAAGTAGAGCAAGTGTTCTTTTTACGGTAAAACTTTCACTGCATTTCGGAGATTAAGTTCATACTGGTTTTGACTTAATTTTATTGGCATCCCAATATGTAGCAATAATTTATTTCAAATTATTAGCGCTACAGTTTGCGTGGATCCCAATTTGAGAAGCACCACTTTAAAACCAAGCGTCATAGTTCTGCAGAGTAAAGACAAGGACATGTAGTCATGGTTCTTAGGGTTCAAAAGTATTTCGTCACATGTACAGTTGTACATCCGTGTATGCGTTAAGGCATCAGTAACAGAGCTGAGCAGGGCTGGATTTCCCTGCATTGTAATGAGAGGCCCGGTGTCTCATAAGTCACTTGTGGAGGCTCCACACGATACCCGGTCCAGGCGACACGGTCATCGCTCTTCATTTATTTACTTGTGGCTTCCTTTTCTCTTTTTTTCCCCTTCAGAGTCCCACTTTGCGCTCAAGCTGACACCCAATATCCAGATCTATTGCGCTTCACTCGCTGCCCTCTCATCATCTAACTTTAATTAAGTAAATGGATGCTCCTAAATGCCGCTAATTTCACTTCACTAATTGCCAGAGTTTAATTTAGGTTTCATCAAAAGGAACCGTTTCGGTCGTTTGAGGTTGCAAACGCTGGCCTTTACTTAAAAGGCAAAAAGAAGGAGCAAGTAGTACACAAGTTGCAGCAGCCGCCTTGAGATTTTCTCCATTGCGACGGGAAACTGCGAAAACAAGGCCACATTGATTGAACGCATCAATTATTTTGAGATATGCCGACAATGAAAATTGAGGCGATGAAGAACTCCTGTAATTACTTGTCAGCATGTGTATGTTGATAAGGATAGATATTTTTATTGAAGAGGAGTGTGGATTATAACGACAAGCTAATCGTGAGCTAATGTTAGCGTATGTTTTTTTTCTTAATTTCTTCTTTTAATTTCTTGCCATTTGTCCAAACAACACATCAAGTTGATTCAAGAGAAGACTTGAGGGGAGGGGCTACAAAATGGAGATTATATCAAAGGGCTTAGCTAATATTAGCGTGTTAACGTTTAGCATTTCTAGCTACAATACATATCCTCAATCTTTTATTCGAAAGGAAACTCATTTACAGTTCCTGGGAGTGGAGACCAAAGATGTCAGTGGAGGACTTATTTCCATATAAGAAGACTTGGTCGAACATCAGTTATCATTTAAAGACGAGCAACAGGTGGCTATCGGCCGAGGGAACCCGAGGCAAAGTGGATGCGGAGGTGGAAATGCGTCTATTTGTTTGAGCCTCCTCGCATCTGCACAAGACGGAAGCGACAGCAGGAGATTGTTGGGTCGGTGGTGGGGTAGGGGTGCCTGAGGGGGGCTCGTGTTTGGAAGAGCGCTGGAAATAGTGCATGGTACTAATTACAGCTGCGTGTTTGCATGGCCGCGGCCGCCCCGTGTTTATGGACGGAAGTAACATCATGCGAGGGTCACTCGGAGGGACGTGTTTATCCACGTGGTCCGTCCCATAATTCACTCAGTGACCACCTGTGAGATGAAGCCATTAGGTCTGTTTTCCAGCAAGGTGGCCTCGGATTATTAATTATATTTGAATTAAGCACAAAAATAATGTGCTGCGTCGGGATAACATTCAAGTGTCATTCCACGTTAATCCGAACAATGTGGGGTATGACAACAATGTTCAAAGAGAACAATGCTGTAAAATGTTGAAACTCAACGATTGTTCTTAATTTTTAATCTGAAAAGAATGCACTGTGATTAATATGACATGGAATTAAATAAAATCCTGAATTATCATAGGTTAAGGATAGATTACGGCAAATTCTCTCTTCATATGTTTTTCTGGTTAAGATGGGAAATTATCGTTTTATAGGCAGTGGCACAACAATACGGTCACATGGTAAGAGAAGACTCACCACCGTACTGTTTGTCATTAGATTGCTTTATATTTCTGGCCTACATGTGTTTTTCATACAAATATTTACTGTAATTATGATGAGGTTAGTGGGAGAGAATTGTTTATTGACTGGACTAACAAATTTGGAGGAAGTAAAAGTGCATCCCAAACAAACAACTTTTCAGTATGTATGTGTTTGAATGATGACGATATGAGACTAGACTGCGCACACAGTTTTTTTTTTTTTTACTTGCCTCGTTACATACATGCCTTCCAATGAGTGAAAAGAGATGAACCGTGGCAACTTTGGTAAGGATCCTTTTATGTTGTCCTTCCTGTTGGCCTCAGTCTTTCCATCTTGTTATCAGGCCCGTTGATACTGGTCTGCTCCATGCAGGCTCTTTTCTCAGGACACCCACGGCATAGCAGCAGTAGCAGGAAGGAAACGGGGGAAAAAAACAATAATAACTTCATTAGAACGGTGCTGTAAAATCGTATTCTTAGGAAAAGTGTACATTTGTATTATTTGACTAAATAACCAATTTAGATATAAGCTGCCTAATTAATTTTCAATTTTAAGTAGACTATATTTTTTAATTTTTATTATTATTTTGATGTTTTAATTTTAATTGTATTTTGATAATTAATAATAGGTTGACTATTTTCATATTCTAACTATGTATTCCTCCATAACACTTAACTATTACACTCACAATTAACAAAACCACCATAAAATGATGTGGACAGTACACTTAATGATTTTTCCAGTTTTCCAATTTTTTTTGCTT
The DNA here is from genome assembly GCF_901709675.1 of Syngnathus acus. Lineage (NCBI taxonomy): Eukaryota > Metazoa > Chordata > Actinopteri > Syngnathiformes > Syngnathidae > Syngnathus > Syngnathus acus. The sequence goes on along the minus strand of NC_051089.1, from coordinate 4,396,196 downwards.
CATGATAATAAAGATGTCAAGCATTGACAAACCGTGTATTGATCTTTCTGTATAGACTACCTTTTAATTTATGCAGCATAGATTAAAAGTGTGTCAGTGAATCATGCCAGGCGGCTCACTGCCTGTGGCTGGTTGCTCTCACTTTTGACTTTATTAAAACAGCAGAAGCCAGGAACTGGAATGAAATGTAATATATATTCTAACCAGAAAACCTGTTTCGCAGTTTTTTCTTCGATATAAAAACACAATGCATTATGCAGACAGTGTTTATTAAATCAAGTGAATCGGCCCAGCTAGAGCACTTTCAACGGTTGGCTCTGTGGGCCGTCTGATGGCTCCCCAAAATGAAACAGCTGCCAAGTGTGACATATGGAAGGAGAGAAGTCCTATGAAGAGGCGATTTTTATGAATCAATCAACTACGTAGGTGTGTCATTATGACAACAAAAGGGAATTCTATTACGCAAGTAGCCATGAACATGTGCTTTTGTGACATTTTTCTTCCTTTGTTTTTTTTAAGATAGCTCTATGTCCGTTCGCTAATATGTGATGCACACTAAACACCTTTCTGATGTTTATTTTTTTTACTTAAATAAAATACACATTGATTTGAACACTGGCCCATTTCCCATTAGGGGCACTGCCCCACCAGATCCAGCAAATGGTCCAGTGGTGGGAAAAAAAATATATCTTCCCAGTGTTATCCATCTATTTCATATACCATGCAGCCATGTCATATTTATTTACATATTTATTATTTATGGCTCGGCAAAATAAAGCAGCAACACAATGCTGCAATAGCGACAAAACAGGGTGCTACTTGGACCTCATGGTGACGATTGCATAATACTTGAAAAACTTCTCCAAATAACCTCCAAAGCTATGGAGCAGACCTTTTTTTATCCTCTGAGTCAGAACAATATCTGTACCATTATTAACCATATGACCACAAGAAAGGAGAGATTGCTGAGCTAAGGCAAAGCCATGTGGATCTATGGAACACATTGTTGGACAAAAAAAATGCAGTGTAAAAGACTTTTTCGCTGAGCTGGTGGAAAATGACAGCGTGATGCTTGTTGTACCCACCTGACCAATGAGAGAAGGCGAGCAGGGTGTGGTGGACGGGGCATCCAGCTGCTTTTTGGAACGGGACTCACACAGTTGACACAGTGTTAGTCTGCTCCAATCGTTGTCTCTTAGCAGACGATGCATTGAACTTTCTGCTCCCTGAGAAGACAGCACGCGTTTTGAAATACTTTTTACCAGTAACATTCCAAGAATGCATTTATAACAAGATTCTTTATCCGTTAAAAAAACTTCTGTCATGTAAAACCCGCCTCTCTTGTCCTGCCTGTAGCTTTCGTGATCAACATGGAGATCGTGCAGTGGTCATCACTCATTGGCGAGGGATTGGATGGATGAATTCGACATCCATTTCCAGGGCCATACAATCCCCCCCCCCCTCCTCGTATGAATATTATCAGCATACAGTGACAAATAGCAGTTGTGTTGCAGACTAAGAGGCGTCATTGTTCCTCCGGGCTGTAAACGCCACGCAGATGTCGCCGCACTGTACAGCCCGTCCGCACGTTGTTTAGAAAATATAAATGTAACGGGCCGATGTCACCGTTTCCCAACAAAGCGGGCGTCTATTTTGTGAGCAGACAGCAGCTGGTCTACATGTTTTGTGGGGAAAATAATATCCAGGCTTTGTACCATGCTTTTGGAGAAGACTGTATGGTGATTGTTGATTTTGCCCTTTGGGGGTCTGGAATCAAGCAGTCGCATCAGTTTGTAATCATATTTTAGGGATTGGCCAGTTAGGACGTCTTGATTTTCAATGAGGTAGCTAAGGAGGTCAAAGCTATGGAGAGACTTTTCAATGTCTAACCAACTTCATTTTGCAGTTTCAATCTTTGTGGTTTGATAGAACCTTTTGGTTGAGAAGGGACAGAGTTGAGTACGATAATGTGAAAGCACAGTAATAGGCTAAAGTGTTAGCATATGATTTGCGGCTACTTCTTTCCTCAAATGTTAAAATGAGTCAGGTTTTAATCAGGAGACTGGGGTCAAAGATACATTGGGGCACTGCTGCTAGCTATCGTAGCATCCAGAGCTAAGAAAGCAGCACGACAAGCTAATGTTAGCATCTATTTTTATTGTTGTCATTTCTAACCAGACTTCCTTAAATGTTAAACCGATGTTATTCAACAGGACAGTGAGAAAATGGAGTGCTGCAGCTGACTGGAGACTTTGGAGAATTAAACTTCCGCATCCAGAACTAAGGTCATCGTTATTTGTTTATTTTGTTCGTCTCGAGCTGTGTACCCTCAAATGTTGAGTGCTGACTGATCAGGACTGAATAAGAGTACCTTGTGTAACCTGGTTTTGCGGTTGGAAAAGCATCAATAGCAAGACTGTAGCATGACAACCGATGCTGAATTATGCAACTGAAGGAATCGCGTGTCACCGAAGACGCTTGCTCGTCTCTCCGTGACACGCGGTGGAACGCGCTTCTCCGGTTTACGTTCGTCCGAGAGGCTCCTCCGTCGTTTTAACAATAAGGCCCCGGCGATTTGTGTCTCTCGACTGTCCTCCTAAAGGCTCAGAAAATATGCGTGGCGCTCCATTTATGGGCTGTAAAAAACAGTCACCCGGACGCCATGCTAACAGACTGTGAAGAGCGGCCGTAAAAGCCGCCTGCGTCATATTCGCTTACCAAGGCGACGTGGTTAACTGTCATAACATCTATAGTGGGGAGGGGGTGTGGGGGGGTGACTCTGCCCGTCACGAGCAGCCAAACATGAAGTAAAACAGCAGGCGGGCTCTCCCCTGCTTGCAGCGGCTGACATGAACTAGCAGGCCCGCACATGGGAAGTGACACCAACAAGCAGGCCCCAGAGAGGAGGAGGATGATGAGCGACTCTCTGCATGCCGCTTGACAAGTGCAGCGCTGCCGCCAAAGCTCCCACGGGTGAGAGAATTACCGGGAAACACCAAAATGCGGCAGGTTTAATGTTGAAAGCGCTTGAAAATATAAAATCCTGCAAATATTCATATAAGGTGAGGCAAAATAATGTCTGCGGAACATCTTTGCCTATCTCCATTTTTGAAATCTCTAAAACAGAAAAAGAATAACTCGTAAATTTCCAGATATATCCCCATAAGAATTTGTGATTTTTTTTTAAATTGCCGATACATGCCTTTCATTGGATGACAACAATAAACACATTTTTTTTAGTGTTATTAATTTAATTTATCCAATTCAATTAATTATTGATTTTTGTTTTAAACAGAATCACAAAAATTCCAAATGTGGTTCTCATTTGACAATGGCAATAAATTAATGCAACTTCCTTTACTTTTTTTTTTTTTTCTTTTCTACTCTAACACTATTATTATTGGACATACATTTCTTGAACAAGCTACTTTTTCCGCTAGTCGTAAAACTTTTTTTAATGATGAAAACAAGGAAACGCAAACTTGGGAGACAGGCTTTTCATTGCATAGCCGCCATTTCATTTATCCTTGTCTCAATTTGAAGCTTTATTTTTCCTTTTTTCACCTGCCACAATCAGTATAAATATCCATGTACCTGATCTGAATCCATTATACACCTGTTTGTGCGAGGGGGATCAGGTTAAGAGTGCTGAGCCATGTTAAACCGCCGCTGCAGCCAAGCATGCATCATGTCCGCGCATTAATAGCAGGCGAGCACGCCATCATTATTAGCGCCATACGTGCCCGAGCTGCACTTCCGTGGCCGCTCTAATGGCGAGGCGGTCAGGGGTGATTTATCTGATAAACTGCTTTTTGTGCGAGGCGGGGGCTGAGCGACGACTTGGGTTTAGCCTCCTCGGCTGTAATGTGCTTCATAAAGAGGAAAATAAATGGCCGCCTCAGGAGGAGGGGAAGATGTAGCTTGTACATTTGTGTAGGGGTTGGGCGGCGTGCGCTCGAGGTCAAATAAAAAACGCTTGTGCATTGCTTTTCAAATTGGGGTCCGTGAGCCACCACTTTGTGTGTATATTATTTATTTATTTATTTATTTATTTAGTTGATTATTTATTATTTATTTATTTTCATGATTATATCATATTATGTTATCTGTTGGTGTTGGAATTTTTTTGGGGTGGTCCTTGGAAAATTTTCTCCCCAGCCCAAAAAGTTTGCAAACCCCAGTTCTTGTTCCTTTAGTTATGTGTGCGTGTGTGAGTGTGTGTGTGAGTGTGTGTGTTGGTGGGGGGGGTAACGACAGGAAACGTCTGAGCTATAACTCTTCCATCACCTGCCTTCTGCCGCGTAAGGCATTACTCAGGATGCGGCGCAAATTGCAGCCCGGCATCCATTATTCCCTTTCAGGGTTAATATTGATGTAGATATCATTCCTTTCCGCGCTTGTCATTTATTTGAAATACTCCACGCGACGAGTAGTCCGCTGCTGCCGTGAATCAAATCAATTGATGGAGCAGTTAGCCTCGCAGCCCCCCTCCCCACCGCCACCCCCACCCCGACCGCCTGGGAGCTGCCGAGCGAGCATGAAATATTATGGAGATTGTTCCATAAAGTGATCTCTTCATCATCATTTGTCTGCAGCCTGGGTGATCCGATCCCTCCCAGCATCACCGAACCCCCCCCCCACCCCCTCTCCCCTACCCAACCGCTGTGCTCCTCGCGGGCGCCAGCTGTCATAACTAAATCAGCCGGATAATGCAGTCGTGTGAACACTTACACCGAGACCCCATGCACCCCCCTATGACACGGGCGGCAAACTGATGGGCCCCATCCGATCCGGTGCATCAATTGGCCAGTGCCGCCGACCCCCAAAACGAAGCTGCATTGTTTTTATTATTTATCTATTATCTATTTTTTTTTTCTCTTCTAAAAAATGTCTCCAATGAAAAGCATCCATGCACTCATTTACAGGTGAGCTGGAGCCTAGTCCAGTTGACAGCGCCCAATACTGGGTTAGGATAGACCCCAATTCACCTGCAACCCCAATGACAAGACCTCCTCCCTAATTGACTGGAATAAAACATTCTGTAGATTTAACTATCTTGAACTTATCGTGTCAGGTCTTTGTTTTTTTTTACTCCTTGGCAGTAGGTGGTCTCCTAAGGCCGTAAGAATAGCCGCAACGAGGGTGACGCAAGCGCATTCATTAACCTGAATAATGTGCTTAGAGTCGCTCCTGATCACCGCCATGCCTGATACCTGACCTTTGCTCCAGTTTGGAAGAGGAAACCTGCGACCCACACACACACACACCTACAGTCAGTGACAGGCTTGCATCTCGCCGATAAGGCGATGATTAATGACGAGACAAAAGTGTGTTAGTTGTCTATCGCCGCCGCTTAATGAATGTCATAAGAATAGGTGTGATTGCCCGGGTCATCCAGCGAATGGGAGCGGGAGGAGGCGGGGAGCGGGTGTCTGAAGGTGGAAGAGGGGGTGTCAGTTTGGTGGAATCCAGTAATGAGTCCACTAGAGACCCGACTGATAGCTTTGATTGCGATGCAGCGCGGGAGAGCTGCTGCAAATCTTTAGCGGGATTAAGTATCTCTTAAGGAGATCTACTTTCAGCCACAGTGTTATCAAGCCTTCAGTGTGTTTTAATTAGGCCCCAGTGCACGGGGCCGAGTGTAACATGGCGCACGGCAGCTAACATTGTGTGACGCTGCTCTTCATTCCAAGTTAGAGGGGAGCTAGCTGAGCTACCTTAAAATGAACTCGGAATGGAAACCAGAGTATTCTGCTGCCCCCTGTGGTTACATATTATGGCATCTTCTTGCACATTAAATATGGACATACTATATGTTTACAATTTTTGGCCTTTACTAAGTTTTTGAATACACACGTCTGACGCAACTTTCACAACTTGCTGTTCTCTAACAAGGAGCTGAACAGGAAAATTCTCGTGTTTGACCAATGACTGTACCAATAAGGTTCCTGGTTCACTTCGAATTATTCAAACATTCCTCAAATGATACTTAAAGCCCTTTTCAGACTGCACTTGCTGATTGTGCAGGATCACAAAACGTAAAGCACGGTAAAAAAATCGACTGTGTCCTAGTTGCTAGCGTGTCTATATTTGGCAGTGCTGACATAGCAGCAGCAAGAATTGAAAACAAAGACTTTTTCTACACCCAAGACCCCATCCGAGTGGTCTCTAATTGAAGCCTACAAGGGGGACACCCCCCAGCCTAGCCATACACCCACAATTAGGTCCTCCATCCATTACTGATGAAAGGTTTGATTAGAAACTGTGCCGGAACAGAACAAGCAGTCCATTGTCATTAAACAGCACTCCGAGCGAGTCAAAACAAAGCAGTCGGACATGCATTTTAAACATCCTGGTTCTGATCGGGGTCCGGGCGGGAGCAGATGCTGAAGGCTTGTCGGCAGACAAGACGATCTTACCTGCGGGCCTTAATGACTTGCAGCGGGAAAGAGAGACAGACACAACGGCTTCGGCACGCAGGAAACAGATGTAAGAGATAAATAAAGCAAGTGGACCGCGGCCATGTCGGGCCTGGGTATGATGAGTCAAGCGGGGCCTTGTTCCAGTTATGACCGCCGGCGTTTTATCAGGAAATATGTACTCACATGAAAGCCACGCCGCTCGGCGAGGGGGGCGAAACGGTATTAGCGGCCCGCGGTCAATCAGCTGTTGCCTAGCGAGAAGATGATGCATCGTTTCATATCAAAAGCCAAGCTAATTAGGAGCGGATTGTTCATACCGCATTGTGCATTCATACAATATGTGGAGGACCATGTCACAGATTGACTAAGAGGAGAAAGCCAACACCGCCACTGGCAACTTCAACTATGCTGACCTCCAGTGGTTTATCTTCTTACCTGGCAGGTGCACTCCAATAAGTCCCAGCTCCAAATCCGACGAGGCTTTTGTGTTATTTTATATCAGTCTGTAGTATCTCCTGTGTGTGTGCAACCTCTGGTCACCATTTTCTGGACCAATTATTCCACAGGAAATCATTTTTAAAAAATGATCTGTTCCGAGGTCAAATGTTCTTACTCGTAAAACTTTTATTAACTCTATGGACACATTTTAAAGTTACGTGATGTAAATCTATAACATAAAAAGGTAATCTCTGTGAAACGAAGAAAAATCTACTCACCCTTTGAAGACCTCTGATGGGGCACATTTTGGGCGGGAAAACAAAAACGTCTAAGGAAGAAAAACGTTTGTTAGTTGAGCTTTTAAAGTCACTTTACAATCATACAAGTTTGAAGGGAAAGTTAACTACTACAAAAAAGGAAAACACAGTCCTACCTTTCGACTCTAAACTGCATCACTCAAAGCACTTCTGAAGAAGCTAAGTGAATTTTACTAGCCTTTCAAATTCATGATATACTTTAAGGATATATTTATATATATGTATGTATGTATATATATATATTTAAGGGTCCTTTGACACTGTACTCGGATAGTAAAATGTAAAATATTGGGCTAGAACAACTGGTGAAACTATACTTGGGTTCATACACATGCTAGCTAGCAAAACAGTTCATTAGCCTTATGTAGCACATTATAGTAGCGCAGGTCAAGACTGGGAGGCCACCTACAGATTGTTTTTTAGGCCAGCCCACTCAGCATACAGCAAGTCCTCTACTTTCCAACCTCCCATTTTGGATCATCCCAGCCTGCTAAATAAACCATCACATCTTTTCCAACGCAAAATACATAACACGCACATCACTGCGTGTTTAATGTGTGCACTTCAATCAGACAAAAGCCGCCAGCCTCATCAGGCTTAATGTTCTTTTCAAAGCCGCAAAGGACACATTATTGTTTTGTTTTTGTCAAGTTGTGAAGTGGACAGAGGTCCATATGTTTAATCAGTAATGTTCCTTTAATTGTGGCCCAGATGCTTGGTGAGGTTCCAACATGCAGTTCATATTTGTGCTCATGCAGACTAGTGGTTACTTTGTTTGTAGAGAGTCGGCCTTTAATAATCCTCATTTGCATCGGCCCCAAATTGCTTTGGATTTTTCCACATGGGAAAAAAAATTGGAAATCGGACAAACTGGAACCATCATAAAACTATTTAACATTCTCAAGTGTATAAGCCAAAATATCTTGAGCGGGACATCACAACTCAATATATCACAGTGATTATTATTGGGATTATCATTATGAAAATAGGGAAAAAAATGGTTGACCAGTGTAGAAAAAAAGACATCACCCCATCAACTGAAGGGTGTCAGGCACCATCATTTTTCTGCCCCCACCTGACCGTCATGCTCATTAAAGCAATTATCAATAACAGACAAACAATCCACTTCTGGAGTCTCCGCTTAGTGTTTTGTGCAAAATCAATACGTCTCCGTCGCCTGTGATCATCCAAGCCCAAAAGACGGAACAAATTTGCGGTATGATGGATGACGGCTGCCGTCATGTGGATTATGTAATGGGCTGGATGATAAGAAGTCGCATGGACTTCCAATTAGGACGTGACTATTGTCTGAAAAGATGAGCGGGGCTGTTATTGAACGTGGACATCGGCAGAAGTCAGATGAGTGACAGGCGAAATTAGGAGCAAAATGAGGGTTTGATCCCCGGAGCGTCCAATCAATCACCTTCATTGTGTGCTGCGCTGGACGACAGTTGGCTTCATGCCCTGATCAAGTGCACAGATTACCGCGCTGAGCAAAACAAGCTGTGCTAGTGTCGTGCTTTGACATTGCTGACTGACGGTCCAGAACGTAGCGGGTCACATAGCGAACCGACTTTCATTCGTTGTCGTGATCAGTCCAGCGGTTCACATTTTAGTGCTGATCATAGTTGCCCTTTGATTGGCTGCCAATGAGACCACGGTGTCGTGATTCACGTAGCTGACGATCGGCGTGAAATCAATTGTCACTCACTGAATCGGTTCGGGGCGTGATCGGTCTTTTTGGTGGTTCACTTAGATGACTGCAGAGGATAGGACATGTAGAAATTGATGAATGGATGGCAATGGAGGGTGTTAAGGCGGCTGAATGCCTCCTCACTTTTGACCTTGGGTCTTCACACTCGCCAGCGATCCATCTTAATGCTCGGCGCCGGTAAAGAGGTCAAGACGGAGGAGAACATATCATTCAGCGTCTGATCATTCCATCAAGCCGGCGACGCGGTTCGTGTTTGCGAAGTGTCGGGGAGGTGGACCCCGGCCAAACATGAGGTGTCACGCTGGGCGCCAATGAACGGACAATGGCGATCCATCAATCTTCCACGCCGGCTTGTCTCCCGACCAACTACAATGTCCATCTCGGGCCAATTTTCGCCCTTGGGCCGACTCATTCATCAGCCCTGAGCTCATTTGCAATCGGGCCGGCGCGTTAAGAGGAGGGAAACAAGAGCGTGTTGAGCGTGAAGCTGTCCAATAACGGGAGCTCACAAAATTTTGATCAAAACGCAGCGTGGTTGCTTGACATTCAAGCTACGGCTTGCGGAACCCCGGTGGTTCGGGGTCCCCAATTTGAGGACCGCCAGCTCATCGGGCGCACCAGAACAGATGCGCCGGAGGGAATTTTTTCGGGGACCCCTTCAGTCGGGTCACGGGGTTTAAGTAAGAGTGAACGTCGTTTTAAACAGAGCAGGGCGAGCAGCTGCTGCCGCCGGGTGAGCGGGCCCCCCGACTATTATTTTCTGCAGGCCCCCCGACTTTGATGTTTTAACAATCCATACATATTGATTCAGACTGATAATAAACAATTTGATTAGCCTCTTTCAACGGGGGCTGTCATTTCAATCACTCGCCCGGCTCCGACGGAGTGGAAGTGAGTGGCCGAGGTGGGAGGGGACGCGGGGTGTAGCGGGGGACGTCGGGGGGGGACAAGAAAAGGGAATCCAGCCCTGATTAGGCCTCCGCCTTTGGTGGATTGGACAAGACAGCTGAGCTGCCAGGTTATTAACTCCCTCAGAAAATTCTCAGCCTTCTCTCAGGCCCGCCTGAATACTACGATCCGGATCGATAAGCAATCTCCGGTGTGTACCAAATGCCTGCTGGATTCATTTGTCTCCCGGCAGCCTCGCCCTCCAACGGACAATACACCTGCGCCCCCCCACCACCACCACCCTTATGCCTCAGCCTCCTTTCCTTACATCGCTCACGTTTCACTCACTGGAGTCTCTGTCACTTTTTAAATAATGACCCCGAGGGGGGGCGCGTGAACAACTGCCTACCTCTATTTCATCACAGTGAGTCGCTATCCCGGCCGGGCCTGCAGGTCACCCAGCTGTCTTGGGGGAGGTGGGCGACACTAACTTAAGGGAGAGGTGAGGAGAAAAGGGGGGGTAGAACATGTGTGTGTGGAGAGGGAGTGTCACGGCAGCATCAGGAGGCACAGATGTCCCCTCGGTATGAACAAACAGCCCCTTGACAGGCTTCTGGTAGAAGTGTACACACTCCATCAGTTGTTCACAAACTTTTTCACTTCAAGAATCAGCACATTGAGTCGAAATCGATCCAGATGCATACAAGTCAGCAACGTGAATCACTACAAAGACAGACGACACCGTGGTCGGACGGACAGTCAATCTCAGGGCCACTGTGAAGGCCACTACCACACAACCACACTACAAAGATTGACATTGCAAGACAATTCCGATATTTATTTTGGTATTTGACATGTATTGTCGGTTGTTATATGTGGACATGAATTGGATCAGATCAGCTCTTGACAAATGTCAATTATGATAATTAATGACACTGGACAAGGAATATGAACCACTGCAAAAGTCAAACTGGATCGTGATCGATTAATTGCAGGGAGACTGAATTGATCCCTACACTCAGGTGAACCACTACACCGAGCAAATAAACTACAGGCGGCGAGTTAGCTATGTGAACCGCTACAAAGACAAACAACAGACCAGATGATCACAAGGCAATAAGAGTGCATCGAGTAACAATCGTCAATCATGTGAACAAGGATGTCACAAATTATTGTCTCGATTATCGCATCAAATAATCCACCATTTTATTTTAGATTAAAGTATAATAGTAATTGTTGTTTAATGATTATGAAAATAGTGAATTTTATAAACGATTAGTTGTTGATTAATTTTGGTGTGAGTTTTACAGCTCACTTTTCAGGACTACTTTGGTCCCGGTTTGGGGTGAGCAGTCTTTGCAAGACGGAGGAGATGGATTTACATAGTGATTGTGTTTGCTGATTTGGCAGGGCTGAAGCCGATAACTTTTAGTGATCCGCAGCATCATTGATCTCCTTGATGGATTTATCGACGTGGTGATGGGCGTCTTCAGGCAGCCGGCCCCTGCAATGCTTGCGAGGCTGACACCAAGCAGCTACCTGCGCGTGGACAAGCCTCGTCTCATTTCTCTGTTTTGTCTTGTCGCTTTTTTTCTCCCTCCCCCCCTCGCCGGCGCAGACGCCCCTACCCTTTCCTCCCGGAGGGAATTGTCCGTCAATGAAGGCTAGCAAGCGGCACATTTCTTAATTGTCGGGGAACAATGCACGCAAAGGAGAAACGTGGCGGATGTTTGGACTTCCTTATCACAACCATCCGCTCTCTGAAAATTACAAAGTTGAGAGGGAAATGCAATTATTAAAAGGAGCTTTGTAAATATTTTTAATATGCATGCAGCAGACAGTAAATGCACTTGGTTCTCAGGCAAAAGGAGGAGGAGGCGGCGGGACAGACCAAACAGGAAGTGCCTCAAAAATGTATGCCGGGATTTTTATTTTTTTTTTTAATCAGTCAAAGATGGGCCCACTCATCAGTGGTTGATTGCATGTCGGGGTTTTTTTTTTTTCCTTTACAAGATCACAAGCCGGGAAGAAAAATTAAATGATGCACAACAAGGCCGTTTTGAACCGTTTCACCCAAAAAAACTGAAACTGCGACATGGAAGCTACTCACTGTTCTTCCATCTCATTTCGTAAAGTCGTATTTAGTTGTGCTTCACATCTGTGTTGCATTCTCTCCCACAAATCAAACATCTACTGTATTAACTTCAAATTCCTGAAAATAACTCAACTAATATTTCTACTTTGTAAGGCTGCCTTCCACCAGGCGCTTCCTCTCCTAACCCTCTCAAGGTCGTTGGTAATGTGGAATCTATAAAACATCTCAATGAGGAAAGTTATTTGAATTCTTCCCCTTTTTTTTTTTTTTACGGCTTGTGGCTTACAAGTTCCTATTTCATGCAGTTTTACAAATGAATCCTACTACACAATGTTGAGCGTATGTCAGCAGATGAAATTACTGACGGTAATTGCTCCCATGCCAGGTCTCGCAAGCACGCACACGCACACACACATACACACACACACACATTGCATTTCCTCGCAGTATTTTTCAGAACAAAATGACAGGTAAGCTTGTTGTTCTGAGAATTTAATATTAGTAAGTCCAAAGCATCATTAAGCTTAGTTAGAAATAATAATCATTTCACTGTTTAGCTTTCCTACTCTACGTATCAATAAAATGACATTTATTTCTGGGACCATTCTTGTTTCTTCTCATTTTGGACCATCACCAACTCCCACGTTTTTGTTGCAATATTACAAAAGTTAACATCAAACCTGACAACATTGTTGTCTTGTTTGAAGAATACAAAACAATTTTTTCCATCCTCTTTAGCTTTCTTGGATTGGAAAAAATAAATAAATCGAACAGTCTGCCCAACATGTCACTCCGTGCCCACTCAGCTCTCATCGTTGCGTCTTCCTGACAGTGACGCTAACGTGCGAGTAGGTGAGCCGCCCTCGGGCTTCTCCATGTCCACGTCCAGCTCCATCTAAATCACCGCTTGTCATCACAAAGTCATATCACGCACACATGACGTGGACACAGACGCCAGTGGCCATGACATTAAACCTGTCCATTGTCACTATTACACCCACCCCCTTCAGACCTGTAGGTGCCTTCCCAGCTGCTGAAGCTAAGCGCATGTGACTGGCCTTAGATTCGAAGCGGACAGCAGCACACCTCCACCGACCTGAATGCATTCTATAATTATCTGCCACACCTTGTAGCAGGAAGTACGCTGCGGAGAGAGTCCGCCTCCCTGTCAGCCAAATGGCTTTCATAGTGACAAGGTAGTGGAAGTAGCTCGCAAGGGGATGAAATAAGATTTAGATAGAGTTCCAGGGAGAGGAGAGAGGTAGTAAGGAGAAGGAGGCGATTGCAGGAAAAAGGTGGGAAAAAATCCCATTTGATTTTCTTTTCTTTTTCAATGTGAAATTAGTTTTGTCTTCTACTTTGTATTTACAAAGCTTCATTTGGACAAAAGTAGTGCGTCGCTGCAGCAGGTTAAAGTAATTATAAGCCCCTTGGCGTCAACGTTGTGAATTTTTTTGCTATTTGCGGCGTGGCTTGAATTTTTCTTGACGAGCTGAAACAAGATTTTGCTTTCCTATAAATAAAAAATAAGGTCGAATCAGGGTCGTTTCCGATAACCGCTTCAGATCTGACAATTTTCTTTCTGAACATAAGCGTCCTTTGTGACGTGACGTTTGTTTTCTTTGACCTCCCTGCAAAACTGGATTTGTGGGTTAATAGTAAGGAATATCAATTTATACTTTTTTCGATTCACGTAATAACAGTTTACCTTATGTAAGAACGATTCACTTGCTCTGTGTGTGATTAACGAAAATATAGCTACCGCATTTCATTTCAAGCATCTGCTTGGAGTACCCTTCAAGGGCGATAAGTATTTCAGCTCACGTAAACATCATCAACAATTATTTTGGACGCGTCAGAGCTGATTGGATGGCAGGGGCATCAGCTGCTTTGGGCCGATTGATTTGCACGAGAGGAAAAAGCTAATCAGCAAAGAGCGGCCAATGGCTGCGCGGGAACATCGCAGAGATCAGACAATTTGAAGCAAATCGATGGAAATATTCTCTGATTTGCGGGCGTTTCGATTGGCCGCCGTAAATCGGGCGTCATAGCGAGCGGCCAAGTTAGTTTGCAATAAAACAAAGTGGCTGACAGGCAAACTATAAGAGATGAATTAAAGGTGCGCGAGAGGAAGTGCCGTCTGGCGTGGTAATGAGACAGAATTACAGGCCGCGCATTCCCACTTGCTTCCCTTGCAGGAGCTGTCAACAACTAATGGGTTGCGGCAAGTGCCGCTATCCGTCATCCTGCTTCCCGTCGCACATATTTACGCACTTATTTATCGCCTTGATGCAATATCATCATTTTTAATGTTAAACAGCCTCCATTTCCCCCGCAGCCGCGCGGCCCTTCATCACGAGGGCCGGATACGGACGCGAGCGGGATACGGCCCTGGCTGAATCAACATTCATTAACGGTTGAAGGGCCGCACCTCGATAAACAAGCCGGCTTCAAAGTGGCTCGTTTTTTTTATGCGGCTTTATTTATTTTTAAAAGAGATGAGCAAGGAAGGACGTCTTTTTTTTTTTTTTTAATGCAGGAAAAGTGCTTGCTCATCATTGAAGAGCTGATGTTGAGTTATGTGTCGCGGCACATTTAAACGCGCGCTCTTCCAACTGGACAATAAAAGCAGTAAGATCCATAATTTGAGTCCAATAAAAAAAAAAAGCATGTATCTGTAAGGTTAGCGTCATATATTGATGGTCATCAATCCTGTATCTCAAAATTGTAAGCGGTATTTTGACAGCCGACGAAATATTCATCTCCATATTGGAAGTGTCGAAGAAAAAGCTTTTCCCGCCACATTTTGACCACATATTAATATCAACAATAAACATTTTTGACTCCATCTTGGCCAAGCATCGAGGCCCCACAGTCAGTCTTAATGGAGCGGGACGAGAGTAATGACGGCGATGCTAACCTGCGCGAGTGCTTTTGATTCCATCATCCTCCACGAGGGGGTTGGGCAGCTTTATCAGCACGACGTAGCTAAAGTGCCTGTCGTTTCATCATCCGCAATGTCAACGAGAACAGCACTCAGTAGACGGAGAGGGAACTCCACCAAGGTTGAAACGTGCACAGAGTGTATGTTTCTTAGTTAGAAAGTCATTTCTTGCTTCACTCAACAAATCTATCAGAAACGAACGAGAAACAAAAACTGCCGAAGTTCAGACTCAGAGAAAATGCTAAATTAGCTAATGCTAGCTAGCAACTAAAATAAGATTTCTAACAGAGGGTAAAAGTTGTTGGAATTATCTACTCACGCAAAGATACCTGATGATTCTACTTAAGTAGAGTAACCAATTATTTGAAATTACGTCCTAGCATGGGTGATGAGTAGCATTAGCGTGTTAGCGGTACAGTACCGCCTCGCCTGACTTTGCTTACCCTTGGAAAGCTTTGCGCGCCCTATGATCTAACATCTGAAGAGCTGATAAAAACCCTTCTGTTGCCTCAAAGCGGCTGCTGGGCTTAACATTGTCAAAAAGCTTTTTTTTTTTTTTTTAATTCTCCTGCCGTTTCAACCTCCTGTGTATATTTTATTGAGCTCCTCTCATCCCATGGCGCTGCCAAAATGTATTTCCGAGCTCATTAACACATGACATGCATGTAAGAGGGGAGAAGGAGGGGGGGTGGCAGCAGCAGCAGTCAAATGATTGTTTTTTTTGATATGCAGCAAGCTTTTCATCTTTTTTTTCTTGCTGGAGGATTAAGGGAAGTTAATGAATTATCCTCGTCGGGGGGCCGAGAGACAGTGTGTGTGCGCGCTGCACTATCCCACGTCTCATAACACCCGAGCTGTTTGAATGTATCGAACCGAGAGCGGGCCTTGAATTTTTTCCCACACCGATCATGCGCCGACCCGCTTCAAGTCGGTCACCTTTGCCTGCCTTCGGAGACGACGACGTGAAACACTTTTGAAAGGCTCCCCCAAACGCCGTTAAAGGCGGCCGTGATCCCCTGGGAGGGAGATGGTACACCGCCGATCTTTAAAAGGAAAACGGCGGAATATGGCTGGAGGTCGTCCGCCTCGTGTTTGCACGAGCGCCATCAAATGCACCAGCACAAACGGTCATAATGCGCCGAGACCTTTACTATTTTGAAAATGAGCCCTCAAAGCCGCCGCGGGAACTCAAATTCATCCCCCAAGATGTTTCTCCTCACTTTTCTATCATATAAAGCAAATAGCAAAAGAAAATGTGAATTGAATCAAGGGGAAAATTAAAGCTGAAGGACAGCAAAGACGGATTGACGGAGGTCGAATGGCTCAGCCGAACTTAGGCAAGCGACGTGCTGAGAAACATTTGAGCATTTTCTCACAATGTAATTAGCAAATAAGATATAACAGTTAGCCTAGCTTAGCCTGTTCTTTGTATTTCACCACATCATTGTTTGAGTGGTGCATCACACACATTTTCCTCGCCATGTACGGTGATCTCTCACATTTTAAAAACTGTTTTGACTAAAGTCCAGAGAATGACTGGAGTGGCCCTCTTTTGTAAGCAAAGCTTAAAAAAACAGTGTTGGGTTTCAGTACACTTGGGTTCTCCTTTTCTCATTGTTTTGAGCTCTGGCAAGGGTTGGAAGGGGGGATATGTACTTAAAAACGCTTCTTGAACTTGAGGGGACAAAAGAAACATCTTGAAAAGTAGGATAAGATGAAGTTATTTGTTCTTGTTAATGAGGCCAAGCGTGCAGCGCTCAACGAAAGAGGCTTTGAGTCGCCTTCATGCCTCAGCAGCCCGGGAGAACGAAACAGCACCAGAACTTGTGAATATGCAAGATTTGGATTTACATTGTCTTTTTATACAAATTTCGCAAAGTTTCGCATCATTCAGTGTCCTAGGGCAACATTTGTAAGTCAGTATTAATTGTGCTGTGCTGAATTAATGCAAGTCATTATCAAAACGTCCTCTAAAATGACACCGATTGTGTGTCTGTGCGTGTGTGTGTGTGTGTGTTTAGAAGATAATAGAAGCCATTGATTTGTTTTGGGGGGGGAGTGTGAAAATGAAGCGCCCCTCACGTTGCTTCAGCAGGAGAGTAGAAGTATTGACCCATGTTTTTAATGAAGGATGATTTAGATATGTCAAGAAAAGAAAAGGAGGGTATATCACATTATCATCACGTCCAAACGAGGAAAAGAATATTTTTAAAAGTGAAGATTAACATTCGGAAAACAAAGCGCTGAAATGTTTCACGAAACTGCTTTGATGTAACATCCAGTGCAAACGAATGGAGTAACAGAAATATATTCGCTAGCAACTACTAGCTTAGCTTAGCTTAGCTTAGCACAAGATCAGATAGTGAAAGAAAGCTAAACAAAAAAAATATGAAAGCGAAATAGGACAAATGTTATAAATGGAAATGACTGCCATGTTGTAAAATCCCAAATTTTGTTCAATGCTCTTCCACTCTATTCCTGTAGATGGCGATAATGTGCACTACAAATTAATTGTTGTAGCATTGATACCTATTCAAATAAATGTGAAATGAAACATGGCTTACTTACTATACGCAAAGTCCTACTATCAAAACAGAAGAACATTACAACAGACAGGAAACTTTAGATTATATGACAACAAGCTGCAGCTACATTTATACTGCGATATTGGGCTTTAAAACAAATGTTTGTGTCACACTTTCTCTTAATGCTTTGCTCGTAAAGGACAAAAGTGGTCCATAAATGGCATCAGAAGAGAGACGCTGCTCACAAGTCTACAGAATCCTCCATCTAACGACTACAGGGTGTGTGGTGGCGTCCATTTTTAATATGCGCGTGTCCTATTAGGCGCTTTTAAGTGCGTTTTGATAATTGTGCTTTTGTACTTTTATGGTCCTCCCGTCTATTCCCACTTCAATTTCCCCTTTTATCGGACGTTTGAAATATTGATCCCTGACAGATAAAAGCAAACACCATAATCTTACCCGGGTGAGCGGAATTCACACGGGACACCCCCCCCCCTCCCTTCAAAACCTTTATTACCTTTATTCGTCAACACAATTTGCTTACTGCTCTGGGATGTTTATGTCAGTGTTTGAGTCCTACGCCCCCCCCACCACCACTACCAGCCTTCCTTCCATCCCTCATGACATTTTGCAAAAAACGCAGCACAAAGGGGGGGGCTTGCGAGGGGGCTCCCGGGGTGCTTCCCATGATTGCCGCTGCTTAAAACGCTGTCAGCGCTGTCAAGGATAACAGTGATTTATCTCCATAGCACTTTATGGAACTTGGTGTTTTGTATAAAAAAAAAGGAGGGGGTACAAATGCTACACCCCAATCAATCATGTTTTGATTTTTATATAAAACACACACGGCAAAAGAAGATGGTGTAAATCTCACCTGGATGGCGCATCCTGTCATCATAGTACTGATTGAAACAGACTTCCACCAAAGGCCTGTAGGCGGCGCTATTGAGGTCATCAAAAGAGCCAACTGTCATAATGATGGATGCTCTCTACAAAGAGAGGGAAATTTCACTTAATTGGCAGAAACGTCCTTACAAGATTTGAACTGCCAAGTGTTATCACTTCTGACAAGTACAAATGAAGAAATTAGAAACGTGAGTTCTGACCGGTGAAATCTTGCTAGGTTGTCTCACAAAAGTTTTAAAAAAAAAAAAAGAAAAGAAGAAGGTCAAGAAGGACAAGTTTAAAAAGCATCAAGAGTTTTTCTTGTCAACCTTCGAGTTTTAGCCTGATGAATTGCACACATATTAGGCGGCCTGTCAGCTCGAGTGGTCCTCTGAGCAAAATGAACCTTTTTTTTTTCTGTCCTCCTGTTTTTCCCCTTTTCAGCTTTGTAAACACTATTTGAGATTTAGTGCAAACATTTGAGCGTCGGCCTCGCTGTATTGACTGCCCTTTGACAAGCGTAATCCTTTTCTTCTCTGCAGTCACTTCCACCGCGCGATCAATCAAGGGCGTCAATGATGCCCCCCGCGGGCCGCTATGAAGTGCAAGACGCCGAGCGTTCGATCGGCGGCGGCCAGCCACCTTGCCGACTTTCGCCATAATATCGTGATTGATTCATCTTCAAAGATATCTTAAGTGGTTGGCTGGATGGGCTGTTTTTTTTTTTTGGTCTACTGCAGTCCTTTTCATTACCCCCGCTCGCCATCCTTTAAAACTGCAACACGCATCAAAACTGGAGGTAAATACACTGCTTTTGCTTTTCTTTTATTTATTTGATTTATTCCTCTGCTTTCAACTTTGAAAGACAATAAAGTAGAAAGGAAGTGTGCTCTTTGAACACCGATTGGGTTTCACCACTACAAAGTAGAAAGAAGATAACAATGGAAAAGATTCATCTGCTAATAAACGGACTTTTGTGCTGGCTGTATTCTTGTTAAAAAAAAAAAAAAAGACCAAACCAACTACATTAAATAGAATGGAAGATCTAAGGTCCATCACATAATGGACGCCTGTCACCCTCACATTTGTTGGTTTAAAAAGAAAATATATGCACAGCAAATTTCAATAAAATTATCCTCCCATCATCCGAACCGCTCATTTTTTTTTCTATAAAAAAAAACAAAAAAATTTCCCAGTGGGAATACTTTTAATAAAATCTTATGTACATTTTTCAAAAACATGCGTAATAATTTTAATTTTATTTTGATGTACCTATTTTTTCTTATTTATATATTTAATGTTTTTTTAATACATATTTCATTTTTGTTAAATATTACATGAAAATAATTAAACATTTTTAATGTAAATCTATTTCAATGAAAAATAAATCTAAACATATTTAATGGGAATGGAATAAATTTGATTCCTAGGCAAATTTCCTACATTTGAAAATAATTATTTCAAATATTTTCATTAACTTTAAATTTAATTTTCAAAACATAAATTCAATTTAAATTGAATTACTTCGACTTCTAGAAACATTTCCCACCAAATGACATACTTTATACTACATTTATTTTACTACCGCAATTAGTGGAATTTTGTTTTATCGTATAATTTATGCTAATTATAAATGTATTGAATAAAAATAATGACATTTTAAGGCGGCACCGTGCACATTGTTTAGCATGTCTACCTCAGAGTTCAGAGGTTAGGGTCAGAGGTTAGATTCCGGGTCCGGCCTATCTGTGTGGAGTTTGCATGGTCTCCCCATGCCTGCATGGGTTTCCTCATTATTATCATAGTCCTCGCTTTTGTTCTTACTATGACAAAAGGATATTTATTGAACAATGTCTATTAGTGTGCTGATGTGTACCTAATAAAGCCTCCACTAAGAATCCAAATTATTCTGCCGCCACCTGACATTTAATGCGACTGTCACGCGTGTCAAGCGAGTAACACAGCCTCCGTCCCGGTGCTCTTTTGTCAGCGAATATGAACGGGATGAGAGCATTACAAGGCACAAGTGAAGGCCACACAAAGGCGGCGCAAGCTATGAAGGCAAGTGTAGTCATTACAGCAACAGGCGACGGTGTCACTGACCTCCAGATTGCACTATCTTGTCTCTTTTGTGTCGTCCCATTGCAGCGCGCTCATTGAGTGAAATTGTATCTTTTCACTTGGCCTCTCTTAAAAAATGTCCACGCTATTGAGAGCCACTGAAGCATAGTTCTTTTTTTTAATGCCCCCCCCACCCCAAGCTGCCCCCCCCCCTGTCTTACTGGGAGGTATTTCATGAACAGCTGGGTCCCGGGAGAGGAGAGGTTAGTGAAAGAGGCGCGCTGTGTATAATTCAATAATTATCAGGTGTGTGTGTGTGTGTTGCTCCCCGAGATCCACCCCCCCCACTGCCCCGAGACCCCCACTATTGGCAGGTGTCAGGTGACAGACAGGCTGTGTCACTGGCTTTCTATTGGAGCGGTCACACTTGCTCCCGACATTAACATAAGCCGATGAGAGACACGTCTGCTGGAGACAAGCGCAAACCTCAGCGAGCAATTGCAAAAATGAGGCGGAAACCGCAACAAAAAGATGACTTACACACGTACCGGTCGATTTTATGCTAGCATCAGTATTATGTCAGCATGTCTGCGGCTCTTTATGCATCAAGCAGCCGTTGCACTGTGGTTACACTTGAATACATGACTGCACTCTTGAAGGTACATTACAGGTAAGTGGGACACTTAGAATTTGTCGTAAATGATGTCCACACAATGTTGTAAACAAGAACTTAAGGATGGTCTTCATTTAACATTCTACTTGGAAAATAGTTGAGTAAGCTTGTTGCGGTCTACTCACGTCTGCAAATGGGTTCGAGCATAATGCAGGAGGGCGAAGGAGAGAGAGATGCCAGTGCTTGGGGGAGGTATCAGCAGTGGGAGGTGCGGTGCTAGCCTGGCTCGGGCTGGGTGGCGGGTTTCTTCCAGCTGTGCCCATCTGAGGGGAAAAGCAGACGTTAGTTTGCAGTCTCCACAGTCAATTGCTTCCCTGCAAGAGGTCACTGTGATCACAGACTCGTGATGGAACCTATGGAGAACTTGTTCCTGCTTTGTAAACACGGCTTGTTTGTTATGTTAAGAGACGCTGCGGAATGATGTCATAGATTTTTATATGGGAAATCTTAATATCAAGAATTACTAAAGTCATGGTCGGGGGGAAAAAAATCAGGAGAATAAGGATGGAGTTATTATATTTTTAGAATAAGTCACAATATAAGAAAATAAATAAAAAAATGTTAAAATGAAAATTCATAATTTTATGATTTTTTTTGGTTTCCGTTTATTTGAGAAAATGTAATTTCACAACTATTGAGTCTATACTATGAGAACAAAGTTAGTATTTTGAGTGCTAATTTTCAATGGATAACAACAAAATGCTACAGCGCCATCCACTGGATGTGCTGGGGCACTGCTCCCTTTGCCCCTCATGCAAAATTCCCACTGCGAAATCCAAATCAAATGTTTGTCTGCTGGTGTACAAAGTAAACCCCGTGCAGTCACAACTGAGGTGTCGCTTCGGTCCCCCGGAGCCAGAGGGGACCCCGAGGAGACGCGCTATTGATCGGCGGTGGCCAAGAAAGCCAGTCGCCATCAAAGTCGTGACAGTGGAACTGTACCTCATCGATCCGGCCCTATTATTAATGGAGGAGGGCTCCACCGCTAGACACTCTTGACGCTTCCCACGCTGACATGACAATCAAGCAGATTATACCAAACACAATTATGATTGATATTATCACATTACGCCTGCCACAACGAGTTCCCTTGTCGAATTCCTTCGCTGGGAACAAGGAAGTCAACAGGAAGTCAAATATCGGAAAGGATATCGGATGAAATAAATAAAGCCGATATTCACCACACGTTTTATTGCGCCCCTCGTAACCTCAAAAAGTCTCATGTCATAAAGTCAGGACGCTCTGTAGACTTAACACACTGTACCAAGAGTGCTTAAGTGAGAGGCTAAGTGTAATTGCGAGTACATATTTCCTCATAAACCATGAGGAGAACATTAAAGGTCTAATAAGAATGTTAGTTTTGCTAATGAATTGGACATTAAAATGGAACTGTGGTGCAGATGCAGATTTAATCCAATTTGCTGCGATAATTGGAGACTGAAAAATTCCCGAGAAAAGACCCCTGGCAGCAGCTAGCGCCGAGCCATAAATCGCTGTCATCCTAACAAGACAAGACGGGAACCAATTTGAATGATTTTTCTTTTTCTCTGAGCAGATGATCACTGAGAACTGAGTGGAAAATGAATTTGACCGGGCTTGTTGTTACACTTTAAGCCTCATAAGGAGTGACTTCTTCCGTCACGCTAATCCAATTGGCGGTCACAATGATCTCCACAGAAGGGCACGACTTCGGAGCCGTTAAGGAGGCGTTCCGAGGGTGAGCCTCGCATGCGAGCCGGGTCCAGAGACGTCCCCGTAATTGAATAATAAACAATTCCCAAATCGCATTATAGTCCTTCGCTGTAATTGCGTTAGAGGAAACCACATAATAATAACAAAAATGGATTGAAAGCCGTATGTTGGTCACGGGCTCCGGTGTGCTACTTCAGCTTCTCAGTATACACGCAAACAGAAGTGTAAATGCAAACACGTGCACTTTTAGTTCATATTAGTGAAGCCTCGAGGTGTTTAGACTGACGCAGGACAAGGTATGCTTGAAATATCAGTGAACCCTCACCTATTCACGGTTTGCTACATTTCTTTGTATATCGTGTTAGTGGAAATTACATGGCTATAAAAAGCTCCGGCGAACAAAATTTGTCAACTCTGTTATTGACATCATCAGGCCGTAGCCAATGAGAGCACACGAGAGGGGTTTAGGTAAGCAGTACTGCTGTTAGAATGATTGACATGGAAATGAAAAATGACTTGCAAAATTCCATCCAATCAACTGCAGTTTAAATATTTATTAAAGAAACAACACCCCCTCCTCTAAAAAAAAACATATCAAATGCCCGCACTGAAAAGCAGGGTTTGTGTTACAGCATTTACAATAATGGCTTCTCCTCATCGCTGCTATTTGATGACATTTTTCTCCAACATTTATGCCCAACATATGGCGCATATTACATTACCGTCATATTGTCTTTTGGCCATATCAGCTTCCTTACGCTTGACGTGGCAACATATGCTCTCTCTCTTGACAAGTGCTCTTATCACACCAGCAAGTGGAAGACTCTCACTCGTAGCAATTAGCTTTCAGCAGGCGGCCTATAAATATGACAGAGAAGCATGACCTTTTTAATGCGTTGTAGATAATTGGGAAATACACAATACATAAATAGTTTCGATAGCTATGTTGTCACAAAGGATGAATGGGGATTATTTCCCACTATGTTATAGTGGGGGGAAAAAACTTTTGCCTGGAACTATCCCGCAATTGCTGTATAACATTTCACCCCCTACTGGTGGGAGGTGGTACTGTCCAGATGGATAAACAGCCCTTGTGGGCCTAACAAAAGGCACAACGCAGGCATTTCATTGCTCCATTGTGCGATTATGGCCGGCGGCCGCTGTGAATGTATTTATTAGTTTGCAATACATGTCTTTTCCTGTTGTCGCCGGGCTTGCCAGGATAATGTCGCTTTTTGTCGTCCCCCCCCCTTGCCCAGTGTGAACGGCGCCTAGGCTGCCAGCTGTCAGGCCCGATACTGTCTCATTTGGATTCCCAGCCCGCTCGCTGAATGCCTAATTAGATTTGCCGTTTTCAATGGGCTGATTGCTCTACAAAGGCGCCGACAGCATGTCGCGCTCACGTTTCACAACTGTAACAATTAATAACCGCGCTAATTAGCATTGCGCGGCTGCCGCAATTGATTATGATGCCACTCCGTCAACACGTGCGGATTGTTATTAATAAAGTGCTCTTCGCCTGATCCGGAGGCCGGTTATTAATTACGTAAATTAGCAGGGTAGAGACGGTAATCGAGTAAATCGCCAATAATTGATGTAATTTTTAGTGACCGTTCCCAGCGGGACGATGTCAGGCGTCCGTCCCCCGAGCGAAGAAAAATCACCTCATTAGCAAAAGTTTAATCCACATCATAGCCGTTAAACATGGGCCAGCTTTAAGGTCATATTTGAATGTCACAATCATTCGCCATTGATCGGCTGTAAATGGAATCAATGTCATGTTTGGAGAAAACAATAACGGCTAATGGATGGGCCCGAGAACCAACAGCTTTATCGGATAAGAGGCGTAACAGTGTGGACTCTTCCACTTTCATAACTCATTATGTCCATAGTTAGAAATGTCAGGACGTGGCCAGTAAGAAGCGATAAGCAGCAGCGGCAATTAGCAGAGATGGGATCAAGTCACACGTGCAAGGCTCACAAAAAGTTAGCCAGAGTGGGCAATCATTGTCAGATTTTTTTCGGCTTTGGTATCGATGTCTGGTATCAGCAGGCTCCACGAATGCCTATTAGCTAAAATAATGAAGAAACGAGTATAAACATTGTTTCTGCCAATTTTTAGAATCTAAAACATGGCGAGAAATTTAAAAAAAAAAAAACATCTTCCCACCTCCAAGCACCACCACTTTGCACTTTAATACTCAGCACATTTCGCTTTGCAATCTACCTGGCAGCACAGCAACCACTTTCATCATCCGGTGCGTGTGAAATTTCACACTCATTGTTCACAACACGTCGTTTCATATGCAACGCACCCCCGCCCCACCCCAAACTACATCTTCTTCATCCGGCATATGAAATCCTTCCATTGTTGTCCGCTAGCAAACAAAAGGTGCAGCCAATCATCTGCAAGCCATGGCAGATACAATTTTCTCGGAACAATTTGACCGCGTTAAGAGGAAAATTGCTTTCAATATAGGTGTTTTTCTTTTTGAAAGACAACAACAATAAAAAGATAGAAATGTAATACGTCTGTCAGCATTGGGAGAGGAGGAGGAGGGTGTTTTGGGGAGGGGGGGCTAGGTGCTTACTTGTAATATCAGCATCTGTGCCAGACAGTCGCGCCAAATGAATCCCACTTTCAACATAACAGCCAGGCGTCACATGAAAACGACTGCGGCCGACAGCGGTTGTCAACCGCACGCTCGCCGGTGCTGACGGCGAATTGTCATTTATTACATGTCGCGCCTCGCCTCTTGTCAGCTTCTCTTGACTATTGATTTGCAAAGCGCCGCACGGCCGCGGCGAGGAGGTCACGCCGAAGTACCGTCTCATGGAATGGCGCACTCGGGTGATGTTTCGTTACTCGCCAATTGCGTGTGAACGAGAAAGTCAAATAAATGAAAACACTAATGATGCAAACGCGGAAGTAACTCTGGGCCTGATGTACTAACCGTAGTAATTTTGCAACGCTAAAAGTTCCTCCGAGCTTTTCCTCTTTTATTTGTCAAGCCCTCTGTAATAATGAGCGTTTGAAATGTTGCGGCCCTAAGAGCATTCTCTGATTCATTAAGTGGCGACTGGCAATAATGAAGGCGTGGCAAGCGTGGCTCTTTAGTTTGACTGCGTTCTTGCAGATGAAGTACACGTCGCTGACTGGCGTTATTGCGCAGGCAGGCCCGTGCCGCTGCCTGTCAAAGTCACGCGAGGATCACTTTATCATCGTTTGTCTGCGCCGTCTGACACCATCGAGCGGGGGGCAACCCTCGGGGAAAGGCTTTTTTGACTAATGTATCACATCGGCACCGAACGTAAGCCACAGCTGGCCAAAATTAATAACCAAAATACATTTGTTCTTCAATGTGTTTAAATAAAAAAAAAAAAAAAGGACATCACGAAAAGTTTGCAGCTAAACTTCATAAGCTCTAAAATGTATGTTCAATAAATATGACGGATCTTTTAGAGTTGCTTTAATTGATGAAAGTCTGATTACAGTACCAGATAGTTTTGCCAATTACAGCCCCGCCCTCCGGAATTAACTAGATCACAGGTGTCAAACTCAAGGCCCGGGGGCCAGATATGGCCCGCCACATCATTTTATGTGGCCCGCGGAGACAAATTGTGCATCAAGTTCGTGTGTCATTACTAGAATTGCAAATTGTCTTCACTTTTAATAATATCTTTTTCTGTTTTTAAATATTTGACCAGTTTTTACTCGTCTGATTTGAAAACGTGCTATTTATCAGTTTGTTTTGTAGCTTTTACTGTATATAATATGAGGTGCTCATACATTTATTTGGGTTGACAGTCATAATGGCCCTCCGAAAGAAGCTATGACTACAAAGCGGCCCGCGAAAAAAATGAGTTTGACACCCCTGAACTAGAGTCTCAATTAAAAAGAAAACAGGACGCCAAATCGCAAGCTCTTTTTGTGTGACGTTATGATGTTATGACGAGCAAACGATATCGGGCACAGACGGCCGGCGGGCAGGATATCGCCATATTATTCCGAGTCATTACACCAGAGTTGGAATGTCGGTCGGCTTCCTGTGACACTGAATGGTCAGGCCGGTGCGGTGCAGCGGAACCGGCTTAATGAGCTCTGACTTGTATGAACATTAACGCGTAAGCTGAAAATAAGAAACGTCTGCCTGACTCGATGTCAGAGTTTGTTTTAATGAAAGATTATGAGAAGCTTAGGGGCCGTTATCATCTCACATGTGACGCTCTTCAACTGGACTCTTTGTCATGATCTACATATGGACGAGGTTGGTGGTACTCGTTTGGTAATGAAAGAAAAAGCCACATTACTGAAATAATATTTAAATTGTAGATTAACAAGTATAAGGTCACTATCATTTATGAAAATAAGTGGAATTTAAGAACAATAAAATCATACTGGTGAGAAAAGTTTACATTTTAAAAAAAATCCAAAATTTGCAACTTCGTCATTTACCTATTAATAAATATGACTTCTTCCTTATGTCCATTTGGAAGTCTCCATAAGGAATCACAATGTTCTTCTCCTGATGGACAAATTCACCCAAGCTCAATTCTCAACGCTCAATTGATTAATATTTGCTTTCAAAATGACACGGCGTGATGTATGAGGGGCTGGCCAAGTATAAACGGACGCATTCGAGGAGATGAATAGCCTCAGTTGAGGATTGTAAAGTTCAAGCGGCAGATTTGCATATTTATATTACACCTCGCTGATAATAAGCCCAGGCCGGATGAGGTCCGGGACGCAATCATCAATTTGTCATTGTACGATTGTAACATGACAAGAGTAGTTCTTATTAGCTCGCCGCTACCACTGATATGTTCAATTACTTGCCACAATGGTTGCGTTGGAATCGTATTAAAGTGACTTTATATATTAAAAAAAAAAAACAATTTAGATGATGACAGTGACACCGAACCTGTCAACGGATGATTCATTCCAGACGCCGTACAAAAAAGAATATAATGTCTGAAACGACTCGATAAATTGAGTTCAGTTTTTGTCAAGTGGCAAGATGATATAAAAGTTTCTAGCATTTGTGCATGTTGCGTGTCACATAGCGAAGCGTCGGAGGCGGGAGTCAATAAAGGGCAAACAGGTGGATGAAACAAGCGCACCTTGCCACCCTCCCACTCCAAAATAGTCTTAACACCACAGGTACTGGGCTCCAGCCCCCGGGGGTCATACTTAGAGCTGTGATGGGCCATAAAAAGCACTTTGCACCTTAAGTGAAAGATACAACTTTCAAATATTTGCTGCGCGGATACAATTTATGCACATCTGGCTTGCGAGGAGCGACAACATCTGCTGGATGGTACTTTCGAAAGCTGCTTAATTTAGTCACAGGCCTTAAAAGTTGGGAATAACGTGACAAATATGTTGTAGGAAATGTGTGAATTTTACTCAAAGTTGTCAATTTTCATTTATAAAAAGAAATATGATGTTAATGTGGTTACCTGTGTCTCGCTAGTTTTGCATAAACGTTCAAAGCTTCGTATTTAGGGCCCACTTGTGAAAGTTTAACCTTGCCAAAAAGTGAACCAGAGGGGAAAATACTGTCTCGTTTCTTGCCAAATAGTGAGGGCGCAGCTCTACTTGCTTTATCATACCCAAGCAAGTCCCTTCTTGATCTTTAAATGATTTTCAAACTTTTCAAGATTGTTTACCAAACTTCTAATCACAAAATCTACAGACCTGTCATGACATTCAAGTCATTAAAAGCAAGAATCCTGTTGATTCCGATTCTCTCTAAGGAGGTTCCACCGCAGTCTTCTGTCAAGAAGGAGGTGTGTTAAGGTGTTTGACGGACAATGGTTGTACAGGCTGTTTATCATAAATACAGCCTTAGCCCAGAGAGGTCCATCTGCTTTGATTTTATTTAGTGAATCCCCCCAGGGACCCCCGAGCTGGAGCGAGAATAACAATACTCGGGCCCATCTGTTCGGGCAGAAGCGGCCCGGCTAAATTACGGCACGCTACGAGCGGCGGGCATATGCCGTGGCATAAAGCTACAAGAGGGCATTGTGTGCCAGCTGTTGTGTTGACAAATACTTATCTGGCACTTCTGAAGTCAGCGCTAAGCTAAGCTGCTAGGTGTGGCGCGGGGGTGGTGCCAATGCTGTTTTCTGCATGCATAATAACATGCTAATTTAACGGAGGGGATCACTTTGTTAGAGATTATCTGGGGATTTGGGTCACTAGATCCACAGTATTATGCGTGATCAAAGCAAGGCTATTGTAAAAATAGGGCGCTGTTGTTGATTAGGTTCATTACACTGACCTTTGAAGGAGAAAAAGAAAAAAACTATCGAGACAAACTGAACACAACATAGTGGTCAACTCAATTACAAGCTGATTGACTTAAAAAAACGTCTACTTATCGTTTCCCATGGGAATGACAACAAAAAAACGACAAGGTACACGGTGGACTTTTTTTTTTTTCCTCGGGCAACGTGAGAACCAGAACTAGGAAATGGAAGAAGACCGTACGACTTAATCTTTTGTCATCCTCCTGTAAGAATAACAATCTGCGCTTTATTATCGTTGTTTGTTTACAAGACTGAGGATGATCCCCGCTAAACGGGCTTTTCACCCCGCTCATCCGATTACCAATGATCTTGACAAACACACTTGCTGTTGTTTGTGGCCCAACATACACTATGTTCTCCTCAGCAATTGAAATTCTCACATTAGTTTTCAGAACCTAGACCCAAAACCACCAATTATGCACAAACTGTATTTACAATAAAGTGATAAACTCACCTCTCGTGTTCACCTGGCCTAGTCAAAATCCACTTGCCGCCGCAACCTGTCATCCAATACAAGAACCGTGTCAAAAACTCAATGAAAGCAAACGAAAGGAGTAAGACAAAAACTCACCTAACTGCAAAATATTCTCTGAGCAGTTGTTGAAGTCTGCCACGACAACACGCCGTCGCCATGTTGCTCCCTTCCAAAACGGCATTTATTGAATGAAACATGTACAGCAATGTGACTGACATCAAACTCCACCTGTTACATTTGTGTACACTAGAGAGACTGGACAGAGGGAAATCAATACAAAAAAAAAAAAAGTCATTCAGTTCTCAAGACGTCTCCTGAAGGGAATCAGTGGTGGAACTCAGCAGTGCAGAAAGAGTCCCTGGAAAAGTGCAAACTACCAGAAAAGGCGCCTCGTCTTGAAACGGTTCTGACACACACGTTTCTCTGCTTCCACTTCAAAAGCACCTCATCGAGTTTTTTTTTTCCCCACTTAATTCATTTACAATATCTTCAAGGTTACCAGCCTTGTGTGTTGGTGTGTGTGTGTGTGTGTGTGTCAGTAGTTGAAAACCTGACAGCATCATCAATATCATCATCAACCCTGTTTTTATTTCCTTAAAAAGGGACAAACATGATTAGTTTCAAATAAATAATATCAATATTTGATCACATCTCCTTTTTTTTTTTTGTGTGTATTAATCTGCTGCATGTCACATCTTAGAGAAAGGCGGTGAGTCGTGGGCCCGGACTCTCAAAAAGGCTTCGTAAACATAAAAGATGTGCAGGGCAAATACTGTACATGTTAGAAGTGGACGTTCCGCCAGTAGCGGGAACACACCAAAAAAAAAAAAAAAACTGCATCCCTTGACCAATAAATTAGCTCTCCCCCATTACTTCCACCTTAAGAGGACTCGGCGCCAAAGTGCAGTTTTTCCCAGGGTGGAGGGAGTGGAACTTGACGGGGGGGGGGGGCTGTGTAAATGTGCAGTCAAAGGGTTATAACAGCTACATTGTTTTCTGCAACACACAATCTGTGACCGAGGGTAAGACCGAACAGGGTCACAAGAGCACGAGTCGTGTAGTGCGGACCGTGTCCCCCGCTTCTCTAACAAGGTGTTAGGAAGCGCTCCCGTCCTTCCCGGTTATTAAGACTAGCGGGACTCCTCTTCTTAAGGGTCCTCCCACTTGCCCCCCCACTCCCTCACCTCTCGGCTTCCTCCGTCTTTTAGATCCTTCTTGAGCTTTGCAAAGGCTCGGCTGAGAGATAAGGAGAAGCTACGTAGGACGACATGAAGAACACAATACTTCACCGAAAGCACAGTGCAAATAAAGCCCGCATCACCCCCCCCCCAACCCTCCCCCTGCAGAACCTGACAAGAGTGGAGAGGGTTAACTCCAAACTAGGCAAGCCTTCCTTCGGTTTAGTTCTTTTTTTTCTTTTCATTGTGGGTCTTTCTGGGAAGTCCACAGCGATGAGGGAGGGAGGTGCGCCGCGTAGTGGCCGCGGGGCTAGAGGATGACGACGAAGAGGATGGAGGGTGTCGGCGCGTCAGGGGCTACTTGTACAGGCTCATGGTGGGGCTCTGGTACATGCACATGTAGGCGTCGCACAGCAGCCGTCGGGCCTGGCCTTGGATGCTCTTGGGGTCGAGCGTGTGCAGCTCCTCGGGCGTCATCTTCAGGTAGGCCTCCACCTCGGGGCACGGCGACACCTGCGGAATGTTGAAGCCATTCTGGCCTCCTGCCCAAGCACAAGCGGCAACACATTGAAGAACAACACAGTGTTAAACCTTCATCTCATTTCCTTCTTGGCACAGTTGTGATGGTGTGTCCCAAAAGCTGGGTCAACGACAACAGGCAGCCACGTTGCTCTTTGAACCAAATGTGACATGGAACAAAAAGATACTTCTAATTGCTTGTAAAAAATATATACATATATAAATACATGTCTTTTTTTAGATTCATCTAATTTATTCTCTTTCGGCTGTGATGTGATGACAACTGTTTGTTTGTCATTTTATTTCATTGCATGATTCTATTTTTTTTTCATATACGCTTTTACTTATTAAATTTATTTTATTCAAGTGATTTTAATTAACAATAGTTACTTATAAAAAAAGAATATAAAAGACAGAGAGAAATATGCTAGAGAAATATTTAACTAATTTGTTTGTTACTAATACTAAAAAAACACTAAAATGTGATGACAATAGCAATAATAATAGTAATAATAATAATTATTATTATAAATTTCATATTAATTCATAGTCATATACAACTTTTTGTCTGAGTCAAGAGTTTTAAAAAACATGTTTTGGTATTTTTATAGATATATTTTATATATGTTTTACAGTAACACAATTACTGTCATACTGCATTTTACCAACAGTAAAAAAAAAAAGCAAAATTTCACTCCAGCGTAGCAAAAAAGGTTGAAAGGCATCAGAAGCGCAGCTTACCGTCTCGGTCAGCCATGCTGTCGAAAAAGAGCCAGGCGGAGGAGTCACTGCCATACTTGACGAAGGCCACGTAGTGACTGGTCTCAATGCACAGCACGGCAAACAGCTCCATCGTCTGGCGTGGGAACGCGCCCTGGCGCCCGCCGCCTTCTTGCAGCTCCTTGGGGACGCACAGCTTGCCGTGCCGGTGACTTTTTCTTCTCGGGTGAAGATGAACCTGAAATGTAAAACTTCTCATTGACAAATTTTCTTTTCAGATATTTTCAGACAATATTTTGGATATGCTCCAGCAGACCCGCCACTGACCATCCACCCCTCCTTCCAAACAAATTGGATGGATGGTCAGTATTTAAAGATAATTGAGGGCCTGTATTTCACAAAATCAAACACACTTTTAAGCATCTGCGTGATTGTAACGCATTAACACCTCATAAAATAAAATAATTTAACCGATACTAATATGCTGTTCAAGTGGGAAGAACGTTTTGATCCGCGACATCGACACTGCTCTCATTTCTTTGTATTTGGCGCCATCGCGTGGC
This sequence comes from Syngnathus acus, assembly GCF_901709675.1. Lineage (NCBI taxonomy): Eukaryota > Metazoa > Chordata > Actinopteri > Syngnathiformes > Syngnathidae > Syngnathus > Syngnathus acus. The sequence continues at coordinate 4,363,775 of NC_051089.1, read as the reverse complement.
CAAGCCATCTGTGCTTGCACCTATTTAAGCCCTACACGTCAGTCTATTTGCATGTACATTTCAAGTGTCATATATCCAATGTAGATTGGTTTACACACTGACAGAACATGCAGAAAAGCTCACACACGGCAAACCAATAAAAAAAAAAGAAGAAAAGAAAAAATTAGTTTTGTTTTTTTCTATTTACATTGCCATGACACATATTCCAATTGTGTCCCTTGAGAGCAAAGAAATGGCAATTGGGTCACTTCAGGCATGCAGTGTCGAACCAACCTAAGAAGAGCGAGCGGCCTTGTGAGTACTGCAACGCATATTATTTACCTGCGTATTGCACTTTTCACAGAATTGCTTAATCTTGCCCGCCGTGATGTCGCCGTCATCATAGCAGTCTCGGCACTCAAAGAGGGCCAGGCCTCCGCAGATGCGACATTCCCTGGGAGCTGGAAGGTAAGAAAGAAAAAAAGAAAAGAGTCTTTGGCATATGTGTGCGCCTGTGTGCGTAGACTTTGTTTCGCTTGGGCCATGGCGACAACTCAGTGGAGTTTTATTACAAAGTAAAAAGACAGACAAGCAAGACCGCATGCATAAAAGCAGTCAGCTCCGACTCACTGTCTTCCAGAAGATCTGTGATGTCTAACTCTAGTGAGGGGAAAATCTTGTTGAACATTTTGAAGTCCTTGCCAAAGCGCGGCATCTGGATGATAAGGCAAGAGGGAGCCTGAGGGGCGAGAAAAACAGAGGCGAGGGAAATCTTATTATCGTCCGGCACAAAAGCAACACCGACCAAAGTAGAGGGGGTGTTTACAATTAAAACACGCAGGACCCAGCCATCTCGCACGCTCCGTTTCTTGTTCAGACTGGCTATCTGATCACTAAGGGGAGGCTGCTTTACATCTAGGATGTGTTGTGTAGGATTGCGGCCCGTTTAAGATCCGCCGGTGGGAAAACAGGACAGACGGTTTATCAGTCTGGAAACGTTTCCTACTCGCTAGTCCGCACTGTTGCCTTGATGACTGATGGTTCCACGAGAAGTCGAAGACGATCACACTGTCTCTCAAGTTGATACACAAGTCCAAAGATAGTTGCGTGACATTGAGGCAACAATGCCAAAACCTTTGGAAAACTCACCTCGGCAAACTTGAGGTCGCTGTTGATGAACGACCACTCCAGTAGCTGCTGGATGGTTGGGACACCAACCTTGTCTTTTTTGTCCATGAAGATCTGGTAAAAGTAACAGTCTTGCACCTTCTGTCCCGCTGACCTGCACAATTAAGTTTATTTTTTTCCTTTATACTGTGTTCAAAACTACTGAATCTTGTTTCCAATGTCTATTTAAATCACTGATATCTCAGATAAACCTAATAACAGAACTTATGCTGAGATGACTTCTCCTATGATCTTGCATTTCCTCTTTGGGCCACTAGGTGAAGCTCAAGCTCAGCAACATTTACCTTAGTTTGAGCAAAGGGTCCACCCGCAATATGTGATGGAATAGTATATTGAGGAACTCCTCTGGATCTGCAGCACAAGATGTGACTCAATTAGTAAGAGGACAATCAGAAGGACAACACAAGATCTTGCCTTTTTCTTCAGAGGTGAAGCCAGACGCAGCTTCTACTTTCTCCAGGATCCTCCTGAGTTTCATCACTTTGGTGGCACACACATACCCGTGTCTGAGTGAAAACCAGAAGCATTGTGGGAGGTGACTTTATAATAGGCACGAAAAGAAACTTTTATTGACCGCACTCACATGCGCAGGGGGTTGACTATCTCAGTGCGTAACAGTTCTTGGGTCTCTCTGTAATACTCCACGTCCGTCTTTGAGCGCGGCCTCAGCAGAACTGTGTCCAGTACGGAGCTGAAGGAAAAGAGACTGCACGACAAGGGAAAGTTTGATATCACTGTTTGAACAAGTAGGTGATTATCAATACTGACGCTCATGGAAACATGTGATACCACATTGATTATGACCCAAACAGACATGCATTCTCTTCAGAATCAAATCTTATTTCTGTACAGAAATATTTCCAACCAAAAGGAAGCCCTCTGGCGGGTGGACAAGCCAAAGACAACACCATTCACTTATCAGGCTCTGCCTCAGGGCAGCACGCTTGAACAAAGAAAGTCCGCCATCTTTGATCAATACGGCAGAAATGCAACAAATAAATGGTTAGTTTGAAATACAAAAAAGGAGCGCTGACCAGAAGAGGGTTGAATCCAAGTAGCACGAGTTGTAGTGGCCCTGGATGCCTTTCTTCTTGCCGACCATGATGTCGAGACCATCCGTCTCGCTGCGGGGCGGCGTGTTCTCGTGTACTACCTCGCTTAAATAGCCCCCGAAAGCTGTGTGAAGGGACACAGTTAGTTCGCTCAGAGCTCCCGCATCGTTCTACTGTCCTTTCTCTGCCGGTCCAAAATACAACGGGTGCGTGGCTTTACGACAGAGGTGACGGAAAAAATTACTCTGAAAACGGCGTTGAAGATGACGACGGATGACTCACCGATAGAGTTGCAGCGCTCGATGGGGTTGGAGGAGTGGTGCAGCGACGGGAAGCGGGAGTCGGGCCGGCAGCACTTGAGCTTCACGAAGAGGGCCTTCTTAGGCGGGCAGTTGAAGTAGCGCGTGCCTTTGAAGGTGCCATCGGTGCAACCCGGGCACTCCTCTTCCTGAAATATGCCAAGCCGATAAATATTTGGGGGAAAACCGGTGCGCTTGTGTGACACAGGATTTTCAAAACGTACACAAGACTCGTTCATGGATGAGGTTAAGAAAAATATTTAGACAAAATGTATGGAGTGATTTAATTTTGCACACTCCTTTATCACTAGCACACTATTAGCTTACACTCTGCCCACCCTTGGTGTTGTGGTGTGTTCTCACCAGTTCCAGCCCAGCCAGTGGCTCCAACAAGCCTGGTGGCAGACCCACCCAGCGAATGACACCACACAGAGGGGGATTCTCTTTCACCTCCACCAGGGAGCCCACCTCAAGACCCGGCTGCCCTCTGGTAGGGGTTGCAGGCCGCGGCGACGAGGGGGCGGTGGGCGAAGGTGCCTCGGCGTGCTCCCCCATTACCGACTGGACAGACAGGGAGAGCGGTCCGTGGCTCATGTTGTCGACGGGCCCGCTCTTGCGGTTCAGGCTGAAGGGGAGGGAGTGGAATTTGTTGTCGCTAGCCAACGAGGCGGGCGGCGGCGCCCTAATGGGTGGGGGGGACTGGTTGAAGTCGGGGGGAGTTTCGGTGAGCGACTTTGCTGGGTCCTCCCCAACTGAAGGACAGACAGAAGACAAGACATGTAAAAGGAGGCAAAAAAACATGTCGGACACAATTTACAAATGACAACAAATGGATAAATGGAACATGAGGAAGAGGAAAGTCCATGTCAAGATGGGTTGTCATTATTTTTCACGCCATCTAGAGGATGACTGGAGAACGTCATGCACCCTGGCAGCTGGTTTGTATGACATGCTGAGGACGTCTGCCAGGTTTGAGGTTGCACTCTCAACTCATGGCCTTCCTGTGTGGGGCTTGCATGTTCTCCAGAAGCTTATGTGGCTTTTCTCTTCCTTCCTCCCAAATTACAACATGCAAGATTGGTTAATTGACTTTTGTGTATTTTTTACAGCATTAAGCAGAAATAAATTTGAATGAGAAAAAAAAAAAATCCTCCGTTGTATGCATATAAATAAAGAGCATCTGCAAGATGTCCAGATATGCTAATCAAAACATGCCCGATAAGTCACTAAACTGTGATTCACAATTCAAATCAACACCTCGAGGTCACCACCTGTTTATGAGTCACTGCTGACATTCACATTACAGGTCTGCATTCTAATGTTGGTGTGAATGAATGCAAAAAAATAAAAATAAAAATAAACTACTGCTACATTGAGACAAGGCATTTATGAAAATGAAGAAACAAGTCATCTAATAAACACATGACATCAAGACATAGGGAGTGAAATTCTCTGGCAAGTACAGGTCAGGTAATATATGACAAAAATGATTCTCAACACCAATGGAAATACGTAAAAAAAAAAAGAAACAATGTGCACCTCTGACATCAGACTTTTACAAATGCTTTGGCCACTAATTACTTTCTAATTGATCAAATGCTTCTGTATTTAATTTAGAGCACTAAGCATGAATAAAAGCCTGTACGTCAACACCGATAGCACCGTGCAAGATGAACGTGACGCGAACAATGGTGAATAAGGGGACGGGACTGCTGGAGAATGTCTTGGTGGCAAGCCGCAGCGACTGACTGAGCATGTTGTTGGCTATGTGATGATTTCATGTTACGAGAACAAGCGAGTGCACTTCACGACGCTTTCAAAAATTGGGCAAAATCATTGAAGAGCCCCACGTTTACAATGACATTCATGTCAAATGTTGTGATTGTAACTATTTGTAAAAAAATATATTTACAAATAGTCAATCACGGAGCATTTCGGAAAAAGCCAAAAAGATGCTCGTTCGGAAGCAGGAGCTTGCCAGCAAGACGGTGGGCGTTCAACGAGTGGCCACGTGTTACCTTCGTCAATGTACCATGTGCTTTTGGATTTGGACTGCACTGGGGGGTCAACAGAGCTGCCATTTAAAGTATAGTAAAACTCTGACTTGCTCCTACTGCTGCACTGATGAGCTAATCCTGGAAATAACACCACAACACAGATGCAGAATAAATTGGAAAGTGTACGCGTGGGTGTGTGCATCTCTGTGTGTGTGTGTGTGTGTTGCACATGTGACATTGTGTTTGAGATTCCACAGCATTTTTGATGTAGCTGTATGCCTTGTTAGCATAGCACTGCTTTAAAAAAAGACGATTCTACTGAAAAAGGAAGATTACAGCGCGGAGACAAAGTCCATCTTAGCACTGACAAGGAGCTAAAATGTTCATTTCAGAGGAAAAACATTTTTTTTATTTTGGAGTACCTTTGCTCTTTGGTTTACTTTGGCCAGAAGACGACTTGTCGTTGTTGCCTCTGGAAGCAAAAGTGTGCTTTTGCAGCCTTTGGTCCTGCATGGAATATTCTGTGCGGACCAAAATAAACATTCGACATTAGTCGCCATTTAAAATGCCCTCTGTGTAAATTGAAGTTGTCGTTTTTGAGCAACAATATTCGGTGACGAGACAATTTGGCAAAATTCAGACTCAAAGGATTTCCAAGTTTCTTTATTCTCAAACTTGATGGCTGGGCAGGAAACAAAAAATAAATGGCGCCTTTGCGAACTAGCTTTAACTTCTTGTGACAGGAGATACAAGTAGCACATTTTTTTAAGTCTCTACATGGTTGCAACGCTTCGTTTTTATGGCCTGTTTACTTGTTGACTGAAGGCGGGAGACGTAAAACAGTTGTGGCAGCTTTCTGGTGCGCATAAACACATCAATATGCCAATATGGCGAACAAAGAGCTATTTGGTCTGAGAAAGCAAGCAGGGCACCGAGACAAAAGACTCTCTCTGTTGCCAGCGTGGATAAAAAAGAAGAAAAGCACATGAGGAAAAACACATTTGTCAGAAAAAGGAGGTGCAGCTCACCTGGCATTACGTCACAGATGGGGACAAGTCGCGTGTGCTCCAAACTGGCAAAGTTACACAGCAGCTTCCCGTCAAACATTCCGTCCCACTCGCCGATCGGATTGTCCTGGAAGAGTCGGAGCCATGAGAAGCGCGTAACCCTTCCAGGTCGTGGCACTTTATCTAACACGCTGGCATGGTGATAACCCAGTTGTTCATCATCCCCACATAAGCAGCCCCCCTCTGATTCAGATCCTCCTTAGCGCTGTAATCCCTCTTGCTAGTACAACCGAGCTATTCTTCCCCCTGGCAGTTTGCAATCCGACGCAGCGCAAACGCGAGATGGCGAGAAGGCGAGGCTGGGCAAAAGCAGCGATCCTCCCAATTAGCCGCCTGCTTGCCCCAATGCCACACTATCGGGTCATACCACTCAGAGACCCCCCCCCTCCCCCCGGAGCGTGACTGCCTCCTCGTCTTGGTGTGGGCAGTGGATGCAATGCGTGGCGTGGGCTTGCCGCCGCCGCTAACCATCAGCAGTCAAATGCCGCCGTTACAATCTCTCTCCGACCACAACAGCACTCCCGACCTGACAACGGTCGTCATAGCTACCGGCTACGCTGATCCTTGGCAACAAGAACATATTGCCTAATGAAGAGCGATACAGAAGAAGGGATAACACGATAAAATCATCTAACAATTGCTTATGGGAAAATCTTAAAATTTAAAAATGAATGAAAAACTGCCGGAATTTTTTTTATTTTCTTATGCCATAAACTGATCAAGGGACTTTTTAAGGAGACTGATGAGCCTCGTAATTTGTAAATGAGTTAAGAACAAATGAATAAAATGTGAATGTAAGCAGTTGCTTCGAAAAATACTTAATACAAATTAAGAAGAAGAATGATTTGTTCGTAATTCAACTATAATATAGCTATCAAAATTAATTCTAAGATTCTTTATTATGTATTATAAGATTTTTATTATAGCATTCACAATAAATCACTGACAGTAACTGATTATTTATTTAGATAAAGAAATGAAATCTCTTACGTTACAAATATATTTGAATGAACCAAATGACTTACCATGTCAACACCCACGTAGTAGCCCAGGCTCTCGTTACCCGGCAGCAAGTCACAAAAAATGATGGTGCCTCTCTCAGGTCCCTCACGGGTCTGTACCAGGACTCTGGAGTTGATCTCTAGCGGTGGGTAGTCCTGGTCCTCCTCCACCAGGGTGACATGATCTAACTCCAGATCGCCCATGTCGTCGTCGTCGTCGTCCTCCCATAGCTCCAGCTTGTCCAGGGCCACAAACACGCCGCATTCGTCCTCGCAGCGGAAAAGCTGGCGGCCCTGGAAGGAACCCTCCGTGAATCCCTGGCCTCGGCCCTCCTCCTGAAAAGGTCAAAACCAGAGCTGACAGAAGAAGCTGGGAAATGTAAAACCTTTATATGTGCCTACAAAACTTGACATACAATTATTAGAGGGTAAAATGTATTTCAAATAGCATGTATGCAAATGATTGGTTCTGGTTAACCATCAAGTGTAAAATTAAACAACCAAATCAATACTTGGTGAGCTGCTTATTTCTCATCAACTATACCCAATCACGCAACAACGGTCTACAAATGTGTCACAAAAAATCTGCAAAAAAAAAGTGCACTGATGACATCGCACATTATGATGGCTGAAAATATAAGCCATATTTTTTTCACTTTTGTCAAACTCCAAATTTTCTACTTGCAGAATTCAAGTTCAGTAAGTCCGTCAAGTGTGTCAAGTTGGAACCCAAGAAGATGAAGTAAGGTGTTTATTTACATTGAGCCGCAGCCCGAGCGCCCGAGCGCTGCCGTCAGCCAACTCAGCTGAGCGCCGCAGAATAGAAACATTGTGCTGAAATAAGCAAAGCTTTGTGCGTTGCGTGTGTTGCTTCTGCGGACATGCGGCGCAGTGCAAGCGGCGAGTTGCGTTGGTGTTGTGGAAATGTTCTCACTGCTGTCAGTCAACAAACTACAGCTTTATGTCATTCTCAGTTTGTTTATCGTGTTATAAATTCCACTCCGGGATGTTGTGTTGCCATTTGTCAAATTTTACATCTTGAAAAATAAAGGTGAAATTGAAAAATATTGAACTTTCGTCATTAAACAAATGAACATTTACTTCCACGAGCACATACAAAAATCGTGAAAATTGGCACGAGTATCGATTCCCGGAAGCGATCAAGTGTGAAAAGGTCATTAGAACGGCATCATGGCACCAAATGCTTCAGAGTCGATAGGCATGGATTTTTTTTTTTAAACCTCTGTGTATGTATTTCAAACTGGTCTAAAATTGACGAATTGGAACCAGAGTAGATGTGATCTGTGAGGCTCACAAATGTTTGCAGTATCTAGGCAGAATTGTGGCTACATCTCAGTCAAGAGAAACATTCTTACCAATAACTCCACTCCAAAGAGGATTCCCGAGAGGGCTCTGTCGGGCAGCAACGAGCCCTTGAAGCGCACCACGCCGGGCAGAGGCTCATCCCCGGAACGCAACTGGACACGCACTTTGGAGCCGCAGTCGATGTCACGTACGCGCTCCAGCCGGGACTTATTCCAGAGCAGGGCGTAACGTTCCTCACAGTTGGTAATGGGGAAGAGCAGCTCGGCCAGCTTTTCGTCGATCTCCAGGACGTCGCGCTCTTCCAGGCCCAGCACCACGTTGGTCTGGTCCAGAATGCGCAGGCTCCTCTTGCCCTTGCACGGTGGCAGCGGGCGGCCCAGGTTGTTGCGCTCCTGGCACGCCTGGCCGAGGCTGCCGCGTGGGATCCACAGGGTCTTCTGGGGGGGCTTCTCCACCGTGCACTCCTTCACCACCATGTAGAAACGCCAGTCCTCCCTGAAGCCCCCGCTGGGCTTTTCCTGGCTCCACAGGACTGAGCTCATGGCTTCATCCTAGACAACAAGGGTAGCATCACAGCAACTGGAGTCTGTGAGACAGAAAATAAAGTTTCCTTAAAAAAAAAAAGGGCCTTGACTGCAATGAACGCCATCACGCAGTCAGTAGAAATCACCCTGTGTTATGTTACGTTATTTTGAATAACTAAATGAATGTAATGATGACTTCCCACTTTCATCCAATGCAACATAAACCCTTTAAGCCACCTGCAACTCGCTGCAATTGAGTATATAAAATGGGTTCTGCTTTTCTTTAATTGCTCAGATTTGCTCATTTGAATACACAACAAATACACAAGGCAGGGTGCGACGCATGGACTTCCCCTCAAGCAAATGAAACCCATAGTGAGCACGCCATATCCGGCTGTAGACTTTTTTTTACGATGATTAAACCCCGCAAATGTGCTATAAAAGCTTCACGATATTATCTCATTTCATGTCAAATGACACCAGGTTAGTTAACCGACATGACAGCTTGGCCCCCCAGCTTCGCAAGCTTTAGCCCAGCCAGCCAGCACTCACCTACCGCGGGTCATTCTCACCGAAGCAAACGTCATTGACCACGGCCTGCCTTACCTTTGTTTTGGTGTTAGTCGAGAAGATTGCGGGTGACGTGTCACGTCACCACCACCATTATTCCAATTTGGCGCAAGGTCTCCAAAATTAAACCCAAACGCCCCTGTGGTCACCTCTGCTTACCTAAACGGCAAGCTAATGCTAATATGCTAAGAGCTACCCAACCGGCTATGCGGTGTGTAATCAGGCTACCGTGAGGCAAACTGGCAACCCGACAGCGAGGACGTCGACGGGGGACCGTCGCGATCTAGGAAATAAGAGCAACATTTAGATAAATATATATTACAAAATTCATAGTGTAACGTTGCGGTGTACTTCAGCTATATTATTTACATGACGACCTCACGAAAGCTGGTGTCAATACGTCATCAAAAGGAAGCTCGCTCATTGGCGGAGCATGTCTTACACGTGATCCTGATTGGCTGTTTGTTTCTATACGGGTTTCCCATTGAAAGTGGAACTGCGTAGTTAGGGTGCATCGCAGCTTGACAGTAGTCTGAGCTCGTGGGGTAAAGTTTGCTCCTTTTTTAACAAATTAAAATGCATAAAAATGCATCTGTAAAGCCTAGTCGAGACATTAAGAGACTGCAGCACGGATCAATATGAAGAGAAAATTCAGACCGTCTCCACAGTCAATGATAAAAAATAAAACAAATCTGGCAATATAGTTACTATCAAGAGTGAAAGCAACTCTTGATATTAATGATATGATAAATATGACATGGTGAATGTAAAGACATCACCACTTGTACTTGCAATAGAAAAGCAATACCACAAGTGTTTGTGAACAGTGGGCATGCAAAGTTACCACAGTTGTTGTCATTTTAATAAATATTTATTTTAAAAAAATAAAAGCATCAGAAGATGAGTCTTGATTCACGTCGAGTCATTTCCTCCACCTCCTCAGGGCTTAGGGGATTGTTCCTTAACCTACAAAATGAATGTATCATCAATTGCAAGAAGTTTGCACTGACTGCAAGGATGGGGATGCACAATGTATGCTCAATGGGCAAGGTTAATCTATTTATTATAAAAAGTACATTCAAAAACGAGTCAAACAAACCAAAACAAAGCAGGCTTAATTGTGTCAATAAGCATTTAGTGTAGAAAATTAACTAAACATGAGAATACATTATTTTCTTATTAAATTAAACTAACCGTTTATCATTATTTGTTATCTCACCTACCAGTGAACCCTCTATTTTAAAAACTTTAAAATCTTGAACACCAAAGCTCACCACACCAGATCTAGGCCATTTCAACCATGTTGCTCTTATTTATTTATTTATTTCTTATTTATTCATTGCTCTTATTTATTCATTGTATGTGCCTTCTTGTTTTAACTTTTTGTATTGTTTACTTGAATGTTTTGTTTGTTCGTGGACCAATATAATATAGTATATATATATATATATATATATATATATAATATGTAATATGTCTTGTCACCGTGGGATAGTAGGAAACGCAATTTCGATGTCTTTGTGTGTCTTGACATGTGAAGAAATTGACAATAAAGCAGACTTTGACTTTGATATAAAAGTAGAAAGTGCTCACCATACTGACTTGATACGTGTGTTACACTCCAAGGCTTGAACCAAACACTCCACTCCCTCCCTGGTGATGCAGTTTTCAGTCAACCTTGTACAGAAAAGAGGAAGAAAAAGAGGAATGAGTTGGAGGATTTGAGCACGTGCGCAACGAAACTGAACTGACCATAATTCCTCCAGTGATGTGCCACTCTCGAGCATTGTGGCCAAAGCACGAGCTCCGGCACTGCCCACACCGTTGCCCACCAAGCTGTCATTAAAATACAACAAATAGTTCCAATACATCAGTGATTGTCAACAGGTGGTCCGCGGTCCTCTCGGGGTCCGTGGCGGTGGTCCGTGAAATCAGAAATGGAAAATAACTAACATTTAAAATAAATCAAATGGATTTATTATTTAGACTTGATTTATTTACCAGCTAATTTTGTGAGTCATTTACCAAATTACATTAAATGTTGACAACGTTCCCAAAATAGATGCAAATAAATAAGATGCATTTCAATTTACCTGATAAGCAAAAATATTACCTTAGCCATTCTAGCGTTTTGCTGCCTTCCAGGGCACCGGCAATGGCCTCTGCACCTGAATCGCCGATCTTATTACCCCAAAGCCTGAACAAATTTAATATTACGCAGTTAAGATACGTTTTTTTGCATTTAATTGAACATATCAACATACCCTAAATGCTTCAACGAATGATTGAGCTCCAGCCCTTTAGCTAGTTGTTTGGCTCCTTCCGATGTAATATTGTTGTTGCCCAGCCTGAAACGAAAGACGGTTTTTCTTCTACAACAATAAAGGTCTGCTGGGTTTTCAAACTCCAAGAAGACCAGTTGTTCTAACCTCAATGAAAGAAAATTCTGTTTGGTCTTCAGTAGATGAGAAATGTGTTGCGTACAAGCGTCAGTCAGCCTGTTGTTGAAGAGTCTAAAAAGGGAACACAAGTGGGCAAAGAGAACTACAGGAGCACTTCGACCAAAGACTTCATAATATAATTTCAAGAAGGCTTACGCAATTTTCTGGAAGTTGTCACACTGGATTCCCTTTGCCATCAGTTTTCGAAGCCCCTCGTCGGTGATGTTATTATTTCTGAGACTGTTAAAGGGGTGGAGATACGTTAGCTACGTGATAACAAAAATGAGGTCTTTTTCTACTCACTAGAGGGACTTGCAAATATGCAAACAGGGAAGCAGCTGCTCCACGCCCACATCGCCCACTGAGTTGTTGTCCAGCTCGATTCCCACGGGATTCCTCAGGTGCCGGAGCACGTAGGCCAGAGCGGTGCACTCCACCGGTCCGATGTTGCAGTAGGTCATCTTCAGGTGGTCCACCTCCAGCTTGCTCAAGACCTCCCGGGCCGTATTGCTCTCCCGCATCTCATAGATGCACTTGATGAGCCAGACGAAACCCGGCATGGCGTGCATGCTCTTTTTTTCCCCTTCAACGGGCTGGGGGATGGACTTGAAGTGCTTCTGCATGCCTTTGTGGAGGCAGCGGACCACCTGTCGCGCTTTCCTCTCCACGGTGGATGTCGGGGTGCAGTGCAACCACAGGTGTCTGTGTCTCTGAGATAGGAGACCGGACACAAAAGTGGCCGCGATTTGTAAATTGGGGCTTTCGGACAGTCCCTGTTCAAGGTCCGCAGTCAAGCAGGGGCCAAAGCAGGAGCTATTGAAGCCTGCTGCCTTTAGCTCGAATAGCTTAGCGACAGTGGAGCGGTCCGTATTGTTGGACAAAACGATGTAAAGCGCGGCAAAGAAACACTGCATGGTCACGTGAAGGAATTCGTACCGAAGACTCTGGTGACGTGACATTTCCTTGCTTTGGGTTAGGAACCCCGCACAGATTTCTTTGTCCGTAACACAGCAGGTCTCCAGGTCAGCGCCATCGAAGACGTAACAGGAAGCTTCCACGCCCTGGAAAGCAAGCTGACCCAGATGCAAGATACCGACCAGGTGCTCCTGAATCCAACTGGTGCCCGCGGAAGACTTCGAGGGGCTTTGGTGCTGCAAAAAATGCTGCAGGATCATGAGGTACACGTCCGTTATGGTCTGCGGTGTCCCATCTCCGCAACCTAGCAGCTCCTTGTGACACTGCGAGACAATCCAGCAGAGGACGGGACTGTGGCAGAGTCCCAATAAAGCCGTGTTGGCCTGAATGGACGCCAAGACTTTCGAGGCCACCGACAAGTCGCTGTGTTGTTTCTTGACAAAACAATTGATCCCATCGGGGGAAAAGCCTTTAAGGAAGAGTTCTTTGCGCAGATGCTTCCTCAATGTCGGACCCACAGCTTCCGGACGACTGGTCACCACCTTCCGAACCCCCTTCAGGAGGGACCCCTGGAGTAAGTTGAATAATAGTTCGTGTACGGGGGCGGGCTGCGTCGGGCAACAGATTCTGCGCTCGTCCGAGAAGCTCTGCTTGAGCTCGTCGAGGCCGTCAAACGTGATGACCACGAGGTGCGGGTGGTCCAGGATGAAGCGGAAGATCTCATCCTGGTTGCGGTCGGGCCAGCAGCAGTGGCGGAAGAGCAGTTCTTGGACTGACAGCTCATTGAGTTCCGAATTGAGCTTCCGACAGCTGAAAGGGAACAGGAGGACGAACTCGGGGAGGCTGGCGCCTCGAGCCCAGAGAAGATGCAGCCTTTGGAGTAAGGTGCTCTTACCGCTACCCGCATCTCCGGATACCAGGACCGTGTCCGCCTCCTCATTCGCAGTGCCTGGCGGTCCTACGATATCCTCCAGGTCCAGATGTGCTTGATCCTTGCAGTCGTGCGCCACCTCCAATTGACCTTGGGTGTAGATGTCATCAAGCGACATGTGGTCGGTTCCTCCGTACGTACTGAGGAAGACGGACTGGGCCGACACAGAACTGCGCAACTTTTTCTCATAGATAAGGAGTTCTGTAATGGAGAAGGAACACAAGGCTAAAATGTTCAAATAAAATGGTGGCTGTTTGAACTCTGTGGCAAATACGTAAACAGCCTTGTTGGGGAAGTGCACAGTCACTGTACGCTGACTCAAGTCTGACCAACACATGGGTGATAAAATGCTGATATGTACGGAATTAAATGATAGAAAACCTTTGGGTGTGGTCTTCTCTACTGTCAGGTTGCACCCCTGCTGTTGCTTTTGCTCAACGTAGCGTAGCACCACGTTAGCCGCCGACTCCCCTTTGGAGCTCACATGATCCAGCAAGCGTCTGGCCTGAGTGGGACAGAGGTTTATTTACGCCACGGGAACTTGTATGACAGTTTAAGACGATGTTGATGCATCTAAAAGTATGAGAGATAAAGTTACCTGCTGCGCAGGTGTGTGCAAAGGCAAGCGTACGTCTCCACAGTCCTCGTGGGTGAAGCATCCCGATTCCAGAAGAGCTTCCAGAGCTCCGTCCACGCAGCCTTGGAGCTCTCCCACCAGGCTGGGTCTTTGCGTCAGAAGCGTCCCAGTGACAAGGCCTGGAGATTCGGGCCGGAACTGCCGGACAGCCTCGGTTAAGGCCTGGCACGCTGCCTCCCCCTTGGCGTAGACCAGATCCAGCAGATGCCTGGCGTTGGCATGAAGCGGCCTCCCCTGCACTCGCACGTTGAGGTAATCCTCCCACGAAAACTCCCCGCGGGCCAGGAGGACATCCAGAACCCTCTCGAGGGGCTCGGACGAGCCGCTGGAGCACAGACCGCAGAGGATCTCGCTACGTTGCTTTAGCACCAGATCCTGGGCCATGGTCACCTTCTGGAGGCACACGGCACGGTCCAGTGGATATCAGCAAGGTGTCATGGTGGAAGGTCTGAACTTGATGCACATGACACGGCTTTTTGTCCCCTCCATCCCTCATGCCTGGTTGCAAACATGGGGCGTCTTCTTGTTCTTCTTCATTCCGCAACAAAGTGAAACTTTGGCCAAGTCACGTGACCACAGTAGCTAGAGAGAGAGAGAGAGAGAGAGAGAGAGAGACAGAGAGAGACAGAGAGAGAGAGAGAGAGAGAGAGAGAGAGAGAGAGAGAGCACGTACGCTCAAACTTACACAAGTTGCGACTAAATTCAGTCAGTGTGTGCGGACATGCATGACTGTGTGCACACAATGAGTTGAGGAGTCAACAATTCACTTCCTCTTTCTAAATCCTCTCTGGGCAAACGGTCTTTTGCATTCAGGAAGTGCTTTTACAGCAAATTGGTCAAAGTGATACACATACAAAGATAATATTGATACCATACAAGTTGATAGCAGTGGTACGGTTTATTCAAATATAGGCCAAGAAAGGTTTCAAGTCAAGGCTTCACGGGAATTGTTTAGTGATTTAAACGTTAGATTTTATTAAATTGTTTTCTTTCAAATCCAGAAAATGTTATTATTTTTTTGTATTGTATGTTGCAATACACAAGTTTTTTTTTTTTAAATAAATAATACAAATAATCAGTTGCTAATTTTTTTGCCTCAATAATGAATTATATAAAAAACGAACCTATTGCTCTTTCCGACACTCATCTATGGATTTCGATTATGTCTCGGTGTGCAGAAAATGTTAGATGCAATATGGCTTTCCAGCCACCTGGTGGCGCTGTTGCATTACTGGTCAATAATTGCAGCGACGTCGCTCACTCTTCAGGTCTGTATAGCACCACTACCTACAATATTCGAGCAACATTTAACAATTAAAAATTAAGTCAACCTGTGTCAAACAAATATAAAGAAACACTTCTCACCATTATTTTACACTATTTTGTTATCCTGCATGTCCTGATCAACACTATGCACTTGCTCTATGGTTATCTGCACACTTTTTACTATCATAACCTACGGTTCTATGGTTATCATCACACGTTTTATTAACTGTTGGAATTTCAGGTTTCTGTTAGGTCAGTGGTACCTTTCTGTAGTGACATAAAACAAACTCTTTTAGCAGCTGACTTAGAGGGAGGTACGAGATTTGCCAAAGTCTCGCATGATGTCATGACAGATTTGCTCCACCACTCCTGCGATCTGAAAAGTCATCACTCGGGCCTTTGCCTTCAAGGTCACGTCCAGATTCCCCCTGACCTTCAATGTGTTGTGGCTCGAGACTTGTTGGACATTCACGACCGTGCCTCGGCCGCGCAGGCCCTGCTTTCAAGTGCGGCCCCCCGTGCTACAGAGGCACCTTGCAGCTCGACATCCCCCCGCGTTCACTTTGTACCTTCGACAGCACGGCGCCACATCAAAGCGCCGCCGCCTCCAGCTTTGATGTTTTGCCGAAATAGAGAAAGCGAGAGAGTGAGTGCGAGAGACTCAAAGAAAGAAGGAGGCAGTCGTGATATGAGGGGCTGTCAGGGACATAATTCAGGATCACCTCTCATATACAATGCGGAAACTCTCACGCGCGCACAACTGAAATTTCTTTTGCTCACATTCGTCTCAACTCAACTTCTTTTCTAGAGCACTTCTAAAACCATCACCGTAGACAGCAGGCTAGTATATACAGGGGCCACCAGGACCAAACACTACTTCGGTCTTATTTTCCATGAAATTCAGAGCCTTACCTCGAGACATGTAAAAAGTGGCCTTAATGAGGGAAAAAGTCATTTGAGGGGATTGCATAGTGAAAGGAAATACCATCTTTGTTTTAAAACAGCAGGGGCCCCAAAATCGAACCCTGTGGAACACCATCCGAAATTGGGGCAGAGCGGGACTCAAAGACTAATACAGTTGTTGACTTGTTGTTCTTATTAACTGATTTCTCCAAAACAAATCAATAAAACTAAAAATGTGAGCTAACACGTTTTTGAGGGGGAAAAATGGCACATTTCGGATGGCCGTTTGAGTGTTAAAAATGCATGTCTCCTTTAATATTAAATGTCAAAATAAATACATACCTGCTAGCCTCACCTCATTTGCAGTTGCTTTTAACACCTTACACTAGTAGTTAATTGAACTCACCCGAAAAACAGTCTTAAGTGTTTTTATTTCTTGCACCATCTAGGCACACATAAAAGGCAAGCCCTTGCCAATTAGCATTAACCCCACCTCACCACCATCACCACCACACAGAGCTTTGGTTTCCCGCTCTTGAGTAAGCGGCGAATTGCCATCATTTGCATTATCCGTGGCACATCGGCTTTGAAGTCGGAAGGATTGGGGGGGGGGAGAAGAAGGCTCCGCTTATTATCCGGCGTGGAAAAAAAAAAAGTGTTCAAAGGCCATAGATTGAGTGGAACAGATGTACATTAGCATTGCTCCTGCGCTGCTAATATTTTAGCATCTTGACTGTGCTTTTTTTGGAGTGAATTTTGCACCCCGCTGAGTTCAATTCACACATCAAAGCTGCAACGAGTGAGACATACTCTCATAGACATGTACACACATTTAAGTCAACGGCATTTGACAAAACGACCTTACCGGCATACTAGTAGCTCGAACTGACCGACTAGCTAGTTAGCTAATTGACTAACTTGCAAGAAAAACTATTTAACTGACTGACCCGGCGAATTAATCAGCTAATGATGAACCAAAGGAGTCAAATCGCTTACTTACTGAAAGCCTCGTTGAATGGCCTAGTTAGAGTTCAATTTGTATTATTATATTGTATGTATATTATATTGTATGTATATTATTATGATTATATTTTTGTATTATTGTGTGTATTGTATGTATATTATTATTATATTTTTGTATTATTATTATTATATTTTTGTACCTCAACTTCTACGACAAAAAAAAATAACAGCATGGTGTTGCTTCACTTTGGACCATTTTGAATGCACTTTACATTGAGTGAGGCTCAAGCCAAGCCTGTGAAATTGAAAAATGTCAAGATTGACATGCTCCAGAGATCCTCTCGTCACTTTAAACATGCTTACAAATGAGCATAAATCTGCCACAAAAGAGGAAGTTGTGTAACCTATCTCATTTCTTAGCAGTTTAACGGCTAACAAATGTATCATGGCTGTAGGAAAAAAAAAACTGTGAAACGGTTTGGTCTTGCTTTAAAAATCTCCATATTTTGTCATCTTTGTTGAGGTGGGGGAGACCAATCTTATGGCCCGGAGCCGGGCGCTCTGCGGTGGCCCAGGCCGGAGATAAGACGCTACATGAAAGCAGCGAGTTCTGAGCAGCTGTGCTCACACATTTGGAACCACAACAGCTTTAGACGCTGTAAATCCACAGGGGATTTTCACATTACCAACCACACTTAGAGCGGGATCTGAATTTCTTCTTGAATTTTATCCCTGTCGTGATGTCACCACAGGGGCACCATTTCGACAATGAGCATGAGGTCATGCTCGGAGGTATCTTGGCTTCAACACTGTTACTGACAAGTCGGCCCCCAGATATGGAATTCAGGACCGTCCTTGAGCAAGACATCAAGTCCCCAACTGGACTATGGCATCCATCATATGTGATGATGACACAAAGCAAATCTTACACACAGACACACAAAAACGAGTGAGTCAATTTCCCCCTAGGTTGACAATTAAAAGGACATTCTTCTTCCTTATTCTTTTAGATGTGAGCACATGAAAGCATTTGCCGGAAACCAAATGCAAAGGGAAAAAAGTTTGCTACAATGAGATTCATTGTCTCTTTTGGGAAGGAGGGGGGGGTTGCATTTGGACTCTAGAGGGCAGTAGAGGGTGTCACATGTGCATAGCAAGAACTTGAAATTGACGAGGATCCAAATAAAATAGGGAGCACCGTGAATAACCCTTAATTCATAAATATGGATCAATATATTGCATATTATATTGCAAACAGAAAACAACATGGGCAGAATTATTAATAACAGATTGATACTTTAATAAACAGGTAGGTGTCCCCTAAAACTCTAAAGCACCCCCTCGGCACAGATACGCTGTTCAATAAATAAAGTCAGCTACACGAGTTAGAGATGCTAAACAAAAGTCATGGTATAAAAGAGTTGAGTAAAGGTCCTTCTTTTAAATGGGAAGTCAAGCGTCCCCACTGGTCTGATGAGTATTGCATGTGTGGAATAGGAATTATCCATTCATCCATCTTCTATACTGCTCGTCCCCAGAAGTCCCAGTGCTGCCAGAATATGAATTAAGTAGACAATAAATCCACCCGTTTTTACCCATCTCAGGCGGCGGCCATTTTGTTACTTGAAAATGACATCACAATACGAAAGGGCTCAGGTAACAAGCAATCACGGCTAACCCGTTTTCTGGGTTTGGTCATGTGACGTTTGCAAGCTGAGCTCTTATGGCATATGGTGATGTTAAAAAAAAAAAAAAAAAAAATCACTTGACTTCCCCTTTAAAATGGGAGAAAGTGGCTGATTAGCAAGGAGGAAAGTGGATTGAAATAACAGGAGTGCCCAACAAAACAAAATAAGACCAAAAGACTTTAAGAAATAACTTATCCCAACTCTCAACAGATACTCAAACACGGGTAACAAAGTGAGGATGCACTTTTCTAAAATAAGTTGCTGCCTGGTTTTGGGGCGTGACTGATGGCCTCACCCTAAATTCCTCAAGAGCGGCGACCAATCAGACCACGTTGTGACCATTTCTAAGCTATGATGACGTACACGACGACAAAAAAACTGGGTGGAGGAGGTCAACGTATGGAACCCAGCTGTAAAGCCTCGCCCGGAGGAACGTGTAGTGCAGCATTCCTGAACCGAATCATATACACCAAATATGGAAAATGTCAATTGATGTCAAGACTTAACTGCTATGAGGAGAGTTGCGCACCATGTGGTCACTCCGCAGTGTTGCGCATTTGTGGCGCCTGCCTGCACCCAGAGTGGGCTGCCGGATAGTGTGACCCCCCCCCCCAGCCTGGGGAATGAAGACACCCGAGGAATGGAGACAGCTGGGAGAGCAACAACACAAACTGTTGTTGGCGCAGAGCACATGGTGAAACACTCCATGGCGTTGGGTGGACGAGGGAGGGCTGAGATATACAGAAAAGCGAGCTTGCAATAGAAAGTGGCCAAACCAGTGAAGAAAAACCCGAATTGTGAAGGGATGCAAAAAAAAAACATAAACCAAGACGTTTTGTACTCACGCAATTAAACCCGAAACAATAACAGGCATCTGGAAAAAAAATGAAAGCACATGTGAGATGGGCTTTCGCTCGACGTCATTGGTCACGCCGCCTAAAGCGGATCGCTCGTCTGAGCTCAAACGTGATTGATTGCGAGCTTTGTCTTTGAACGAATCACGTGCAAGTCACGTGTCGATGGTGGCTTCAAAGGATTGTTTGATTATTATTATGATCTCATCTTGAGCACGGATGCCTTTAAACGGGGTGAGCCGTCGTTAACAATTGACTGATTCACTATCATCGTGTCTAAATTCGTCCAGCATGACTTCAGTTGTGGGAATTAAATGGCTCTGTCTGCTTTATAAATTAAATATAACGATAATCGCATCAAAAAGAAGGAGTTGGGATTGTAAATCATTTGGTCATGAAAAAAAAAAAAAAAAAGTGATTATTTGGTACAAAAGTGTAACGAGATGGGCATGCAAGGTCAAAGCAGATAAAGACAGTCACTGTAATACAAAAAGAGGCTTTGCACAGTTGTAAAAAAGTGGAAGCAAAAAAAAAACAAAAAAAGCAAACAGTTTTAAAGCATTGATACAAAGTTGTCACATTATCAATAAAGCTTATAAAATTCATAATATATATATAATATATATGTACCTTATATACAGTCAGTTAGTCAATGTAAGGAACGCTACTGCGGAGTGAAAAAATACATGAAAAAAAGTGAAAATTAGGATTAAATTAGAGGTAGCAGCAGATTCGGGATTTTTTTTTTTTTTTTTTCCTCAACATCTTCCTTCCTTAAGGGATACTCAAATTGGCTTCTTCATTTTCCACTTTAAATACTTGCACGGCCACAGAATGTTTTTTTTTTTTGACAGACACAGTGTCATAACACGCACACACGCACGCCGCTTCCTTCATAAGTGTTCATCTTAGTCCAACTTCAGCCTCGTTGCTTAGTGGTCTGGAAAGGTTCTGGTGGGTTGTACCAAACCAGTAACGGCACCAGAACCGTGTAAAAAGGGGGTGCTATGGATGAAGGGTCCAACTCTGTGATCTTCAAGTAGTCCTGAATGCTCCAAGCTGTCCATAACACTGATTTATCTTCTATCAGCTTTTCATGACAAGTAGTGGTAGTGGCGGCGGCACTCTTGTGGGTCCACCTATGTTCCTGTGTATCAAAAAATGTGGGGTGGCCGTTTCGAGTTTTTGCGTCCAGGAAGTCCATAAATGGGCAGACATTCAGGAGTGGCTGGTGACTCCTAAAGGGTCCCAAAGTAGGGTGGATGTGGTGACAATGGTTTCCCGGGGGGGTCCCAAAGCAGGACAGGAGATCGGGCCTCGTAGAAGAGAGGGTGGCAGTGGTGGAGTTCATGGTAGTGGTGGTTCGCTAATTGCAGCTCACCCACTTCCTATGTCAGAAGAATCTCAAAGAGGCTCTCAAAGTGGTTCAGGACTGGTAGAAGTGGTGGTAGTGGTGGTGGTGTTCATGGTGGTGGTGGTGCTCATGACGCTGTACCACCTGCGCCAGCCGGCCCTCATAGAGCAGAACCCCGGGCAGGTCCCTGACCTGCTCCCTCTCCGTCCCGGCCCCCAGCAGGGTGCCGAGCGTCCGGCACGCCTGCTGCTCCTTGGAGCGCTGCTTGTGCTTGCGGTAAGGGGCGGCCGACTGGTGAGGGGGGGTTTGGCTGGGGAGGGCCGGAGGGGCCGGGAGACCCCTGTTCCGCATCACCCGCCCGCTGAGCTGAGCTGGGGGAGTGCGGCTGTGGGTCTTGGGGGAGCGGACGGCGGATTTGCCGGGTTCTTGGCCTCGTGTCCGAGCGGGGTGGAGACCCTCGGGAGGGCCGGCGTCCGTGACGGCTTGCAAACGCCGATGGTGGTGAGGCGGCGGATGGTGGGAGTGGCCGTTTTCTGGCTCGTGGGATCGAGAGCGCGTCTGATTGGACGAGCGGGTCTGGGGTTCTGCCTTGGGTTGCTCTGCAGTCGCTTTGAGACAAATACAAGATTGTCACGTTCTTTTTCTTTTCTCCTCCCCTTTGTCATGACAATAACTTTTTCACACGGCGCAGAAGTTTGCTTCATATATTTCAAAACAAGATTTTGATTTTTTTGAAACATCAGTGACTCCACTGACTCTTGATTACATTTTTAAAGCCCCTTCTAGTCAATTTTAAGATTTTGGTAACATATAGAACTTGTCATTTAAAAAAAATAAAATAAAAAACGGAGGTTTTTTTTTCTTTTCACGACCCACATTAACAACCAAAGGGCTCGGTTCCTACCACTGTACCGATTGAACTAGTATCTCCAGAGCACGTCCACTCACCGGCTCCAAATCGGGACGTGTAGTTCTCGATGCCGGCCAGGTCCAAGTAGTGGTTCCGCCGCTCCAGGTTCTCATCCACGCAATGGCGCTGGCAGCCCGGCTGGGTGTGGCTGTGCTGGTCGCTGTGGTGGCGCCTGCCATTTAAGCACCTCTCATTTAGAGCAAGGTAAAACGCTTCGTAATTTGAGCAGAAGCAAAAAAAAAAAAAGTAGAACCGAGAATAAAAAGTTCCGATTTACCTTATCAGCGCTCGACTTTTTTTGTCTGCACTCTTGGGGTCTTCTGCGCACTTGTCGTTTCTCTCCCTTGGGTGGGATGCATCTGTGTGTCGGGAAGGGCGGGGGACAGAAGGCTATTATCAATGAGAACAGCGCATACACACACACACACACACACACACACACACACACACACGAGCGCAACAACAACCGTCGCGCAAGAAGAAAGCAACCTTTATTTCTGGATTTTTACTTTGAAGATCTACAGAGGAGCGAGAAGAAGAAAAACAAGAAGGGGGGAAAAAAAACCAACAACAACGCTTCATTTATTCAATGTTCAACTCCCAGCATCTTCTCAATTAAAGATGGGAAAAACAGAGTTAGAAGAGACTTGAGAAAGAGTTTAACAATAAAGACGGCAGATCTGACGCAGGCTGAAATTAGCATAAAGGCGAACGGGCGATGTCGGATTTCCCTCGAGGTGTGTTAAAAACAGGACGGCGGCGGGTAACAATACAAGGATGTATATTTTTGTGCTACTTTTCCCCCTCATGAGTCGTCATAGAGAAAGGTGAAGTTTTTGACAGCTTATTTCTTTTTTTTTACAATTTTATACTCCTCTTCATTTCTGGTGAACTACTTGATTTGTCGTACCTGCGCCGCCCTGCGTGCAAGTCCTCCATCTCTGGCTGGAGTCCGGCGCTACCGACAGCTTGACCCGCAAGGTCTTACTGCTGCTGGGAGAATGGTTGACGGAGGCGTCCACCACCTCGTAGATGGTGTGCAGGAGGCTTGTGATGTCCTGAAGGTCACAAAGACGGACGGCCATTACTGTACCGTTCACAACAAACCTGACATTTTTGGAACTACAATGGGATCTTAATTTAGGTCAGGGGTGTTAAACTCATTTTTTGTGGCGGGCTGCGTCGTATTCATAATTTCCTTGGGAGGGCCATTATGACTGTCAACCCAAATAAATGTATGAACGTCTCATATTAGTCGACACAACCAACTGATGAGTAACTAATTTTGAAATGAGAGATGAGTAAAAACTGTTCAAAAAGATGATTGCTAGAAACATCTGTATTTTTTTTTTTAAACGTGAAGACAATTTGCAATTTTAGTATTGACACAAAGTCGATGCACAATTTGTCTTTGCGGGCCAAATATAATTATAGTCTGGGCCAAATTTGGCCCACGGGCCACAGTTTGACCGATCTGATTTTAGGTTCTTCCAAAAAAAAAATATAAGCCGAATTTGCCAACTACCTTACATTTGTTAAAGCGTGAGTTCCTGTTCCTGTTAAATCAAGATTCCGCTGTACAATCTGCCAAACGGGGCTCCATTGTAAACTGCTGAGAATTTGTCAGATTATCCCTCCCTCTAACAACAAAAGAAAGCTCAATATGCGGGAACGGATGCACACTTCGGTTTCAGGTGCAGACACCGAGGAGGAAAAAACATCTTCTGTGGCGCGACAGCATGAAAAGGAGCTGGAGAAGAAAGCGGCTGCCGTCTCGTGAGTCGAGCGGCCGCCGGCAACGGCTCCACATACGCACTGACACGGAACTTTCCGGGTGTTCTCTTGGATCTCTACTGGCACCGAGCACGCCTTGGCTGGCAGGAAGGGAAAGACTAAAAAGAGGCTTTTTTGACGGTAGAATTTTCGTTTGAGCACGGCGGCGGTGGCTCACAATCAGACTGTTTGATTTTATTTGATTTATTTGCCATTATTTTGGTGTCGTTATCTCGTTCCCCCTGAAATGTTGTTTTGAGGTATGCGCTCATTCTTTGATGTTTAATTCGGGAAATACTGCGGCTTGATTAATAAAAGAAAATTCCAGATGTTCATATGGGCGGGGATTGTCCTGGCAGATGTGTGTCATTGACTTGTTCATTCATCGATCAAAGGCTTGCGCTAATTTACCTCTCGGGTAACTTTCCCGTTGTTGTCAAAGTCGTAGAGGGTGAACGTCCACTCTTGTCGGTTGTCCTCCTCCATGGACACGGCGCACTCCAGCTCCTGGGATGGCACGTGTGTGTCTTTGTCTGGCCTAGCTTCCACTTACCGTATTTTCCGGACTATAAGTCGCAGTTTTTTTTTCATAGTTTGACTGGGGGTGCGACTTATACTCAGGAGCGACTTATATGTGAAATTATATTGTCAAATAAATTTCCCCCCAAAAATCCAACTTATATATGTTTTTTCCCCTTTATTGTGCATTTTTGGGCTGGTGCGACTTATACTCCGGAAAATACGGTAGTTAATAAAGATCGTGTTCCGTGTGGACAAACTTACTTCAAACTGGAGCTGCTTGCCATCGCGCTGCAGCATGGTCTTGTCATCCGAGCAGCAGCCGCCGGATGTCTTCTCCGGGGGCAGGGCCACTGCAAACACATAAAAAAAAATTGTCAGCCTCAAATGGTGGGCGCCGCCCTGACCTGAGGATAGGTTGGCCCTTGGATTATAGCCAAACAGCTGTAATTACACAAAAGTAATATGGTCGTTACATAGTTATATAGCCGTGGGCAAACTAGCTCCTGACATCAAGGAAGACCTGCTTCGTTTCCTACATTTGTTTGCATTATTTGGGGGCATTCAAAGTTTTGGGGGGAATTTAGTAGCAGCGGCAAATTAATGGAAGCGAGGCAGCTTTATTTTTATCATATTTGATATTTTTACGTTTTTATTGGTATTTCATTTACAGGACCATAAAACCAGTGGTGAAGAAATTCTATAGAGCCTTTTGGGCCAGACAACAATTTTCAGTCCATTTGAGTTCCTGTCTCCTGACTGTTTTGGCAGAGCAAAATATTAGGAACAGCACTCAGTACAAGGCTGTGCAGTTATACGTCAGTTCAAACTACGAGCACATACACTATAAATAAAAGCTGCGTCTTGTGCCAGCCTTAAAACCACAAACCTCTGCTATTCAAAAATTCTCATCTGGGGGGGGTAAAAAAAACAAACTCGGGTAAGAAGAATTTTTTTATACTTTGCTATTTTAGTCCTGATTATCCCATCAGAATTTCGCAAAACTGTGATTGATTTTTTTTTTTCTCTCAGTACGAGCAATGTGAACATTTTACCAGCAAACTATTTTGTGCGCATTTTCTTCAACTCGTATTTTCTTACCCAGGTATCTTCTGTCCTTCTACTTAAGTACTTTCGAGTTGAGTTTTCCCACCTCTACAGACCACACCCCCTTCTCCCTCTCTTTTTCGCCTCTCCTCCCATCCTCACTTTGAAGTCCCCCATCCTCCAACCTTCTGGAAGAGGATCAGTCCGGCGCGTGGAATAAAAACAGAATCACTAATTAATTAAGCCGAGTCAAATCGGAAACACTGTTTGTTTGCGTGCCAGCCGGGGCAGCAGACACAACACGACGGCCCACTTTCTTCCCGCGCCATCCGAAAGCGGATCAAAGCCGAAGCGTCTGATCATCCCCTCCTCGTTGGGAGGAAGCCGGAAATGAAAGGCGACATCCCGGGGAACTTTTTTTTCTGGATATTGAGAGAGGAGGGGCTCCCGCTGTTTGATCGTGTGTGAGGGGGCAAATCTGTTCGGCGGCAGGCTCAATATGGCGGCGAGATAGCTACTGAAACGCCGGGAGGAGAAACAGTAATGCAGGATCACTGACCCGCCCCCCCCCCACCCGCCCTTTTAGAAGTCTATACGCCAGGAAGCTGCCGTGGGATTGGCTCCGAGGGGCACGGCGAGGGCAATCCGAGTCTCGCAGGTTGGGAACGCTGCCATGCTCGAGCTCATCCAGCTTGGCTGCTGTATTACACATATCTGCTGCCTCCTGTCCTTCTTCCAAGGCTAAATGCGTGGGGATCAGTAGGATGACTCTGCCTTTGTGGCCAGGAGAAGTCACATTTTCTTCATCTGGTGATCAAGGGACTTAATCCTACTTTTTTTTTTTTAGGGGGTTTTCTTAGCAGCCTAATTGCTAGCCAGCGCACATGTAAGCAAAAAAGCATCTCGGGTTACTTTTCAAATGAGATTATGCATTATTATTAGAAGCAGACTACCTGCTAAATGAAAGTTTTTCTCCCCCCCCCCCCAGCAGAAAGAAAAAACAATTCTAGCTTTATCTGTTCTTTGGCAATCAGTAGTAGAACATAGGATGGTTTCACCCAAAAACCCTCATTTCTGACCAAAAAGCGGAGAAAACAAACTTTTAAGAAGAAATGGCTTTGAGACTAATATATTTTGCTTTTGAGACTTGAATTAGATTGATGTTTGTTTTTTCAAAACAGACTTTTGTTCAAACAGACTGAGCTACTTTAAAATCAACAGGATCCTTGGAGAAAGGATAAGAGCGCCTGAACGCGTGCACATTTTGCCAATTTCCCCATTTCCATCACCTTTCTGCATTCCGTGTGGGTGTCGGCAGCTCTCGTGCGAGTCCCACTTTGAGCAGAGAAGGAGAGGCTTCCAAATCCGAGGATCATGTCACACTAGGGGGCAATCTTTGCATTGGGGGAAGGGAGGGGAGGGGGGGGGGGGGGAGTAAGGGGACCTCATCAGCACATTGCTGGGGTTTAGAGAGTGATGGGGGTGGAGACCTTGGAGGATGCCAGCACAATATATGGCATTAAAAAAAAAAAGAGTTGGTTGATAGCTTACCTTCTAAGCGGTAGTGCTCATCACCAATCTGCTGAGCTTCATTCATGGAGTCCTGAAAGAGAAAAAGAAAGGAAAGAACATTGAGTCATGCCCGTATATCAGCGAGTCTTTCATTTCTGGCACATAAAAAACAAACAGTGCAAATCCACAGCGTGGCATTCCGACACAGAGTGGCAAGCCGACATCTAACCGCGGGCAGTCAGATGTCCATACGCAAACAAAGTTTTACATCAGCACGGGAAGGATAATTGCAGGGCCACAAAGACTGGCAGTCGGGCCCAAGCGACGGCACAGCGAGGGGGAACACTAACACAACTATTTGAGGGATGTTTTCAAACAGCTCAGTCTTTTTAGTCAGGACAACAGTTTTATGTCAGCAGTAAATATTGAACATTTTTTTGGCTACATATTTCATGGATGAAAATGTAGATCAAAGTTGTTCTGAATTATGTGCCACAATTATTTTTAAGGATTTGGTCAATTAGATACACATGAGATGTCAAAATTTACTAAGACATCAGACAGATATATTATTGATCTATCGAACATAATTTGTCCCAGACATGGATTAAATAAAAAAAAAAAAAGCACATCTCCATCACCAACTAGTTGTTTGTTTTCCTGTTTTCTTTTAAACTTGATGAAATAATTAGTAACTGGCTTTCATTACATTTTTGTTTCAAAGACAAAACGACTCCATGGTCGACATCACACTAATTCCTCTAATCCATAAACACTAAGATCGAGTCTCTTGGATGTTTTTTTTCTTTTTTTTTTGTTGATGATGAATGGTGCAAAATGATTGCAGGGAAAGCCAACAGCATGAGAAACAGGAGATGCAGGAATGTGCTAATTGGTTGCTGTCTGTGATGATGGATGGAAACCATTTTATTAAGTATACTAGAGGTGACCACTGGAATTGTTCTGGACTGTGTTAAAATGGGAAATATATCACAAGCCTTTTGATCATTTTACACTGGAACAAGCACGTCCATTTTCTCTTATGTGAAATCCCAAGTTCTGAAATGTAAAAAAAAAAAACCACATACAATCATGACAATGTTTGGAGGGATATTTAAACTTTCAATGATTCAGTGAGTTTTTCAGTCTGGGAAAGCCCCACCAAAATTAGGATTCGGTTGGCCCACGAATAACTTTTTAATCGGGCTTAATTACGTTCAGTTCACTTCTGTTACTGCGTATTTAGCATCCCTTGGTACTTCATTATGATTTTTCTTTTTGTTTTTACAGAGTAGTTAATTTTAAAAGGCTTTGGCCACCAAAAAGTGGCCTCTGGCACCTTACTAACTTTGGCACCGCTGACATGGACTTACTAGCTTTTTTTCCCCCTTGTGTTTGAAAGAAAGAAAAAAAAAAAAAAGGCTACGTTAAATTATACCTACTATGTACTTCTATGTGATTGTGGGAAAGTCCCACAAGGCCTCTTTGGTCTGCGAGCTTTCTGCCTCGGTGAGCCGCCACACAAGCTGACAATTTATGCGGCCGTCGACAGCTCCCCCTGATCGAGGGCCAGGGCCCCGGTCGAAGCGGGCCTCTGGAACTGCGGCGACGGCGGCTACTGGCGCTCTATCAAAACGCGGAAAAAATCTCATTAAGGCCGCGACTGGATGCTTCCGACTCGGCCGCTCAACCGGAGCACGGAAACGCCTTCAGAAGTACTTTTTGTGTGTGTGTGTGTGTGGGTCACAATGCCAAAATAATGAGGGGAACCACAATGATAGATTGTCACTCAGTCGAACGCAGAGCACAGCCAAGGTTGAACTGTTGTCCTATTAGCAAGATGATTCCTGGTTCCCAGAGAATGACAACCAGATCATGTTTTGCCATAACGACTCGAGGATGTTGGACGCTTCCGAGCAAAGTTAAGTTTATTTGTCCCTTGATTATAAACATTGGAATGATTTTTCTAGTTCTAATATGACATCACTGAATGACAGCTCTTCAATATTATGGAAAATTCACTTTTCAGAGCTTCTACAGTGTGAAATTAACTGAGTAAATATTTTCAAATATGTCATTTTCTGAAAATGTGTCCATGGGCAAGCTGTTGCATAACACCTGATATCAGGAAAGCAAAATGTAAATATCCAACATATTAATGATAATAGAAAAATCGTCTGAGAGAACTGAATAAAAGTATTTGAGTGAGGATAGATTCTACTGAAAAGAAAAGTCAATTATTCAATTTGTGAATAGTCTGACGAAAAGAACAGCTGCGCGGCGTTCCGATTCTCGACAAAGCGCTTATCCAGCTGTAAAACATCGATGCCAAAACTGCTAATTAACGTCAAGGTGTAGTGTTACTAAACCTTCCAGAGGAAATACCTTTGCTTTTTCCACCGAGTGTAAGTTGAAGCGATTTCAAAAGGCCAAGAACCCGAAACTGCGCCCACCCTCCCAATTTACATCGCGAAAACAAAAACAAACCACCGTCATTAAACACCGCAGGGTCTTTTGCTTTCCCACCCCCAGAGTGCTCCTGAGATGAAGCCAAGATTGAGGGTGTTGATATGAGCCACAGCAGTCCGACTCGGCCGCCTTCAAAGGAGATCCGTTTTCCGCACATGAAATAACGATCTCAGATAAACACGTTGCAAAGCTGATGCAAGCCATGCGCGGAGGGAGGGAGGGAGGGAGGGAAGACTGATCGTTATGGCAAATAAATGTCTCCGTGTTGCTCCACGGTCCGAAAGATGAATCTGTTACTGACGCTTATTACGGTACGTTGAACCGGTTTCGGGAAACAGCGGGGATACTAGCGAGATGTCAAAGTTGATACAAAGCAGAGATATGCAGGAAGGCAGTGCCAAGAGGAAGTTTTTTTTAATGTACTTGATAAGGAAGTCTTTGGAGTTGAGTCATTTCATTTGAGTCATTAGCCTAGTGGAGCTAATGCTAGCCTGGTGGAGCTCACCTAACCTGCGCTAACACTGCAAGTCTATTTAGCTTTGATATACAGTAATCCCTCGTTTATTGCGGATAATTGGTTCCAAAAACCACCCGCGATAAGTGAAATCCGCGAAGTACGGTCAACAAGAAGTACTGGGCAGGCTAACGAGTTAGCGGAAATATCCTAATGCGCGATCGTGCTATCACGCGAAAAGGACTTCTAAAAGAATGTAAACGAACATTTGGAGCAATAGTACATTGTCCTAAAGGTTAGACACATGTTTCCTCAATTTAGAAGTTTTATTTTGACTTTTAAATGTTTCCTTTAATTTGGAAGATTGTGACGTAGTGAAGCCGCGATTGATGAAACACGAAGTAGCGAAGGATCACTGTTTTTGTGCTTCCAAATTCCGTCCGCCATTTTGCCAATTCGAGACAGACACCTTCTCTGGAACAAACTTTGAGGCCCCACGCTTGACATCCTTTCCGTCACGCCACACCCGCCTCTCTTCCTGTGCCCCCGGGGAGCAAATTATAGCCACGGAGTCACCGTCCGTTGGCATCCGGGCGGGCAGTTCTGAGGAAGCTGCGCTGTGATTAAAGCGCGGCGCACGCTGAGCGACACCGGAGGCTGGACGTGCCAGAAGGGTTACCATCGCGACGCAGGTCGGTTGGCAAGTATCTCGACGCAGAACCACACACAGAGGAGACATTTGAAGTCACGCTTGGGGTTCAGCACGTTTGTGTTTACATTATGTTCTTATACAGTAAAAAATAAAATAAAATTGACGCCCCACTAAACAGGTTTATACGCCCGTATCTTAAAAGGCCAAAAATTTGTTCCAACCCAAAACTCAAACAACTTTTTTTTCTACGTGTACTAATAGTGGAGCTTTACGAGCCTCATTTGAGCGTCTTGCAAACATGCCGATCTCAATGTGCCGTCCACTCCCCATCCCTCCCTCCCTTTTTGTGTTTCTTGTGTGAAGTTGGCCAACATTTTAATGACCCGTTTAGAAAACTTTTACACCTGCAAAGATAAGCTTTTATACTCTTTCTTTTACAAGGCAGTCATCCCCTGGGGGTTGCGAACCCCACCTGTTAGCTCAAGGTAGGCGTCGTTATTAGCGCTTGAAAAACATACAGGCGCTGCAATTAACATTTATCACACTGTTTATCAAAGCGCTACCGCAGCACAGGGGAGGAGCGGGTTGATACGATACGTCAAGAGCAAGAGTTGAACCGCATGATTGCCCCTGCAGCAAATTTAGATGAACCGCAACCCTCAGTTCATGCGCAAGACAGAAGCACCTCTCATTGGCATAAAAACGTCTGCATCAATTGTAAAGAGGCGGATGCGCTCAACAGAATTCTCGGCATTGATGCTTGGAGTTGGCATTTTTAAGATTTTTTTTTTCTAATGAATTGTTGACTTAATTAGCTGCTTTATTTATTTCTTTAATTATTTTATATTATTTTAGTTAACTTAATTAGCTGAATTATTTTTTTAAATATTGTGTTATATAATTCATATTATTCTATTTTTTTATTTATAATTTTATGTTATTTTAGTTGACTTAATTGGCTGAATTATTTTTTAAAATATTTTGTTCTATATTTTATACTATTGTATTCATGATATTTTTTAATAGATTTTTTAAATCACAGCCCAAAATGTGTATGCTGCCAATTGAGATTTTTTTTAAAAGGGCATCCTTCTGGGATAGACGGGACATAAACTTCGAGAAAGGTCCCTCAGAATTGTTTCTTTCTCTCAGAGGCAACCCGTTAAGGCTGTGATTCTGCATGACGCGCTAAGCTAAGGGTGTGGGCTAGCGAGGCGACAGACTGTCGCTTGGCCCCGAACTACAGGTGCTCCAAGCCTGCCAAAAGTGACAAAATTATAAAATTGCTGCCCTCTGAATATTCACAGTAAAATCGACTTCCAAAAGAATGACGAAAAGAAAAGACGGCGAGGGTGAAACGACACGTCTCATTTCCACAAGCTTCTTTGGATCTTGTTTGGATTTCGTCGGGTGTCCTCAAAAGGAAATGAGTCATCTCTGGAACTGTCCTGCTGCGAGGCGCCACGCTTACACGTGTCACACTCGCTAATGGAAAGCAGGACGGATTAGAAGAGCCCAGACGACTCTGTGGCAGCCTCGCTGATCTTTAAGTGCGGCAGAGCGCGCTTAGACGGGTCTGGAGGGCTCTCACAATTAGTTCTTCGTCTGACGCCAGACTTGAGTGGCGCGATGAGGAAGTCTTACCTTAAGGGCGCAGAGGAAGTGACAGGTACTTCAACCTTTCAGCGCACCAGACGGATGAAAGGAAACACTTGGCTGTGTCAAAGTCAAAGGATTTCCTCTTTTAACGCTCGCTTATTCCTCACGGGACAGGAGGCTCCTCTAAAATCGTTCCTATTTTTTTGGTTCCTCGAGTGTCACCGTTTCACGATGCATTAAGGATGTGCATAATAATTAATTAACTGTTAAGACTTTACTTGGTTGTGCAGATTTGGCACGAGTTACACCTGCAAAGACCTTCGCTCCTGGTATCAGATAACACCAGATCGGTATCGGGTCTCTTCGACATGCCACTAAAAATCGGATGTCCTTGATACGTGTCAATTATGTTGCAGCATAAACACAAACTACACTACAGTGAAATTGTAAACAGTTAAAAATACTACATATGCTATGAGTCAAATTGCAGCTGCTTATCCTCATTTAAAGCAAAGGGGGGGGGAACAAAGCTTCAAATTTGCTTCCTGAACCAGTTGTATTTTTTTCACTCCTCGAGATGGCACTCACTGTTCCACATTGTGCTGACTTGAAATTTCATAAATCCCTTGATTGAAACTAACGGTGCCATGTCGAGGAGTCAAAAAAAAATTCAACAATTCACAAATTGTTCCCTCAAACGCTAACCGTACAAGTGGTCCTCAGGTTCCGACAGAGTTCTATTGATACGGTCACAACTTGGGATCTCAAATTTGTATCCGAATGTCAAAGTCAAAGTCAAAGTCAGCTTTATTGTCAATCCCTTCATATGTCAAGACACACAAAGAAACCGAAATTCCGTTTCCTCCATCCCACGGTGACGAGACATACAAGTAGGCGACACAAAACAAAAACAAGAAGGCACAAACCATAAATAATAAATAAAATAAAATAGAATGTGCCATATATCACTAACAATCAAACAACATACTCATTTATCACGCACTCTTTGTATCCTTGAAAAAGTCTCATATAACCGTCTAAAACTGAGGAAATATCAAATCTTTCAATAAATGAAATTCCTCTGTAAATATATAACAGAATCCGGATGCCTACCGGCAACATGCGATGTTATACGATTCAACGTGTTAAACGCTAACTATGATTTACAACCAACTCATCTTATCTTAACTCATATTTCCCACACCTTGTAAACCTCTCAAGTGTTCATGTTCAACAAATCAGCGCCAACTTGGCCAGAGTCTTTTTTTTCCCCCTACTGTGTCCAAGACAGTCCTGCCAGCCGCCACCTCTATAAACATCCCTCACATCTGACCTTTTAACGGTGCGCCTAAAATCTCTAATTACAAAGACAGCCCGAGCTAGGCGAGTAAATGCCGGCGTTCGAAATAGACTGGAAGTACTGTACGCGAGCGCGGCCATTTGCGAGTGGCGCGTTTCTATTCATAGTCAGCCTGGAATTAATGGCTTGTCTATAATGAACTTGGAGCACGACGCATGACTGAAAGTTGCAACATGTCATTAAATCACACACACTGTTTTATGAGTTCCGAACATGAACTTTGAAAATGCGCTAGGTAGCAACCACGGGGGAAAAAAAAAAAACAACATGGGAAGGGAAAAAGTCTCAAGGAACCATGCCAGGACCCATTCGCGTTACTTGAATATATTGGTATATATGTTTTTTTTTTTCCCCATTCTAGCTAGCTGGCTAACTTTGCACTATTGTCATGTGTGCTTTATGCTGCTTTAGGGAAAATTCATATTTCAAATTTCATATTCTTGTAGTTGTCTTTGAGTCATTTCAACACTCAATTATGGGTTCTGTAGTCTGTAGCATATTGTGTAATATAGGGTGCAATTACGTGCTAACTTTAGCGCTAACTATACTGCG
The DNA here is from genome assembly GCF_901709675.1 of Syngnathus acus. Lineage (NCBI taxonomy): Eukaryota > Metazoa > Chordata > Actinopteri > Syngnathiformes > Syngnathidae > Syngnathus > Syngnathus acus. The sequence goes on along the minus strand of NC_051089.1, from coordinate 4,329,973 downwards.
TATAACGTGACGATAGACACAACCACCACAAAATGATTCTGAGCTCGTTTTTTTTTCTTCAAATACAATATGTGCCAGAGAGTCACGATCCAACCGTAAAATTAACACATCTGTCTTCCAGTTGCCCCTCAAATTCCGCCTGGCAACAAGTGACCAGTGCAAAAAAAACATTGAGCATTCCGAAAACAAGGCGACCACGATGCATCCGCCGATTGTTTACGATATTGAATATGTTTGGATCAACAATCGCTATGAACTCATGTGTGATCTGTTGACGTCCCATCAAGAGTTTTGCTAGAACATGGCAACTTGGGGGTCCTTCTCAACGTTGAGTAGGAGGAGGTGAATTCAAAGGTCTTCAAGTGCACACACAGGGTGAGGGTCCTCCCTGGGCACCCGTGGAGCATAAACACTGGAGGAGAAGATGGTCTGTTTGTCTTTTCCCGCCTCCCAAAACACATTCCTCCAGACATGGCGGCACAGGAAGAGCAGAGGAGACCCTTTGGAAGCGCCGCCACAATGCTCTCCCGAATGTTTACCTTCGCCCGCTTCCTTGACTCCATCTACCTCGGGTAGCCTTTTGGCCTCTGTTACCGGCCCTCTCTCACACGTGGAGGATAAACACTCCAGCTGAGCTTACGGAACTTGGAGTGCGTGCGTGGAGCCGTCCGCATCCCAACTATGCTGCTTTTTTTTCTCTCTGCCAGCATAGTGACAAAATTGTTTGACTTTAAAAAAAAATAAATAAAAAAATCCAATAATGTGTCAATGATGCTAATAATGACCACGGGTAGTATAATATGCTGATTAAACCTGAGAGATAAACGAGCTAAGCACTAACTAGGATGAGAAAATGAGAACATTCAAAAATCACATGACTTCATTGTTACGACACAGATCTTGTCCTATTTGAGAGCCGCTTTATAGCGCTCAAGTGAAATTATTCAGCATTTACATTACGGGCCAGAGAGTAATCCGCAAGGGAAGGTGGAGAGAATGTGATAAACAAACACGGGAGAATTATTCAGGGTTTAAACACTTAAACACCCACTCGAGTGCTGCCTTTTAAGTGGGTGATTAAAAACGTGCACCACGAGAACAACACGAGACTCAGAGGAGCATTCGGCGCATTCGCGGAACGCCGCTCACCTCTCGTTTGCCACCTTCCCCAAACTAAGACGCCAAGAAGCGGTCAAGAAGGGCTAGTAAAGTGAAGATGACTTAACCGCTGCCCACATTGCCAAATGCAGATGTGGACGAGGGGACGAAGCACAATCCCTTAGCTGCTAATCCCCGGAGATTCCACGCACATTCCACAAAGCAGACTTTGATCTCTAGAGTGTATCCGGATATCCGACTCCACACAGGACAAAAAAAAAAGAACATGCGTATATTAACATACAGCATCGTTTTGAATCCGATCGAACGGCCATGACGTGGCGGAGTACCGCAAGTGTCAGTCGTCGGACCACTTTAGTTCAAACTGAGATTGGAACGCTGATGTTTTAACCACTTGCATTATTACTCCTTCGAATCAATCATTCCAGGGAATACTCTCCAAAAGTTTTTTTCCCACCGTGCGACACCAACTGTGGCATTAAAGTGACCACCGCATCGCCCCGGGCAACATCCTTTCCACTCATCCTCTCATGGGAACACTTCTTTAAAAAATCACATGGCCCCCCACTCCAGCCAGGTGCTACCCCTCGACCCACCCCCCCGACTCCTCCCCAAAAGCCTGAAGCTTTTCTTTCCTTTAGAATGTGCCTCCAAAATTGCGCCCGCCGCCCCCTCCTTGCAGCCACTTCAAAGAGCAAACAACAGGCTCTCGTCCCATGGGATCACAGAAGGGGGAAAGCCTGCTGGGAGTCGGCCGTACGTCACACAAGAGGCCAGCCGGCGGTGGTGGAAGAAGGGTGGCGGGGCGAGGGTCACAAAAGCGCACAAAAAGAAGAGGAGCCCGCCCGCCTGCCCGGCCGCCCGCGTGTGAAAGGTACTTTCAGCATCCAGCTCTCAAACACACAACGCCCAATCACATCCTGTCTTTTATTGCGCTCGGAGGCTGAGGGAACGGGTCGGAACTGTACCGAGCGTCGACGCTTGGCGGAAAGGCAGCTTTAAAATACGGGAAAATGATAATAGCAAAGTGGAGCCTTGACTGTCAATAGGGAACAGCTCCCCCGCGAGGGCCCCCTTTCATACGGCGTCTCGTTTCATCCGGCAACACAAGGCCACCGGGTAAACGGAGCAAACAGATGGAGTCTACCAGGGCAGAAGGGAGCACCAGTTGGGAGGTGGAAAAGGGGTGGGGGGGGGATTTTAAAGACGTCCCCTTTTTTTGCGGTAATATGAAATTCATCAAAACGAAGCGGCACACAAAATCAGCAACAACTGAAATGAGGGCTGTGCTGTTGTAAAATGTTCAATGACTACACCAGGACATGCTTAAGGCACAACGTGATATTTATGGGGACGCTTCGAGGGGTTCACGACAGGCTGGACACGGGGTATCACATGACCCCAATGTCATATGTCAAGACCCACCTGCCAATAACACTCAGTCACTGGCGCACCATCATAGCTGGCGGTGAGTCCCAAAAAAATATATATCTGCATCAACAATGATCATTTTGTTCCAGAGTGTTTGGGAACGTTTACATTTTTTTTTTTTTGTTCAACTTCTCACGATCCGACAACAAAGGGGAGTCCTTGGTTATGAGTCTTCTGGCATTCTTTATTACCGCCATAAACGGTGGAAGCCTGTGTATCAAAATTCTTATTTCCTGGACTAACAATCCAGCGTTCTTAATGACAGTGTCAACAACGCCGATAACGACGCGACGTTGAAAGACAAGCATAACGAAACACCTCAAAGGACTTTAGACTCAGCGGATTAGTTTGTCTTCTCGCCGGCACATCAATAAACGCTCCTATCGCGGGGGCTAATTTTTAAAAGCAACTATTGTGACCTTTACAAACCGTGGCGTGTCTGAGAAGGTTTGGATTCCTTCTCATTGGCAAAAAATAAAGCCGCTCTCGCAAGCTGCATTCAGTAGATAGACAAGTGTGGGTGGTGGTTGAACCCTATTCTGGTTTTCCTTCACAACGACCACCGATTTTCCCCGTTTGAGGACGACACCGCCAACCAAAGAGGCTTAAAATGCCTCTGAAGCAATTCCAAAGGATTTCCCCCTTCACTTGACGACAACAACAACAACACTGTGTGTGTCGACGGCAATACCAAAAGACAAAAACATTGCAGAGCCTGACCAACATTCCTCGGCTTCTACCATCCTCACATCACCGGGCTGTCAGCCCATCATGCTTTCAAAAACGGCTTGATCTATTGTTGCCTTTTTAAAAAAAAAAGAAACATCAACTGGGCTGAAAACCAACATTTCATTCTCCCTCAGAGACCAAACAAGTGTTGAAATTCCCATTGTCATCATCAAACAACAAATAAGATCCGATCTCAGAGCTGGATCCAAAATGTTGTCGCTTGTGATTGACGCTCTCAGACATTATGGCACATTTACGCAGATGATTGTTTATGAGCGCGGTTAGCCAAAATGCTACTTCACCTATTCCCACGACACTTCAAGTTGAAAGGAGTGAGGTAATCAAGGGCTAAGGCAATTAAGGGCTAAGGAAGATTTGATTGAATTTAGACAAGGATCTGGACAAATCATCTTGTATCATATTGCATGTCATTATATTTAAATGTGTGACTGTAATGTCATTTAATACATTGATACAACAATTATTGTAGAGTGATTTTTTTAAAATAAATTTGTTATATTTTAATATATCACTTAATCATTATCAAATGAATCTATTCAATAATGATAATTAGTTAATTATTCAAAATAATTATTGTGTATTCAATATAAAATGAGTTATATTGAATTATTAAATTGTGTTATGTATCTATTTTATATTAAATGTATTCATAATAATTGTATAAATATTTTCTATTGTGGTTGTAGTGCACCGCGTGATACCAAGAGTCATTTCTGATCTTTTTAAGCTCTTATTTAAAGTATAATGCAGTGCTGTTCAAAAGCAGGTATTTAACATTTTCACGAGTTTTCCCATCTGTTGTTATTGTTGTACCATATTTTTCTTCTCTTATTCGATCATTTAAATCGTCATGAATTTTAATATTTTGGATGATATACCTCGTGGACCATATGCAGCTCTCATTTATGTCCAGTGAAGGTTAAAAAAGAAATAACTTTGCGAAAAAGAAGCGTTCATGCAGGCAGGGTGAGAAAGAGAAGCTGGGGTGGACTAAGATGGGGTGTTGAGGGGAGGTTAGGGGGACCCTCGGTTGACTCACCCGGGTGGTCAACGCGCACTTGGTCTTTAGATGACAATCCTGCTTCACCAGCCAGTCGTCCAGTCCCTTCCGAGCCAAACAGGCATTAACTACAAAGCTGCCGCCTGAAACAAAAGACGGCTTTATTATTGTGTATTTTATATGGGGAAAAGTGAAGGGGGGGCGGGGAGGGCTGGGGGGGATCCGTGCACATGTTCACACCACTAGCAATCTCCTTTACTCCGTTCAAAAAAAGTGCCTCAAATGTTCTCTAAAATCATGCTGCTCACCTTCCGGGCTCTCCCTTGCTTTACAAATAGCGGCTTGCAGTGGATGGAGACCGAGAAAAACAAGAAAGTAGACAATGAACACACTCAAATACGACTCGTACGATAGTTTGAACAACACCAAATAAGCCTCACCATGTTTCGAGTGCAGTTTACCCATCTCTCGGCATCGGTGCACACCATCAGACGGAGTAATATAGTCCGAAAAGAACCGTCAAAGTGGGTGGGCGAAGACAGCGGGAGATATCCGAAAAGAGTCCGCGGAGAGAGCGGAGCAGCGGTCGCACACTCAAACACGTCTGCACGCTTGGTGAGCAAACAAGCGTCTGAGCTGTCGGTGGGGTTCGCGAGGGTGATTCAAAAGAAGCTAGCAGAACCGCAACAGTCGGCATCCGCTTAAGCCCTTTCACAATAAAAGACATGATACTACATATTCCGACTACTTCCGCTTGATAGACACACCCATTGACTGTGGCCCTGAACAGGATGAGTGGTATAGAAAACGGATGGATGGGTATGTAATGGAATTTAAATTCAAATTTTAATGTACCCAAGAGGAAAAAAGGCAGTTTGAGTGGTTACTAAGAAAACATTTAGCATAAAAGGTCCCAGGGGACGAGAGGAGGGGGGCTGTGGTCACTGCACATCTGCTCTTTGACATGAAAAGCTCTTTTTGGAAAAATCTACAGTTTTTTTTTTAATTTTCTTCTTTTCGGGTGGCTGCTGCAGCAGATGAAAGGCGGCGAGATGTTCTTTTGAAGTCATCACTAATACATAATGAAAGACAGACGTCAGCAGAGGTGCAATATGATAGACGGACACAAATATGACACGGATGCTTCTTGTCCCATTTCTGTCAGATGCCCTCGAAATAGCAGGTGCCATTATTTATTTCACTACGTTAAAAAGTGTGTCACATAATATTCTTCTTCATTCATTTTTTACATTTACACAGTGTTTCCTGTCATGGCTGATAGATCCTACATGTTAGATCGTAAATGAAACATGAATTGAGGGGCATGTTTCGTATAGCTTTGAAATAATAAATCAACGTCAACTTAACTTTTATTCATAGAGCACTCAAAATACAATGCATGTTTCCAAGCAGTTGTTTTACAAAAAAAAAATTCCATTAAAAGTAGCAAAACATCCCTAAAAGTATTGCGAGCACCGAAATGTATTTTTAGCCCTTTAAGAAAAACACCCCCGCCCCAAGAAAGTTTCCAATGCCAAACTCAATGGACCCAAACAGTTTTGTTTTCTCACTGAGATACCAAGTCCATTCAAGATGATTCACATGGTATAAAAGACGATAGGTCACATGTTGCCCTCCCGGGGAGGGGGAGGCGGCAAGGGGGATGCCACTCAGTGTTTTCCCACATCCTGACTCTATCATCACATGTTGTACCAAGAGGAACTAGGCTGGCCTTTGAACTAGACACACAGATGAGATGTTGTTATTCCAGGAATGGGGCCCGAATATTTGTGGGGAAAAAAAATCTTGTCCATGTGACACACTTCCTGTCCTTTGAAAGGGGGCCCATGGAGGAGCGGCCTCACGGGTCCATATATCCATCTTTGAAGCGCAAAGACTCCAGTTATGATTAATCACCAGAATTGCCGGAAGCCATTCTTGGGCTCTCACGTCATGATTTTCTGGATATTATTTGAACGACTGAATCGGTATTTGTTATGTGGCATTATAGAACTAATTATCCCTTGTACTGTCCCATGACTTAAAAGTAAAATTCAAACTCTGTAAATTATTTTGCCATGAATGGCAATCAATAAATTATATTTTTAAAGTTGTTAAAAGCCTTTTTCAGGGCGAGGTTTTTTTTTTTTTTTTTTACAGTTTTATATTTGGATTTTTCCTCCAAAATATTTACTAGTTAGAAGCAAAACCAACATAAAACCCAATTCCGAGACAAAGTTCTATGACCTTATAAGACAGGAGCGGGCCTTTCTTGTGACCAAGAGGCAAAAGCTTTGATGAAAAACAGAATCTGCTTATAATAAGCCCAATTGTTTTTTTTTTAAACTACATCGGCGCCGCAGTGTAAAACCAGCCTAATGGTTTGTCCATATAACATCGTAGGAGGCTGACGCATTGGGGGTGGGTTGGTCCGGGGAGAGGATGTGGAGAGCAGCTGCCGGGCGCTTAAAAAGCTCCGACATGTCGCTTTTATCCGCGGGAACAAAAGATGTTGTAAAGGACACAAGACAATCGGCGCTGGAGTACAGTGTCGGTTCCTGACTCGGGGCCCCATTGTGTCCACCCAGCGTGTGGCGTGTTAGGCGGACGGTCCGCATGCAAGGGAAAAGCTCGCCTGGCGTGCGTTGGTCCTTCAACGTGCCAGAAAATGGTGACAACAACTTTAATAATATTACACAAATTATTTATAGGAAAAAAAGTGTCAAATTACAACGCATTACATCTTTGGCTGGATTTTTATGTATACTATTCATGCAGCAAATATTCAGTAGCATCATTTGCAGTTCAAAGAGTTACAGTAAGCCGCTTTAAGCCTGTTCTGGCCTTAATTTGTTTTGTCACGTTGAGCGAGAAAATCATTAAGCTGTGGCAAAGGACAGTGAAGGTGGTGAGAGGATTTTAATTTATGCAAACATCAAAAAGTAAAGCAAAAAAAACTTGTATACGGGATTAGTCGGCAAATTGTACCGTTAATATCGCCGCTTTGTAAAGATGAGCATGAAATGTGCTTAATACTTACATCTCAATGTATTTGTGTATTTTTAATCTTGGGAATAAAACCCCCAACCGGGCCCGATTGGCGGCAACGTGTAACTCATCGTGGTGGTTGGCAGAAGTCTGAAATTCAAAAGTCTCCTTGAATACAGTGCAAAAAAATTTTTTTTATTGGTACTTGCCATCACTTTTGGTTAGCAGCAAACTCTGCAAATGTAGGCTGACAGAATCGATGCTTGGCTACTATTTGCCTTCAGCGCTGGCTGGCTTTTTGAAGCGACGGGTTGTGGGGGGGGGGGTTGTGGGCCCATCCAGAACGAGGACACAATTAGTGTATTCAGCCCAAAACAGCGGGGTACCCCCTTTGATGTGGGGATCAAATGAAGGAGCTGTGTGTTTTTGTCCAAAATGACAGCCTTGCCAGGTTTACTAATGGCGAGCTAATAGAAAAGAGAGGCTTTATGATGCTCATTAATTACACAGGCTGTCATGTGTTGCGGGGGTGACGATACGGAAGGCGGAACGGGGAAGGGGGCAAGGAGAAGCTCTCAAAAAAAAAAAAAAAAAAAAACTTGCCGGGCCATAAAAGCTGACTCCAGTGAAAGAAAAGAAAGGGAGATCAACTAATGGCTTCCTGAGATAAGAGCAGCCACCAGGACTGAGAGGCTTCAAAGAGACTCTCACTGGAACGAGGGGTTAAAAAGGAGAAGAAAAAAATCTTGGCCATTATCTTCATTGCAAAATTCACACCCAACCTTTGGTGGATATTTGAGGCCTTGACATGCAGATGGTGACAGAAACAGATTTTTTTTTTTTTTTAAATACCCCAAAGATTTACATCATATGTCATAATCTATAATTGCCTCACTGAAATCAGACAGTTTTGAGGGGGGGCATCCTGTCTCCTCCCAACCCCACCTAGAACAGGGCTATTGCAACCATGACAACCAGGGGGCGGAGCTAGGGAGTTTTCACGAAGCGAGCCGCATTGGCCAGGTCACCTTGCATCACCTGTACAATTTCACAAGTTATTATAGGTAAGTATAGACTTTATAAAAAATGACATACAAGCGCCCCAATTTTTTTTTTTTTTTTCAAGTTACTCGCTAACACTTTTGGACTTTATTTATTTATTTGTGTGGGTTTTTTTTTTGCTTACTGCAGTGACAGTAAAATCATTCTATTTATTTTTTAAAACATTCTTTTTGTTCATGTTTCATGTTTTGTTTAATGTTTTTTTGTTGTGTTTTTATGTTCTTTGGAGAGCTGGAACAAATGAATGGCATTTTAACGGGCAAAAATAATTTGAAATACGAGTACGTTACTAGCTCGCTCATCAAACGAATTAAACAAGATTCAAGACTGTATTTCAAAATGACGCAGTGCTACAGAATTGCTGGTAGAAAGTCGGCCATATTTATATATGGTGCACATGCATGTTTAGGGTTTTCATATATACGCTATATTTCCCCTCTGGGGAAGCTAGAACAATGTAATAAAAAAAACAAAATCTCCAGTGGTTGCTTTGAGCGAGAGACGCCAGCTGGAGGAAGAAAAGTGACGCCGCCAACATCTTTGTTGTGTTATTAATGTCTTATTCTTCAAGGCCGGCTCTCCACTTGTGCCAGAAAGAGTGCCGTAAAAGGAAACATGTGCTTTATTATTTATTTGTTCATTGTAAGAGGCATTTTCACAGCCGCTGAAGAAAATGTTGCTTTTATTGCTTTTATTCCAAAATACTTTTTTTTTTTTTGTTGTTGTTGCCAAGCAGCTACAGGCACAAATCTGTGGGGTGGCCAAGAACACACACACACACACATAAATGTTTTTTGTTGCGTTGGAATTATTTTAAGTCTTTACAGTGTGCTGCTTGGGGCATGCCTGTTTGCAAGCTAGTCGCACTTAAATGGACAACTTAGCAAAAAACTAAAAGGTCGACCCCCTCGCCGAGTCCGTGGATTGCTTTTCACAAATTTACCTATTAGAGGTTTTTCAGTCCATGAAAGCTCCTCGCAAAAAAAAAAAACGTTTTCCTGTAATTCTGTCAGCTACCACAAGATTGCGCCAAAGCCATGTCTGCATAGGAAAGTAGTAATCACTATCAAATAGATATGGTGAAGTGATTCAGTGTGCTGATCTCCCCAACTTCTTGAGAGTCTGCATCCAATGCATTATCCAGGTGTCTCGGCTCAATGCTCATGAGAAATACGATACGGTCCCATTTTAGCTGAACTAATGTGTTGACATGTAACCTGAACGTCAAGGCAATAATTAAATTTTCTGTAACGCCGTGTCAACACGCTGGCTGTGGAAATACGTGATCCAACACCGGCTGCAATACGAACGAGGTGCCTCTGCGACAGGGTTGCGGTCAAACGTGATATCAAAGGCTGCTCAAAGTATTCCAAACACCAACGGACCGTTAACGGCCCGCGGGTAATGAATTCCACGGCGGGCCCACGTCTCGGGGCTTAGCTAAATAAACTGTTGTCTGGTTGAGGGACTGGCAGCCGGGGTGTGGGTGAAAATGATGACCTGGTTTAGCCGCTATCCGACCAATGACGTTTGCGGTGACATTCAAGCACAAAGTCCTCCACCAAAGCTGCACCTGATAAAAGAATCCGATGTGTCCTCTGAGCGAGGTCAAACACATGGCTGCCATCAAAGACTGTGCCCGTGAATGGCCATCAGTGAAGTCCTTTTATTATCTGGGGGGGTCACACTCAATATGGAGGGCGTGGTGTACAGTCCAACCGGAAAGTATCCACAGTGCTTCACTTATCCAAGAATAGCTTAAGAGTGTCAAAGTGTCATGGTGCAACGAAGAACCTAAAAGTCTTCAGCGTTGTATTATTTTGAATTGAAATGACCGGGTATGAAGTTTGCCGTTTGTGTCCCTCGTGTCGCTGGCGTGGCTACGAGAGAGCCCTCGACTCAGAGGACTCGGCCAGTCAGCCCAGCGATGCGTTACGTGAGATGTTTTCCAAACAGAGGGTGTACTGACCCCTGAAGCTGGGTCACCGAATGATTCCCCCCAATGTCCAGCACCAACTCCGCCAGAGCTTTTCACAATAAGGCAATTCATCTCCACGTAATGAAGTGGTGTTCCCACAGACAAGGGAGGCAGGTCGGGGCCACCAATGTGGGAGGGGGGTGCGGGGAGGGGGGGGGGGGCAATGGTGATGTCATCCTGCATCAGGCACATGTACATTCAGCACGCCATTAATACGTGCCTTGTTAGGATGTAGCGGGATTGGATTAGCCAATATATTAATCTTCAAATATATATATAGATATTTAATAATTTATAGAAATTAATTCTAGTTCATACCAGTCTTGTTCTTGGCTTTACCGACTGACTGATCAAGCTAGCTAACTTGCTAACAAGCTAGTGAACGGCTAACAGTTTACCTACAGATTACCTATGTAACCTGCTAACAAATTTACAAACTAACTAAAAAACGGAGTGATGAACAGAGGTGTCAAATCTAGGTCCAGAAGGTCAAAAGGTTAGCCCCAGTTTGGCTTTAGCCACAGGTGCTTCTAATGAACCGAGCCGGCAGGTAAACGACAATGTGTTCTGGCCACGTGCACCCCGTCCTTGCTCAGCGTCTCCTCGCCACCATGTGTTTCCCTCAGCCGGGTTGACATCAGCGTGGAGGCACGCAGGGGCCTCCTCATCTGCTCCCAATTACAGCTCAACCCCTCGGCTGGGCGAAAAGGACTGGTGGGAAAATGGCGAGGAGCGAGCGGAAGACCTCCTCCGTGACAACCATCAAGACCCGACGACACCCCCCCCAACAAACAACCACCCTTCCCTTGTGGCCTCTGATACTACATCCAAAGTCAAAGAGTTTCCAAGTTGACTTTGTCACCCGCCTATTCCGTGCCGGCTTGTCCTCCCACCATTTTTTGTGAGAGACAGAACAGGACACTTGCGTCGATTCATCTCCATGGATGTCTCCAGCGTTGCATATGTTTCTTACGTTACTGTACCGTATATCTCTTGACATATTTATCTGGCATTTCAAAGTGACTTGATTGATGGCCATTTTGTACTTGGTGCCTAATCTTGGAAAAAAAAAACTTGCAGTTTTATCAGTCAGTCAAAGTTCAATAAAAACAGCAGCCATTTTTTATTTCATTTTGACAGCTAATGCGATTGGAAAAGAAAATGAAGGAAAAAACATTAGGCAAGCGTGCTAATGTGTAAACGTAGCCGTGAATGCTGTTTTTCGTATTATTGCAACGACACGTGAACTGTACATTCGCTAAGCACTCCACTTTGCACATGCTAAAGCCGAGCGCTCCCTTGACCCGGTAGTCGACGCATGTAGGACATTTGCATGGAAGAACCGGACCCCCCCCCCCCCCCCCATTCCAAAATAAACATCAATTAAAGCCGCCAAACACCAGGAGGGGGGAAGAAAAAAAAAAAAACAGCTGCAGCTTTGAAACGAGGCGACCGGCAGGCTTCAAACGTGTCTTTTAAGAGGGGCGCCTCACATGGACTCAAGGCCGGGCTCAAATTAGCAAGGGCACAAATTACAACACTCACTGATGGAGTGCGGAAAGATGATGTACGTCAATATATCCCGACATTTTACTCGTGATTGAAGTCGAAAGAGAGGCATGCGAAGGATCCAGAAGAGCGAAAACAGTGAGTTTAGCCTTGGAATCTTTATTGTCGAAACTGTCCCACATTGGTGCAAAACACAAAAAGATTTTTGATTCAATGACAACGCTCGTATGGCAAATCAACTTTTCCCATTGAAGTTAGTAGAAATAACATTCGAGTACTCGTAAAGTGCCGACACATGAAAATTCCACTCCAGTAACAAATGACAGTATTTGTGTTTCCAAGCACTGGCATCCGTTTGAGAGGAAGAGAAAAAGAAACGGCGGGGGGGAAAAAAAAAGAAGCTTTGATCTAATGACTTTGGGGTGGAATCTTCTTTGTAAAATGTTAATCTGCTCTCTACATTGCAGATTACCCGCCGCCCCCGCTGCCGCCGCCGCCCCCGCCTCTGGAAATCTGACTGCTCTCAGACGGTCAAGGTAATTTTGACCCACTTAGGCCTTCTTTGATCCCGAAGCCTCTTTTAACAGATCCACCGCACAAGAAACTGATTTTGTCATCCCCTCCTCCACCAGCCCCCAGACCGCCGCCTCTCTCGCAAAGCTGCCGAGTCGAAGCTAAAGCTGCCTAAGAGCTGCCAGAGTTGCTGACAGCCAGCGGGAGTTGAAAGCGCCTTCTAATGCTGACGATCAGTGCGAGCGACTTGCTGCTAATGGCGCGCTCGCCCACTTCAGGGGTGGAGGGTAGGGGGGTGGCATTCTGTCAATTTACTTCCAGACGGGAGTCTTTTTTTTTTTTTCCCGTCTACAAGGAAATTATTGAGTTGGCAAAAATGATCCCGTTTGCGCCAGGTGACGCATCTTGTAAATGGTCATCAGCCAATTCAATCTCACATTTACACCTTCGGACCAGATCAGGTTCACGATTATTTAATCATGTTCCGAAAATATACAAATAATAACAAACGCCTCCCGTCGGCATCTGTAGTTGACTAGAACGTATGACGAAAAGTGAAAAAACCCGCGTTACATTTCTCCTCTGGGTCACATTTGTAGCTCATAAAAAACAATTTGCCACGCGCCCGACCAATAATTAATTGATTCATATAACGCTCCTCATGGCAATTACGCCGCCGCTACTTCTTCTTCCTTCTGTCGAGGGAGAAATGAAAGCCGGCGCCGACACGCGGCGCATTAATAGCTAAAATCGGCAATGGCGCACAGTGGGGGAGCTCGAAAAGAAAACATGTTGACAGGTTATTAATGAAGTCCTCGGCCTTGTTATTCCCGTTAGGTAACCGTAAGAAAACAGGAAGACTAAGGATTGGCCGGGGAACACTGTTCATTGCCACTCTTACAAAAAAAAAAAAAAAAAAGTTTTATGCTAATGTCAAGCTTAATTGGCGGTGAGGAGAATTGGCATAGCGCGGCGAGGAACGACGAGATTAGCCAGAAGAGAAAGAACAAGATAGAGTCTTCAAAAGGCTCGTTTCTGGAGGAATTATAGTTCCCTTTGAACGCCGTCCAACTTTTAAATGCATTAAAAGGCCTGTTGGCATACATGTAAATGAAGAGCTCAAAGGATTCGCATTGCACATCGAGAGAGAGAGAGAGAGAGAGAGAGAGAGAGGGTGCGAGGATGAAGTGGCGAGAGTCCCCGCTCGGCCTCCTTTTCTTCTTTGTGTCGTTCTCGACACCGCCTCGGGCCAAGTGGCTTAACGGGGATGAAAAGAACAACGGCTCGCAGCTCGTTTGGCACCAGAACCCCTCGCCGGCCCATCCAAAAGTGCCAGTGATGGAGCTTTGTACGCTCGCCAGATGGAAGATGGAAGGGGAGGAAAAAAAAAAAGAGCCTGTTGAGCACCAACGCGGGACCAGGACCGACTGGAATGTCTTTGCCATGTCAACAAAGAGTATGGAAAGTGAGGGTTAGACTGAGTGCGAGTTTCAGGGTAAGGTTTATGGTTAGGGCAATGGCGAGGTGAAGGTTGGGTTAAGGGGAGGGGTGAGGGTTACTCAACTCAGCTTTAGTTCACAAGCATAAATATAAAAATGACAAAATAATAATAAATGAATGTAATTATTTTTTGTCCCTGTTGGGCAAAGGTCAAGTTCAAAGTCAGTGGGGTCAAGAAAATGAAACGACCAGTGTGAGGATGCCAGGAGGCAAAAAAAAAAATGGTACTCTAGTGATGCGGCGGCAACTCAAGGTTGAATGTAAACAAACTGTAATTAAACAGCCATTAGCTTGTTTGTTGGCCAGTAACCTCACATTCCCCATGATGAGTAATGGAAGGAACGATTCAAATCTCCCGTCACATTTAGTTCTCCCTCTCTCTTCCTTCTCGTAGAAAAAAAATGTCGTGAAAACAAGTCGACTTACAAGTCGGAGCTGAGTTAGTTTTATAGTTAGGACTGAGTTTAGGTCGAGTGTGATGGTTAGCTTTGTGAAAAGTTGTTTTACCAATGGAAGTTTAGTTGCGAGAAAGCAGTCGTTCTTTTGACTTTGTTCAGTCAGTTTGAATCCAAATGAACGGACGGACAGTCTTCTCAAGCCTTTCATCTCAGCGAGTCCTGCGTCCTACGCGGCTGTGAACTTGTGCAGCTTAGCACCGTGAAGGCTACGTGTTTTTTTTCTTCACCCCCCCTCCGTCCTGTGAGCGTATTTTTTTCCTACCCTCCCTTTCTAACCTTTTGATCTAAATCTTCTTAAGTTTAAACGAAGAACTTCAAACTCTCGAGGATTCACTGCTTTCATGTCGTCTACGCACGTAAATCCTCTTGAGGGGCGCGGTGGCTTGACCGCGCTGATCAAATGCGCTCGCCGTTTACTTTCAGACTCAAACTCGCATTATTTGGCCACATTGAAAACAAGAAAACAAAGTTGTCCGAGCTTCACCTTTGAGAACATAATCAAACGTCGTCGTTGTTGGATGTTTGGGGTTTGATCTGGAGTTATACAACCAGCCCACTTTTAAGACTAAAGCTTTCTTTGAAATATTTCTTGGTTAGGCCTAGACAAAAAAAAATATGATCACATAGCTTAGCTTGTTAGCTCATTAGCTTAGCTAGCGTCACGGTGACCCAAAGGTCAGCTCGGATAAGCTCCGGCTCACCTTAATGAGGACAAGCAAGTATTAAAAATGGATGGATGATGTCTTGCGAAACATTTTGCAGATATTTGAACAGAGTAAGTCAGCAAAAGGACGATGTGTGTCTATCGCGACACAGTTGAAAGCATGTTGTCAGCGCGGTCTGGTTTGAGGATCACACACATTCCAAAGCTTTTGGCTCGGCGGCGAGCTTTTGAAAGCGGTCTCTGATAAGTTAGCGGCGTTCTGTCTTGTGATGCCCTGCCTCAAAGTGATCTGGAACTAACTGGAGCGCCTCCTGCTTGCGAGTAAACAATAATAGGAAACAATATTTGATCAGACTACACATCACAGAGGCTTTTGTGCCATCCTCAGCGTTTCAAAAAAATGCACGATGGCTTTAATTGACACGGGCCCGCTTCATCTTCAAACCCGGCGTCGACGTCGGCAGGCGTCGTAATGACATGAATAAAACATGACGATCAAAGCCCCGCTGCGATTCGTTTGATGGAAGACGACGGCGACGGGCGCCATCTTCCTCTCCACGCCGCCAATTAGCTTACCGATGGCTTTTTACGCTCGGACAAGCGAGACCGCCGCTCAGACAGGCGGGACCGCCGCTCAGACGCACCCCGAGGGACGCCTGGCAAAGGAGGCGAGACCCCGCTTCTGAGAAAGCATTGATGTTTAACGCAAAGGAGCAAAATATGTGTCTTTGGAGGAGCCATGTTTGGAGGGTAACATGCAGTGCAACAAGCAAAAACACTGTTGATTGGATTGTTACAGCAAAGTCGAGACTATGGAGTCAAATACACGCACGTCCGATGCTAACGCATTTGGTTGTTGTACATCTACAACCGAGACCAGAGTACAAAGTTTTGTCATTTGACAATGATCAAATTCGATCAGACAAGTTGCGTAAGCGGTTTAAAGGGACACGCGCACGCAAATTTGCGTCGTGAAAGGGGCTTATGTTTGCTACTGCACGTGTCATCGCTCGCTCGCACATCATCCCTGTTTTCACTCGCCAACATACTGAAGACATCTGCGAAGCAAAGGCGCCGCCAAGAGATGGAGACAGACGACATCAATCAAACGCAGCATTCCTGGCATTGTTCAGACGAGGGAGAAGTGGAAGAAGAAGAAGGCCAACCGGAGTTCATTGTTAGTATTTGGCCTTGGCCACTGCTCGTGTGCCTCATAACGAAGGCATTAGCATGTTTGCTAGCATTAGCATGTCAGCTTGGTGTGTGTTTTTGGCGAGATATTTTCCCGATCCAAACAGTTTCTATCTTCACTTTCCTCCTTTTGAAATCCTTTTAAATATTCCACACAGTGGGAGAAGACATATTAGCCAGCTCACCAAGCAGGGAGCATCTTTAACAAGGTAAAAGCATCAGTTACGTTACAAGTTAACAGCAGGCGGCCCCGTCACCCACCGAGGCGGCGTCAGGAGGCTTTGCTCAGTGCTGTGGCGTTTTCAAGACATCAGAAGCCACCTCTTTCATGTTGAGATCCCATAAGAATTGGCCCATCATGGTCAAAGAAAATCAGAAGAAGCTAGTACTCAGTATGCATGGCTGTAAACACATGCTAACATTAGTACACGCTATTTGCTCTCCATGTTGCAGTTTTAAACTCTGCAGTCTCCAATTTGCTATCTTACTCGAGTTTCTTGGAGCCCGCTCTCTTCATTTGAATGTTTGAAAGGGTGTGTCATTGCAACATCCAATAAATAAAGACAGAAAGGAGCTCCAGGATCCCCCCACCTGGAGCTTTATAGCGACACCAACGCTCCCGGTGGACTATCCAAAGGCGTCCATTGAATGCCAGATCCGCTAAATACGGACTTTGAGTCCAATATGTCTTCAAAAGGGGCTAAAAGGGCTCATTATGTGGGCTCGGCTCTTTCAAGACTATTAGAAAGAGAGACGTTAGTCACGGCTGCTTATCTCGCAACCTTATGAGCGGGCGGATTAAAAGATCAAAGGCTGCCTTCGCTTTTAATTTGATAGAAAATGTAAGCTTTTTTTTTACGGATGTGCCTCGGACTACGATGTAGGCCTGAAGCTCGCACGCTCGCGTTCAAAATTACAAAATTCATTTGATCCAAGTGTTTGCGTGAGCCAGACTTTGGATTGTGAAGGTCATTGAATCAAGAGCAGATAGAAGAGGGTGTTTGCGCCGTTGTGAGAGCGAACACAGCCGACTCCCGGCCAATCGTAAGGATCGCATGTAGAAGATCTGTACGCGCAAATTCCATTCACAACTCTCAACTTGCTGATGATGTAAAGTCGGCTGCCGTGGATGGCCACTCGAAGACCGCCATCCTATCTGTGTGCAGCGTAACAGCTAAATGCTGCGTCACCATGTTTGCTTCTTTTCTTTGTGAAGAGGAGCTCATATGCACTTTAGACAGGCTCATTTCAGCTAGACAAGAAAAAATGTTTTTTTTATCCTAAGAGTATTTTGTCGGATGCACTTCGTAGACATGTGACACCTGGTGGTAGTCTTTGTCTCTTCGAGTGCCTGAAGATTTGTCAGTTTCGCATGTTAAATAAAACATGTGTTTGAACATCAGCACATAGTAGCAGCGCTCCTCTCGTTCGTTTTGATGTCGGCTCTATAACGAGCGTCGTCTGGAAAATGCTGATGGTCTCGAGAAAACGACGACGTCTCCCCGTCGCGGGGACGCTGTTTGGATTGTCGGGTGTCAACAATCAAAGTGCTCCTCCAGTGACTCTTTTTGCTCCCTTTCAGCCATTTTCTTTTCATGACACTTTTGCAAACACTGTTTTTCTGTCGAATGCTGTGTTCAATAGTCAGCACTGATGCAATATGAATGCTGGACTCAAATTGGGCTATCAAGCACAGTGGTACTGAAATACAAATAAAAACAAGCTGAATCGACTTTTTATGTTTATAAAACTAACAAACTAAAACCAACAAACACAACTAACAAAGCGAAATAAAAACTGCATTAAAAAAAATTGTAAATTTATCTGGTCAGCTTAGCATTTCCTGTATTATGCTTTTATTCTGAAAGACAACGAGCACCACTTCCGGCTTACTCGACGATTGTCGTACTAATTTTCATGACGTAAAACACGCTCGTAGCACATTGGGTAATGGCCATTGCAACAAACACTCTTAAGAACTTACATATTTGTGATTACTCACTTTTTAGTTGGTGGGCACAGCCAGACAAACCTTGTCGCACTCGCAGATGCTTGAACCACATAAATCCGACTACTGAAATGCACAAATGAAGACCGAATCAATAAATGTTTTAGGCATTTACAGTGAATTAAGAACATATTTCCATGAA
Source organism: Syngnathus acus (assembly GCF_901709675.1). Lineage (NCBI taxonomy): Eukaryota > Metazoa > Chordata > Actinopteri > Syngnathiformes > Syngnathidae > Syngnathus > Syngnathus acus. Next base: position 4,311,660 of record NC_051089.1, on the reverse strand, counting down.
CAATAAATTACTTTGACCCGATCTGATCCGCATGTGCTGACCTACCCAAAATACACAACGAAGTGAACATTTTTCAATCAGGATGCATTAACAATAGACACTTCATGGCATCATACTTGAAGGTGTACCTAATGTTGTGTCCATCAGACAAAGAAATGGAGCATTAGAAATTGAGCACTATCAAAAGTGTGAATGTTTGACATGGATGACTGACTCTATGACAGCGGGTGGTGACAGCTTGGTGATCTGTGGTGGTGGTGGTGCATGGGTTTGGGGGGGGGGGCCTACTATACAGTTGAACTGGTTCAGTGGAGCGAGAGTGGAGCCCCCCCCCCTCTCCTAGCTGAGAGATTTGTTAGCCCCTCTATAATAAGCAGAGCACTCTTCATTTCAACACCTTTGCCCCCCACCCCTCCTTGACAAGCCACTAGCCTGTGCAAGCCTGTCAACACTGCTGGTGCACCTATTCAAAAATTTTCATGAACTGCCTTGCAATATTACTCACAAAAACATTTCAGTTTGCCAGATTGAAATAGAAAACATCATCATTTTTAGATAAATATGGATGTGACCAGAAAACATTAGATTTAAGGAAATTATCATTTGACTTGGAAAACAAATGGTAATGGTTTAGAAGCCTTATGGAGGTTTGTGTGTCTGTGGGCGCGCGTACTTTCTTGTTCAAGCACTAATGTATATTTCACTTTTATCGTGTCGTATATATACGACATCATGCTCTACTTTTTGTAATGTATTATTCTGTTTCTGCAGACTCAATTATCACGAAGGGGTCCTTAAAAGGAAAGGAGGCGGGCGTCATGTCACACACAACAGGGAGATGCGTATGTGTGTGAGACAAAGGTGTGTGGGTGTGTGTGTTTAAGACCAGGGATTTTTGACAATCACAGCCTCGATTTTCCTCCTGAGAATCTGAAGACAGATGGGGGGGGGGGGGGGGGGGTGCGTTCAAAGCGCAAGCGTGGTAACGACGGTGCATCAGATCCTTTTGCGTTTGAAATTTTGATTTGAGGGCAGGAGAAAGCTTGAATGAAAAAAGTGAGGAGTCCAAATGTGCTGCCTTTAAAAAAAAAAAAAAACACTCCCCCATTCCTTCAAAGAGACGACCTCAATCTTTTGCAAACATTCCATGGAGCCACATACAAAATATTACATCTTAGAATTACAAGAATGTCAAAGTCTTACAGAATTAAGTTGTAATTTTGAGGGAAAATAAACATCTTGTGATGTTAAAAAAAAAAAAAAAATCCCCGGTAATTATGTTTTTGTTGTCATGTTACGTCTTAAATCTCGTAACTTCTTTTGACAACTATACAAAACTGTCTGCTATGAGCCCACAGGCACTGACATCCTCCCTGCCGGTCAAAATAAAAGAAGCTACATGAAACTGAAATTCCATTACGGGAGGAAATGGTACATCAACGCCACGGGATGACAATAATTGTCCGCTTTGGGCCGAGCGAGGCCCGCCCGGCGGCTAAAGCTCAATTACCATCGACCATTATTGTACTGTGCCTGCGGCGTGCGGGAATGGCATCACAAAAGGTGCGACTGGACAAAAAGCAAGGAGCGGAGGTCGGAGCCCCCGTCACGCTGCTTTTTGCCATCAGCCCTGACAGATGGCGAAGGCCCCGTGTGAGGCCGGCCTGCAGCTAAGAGTGTCTTCAAAGTGTTGGCGTAATGTGATGCGGCAAAAACACACGCATGCAAAAGCAAATAATAAAAGAAAGATCAGGTAGGCTTGCTTGTTTGGCTTCTCGTCCTTTGAAATTGTGATAAATGTTCCTTTTATCGCTGCTGAAATCGAATGTCCTAGTTTAAAGCTGTCCCCACACTGACTTCCTGTTAGTCTCTATGCATGAGTCTTGGTGCCAAAGTTTTCGGGTCCCTATCTCCCCAAAACGAGTGGTGGTCGACTCACGTGCCAACAGCCGCAGATATGCCACGTCCTGTGCGGAATCTGAATCAAAGGTTGTGGGAATCGTGTGGCATCAAAGATACTTTTTCAGAAAGAAGATAGGAGGAGGAATAAGAGGGGAGGGGTGACTTCAAACCCTCACTTGAAAAGGAATGAATAATTGCATGCGCTGTTGTTTTTTTGGTGCTTACGATTGAGTTTGGCGGAGCCGGAAAGCTTTGATTACACCTCACGTGAGTCCACTGAGAGGTGGCTAGGTAGGGGTTCTCCTCGCCTCCCAGGAATCCCTCATTCCTGTTCAAAATGTGGAGAGCTGACAATAATGAAAAGAGTGTGCGTTAAAGAATTGATTGATGCTGCATGCTTTCTTTCTGACAGGAAGAAACTTTAGTCCTGAAACTGTGTTAAGGGTTGAGATAGGGTTATGATTTCGGGACTATATTTTAGGGTTTGAGTTAGTGGTTAAGACAAACAAACAAATGCATGCTTGAGCTTAAAGGAATTTAAAAATGCGCATAGTTGCTAACATCTGGCATGCAGGAGAACGGTGTGAGGCAGACGTCTGCGCCACAAATCTACGTCTACACATCAAGAGCCTACCTCATGATTTGAAGACCCAAGTAGCACGCGTCGCGGATTGAACATATGGCAAACAAAAGGATTTTTAGAGTGAGTCTGCCCCCTGCTGGCGAGAAAAGCTTCTGAGTGCAATTCCACCGCCTCGCCTCTAAGCGGCGCTCGAGGGCTCAGAGCTTCCTGTTTGCTGTCGTCAGAAGAAAGTTGCTGGTGGGTGGTGACGAAATTGCCTGAGCAAAATACAAACAATGGGAAAGAAACACAAGAAACACAAGTCGGATAAACACGCATATGAAGGTATTTAATCAATCTTTATATAGAACATCTAACGACTCGTCAACGGCCTTTTAGGCTTTTTTTTTTTTTCAACTGCTTGATGACACGGTCCCTGACGACTTAGCTTCGATGCTAATATAATAGCCGGACTACCTTTCTTAAAATCAAGTTTATGTTATTATATTAAATTCAAAGTGGACAAGACGATTTTAAATGGAAAAATCCCGGTGTGCATCTTATACACTTGGTAATTACTCATGTGTAGCTGCCACTGTTGTTGCTAGCAGGAAGCATTTGAATGGTCTTTTTACGTCACTTTGCCAGCTAGCCAGTTCTTATGTCTCTACGGGCTTTTGCTGTTTTCTGTCTAGGGTTTGCAAATCATAATAATCGTGTTACTCTTATACTATCACAAATTTTATGTTGCTTATGTTAGGCCTGCCCAATAGCGCAAAGTGTATCGTGAGCAGGTTTCCAAGCCAAATTTATTGCCTCACCTGCATAAGTCACAATTATATTTAACTTAAGATAGTCAGGCTTTGTTTGTAAATTGATTTGCCAGTTAATTTGTAAGTGAATAAAGTTTTTATATTTTATTTTGAGGTCGTATTGTCCAGCACTTATTTGCACGTCTCTTAACTGTTGTTTTTGCAGAATATGCAGAGAGACCACTCAAGCTGGTCCTAAAGGTCTCCGGCAATGAGGTGACCACTGGGAGCTCCAGTCGGGACACTTTTTATGATGACCAGTCGCCGGACTGCGATAAGACCAAAGACAAGAAGAAGAAGAAAAAGAAGGACAAAGAGAGGAACTGTGGAACACCTGACAGCGACAAAGGAAAGAAGAAGGTAATGAAGCTTCTGTTGTCTTGGTGTGTTTAGTTGATTGATTATTTGGTGCCGTTACTGTAGGTGATCAAAAAGAAGAAGGGCCAAGATGGGGATGGAGAAGATGAACGGGAAAACTGCAGGACTCCCATCCGATCGGAGCTGGATAAACTGGAAGGTATCTTAAAAGAAACACAAGTCTTCTTCTCAGTTTACTATATTGTGTGTGTTTTTTTTTTTTATGACATCTTCAGCAGAAAAAGAACAAACTCCCCTACAGGAAGCGTTGAACCAGCTGATCAGACAGCTCCAAAGGTATTTCATCATTTTGCTGACACACACTTGGAGTTATTGATCACTACTACAGCAATACCTTGACCTAAATAAAGTATTATAATATATCAATATATAATATGTGCTTCTTGTGGGCAGGAAAGATCCCAGCGCGTTTTTTACCTTCCCCGTGACGGATCTGATTGCTCCGGGCTACTCGGCCATCATCAGGCAGCCAATGGACTTCAGCACCATGAAAGACAAAGTCAAGAAACAATGCTACACTTCTTTGGACGAGCTCAAGGTTTTTGTCAGATATACTCAACATTGCATCAGAAGGTTTTACAGCTCATTTTTGTCGTCGTTGCAGATGGACTTCAGGACAATGTGCGAGAACGCCATGGCCTACAACAAGCCCGAAACCATCTACCACAAAGCCGCTCGCAAGCTGTTGCACTCGGGCATGAAGATCCTCAGCAAGGTACACTTAAAGAGATCCACCACACTGGGGCAGCACAACGCTTTGTAACATTCCTCCACCTACCTTACAGGAGCGTCTGGAGAGCCTAAAGCAGAGCATTGAGTTCATGTCCGGTCTGAGTCCGTCTGACAAGGCCACCGGGAAGTGTCAGGGTCAAGGGCTGCCCTGCTTGGTGACCAAAAGAGAAGCCAGCACAGAGAGCAGCGAGCGCTCGCAGACACCAGGCACACCCAGGTTCTCTTTCACTACCATGTGTCTCCTTCTGTTCTTTCTTTCTTTTTTTCCTGATGACCCCTTTCAACGCTGCTTCATGGAGCCGCAGGCCGAGAACGCCAGGAATGTCTTTGAGCGTGTCCAGTCTCGTTCTGTGACGTCTTTGGCGTTCTACCTACTCCTTAAAACACATGTGACCTCAACTGGCTATCAAAACGGCAGATGTGCATGTACGTGGCAGAGATACACAAGATTCCAAAGTTATTTACCGCCGCTGGAGAAATAGAAATTGAAGGCATGACTTTGGAATTGGAATTCGTTTACAGCCAAATGCCGACATACTAATTGTTGGTTTGTTAACAGCTTACACGTGAGCGACTGGCCGACACCTATTTAATCATTAGTCATTGACTTGCAAATTCAGGCTGCTAGCATGCTACGTGTTAGCATACAAATAGTTGGCACTCAACTGTACACATAGCTCTTGTTTAAGTCTGACTCACCGCGATACGCTCTCACTAATTACAGTACAGGTTGCGGCGAGCATGCTAAATGTCTGATGTAAATGTTCACATTCTTTGAGCGTTTTGCAACCACAAAAGATGATGCACGCTGAATTCCGAGCAGACTGAAATATAGCACAGCAAACCAAAGGCCCTTTTGTCGCCTTTCAATTGCCGGCAGACCAGACAAGGACGCCAAAGAAGAAGAAGCTGAAAAAGAGCTGGCGGAAATCCGCAAGGTCATCGAAGAGTCTGGCGGGAAACTGTCCAACCGAGTGCTTCAGTGCGACGTGAGCAAACATAACACACCAACTGCCTTGGTGGAGGTCTGTCTCAATTGCTTCATTTTTTTCCCCCCCTCTTTCTCAGTTGGAATTAAGCAGGCAGAGGCAGTGTGATGGCTCCACCACTCTGGCTTTTGTCAACCCAGCCGATCCTTCTGCTGGAGGTAAAGGCAACAAAAACAACAGCGGTGGTGCTACAGCATTGAGAGATGGAAAAACACGTTGAAGCAGATCGTTACAAAACTTTTGTCTTTGCCTCACGATTGCTTCCACAGAGGCGGGATATTGCCCCGTCAAACTGGGCATGATGTCCACCCGTCTGCAAAGCGGCGTTAACTGCCTCCAGGGCTTCCGGGAGGACAAGAGAAACCGCATCACACCAGGTTATTAAAAATAAAAAGTCAAGTTCTCTACTGACGCTGACACACGACGTCCGCTTCGCAGTGTGCTACATGAACTACGGGCCATTCACGTCTTACGCGCCCGCCTACGACTCCAGCTTCTCCAATGTTAGTAAGGACGACTCAGACCTCATCTACAGCCTCTACGGGGACGAGTCCAGCCTCCAGGGCTCGGACAGGTCAGTTATGACACTAAAGTCCAACTTGTAAAGTTTAACACAAGTTCACGCTTCCTGCTATTAATGAGAGCAAAATGTTTCTGTTACCGAGCAAAAATTCTGACTTAACTGTCACTTGTTTAATACAAGCAATGACCCGACGTGGTTGATTTAGACCGCACCAACTTGGGACTTTCTTAAAACACCCACCTCTATTCCATAGCTGTTCTTGTCCCCCGTTCATGAGATCAATACGTGTTGTCGGCAGCTTGTCAGAGTTTCTGTCCAAGTCGGATGAGTACGTCTACAAAATGGCCGATAACCTTCTGGATGCCCTGACCAACGGCGAGCATTCAAAAACGCTGAAGGAGACGGAATCAGTAAGTTATGTTTTTTTTCCAAATAAATTGTATAGTGTTCTAATGAGACGACGAACACAACAGGAACTTAATTTTGTTTGTGTGCACTCAGCAGGTGGAGGAGCTGTCACAAGAGGACAAAGCTGACACAGAAGTGAGTCAAGTGCATGTGGGTGGGGGGGGGGGAGCATTTGGAGGGTCCACGCACCTGTTTTCCGCCTCTCACATTCCAGTGCAGTGAAAGTTTGGGGGGGGGGGGGCGAGCCTCACCAGCTTGTTTGTAAGTCAAAGCGCATGTTCTTCTGAGCAGCTGTGTCAACAATGGTGGCTTGCTCACTGTGATCCGAATGGAAACATCTTCAAAACACAGCCGGCCGAGACCTCGGAGGGGAGTTTTGTGTTTTCGTTGGCCGCCTGCTGAATGGCCCCTTACACACTTAAGTCTGTCTTGTTTGCCATTCTTGGCATCCCTCCAGTTAGCTCAGCTTGCCACGTGTATACATTTCTGCCAGCAGCGTTGCCTACAAAGAAACGGGGCGGGGCATCTTCAATTTGATTACAATTGGACAAAATCTGTTCACGGGGGCACCTACAAATGGCCATATTGGCATGAAAAGACACGTTTTAATTTGGATATGCTTTCTTGGTGTGATTTTGGTCATCTCCAAATAATCTTCAGAGACTGATTTTTTTTTCCGACCCGTCTCTCTCGCTCTCCCCTTCAGGCATTCCAACCGGACACGGGCTGCAGTAAAACGGAGCCTCTCGCTGCAGACGAGCTCCCTGGAGGTATAAGAAAAAAAAAAAAGCGTCAACACGAATGGCAAAGAGACATGATGTGCCGCCTCATTGAGGATCAATAACATTGTGTTGTCGTGGCAGCAGACGTGCAGCAGAAATTGGACGAGACCACGCGGCTACTCCGAGAGCTGCATGAAGCACAGAGGGAACGTCTGAGTGCCAAACAACCGCCCAACATGATTTGCCTGCTGGCGCCCAGCACCAAGGAGCTGGATCTGGGTAAAAAAAAAAAAAAAAATAGCTGTATTATCAATTTGCTACCACTGTAATTTCCACACTCAAAGTTGCTGCTTTTATCACACGTGTTGAGTCCCCACAGTTTAAACAACATTTAACAGACAAGTCTTACTGTACAATTACTTTTTCAAAAATAAAATCACGTCTTTGTATATTTGTCCGCAGCCGAGAAGGTGACGGGCAATCTGGCCGAGTTGGCGGGCCAAGTGGCACCACGCGACATCAGCAGCGTTTGGGCCATTAGGAAGGCCATGGGCATTGCGCTTCCTCCAGAGAACCTTATTGACCTCACCACAGGTGAATACGTCCATCTCTTTTTTTTTTCATTCACAGCCGTTGCAGTCAGCATTCAGTTTGAAACTTACCTAAACGTCCCCGTTTGTTTCAGTGCGTGAGACGATTGAACCCATGGACACCTCGCCGAGTTGTCAGGATGCACTGCCAGTCACTGCTGTTTAGTAACTTCAAAAATGTTTTTTTGTACAAAAACAGAAAATCCTCATTGTGTGACATTCAATAAACTGTTTTTAATTAACAATACACCCACTGTAAATAATTTATTTAGAACATTTTGTTCACACGCAGAAAAGGCCAATTCTACGACAGTGTTAATCATATTCAAACAAAAATGGTGGTGTAGTAAGGCCACGAGATGAATGCTCCGATCAGTCCTTCTCGAGAAGCAACATGCCTCACAAGTAAGCAAGTAGCAGGCATGATGACGTCACTCCGACATGATGACATGCTTGTCAATGACACAGCTATTCACATCGTCCTATTAAAAATATGCAAAATATGACCCGCCTAACCACAACACGTGTGAGTCTCTCATTACACAGTAACAAAGCCGACAAAATGATCCACAAACAGAATCTGTTGTTTTATCGGACACAAAATGCCTACCAAAAAAAAATGTTTTAGTACAATTAATTGTTTTTTTAATGGTCATTGAAGAACAAAAGTTACAGGTGTTCTTCCCTATCGTAATCAGTTAAACAAGTGCACGTATGCTGATGTTTCAGGGGTGCGTGACATGACGCCCCAAAATCAGTTCTACCGATCGACACGACGTTTGGGTGGACATGCCCCAAAACCAATGAAGAATCTATTCTGTGAATCACACACGTTGTCAAATGTTTTTGTATGAAGGTAATGTTTTTCAGATGTTTTGTCCGTTTCCAGTTTGTATGGAACAAAATCCGCCTTGAGCTAAAATCCAGCTCAGTTCCTGTAGTTGTGGCACCACCGCAGGAGCACAGCTGCATTACAGTCACTTTTTGTCCTGTGGGGCGGGGGGGGGCGAAAACACTTGCCTGGTGTGGATAAGCGAGCGTCAAGTTTTTCAAGCGTGACCCTCCTGACCTCAGCTGAGGCCCATGCCTTGCTGCTTGCTGGTGTCCGTGCATACAAAGAAGGTCTTGAGCTCTCCTTTGCCTTTCACGCTGATGAAGCCCCGGCACTCGCACGAGTAGCCCAGCCTGTGAAGAACGTCCGATGTCTCCTCTGTCACCTGCCGGTCAACACGTGCACAATTTGATCACTTTTTCTCTGGCTTGACGCCTGAGCTACAATTTTCTTTGAGTTGCCTCACAAAATTCTGATCAAGCTAGAAACGAACAGTCGGGAGCTCGAACGTACTTGTATCTTTCCTAGCTCGCCGGTGCTTTCCATCCTGCTGGCCACGTTGACGGTGTTGCCCCAGATGTCGTACTGAGGCTTCCTGGCGCCGATCACGCCGGCGATCACGGGACCGTGGTTAATACCTGCAGAAAAAAAAATGATCAACCGAGACAATTTTTTGCTCAAACATGCCGAACACACCACACGCAATGATCAAAAATCATGTTTTGTAATTTAGAGTTTGCAGAGACAGACATTTGGTAGGAATCAAGCAAAATGTCTAAGATAAACTTTCTAAAATGGCAGACTTCCTCTGTCAGTCCTGCTTATTAATTCCCTACTTTTGTGATGGTAATGAACAGATAAGAGGTGTTCAAGGTTATTTGAATTGATGAAAAAGGACGAGATCAAATCAAAAGAAGCTGTTTAAACAGAACAGAAACAGAATTAACTTTTGGAAAACTAGCATCAGTGTGCAAGAGACTTCCTCCCTCCAAAAAAAAAAAAAAAAAAAGCAGAATGTGACGACGTAGTAATTCCATTCTGGATCGCTACCATTCATAAAGGACAGGAAAAAAGGAGGTAAATGATGGCTGTTCCAGACATGATGATAAATCAAGTGCAGAATTGTAAAGTGCTGATGAAATTTGGCAGCCGGGAAGTCACGGGAGCTTAGCGTTGCCAAGATGACGTAAGCTTTCCCATCCGTCCTCACTCACACACACGCACGCACACACTTTCTCTTTGGTTTGTTTGAGCGCAAACTCACCCACGCGCAGCCTGAAGCTGTTGAAGGAATGTCGGTTGATGCCGTCCAATTTGCCGACGAGCGCCATGGCAAATTCCACCATGATGCCGATCTGCGCTTGCTGACGTTCCCTGTCCTGGAAAACACACACACACTCACATGTTTGGACATGTAGACCAAATGGTGGGGCCAAACTCTTCAAGAAGAATAACACCTCCCGAGCCCCCTCTGGCCACCCCACCTGGTTGTTCTCCTGACCGAGCGTCCCGCTGAGGCCCGCCGCTGCCATGTACGTGCTGCCAATGGTCTTGATCTTCTCCACGCCGCTGAACTTGGGCTTGGAGAGCAGCTGTTGAGAAACGTCAGGTGATGATGATGATTCAATTGCACGGAAGGAAGGAGCGACGGGAAGCACCTCGTCAAAGTCGGCGATGATCTCGTTGAGGAGTCTCAGGCACTCCAGGCCCTCCTTGTTGATGTCGCACTCGGTGTAGAACTCCTTGAAGTCGGGCACCGAGGCGAACATCACGCACACGCAGTCGTACGACTTGTAGTAGAGATCCTGTTTGGCGGGGGGAGAGGAGAGATTTCCTTATTCCGGCCGCCGTTCACATCATTAAAGCCGCTGTCCAGGTGATGGGCTCGCCGTAGCCTCTCACCTCATTTTTCTTGTTCTCGCCGACAAAGAGCGAGGCCACGTGAGCGGGCAGCACATTCTCAAGCAGTAGGCGATTCAAGTTCTCCCGGGTCTCGATCTCATCCTGCTCCGTGTGGTTCTTGTACTTGAGCAGGAAGTCCTGGCGGAAGCACGACTCGTTCTGACACACACACGCACGCACGCAAATCCACACGTTGATTTGGATACATGATAACGCTGATGATGTTGAAGACTAGGTGAGCACCTGCTGAGAGATGATGAGCATGGTGACCAGGAACAAGGTGATGTAGATGCAGCTCATCACCTGGGGGTGCTTCACCAGGCCCACCAGCCTCACCATCGACTCGTCTGATAGGCTGCCCGCATCAAAAACACTTATTTGACGCTTGAACGTTTTTACAATTTTTTGGGTACATTTGAATATCCATCTTTTACTTCGTTACTTTATTTTTCCTCATTTTTAATTTTTTTAGTATTCATTTTTGGATACTTTCAGGAAAATAGTCTTCATTTTTAGTTTGTGTTTCGAAATACTTTGAAATCATTTAGAAATAGTTACCTGTAATTTTGTTTTCATTTTTTAAATTCAATCTTTCACCAGGTTTAATTAATTGATTTATCTTTTTGTTACTTTCCGCTTATTTGTATATTCCTATGTTCATGCTTTCCATTTTTTTATTTGTTTTTGTGTTTGCAATTGGAACAACATAAAACCTTTAAGGCTTGTTCCAGACCAAGAGTCCATCCCAATAAAGGTTGCGTAACACTCTTTTTATGTTCACGCATGGCTCTAAATCCCCCCCTATGTGACCGGATACTTGGCTTTTCCACAGAGCCTGTTTTTTATAAGACTTATTATTACATTACCGACCTTATCGCGGTATCGAGTCCCACCTGCTGCAGTTGCCCTCTCCTGTAATCTGAGCGTGGAGGACGTTGGCGTAGGCCACAAAGAGCCGCTTGTTGGTGCTGAGGATGATGATGTAGTACGCGCTGGACGACAGGGCGAGGAAGAGGACTTTGAGCTCCAAGCTGACCCGCAGGAACACGCCGCAAGCCATCAGGGACAGGATGCAGCAGTACACGGAATACTGGTGGCAGGGCGGCAACAACAACAATGACTCAAAAAAAAATAGAACAGTAATAAGCACCGGACATTTTGATTATAATATTTTAAAATGATATTTCCTCTTTATTGTCCAATTTGGACATCAAACTTCTATTTTGAAAGTAGCCATAACGTCTCACAGGCAGATAGAAGAGTCCTCCCTCGGATCCCAGTCGCTGGGAAGCATTTGCGTGACTCCGGGTGGGAGCATCACCAGTGGAACATTCTGGAAAATGTGCCTGGACGAAACACTGCGGGATTAAAGGAAAAGAAGTTCGGAAAACGAAAATAAGCCAGGCTTGGAGTTGTTGTTTTTTTCTTTTCTTCTTATGAGAGGGGTTTCTTGTTCACCAGGTTGAAGATTGCCAAGAGAACGATGACGACGGTGGTGACGGCGGCCAGGGGGAGGCGCACGCACGGTTTCTTCACCACCGCCTCAGAGACGGACGCCAACCACTGGCAGCCTGACAGCTTCTCTGGAAACATGCGCTACGCACGCACACAGCCAGAGAAGTTACTCGGAGAAAGAAGATATCTGACATTCATTGTCACGCGTGATATGTGAGGGTCGACTATTCCCGTCAAGGGCGCAGATAAGCTAAAGAAAGTCATTTTCGGCGCCCCAAGCAACCCGTCCACATCTGCAAAGATTTTAGATATTTATTAGCACACTTAAAATATGAATTTGAGATGATTTAGCTCGTCTGTGAATTAAATTTAGTCCACGAAATCCGAAAAAGACGACCAAACAAGTAGTTTGCCCGTTAGCATATTTATTTAGTTTTTAACTACGATTTTCTTCACGCATTGTGTCCCTAAATAATAATAATGATTATTAATATGTCCAATTATTAGTATGTCGCACCCGGCGGGTTTTTCGCACCGACCTTTATGTGCGCTGCAAAACAGATGGCCAAAGTCAGCAGCAGGACGCACGCCAACGCCGCGAACGTCACTCCGAGAATCTGTCGACTAACAGTTTGCACAGCAACCGGTTATCAGTCACCCTCCATTTTTCTGCGCTTATTTCATGGCTGCTCATAGGATACTCACTCCCTGGTGACGAACATCTGGATGGAAAAGATGCAGAGGAAGATGACGGCGGCGCAGCCCACGTAGTGCTTGAACATGGGCAGATCCAAGGCCCGGTACTTTGGAGACAATAAGAGAGCATTTGAAACGAGGACAAAATGGGAGGTTTTTTTGGGGTTTTTTTTTTGTGTGTGTGTTCAAATGACCTGTTTTTCAAGGTCTTTCTTTGGAAACCATATGGCTAAACTGCCGCTCTCCTCAGACTTGTACCACTGTCTTGGGAAGGAGGCCATAACAAAGAATAAAACATTAGACGGAGCAGCTGCCGTTTAAAATCAGCGCCATCGTATTGTGTAATCGAAGAAGGTGGAACCTGGAAAGCAGGAGGCTGATCATTGAAATGTTTGAGCCACATGTTTTCTGAGGTCACCTCTGAAATGGACCTACTTGCTGCCCAGTTCATCTATGGTGGTGGTCATTTCGTTGTGGAGCTCCTCGTCAAAGCGACTCTTCTGCGACTTGTTCCTGCGTCCCAGAAACAGACGCCATTAATGACAAAGAGACACAAGGCGTTTAATGGCCGCTGTGTGCACATTAGTCAGGAGAAAAGTGCCTGTATAGATCATGCGTGTGGTGAACAGAAAGGGTGGGGGGGGTTAACCGGATGCTGGGAGTTAGATGAGCAGTTCAGGGGACAAAGGGAAGCCCCCTCGTGCTATCTGGCAGGAAGGAAGCCGCCGTACAGATGCACACAGCAGATACATACACACCCCGCCCCGGTTAGAGATCGGGAGAGCACGTCGACATGATCCTGGGAGGAGGTAAGAGGTGTCAGTGGTGAGTAGGAACAAGAGTGCAACGGCCCCACCGAGGTTAGTGTCGGGACGTTAGGACTGGCCGCTCACATAGTCGTTCTCACCCAGCTTCAAGTCAAATCCATTATTGTATAACCTCAAATAGTGGCCAGACCTCGAATACAGCGTTTCAGAATTTTTGTTGAGTGGGACGCACAGACACGACGCCAAAGACGTTTGAGGTAGTGAGCTCTCAGCTTCAGGCCAAGTCTAGGTCTAATATCAGTAGTATTGCTATGGCGCCCTCTGGTGGCTTCTGAGCACATATGTTAAGGGGAGGAGCTTCATTTAGTCAGGTCATAGCCTTGTCTAACAGAAAAAAAATGCTTTGTTGCCACCTTGTGGGATCTCTAGGCAATTACACAAATGAAGGGGAACACTGTATTCCCAAATTCGACAAAGAAAATATATCTGGGCCACGATTTGCGGGAACTACAATGAAATGCGTGAATCCAATTCACAGTTCAAGTGGTGTCCATTTCTTAATTTCAGGCTCCTGCACCGCGCCAGGGGCCCAAACTCACTTATGGCTGCTGAACGAAGGCGTGGACAAGGAGAACCGCTCTTCGAGTGATTCATCAAAGCTGTCATAGGAGGAGTGCAACAAGGAATCACAAAAATAACACATCAGGTATGAAAGTTGCCGTGTCAATCTAGGGAAAAATTGGTATGATGAAAACAAGTAGAGCTGGTTGACTAGCAATTGATTCTTTAAAGATCAACTATGCTGCCAAAAGATGGTCAAAATATAGTATACATTTTTTTTTACCTGTCAGGTATCTTAGAGCTGGGTGCTGTTCGCAGTGGGATGTCCTGAAAAACAAACTGGATTAGCCAACAGTGTTACAGATAAACTAATCATGAAGAGATACTATTCGGCTTACTTTGCTGAGCGGCTTTCCGTTGCCGAGGGGGTCGGCGGCGAATCCCTCTCGGCTCTGCAGGTGGGCGAACGGTTTGACTGCCCCCCAGGACTCCAGGTAGCGGGTCATGCGCACGGACGCCCGCATCTTCAGACCGTCGTTGACGCGAGGTTTGGGGACGCTGCGGCCGCTCTGCGTTGGATCTTTGGACTTGTAGGTATACAAACACAGGCTGTTTAGTTAATTGCGACCATTTTTTTTTTTTCCAACTTGAGCAGAATATGGACACTCTCGCTCTACACATCCACATCATGCAAACGAAGGCATGTTTTCAAGTGGCTGCATAAGAAGCATCGCGTGCTTTGTCAAGAGACACACAAGGTCGTAAACTCACCCGAGGGTCAATAACGAGGTAGGTTCTGACGTTGAGCTCCTTGAGGTATTGATCCCGAAGCTGCCCGTCGCCTTCCTCCACTTCGTACGCCTTGTTCAAGTGCTTCAGAGTCGCCTCGGTGATGTGAACACGTCTATAATGACCACGAAGACGTTTGCTTTTTTTTTTTTTTTTTTGTCGCCAGTTTTGGCCATAATTTAGCAAATGATGCTACAAAAAAAAGTCAACACGCATCTACAGGACCGTGTGTCAGTCGCAGCGCTTACCCGGGAAGGCCACCCGACTCCATGTGATTGGCTAGCGTCACGTCATGTGACCACACATCAAACTGCCACTTGCGCAGGCCGATCACGCCGCACAGCACGTTGCCCGAGTGCACGCCCACTCGCATGTTGATGTCCACGCCGGTGGCTTCTCGTACCTGCCTGCCACAAATAAAACCACAAGGCTACAAACACTACTCCAGAGGATTAATCCGATCAATCGACAACTAATCGATTATCAAATGAATCGATAATTATTTTTGACAATCAATGAATCCTCATTTTATTTTCATTTTTGTGCTTTTTTGGCACTATAAATTTGACATGTTCTGGTTTTGAAAAAAGGAATGGAAATTTAAAGTATTTTTTTATTTTAATTCCTCAATTAATCCACAAAATCATCACCATATTATTAAAATAATCCTATGTATATTAATGGAGTCACTTGAGTATTTGAATGACTCACTTAATGGCTTCACACATGTCCAGGCCCATTTTCACACAGTTCTTGGCGTGTTTGGGCAGAGACACCGGCAGGCCTGATACACAATAATAGCAGTCTCCCAGAATCTTGATTCTCATGCACTCGTTTTCCTGGAAAAAAAAAAGCGGACAAAGAACATTTTCCTACCTGATCCGCAATACGTGAAAATATGAAATCTAGACAGAATTTCTTTTCAATATTTTCACCCCTCCCAGATGCTTGCATTACATTATAAAAATGACATGTGACGTTGCTAATAATACAAAGATCTGACCTTGGCGATTTGGTCAAACTTTCCAAACAGTTCGTTGAGCATGACGACGAGTTCCTTGGGGGAACAATCGCTGGCCAATCGAGTGAAGCCCACAATGTCGGCGTAGAGAATACTGCAAGGAAGAATATGTTATTATTAAAGATGCTAACATCTTAAAAAAAAAAGATTTATTAGACTTTGGGATGAGGCAGTAACATAAAATGTAGACAGAGCGAAGCACTGTGAATACTTTCCGTGAAACAAAAAAAAACAAAAAAAAGTAAAACAATCATGTTACCACGGTGACAGTTCAACACCGCAATGACTTCATTCCATTATTTCCTATGGGAAAATGTTTGACTCAACTGTACAGTATTGTAAAGTATACAGTCGATATATTGAAGTAACTTGTCAGCCTGGGCTGAAAAGAAAAAAAAAAAACATCACCTCTCAGAATGACTTGGACAAAACAAGCCAGGTGCTTGTAGATGAGACTCAACCAACGGCACAAAAGCCACGACGACTGCTTTGACCGGATAATTATAGGGCTTGGGGTCAGGGTTACGACCTTTCGCTCGAGATTGATGCCTTTGCGGCACACACATCCGGCGAGAGACCCGCAAACCGTAGCAAACACAGACGCACAATGTCTGTCACCCACACTCATAAACATTGTCACAAATGTACACAGAGGACTGAGTGCGTTCTTTGAATGGTGATCAATCAAGCGGCTGAACATAAAGGAAGGCTCGACTAAAAGGAAGACGGTACGTACAGTAACTCATTTCCTAATGGAAAAATAAAAAATATATAGAAAATGAATGGACCAGTGAATACTAATTGTGCTTTTCCTGGAATGAAGCAGAGTAGAGAAGTCATCTTTCTCCGCATTCATCAGAAGAAAATATAACGGGATTGCTTATCGGCTGATCCGGGACAATTGCGTCAAGTGTAAGTGGGTCAAGCAGTCTGGACGCAAACTAATCCATCATTCAGAAAGAAATGTGCTTCACGGCTCAATTTGATAAAGTCCTGTTTATATGGAAGAGGTTTGACTTTTAGGATGGAGAAGGGACTTGGCTTTCGTAAATGGATGGAAATCCCCAAAAAAGTGCATCTCCAATTGTGTGTTCAGAAAAAGCGGTTTATCTCGCGATTGGTACCTGACGTTTTCGTGACGTTTGACGTAGAGGCTGTGGAAGTTGTTGTCTTTCACCAGCCGCTGTTGCTCCTCCTTATCTTTGCAGTCCTGCAAGCGCTCCATGATGGCCAGCTTCATCTTCATGGAGATGTAGACCGGCAGCACAGACTGCAGCAAGTTCTCCTAAAAAAAAAAAAAAATCCGTCACCATACTGTACATTTTCTCTAATCATTTTTTTTTTTCTGAGCTGAAGGTACATTTATGCCAAAGAGACGTGTGTGCGTGTGTTTGTGATTCGCAGGCACGCACACACCGTATCGTCTCCCACTCAAAAGACATAGACACACACCCACACACCAACACACAGCCCTGTCCACCAATGTGGTAATCGTGTTGTTGGCAAAAATAGGGAAATATTTCAAAAGAAGACTCCAGCGGAGGCAGAAAAATTTCATTAGCGCCAGCCGGGCATAAACATCCTGAAGCGAGGTCAACTGGGGGCCGGCCAGGGATGGATTTTCCCGGTGATCAAAGTCAACGGCGATGAAAATGAAGAGGAGCATAGAGACAACAATGCTCTTTATTTATACGCGGTCATGTTTGCTTGCCGTGTTTGCTCAGCGAGATGAATGCAAAGCTGTAACATCTATAAAAAGGAGAAATGTTGTGTTTGATTATATGGAACAAAATTATTGGAATAAAAAAAGATATAAAGATATATAAAAAAAAAAAAAAATCATGAAGGCACAACTTCAATCACAAGTTCAGAATTAATCATTCATAAAATAATAAATAGAAATGAACAATAAAAATGAATATAATTAAAAATAATTAATAATAATACATTATTACTGTTATATATTTTACTTTTTTATTTAATTGAATTTATTTCTATAATCATTATAAATTTGGGAATCCATTTTGCACCAGACGAGGAAACAGAAAAAAAAAAAAACCTGTTGTCTCTTCTCGATCTCCAGCTTCATGCGCATGCTCAGGCATCGTAACGTATCCTGAAAAGTCTGCCTGAGGGTTTTCTCCATGAGAACCTTGTGGAAGGCTCCCACCACGCTGCCACAAAGGAACACCACCGCATTGGACAGCAGCTACACACAAATGCACAAAAACAATTGCTGCATTTGTGTGACGTTTTAGTTGATATGCTAAAAAAAAAAAAAAGATCACGTATCACCTGGTTGGCGAGGTAAGGCGTGGGAACGTCGCTGTACACGGTGAGGCGAAGGGTGAGTGCCACGATGTGGGAGAGCGACGAGACCACGCCCAGCGCCACCGCGTACCACCACGGGAACGGCAGCATGGTGTATACGGTGAAGATGATGAACAGGAAGAACGGCACCTATTGCGAAATATTTATTTGTGGGCAACCTCAGTAAAGAGCTTGCATGCAACAATGTCAAAATTCTTGTCATCGAATATTCACCTGGTCCCACGGTAGGACGACAGGCCCGCTGAAGATGAAGGTAAAGCCCATGGCGAGGTGCGTGGCCCACACCAGCAGGCCCAGCGGACGGCGCCAACGTTGGGATAGCATTTCGGTGCACACCAGCACAAAGACGGCTAAGAAGATGCACAAGGCGCTGCTCACCACGCTCACAAAAGCCCAGTGCTCCCGGGCGCTCTGAAAAATCAAGTTCACAGATAAATAAATACCTTGAAAGCAGGAGAACAATCAAGATAGTTGCAGACATTCTTATGTAAGAGCACTCAGCCATCAGAGTGGTTGCAAAATCAATAATGGAGCACACGACTAGACTCCTAATGGCTTGGAGGATGTAAAGATCCATTCAATTGGTGGAAAAAAATGGAATAACCAAACAAGCTACTAATACATCTTCCCAATGGAGAATATTTTAGAAATTAAATGTCGAGACGGCTCACAGCCATTTCACTGTCGCGGGTAGCAAATGAGCTTTGTCGTTTTAAGCCACAGGGGTTGTCAACCTGTGGTCCGCGGCCCTCTAGAGGTCCCTAGCGGTATTGCTGGTGGTCTGCCAAATTGGAAAATATAACATTTTTAAAAATAAAATGGATTTATTATTTAGACTTGATTTATTTTTCCAGCTATCAATTATTTACCCATCCAAATGATGTCAAAAGTAGCTTTGAATCCCAAAATAGACTATATAGGTCTATCCTACTTCAGTGCAAAATAAAATAATGACGGAAGTGATTTAAATTAAGTCACAAAATAATTGTCATAAGCACTGTCCAGTGAAAACTATTTCTGTTTTACTTCGGGGAGAAGACAAATATTTTGTCAGGTTAAAAAAGGAGTTTCAAAGAGACAGCTCCAAGTCTGTGGTGATAAAGCTTTGCTTGGGGAAGGCCATCAACACATGGTATTTGGAGCTTTCTGGTTTCCATGGCAACCTTTTTTAAAAAAAGGGCCTCACATCACTGGCTGCTCTTGACGTCGCGCTGTGAGACTTTCCAAGGCAGGGGAAGAAAAAAAATGCAGTCATTGTAGCTGAATGAATGAATGGATGAATGATGGAATTTACATGAAGCCACGAGAAAGGCCGCAAGCTATTTTTATTAACGTTGCACAATTCTCCTAATTTCCATTGTGTAATTTAGTGTGTGGATTTGATGGGGGTACAACTGTATCTCATTTAAGCTTTAATTTTATTTAAAAGAGTGAACATCCAGGTCACTATTTGGGAGCTTAGCAAATGAGGCCCTATAGGAACTATAAGCAGACATATTATTGACATATATTTTTCTTTTAAATATATTCTTTTCCATATTTTCTCATTGTGATTCAGATTTACCATTCCGAGGGAGAAGAAGAGGACCAGGAGGAGCCCGCAGGAGAGCATGGAAAGGCCCAGCAGGAGCACCAGCGGCTGGTACTGGCTGATGCACGAGAACTTGCGGTACAGGGCCTCGTTCTTTAGCTCCTGGTCATTTAACAAATACTTCCCTTTGGCCGGCATGGCCGAGCGCGGTTTGAAAAGATTGATATTTCCTCCCAAAGAAAAATAAAAAAAAATAAAAAAAAGTTGCTGGCTCTTGTTAGCTCATGGTACTTTGGTGACGTTTGTCCTTGGCATCGTGAACGTTCTTAATTCTTCTTTGCTATGTCCGATGTTGCCCGATCCTTCATATGCTGCTAGCTACGGCTCTCGGGAGTAATGAGAGCGGCTCGGAGGGTCCGAGACGCACAGGAGGGAGGGCAACCCGAGGAAGGGGAGGAGAGGAAAAACAGAGGGCATCACAAGAGGTCATCAACGCCAGGATCGGGGGTCACGACACGGCGACAAGGTTGGCGGCTTCATGCTGCTGATGAAGCACAGTCGTTTGGACCTGTAGTGAAGAAATAAAGTCGGTATTGATTTTGAGCCAAAGATTTGAAGAGGTTATATTTTTTTACATTTTGTCTGATGAACCTTGGTTTTATTTCATTTTTGACTTGTTTTGGACACGCATGTGGCAATCCAAGTGTTATTTAACAACATTAGCCGCGATGATTAATTTGAACGTGAACTCTGAACATGTTTTCCTCATCCTTGTTCATCACAAGGCTCTCAGAAGGCAGTCGCGGTAATAATTGGCGATGCTGCCTAATGAGTGTCCTTTATTGGGGGGAAGCATTCCACAAACAACGTACTGTGCTGGAACGGAATGACATACTATAGGATCTCAAAACGCACATGACTTTCCGTTACCCACGGCTGACCTGACAAAGACAAAAAGCTATCAACGCTAAGGATGACCACATAGAATGTGACTTGTGACATTCTGACGTATTCCCGCCAATGTGCCCGCCGTGACTTCGCTCCATGGACGAGTGAATGACTCATGGGCTAATTATTAAAGCTCACGGGAATAAAGCCTAGCTTTCTAGTAACACGGATTGATCGAGTTACTTTTGCTGACAATCAAGAATGTCAAACAAAACGCAAGGGTCATGTGACTCACAATGACCAATCGTACACAAACTGTAGCTAACCCAAAGTGCAAGCTAGCTATTTGGCAATTGTTCTTCTCCAGTTCTACATTTCCAAACAATTAAGCCTTGTTTTAAGAGCGAGGCAACCAGCTTGCAAGTTCACTGAGGTGGACTTTGCGCCACTGTCAATAGAAAACTCATTTCCGCCAGCTGCTCATAAGTGTAAGACATGTTTGTCCTTCGCATAGCAACAGATGCTACGAGCCATAAAAAGAGATGAAGGGATCATGTAGTGGAACAATCTAGCGGGGTACGAGAATGATTATGTTTTAGTCGGTGGGGTTGAAGCGGGTTGTCATTACGGAGCGCTTGATTGCGGGACGCCATGCTGCTGTACGAACGCGCGCACTTAGGGGGTACAATATGTTCGGTCTTCGCTGCGTTCTGCATAAAAGAGGCAAATAAATGCGAGATGCTTTCAGACAGCATTGATGTGGCTCATTTTTGAGGAATATCTCGTATGAAATAGGCGTCCTGCTATTTACACTGCAGGAATCATTCACCCACTAAATGTCAGGTTTAATGTATTTTAAAAGGGACTGTTTTATTGTAAATGTCACCATAGAATACTGAGGAAATAGGCCAGGCGTGTGTTTACGGTGGCATCCACGGGAACGTTGGTCAGGTCAGGCGTCAATGAGGAAATATATTTTTAATTGAATGTACAGAAGTCATTGGTTCCCTGGAATTTTGGGGAAGTGGTTTCAACCAGATTGTTACAAGCGGATATTAAGTGTACTGTAATTCGTCATCAGTTGTGTACATGTCACTAATTGAATCACAGTGGATAACAAAGCCCCCAAAATATCAACTAGAGAGACTAAAAAACAAGGACAGGTTCTTTTACAGACTTTACTCTGGCCCAGTCCCTCTTATAAAAAATAAATGAATAAAAAAAACCACAAGGGCCTAAAACGGACTGACTGAGAGGGGATGAATGAGCAAGTTGGGTTTTTTCATGGCGTCGTAGCCTTGTCGACTGGCGTCACCCAACCTTGGAGACAAAGCCAAAGAACGTCAGCAAGCGCTTGTTGTCTGCTGCTTCATTAGTCGTAAAAAAAAGAGAGCGAGAGAGAGAGCAACGAGAGCGAGAGGTAGTCTACTCTTTTCTCTGCTGAAACACTTTTCCTGCTTTTAGGAAAAATCCTAAGAAATATTGGCGAGTTTTTTATGAAAGCCAAGACCTCAATAAAATGAGCATTATTTTAGATTCTGGACATTGGTAGGGTAAGTGATTACTTGGAATGACCACCATGGAAACAAAGGCCAATCAGTTCTCGTTTGTTCACTGAGCAGATTTTCCTTTTTCTGCAATTGATGCAGACACAATGTGGTGAAATCTTTCGCCATATCTCAGCTCAGCTTTTTTGTTTTTCAAACTGAAGGCACCGCTTTGGCTAAAAGCACATTGGTGATTTTATAGCATCTCTTTGTGTTGGCATTCAATAAAGGGACAAAAGGTGACCTCTGGGAAGGAAAGCCGAGAGACGCATTTCTCAGCCTGCGCTGAGCTACCTTCGAAAGGGCTCGACACCACGTCGTTAAAAAAGGCCAACGTCAACAAATGCCACCGACCTCTCACGTCTTTTAGTGCACATGTGATTTGGCGCCGTTGGATTTTCTAGTGAAGGCCATTACGGATGTAACAGTACACAAGAAACCACGATTATTTTTAAGGCAACCTTTAGATATCGAAATACCAAAACGGAGAGCCGCTTTTCATTGATGGAAAGTTCAACATTAATAGTTTTGTCTTTTTTTTGGGGGGGAACTGGACAGACATAGTTTTCCTGTTTTTGTTTCTTTTTAACTCATTCAGTGACAGCCCAGTTCAAACAGAAGTTTGACGTCTATAGTCGTCAATGGGAGTGAATGAGTTACCAAACAGAAAGGCCAAGAAGTGTGAAGCAGACGTGCCAAGTAAAAGTACACCGTGTTTCCCAGCGGATCCAGTTGACGCAAAATGGCAGCTTTGACCACGCGGGTTAGATTTTAGTTTCGGGCTACCTTCCCAGGCTACCTAATGAATCTCCATCAGCAGATGACTGATGGAAGTGCCGCAATGCAACGGGTAGATTCGATTAGGCCCCTTGTCCTTGCCCCATGCTGCTCTCCCTGCCATGTGTACTGGTATTAAATTAGCCTCATTTGATGCTGAACCACAAACAACATTAGTGCGATGCTGTATCAGTGTCGATTTCAAATGCTGTGTGCATCATCATCATAATAATATTCATAATAAAGAACAGAAAAATGCTTCAGACTTTGCTTCAAACTAGAGCCAAGTTAGCCTTAAGTGACAGTTGTTGAGTCAAAGAAGGAATGAATCGATTTTAAGACCTATAGAATGGATTCTAAACGTATCAGCCGAGAGACAAATCCGATATTGAAATAGCCCTGATTGAATCAAGTCGGGGTCATTTCCTTCTCCAATGCTGTTTGGAAGTGAAAAACACTTGTGCGCTCGCAAAGCAAACCGCTTGAAGCATCGCTTGTGACGCTACTCGACTTAACAAGCCAAGGACAAATTATAAAATGTGGCAAGGGAATGAATGACTGATACAAAAAGCATGTTTTTGATTCGGTGCCAATTATACAAGACTCTTCCAAAGAACTCGTCAATAGGGTAAATGGTATTTTCACAAAGGCGACAAACTTGCCATCATTTTAGCACTTTGGAAACTCAAATTACATCAAAAGTGAATTTGCACTGCACGGTCATCACGATAATAATCAAATGTAATCGAAGGCCTTGAAGACTCTTCGAGGCTCTTGGAGAAGTCTTGCCTACCCCCCCACGTTGTTGCCACGGTGACATTTTGTCATTCTATGACCTCACAAAGTTCCTAAAGAAGGGCTTCTAAGCCTTTACACAACTATCAAACCTTCCTGGAAAGTATTCAAATAAAAGATGGCCTTTCTTTCCAGCCTTTGGAACGGGGCGCTCCTACTCTACGGGATGGCAACGCAGTTAGTGGTCCACGTGTTTTTCGGTACTCTACTGAAGCAGGTGAATGGCCTGAAAGACCAGATTTGGATGGTAAGCCTGAGGATGGAGCTCCAGGGCCAGAGGGTACGGGAGCTATTGCTTGAGGTGGAGCGAAAGCAGAAGGACAACAAGCCCCTGTGGGAGCAGGTTGAGTATCTGACCAATCAGCTCCAGGCCGAGAAGAACGACGCCAAGACGGAGGGGAAGCTGCGGCGAGAGGAAGCGGCCAAGTGTTTGGCGGAGGAGATGTGGCGGGCGGCAGCCCGACGGAAGCGCCAAAGGGACCACCTCGTTAAAGATCTCAAACTTTTCCAGATCAAGTCCAGGCAAAACCAGAAGAGACTGGAGAAAGAGCTGGCGGTCAAGGCGGCGCAACTCGACGCCTGCAGAGAATGTGGACGGCGGCTTCAGGAGACTCTGAGGAAGGAGAGGGCGTGGGTTCTCGGGGAAAGACGGATTGGACCACTTCGTGACGAGACTTTGCTTCAACTTGGAATGAAGCCACTGCCGGACGAGATCCGATAGAGGTGGCGGACTCCAGTTACATAACTAGTCAGATTTAAATCAAACTTGCTATTAAGAAGACTGAAGTTGAACTATGTGACAAGTAGTGAGTGTAGTTAGTAGTCACTTATTTTGTTTTTGAAAAAAAAGTTAAAAATGTCAGTGGTTGTTTTGTTTAAAAAAAAAAAAAAAAAATGGTGGCACGTGGTGGCTATTCGTGGCATGAAAGTGGTGACTGAAGCTTTGTCAGCAGTGAGTCATCATAACAAAGCTAAGCAGCGGTTGATATCACACTTGTTATTTCAGACGCCGACTCAGCAATGTTCTTTTGATATGTCCATTCCGGTCCGTTCCCACAAAAAAAACCACATCTTCATGTCCAGAGTGTGACAAACTGTCCCACAGCTTGTGGCTTAAGTGATGAAAAATAAATGCATCTTGAAGTCTACCTAGCAACAGGATGTTTGGGCGGCATGGTGAGGCGTTAAAAAAAATATTACAGAATGGAATTTCTGTGGAAAGTGTGTGTGAATGGTGATGACTGAAATGTGGTGGAATTAATGGTCATACTGTATAATGGGAAAGTTGAAGTTGGAATGGTTAGAAATGATCCAGAAATGTGGAAAGAGGTAAAAAGGAGTCAGTGTTAATTTGGGAATGTTGCCATGGAAAATGTGAAATCATGAAAATGTGAGGATTTGGGCGGATGACACAAGATGGCAGTTTCATAAATGGCCTAAATTTTGTGAAGTTCAAATGGGTACAATCAGTGGACGAAATAAAATGTCAAAAAAAATGGAGCAAATAATAATTAAAATGTGCATGACTGCTTATATAATATGGATTACGGGAGAAATATGACAGATGACCATTCTGTTTACAGACTTTGTGTGTGTGCGTGCGTACGTGCGTGCAATAATTTGATTAGAGTAATACTCCTGATAGTGATGATGGCACAGAGCGATTACCTAAACAAATGAGTCGCCATTTTATTAAAGTCCATTTGGCGCATGCAGCTGTTTGAATAAAATCGGAGCCTCCATTTGTATTCAGTCACATCCATTTAATCAACAGGGAACTTCAAAATCTTTTCACCTGTCATCGTTAAGCCATTTCTATCAACTTCTAAATATTATTTTTAGGAGATCAGACTCAGATCAGACCAAAAGCTTCCTTCACTGGGTTCTGTGCAAAAGGTAAAGCCCGATCCTGCTAATACAGCTATTTTGGGGCATCTCAAGGTGAAACGAGCTTGGGAATTGAGATGGACCACAAAATAGGCTTCTGGAAGGGAGCTTTTGTTTGAAATAGACTAGATTCCATCACGTCCTATCAGAATGGACAGCTCAGGAGATACGTGTAAATTAGTTTAGCGACAAAGAAGCGATAGCATGCGTGCACGGTGGATTAAATTGCCGTAAATATTTTAAGAGCGGATTCTCCGTGACACATGAGCGTGCTCATCTGATAACAGCTGCTTAGATTGAACGGAACCTCTTAAGATCCCGTTCTACTGATGCACTTTTGATAGTTCTTTGCACACTTATTCCAAAAAGAATCAAATGAACATCACAAGATCAGCAAAGGAGGAGTGTGTAATTTGTTTTAAATTAAGAAAAAAATAGTTGAAAAAGTAATGGAGTAGATAAATGCTGTATGAACCGATTATTCCGATTCATTGTTGTAGCAAAGCAGTTGCTTAAACAGTAAAAAGAATAAAAAAAAAAAAAAAGGGGGGGGGGGGGCAGAAATGCCCACTGTATGGATTCCGACCTCAAAGATGTCATCTGTGCAGGAGCCATGGAGTCAGCGGAACAGACTGATCTCATTACCTCAAATGACTCCTGGGAGTTATGGCTGACTGGAGAGGGGGGCGGAGCCAAAGGATTCCCATATAATAGCATCCTTGTCTTCACTAAAATGGCCGCCGAGGTGTATTCCTGTACCAGACGGAGACTTTTTTTTTTTTTTCGTACTACAGCGGACTTTCAATGGAGGTTCTGTCCAAGCTTACAGCTTGTGGCCGGGATCGTGTTACACTGTCTTTTAAAGGCCACCTTCTATGTTTTGCCGTCAAGAGCCAAGGAATGTGTAGGAAGGTGGAAGTTGTTTGAACAGTCCAACAGTTAGGAATGTCTGGACGCCGCCGTAAGCCTTCCAGAGGTTTTTGCGGCCGACAATTTTCAGCCCGGTTGCCTGAAGCCAAGTTGAAGCGCCGCAGTGCAGCGTGTCCAAAAACGAGGTGTTCTGAGAAGACTGTCGCTATCGTAACAAGCTTCATTAAACGGAGAGGGACACTCACAAAAATGACCTTTGAACTGTAAACGGCGCTTTTAGATGATGAATGACAAGCATACGACTTGCTTTGTTTCGATGACTAAACGTTGGAATTTTTCAAAACACGAGTCTTGGAATTCACCCTAAATGGCTACCTCAAACCATTTTTTTTTTTGTTCCTACTGTTACGATGGATATTTTGTGTCCATCTAATTTTATGTGTCTCCGATTTAAAGGGTAGAAAAAAAAACGGAATAGGAACAAAATCTGAACAGACACTCGCATGTATTTGAACGAAACAAATAATTGCCTTTTTTTTTTTGGTTATCTTTCCATTTTCATGCGGTGGAGTTAACGAGCTCTACCGATGGTGACATTCAAGGCCAACGACTACAGTCGACCGCACGCGCTCTCACTTCCTTGGCAACCGTGACTCATTTCCCCATTCACGTTGCAAGGACGGCTTGGCGCAAAAAAAAAAAACAGGAACCTGAAGCCAGCGCAGAGCGCACAGTTAGGGCCTTTGAGCCACGCAGGTTGAATGAAAAGCAAGATGCTCCATTTTTGTCAGGAACAACGCAGTACGTCAACTGGCAATAAATGAGATTGCGAAGTTCTCAATTCAACCGGTTCAGGGTTCATACATGGAGAAAAGTATTGACGTGTAAAGCACATAATTGCTGATATGGCAGTGTAAAAGTTGCAGCGCTTGTCCAAACCACTTTAATGTCATAGTCAACAGGTAAATAGATTTGCAGTGGTTAGCATTAGCCGACTAGCTTCTAATACGCAGCACATACTGGAATGTTCTTGAAATCTGCCGAGATTTAATGACACTATTATTGTTCACGGTCTGTGAGTCCCCTTTTTACATCCACTCCAGTCTTTACAAATGAAATGTTTTGTACCAACAGAGAGGCTAATCACTCATTAAGCGGCTCAATACAATCAGCGGGCCGATTGAAAGAGACAACAAAGCCATGCTGAAAAGCATCCGAAAGATTTTTTTTCAAGGTCTGCAAATGCAATGGTTGCAAGAACAGCGTGATGCCTTTGTGTCGACTAACGTGAACAACATGGCCGGTGGAATACAAGATCCTGTTTTGCACACACTGCCTGCAAACAACTCTGTCTGACGCATTATGAATTTGATATTACTGGATCTCAGTGGGAATTGTTTTAGAAGATTTTTATTTTATGTGTTTTCATTATTTCATATTTTTCAAGAGTGGCAGATGTTTTCTCTGATGTGAAACTTTGGTAAAATGCTAACATTTAAGAAATATTTAAAAATTCAATTCTAATTTTGGAAAAACTGTTACTACATTTTTGGATGAGAGAATTGCATTGATTTAACATTTCTATGAATTATTTCTTCACTTTATTTTACATTATTCTGTGAAACGGTACAATTTATGGATTTTTTTTACTTAATTACATTTTTTAACTTTGACATTAATTTTGTGATCTCTGAAAGTGGATATTTATTATTGACAACTACTTACTCCACTTTTCAGTTTCCCAGGCTGCAAGAACTGTTTTGCTTCACACTTAAAACCATTATTCTTTCCATTTTTTTATATACTAGAGGATTTCTTTGTGAAAAGGACGACCGATTAAACCTTGCAGAAAGCACAAGTGATGGTGGCCGTCCATTTTGGCATCCTTTTCCAGCTATGTGAAGCTGGCCCTGGTGCAGATGAGCCTCTCACCGACATTACATAACGTCCTTGAGCCAAAGTAAGCGGAAAAAATATTCAAAAAGTGGAGAGCTAGAGCGAGAGAGAGTGAGGAAGAACGAGACACCCACACATCTGCACTGCCTGTGCTACTCAAACACAAAATCCACAGGAGGCCCGCGTTGGCTTGTAGTGCGCGCTTCCGGCTCTTTCTGTACAAGTAAATAGGTGTCAAGGTTCAATATAGAAAGTTGGAAGGAAGGTTATGTTTGTTTCTTAAAAAGTATTTATTTATTTATTTTTACTGAATGGTGGAAAGATGAATAAAAGACAAGGACAAGTGTTGCTTTTCTTGCCAATTATAAAAGCTAATTCAAAGGGTGATCAAACATCATAAAGCCAATGCTTATGTTTTTTTTTTTTTTTCCCCAGACTGGAATTTTTCTGTCGCGGTATGACAAAAAAGAAAAAGCAAATGCATCTTTTGGAGCGATTATCTAACTTTGCAGCCTGGACTGAGAAATCTTTCCTGGTTGGCAAAAATAAATAAAAAAGTCCTGGTCAATGGTTATAATTATTTTTTTCCTCCATTACACAATTAACCGTACACTTTACTGACACACTGGCTGGTACAATTTCTCAGAGACCCTATAAAAAAAATAAAAATAAATTGCCAGAATTTTTTTTTAATTATAACCATTGATGACCTTATTTAAATTCATCTGTACGCATAGATGGTTCCGGTCCTACTATGATGACGCCATAGCGCGTTCAAAAGCGTTGATGGCAGCTGGATAGAAGGCCGCATGCTGCCTGTAACATCTATTTGCCGAAGTGCTGCAATCAAGTGCCATTAGGAAAGGCTCTCCACTCACCATAAGGCGAAGGCCTTTGCTATTGCAGTTTCCCTGGGAGACCTTTCCCTCGCCCACTGTGTCATTATTACCTAATCTGCCTTCAGATGCACTAAGGAATGTGTTAGAGTGGAGACACGCACTCAAAACATCCATCCGTTTTCTGAACCGCTTATCCTAACGAGGCTAATCAATTATTTGCAAAGCGCAAAATGTAGCATGTATACCATTCCTTCAATCTAAAGCATTTATTTTTTTTGTGAGGCCGCCACAAACGGGCACTAATGAAGGCAAAGATGAAAACTTTGGCAATCGCCATAACGCAGAAGAAATTGACCTAGTAATGTAGGAAATGGGCCTGGTAGAACAGCCGAACTTTATTCAGCGGTAGGTTTGTGCTGTTTTCAATACAGCATGAGATTGAATATGATTCTGAACACAGCCGAATTCCCAGTTGTAAGGGTGTGCAAATTTATGCAACTTTGCTGATTTCTTCCCCTCTTCAATATACAGTACTTCTATTTTCTAATTGAGTTGCACGGGTTATTGGTCACATTATAATTGGAAAAAAAAGTTTGGAAATGATTTATCATGGTCTCATTTGTTGATGCCACAAAAACCTGGCATTTATGGGATCATCACAAGTCATGCAGAATCAGATGAGAGGAAGAGAAGAAGCTTGCAAGAGAGGCGTTTGGCAACCGACAAGTTATCGCAGCAGAAATCGTGTGAGCGTATGAGGAAGGAAGGAAGGAAGCAGTTTACAATCAAACTGCACTGGGGGTTTCATACTCTCGTCGGACGCATCATTAGGTACACCTGCACAAGCTCAACGCGAGAAAATGGAGCACTGTGGAAAAGTGGAGACTGTGGAGGATAGTACGAGACATTATTTCGAAGTCGTGTACACTCAAATGTGATCAAGACTTGGGCATCTTATTCGAGATGCAGCGAGAACCTAAGCTGGTGCAGCAAAGTGGAGACTGTGGAGTACGATATTGTAGAATACAGAGCTTAAAATGCAGCTTTTTATTTAAGATGGAGTGAGAAAAAGGAGCACTGCTGCAAAGTAAGAGACTCTGGCAGTCCATTGCTACCCTTTTAGAAAGCCTTTTCAAGGTGTGCATCTACAAATGTTTCAATGATACTAATTTTATCCAAGAAGAGATTGAGGGCAGCATGAAGACAGTGTATTCTTACATGCTATTCAACAGGAGACTAAGGGCGGAAGCATACCGAGCAGGCATGCATGCTTATTTTTGTCATTTCCAGCCTCGAATGTTATCATAACATAACAATTTTACTCGATGAGACTGAGGGCAATAAGAAACAGGAGCTTTGCAGCAAAGTGGAGACTGGGGGGTAGAATACTGCAAGGTACACAGATTACGTTAGTGTTTTCATAATTGCGAGCTGTGTAATATCAAAAGCAACAAGAACGCGTTAAATTTATTCAAGAAAAAAAACGAGGGTAGAACAAAAAAAAAAACTGAACAGGATCAGCCATGTCTCCTCAAATGTTCGATGACGAATTAAGTTTATAAATAGTTTGTTCCTCATTTTTTTCTCTAGTTACCGCATCTTTTCAAATACAAAACAATCAGTAAAGTCACTCAGCACCTGCCAGTCAGACGCGTAGTGACAAACCACAAAGAACGCCAATCAAGTGGAAATTCCCCTTTAAGTCGTTCAATTGACACAGGAGCCTTTAAAAGTAGAATATAAAGCCTTTTCAATTGTTTATCTTTTTCTATGAATTCACGCTAAAGTGACTCGCGTTTACGCAAGAACGCGTCAAACGGCGTGAGGGCATTCAAATCTTGACAACATAAAAGATGACAAAAAGAGGAGGGAAGTCTTTAAAAACGTGTCATACTTTACACAAAAATGCAAGTTTAAAAAAGAAATTAAGAAAAGTTCGGGGTTCTACCTTGGGTTCCAACGTCACCGACGCGTCGTGCAAGCGAATGCTCCCGAAGTACCCCGGAAAGGAGGTGCCATTTTCGGGGTAGGCAGTAGCGAGCGTACGGTGTCCTGCTCGGGATGAGTGCGAGTGTACGTGTGAAAGTGAACGATAAAAGCTCCACTGGACGGACGGACGCGCGCTGCCTCTTTGAGAATCACAAGACCCGCCCCCTCGCGCATGTCTGTCAAACACAACCACGCCCACCCCCAAATCAAAACATTTGCAAATGAAGAAAGCGGCCATTTTGTGTCCAATTAAAATTTGATTTCATTAGCCTTTTGGATTCTTTTTTTTTTTAATGTTGCTAGGTTCTGGGATCGAATGTTTCTTGCTTGATATTACAAAATAATTTAAAAAACTCACCAATACTTTTTGTTGTTGTTTGATTTTATTGCATGAAACTGGTGAAAAGCAGCAAAGACGATACAGTCAGTACAGATGGGAACTTTCTTCAACGTCCAAAAGGGTTTCTTTTTGTTTCGAGACGTTTACTCTTTACAACCCTTTAACTTTCCATGACAACCCCCTCCAAACTATCACTATAATCATATGTCCATGTCCTTATTTTCCGTAACACAAGTGCTTCGGGACTGCATTTAAACATAGTATTGCATTGAAAATGGCTGCCAAGACTTGGAAAAAAAAAATGGAAATAACAGATGGTCTGTATTTGCTGGCTGTGATCAGGGTATTAAAAACAACAATATATTTTTCAGTTTCGATAAGATGTGAATTTGATCATTTAAATGCAGTACAAGGCAAGGGTTTTCACAGCGAGGTACTAGCACCACCTACAGGTTAGACTATGTACTGCAATGACAAAAGATGTGGTCTAACCAGGTTTTCCCAATTTTGAGGGGTCTAGAGGTACGATACTTGAATCTTTTGAGAACAGTTGTCTTTGTTGTCGTAATAAATTCTCATGTGCTCTTTTTATGTTATTATCTTTAAGAAAAGTTTGTTACGAATCACCAAAAAATTGTAACACCCCCAAGTAGACCGAAAAATTAAAATCAAACAAGCACACATAAAAATCATGACTCGTAAAATGCTCTCTCACCCTTGTCAACTTGGTCACAACTGCCAATGATCATAATTAGGAAGAAAAAATATTTGTTGTCGTTGTACCTGATTAAAGCTCCCACATCGCAGCATCTAAACATAGTCTCCTCAAAGGGTTCATATTATCTATATTTATCCATATACTATCTTCATATAATTCATAAAAAAATAAATATATTTAACAAATACACAAGTTTGTCGCCACAATTGTATCGCTAACACGTTTTTAATGTTTATATATCTCAAAATCGCGGTTTTCTTCGACTCCACCTGACGAGCCAGGGTTTCCCAAACAGTGTAGGGGCTGGAGGAACGTCTTTTAATTGATCGTCCATTTTTATTTGTTGCTTAGTATTTTTAGTATATGTACAGCATGTGTTGAATTTTCAGGTTTGTGTGGAAGAAGTTGGAGAAACCCTGACAAATATGGACACGTGCGATTACCATAAAGGTCAACATTAACACCGACAGTAAAAAGAAGGATGCTGATGATGATGATTGGTCATGTTGGCATGGCAACGAGACACCCGTGAAAGAAAAAAAAAAGCAGTGGGTGTTTTTTTTTGTAAAAAGATCATCCTATGAAAGAATTGTTTTTTTCTTTTTAGTGTTTTTTTTTTTCCTAGAAATTTTCCTAAGACCTGTTCCGACATAACAAAAATCATCGAAAAAAATCATGCATAAGTTACACCTCAATGCGGTCATTTTAAAAAAATCTTTTTTTTTTGTACATTTGAAGCCATTTCCACTATTATTTTTTCCTTTTTTATAGAAACATTTTTTTCCCCCAACAGCGGAAGTCTGTGGCATATTGCTCCAAGAGAATATTCTTCTCCTGTACATCAGGTGGCGCTAGAGGCGAAAAGAACAAAAGGCTGCTGGCTTGCAGGGAAAACTGGTCGTTGTTCTCCTTTTTTTTTCTCTCTCCTTTAAAGAGTCATTTAGGGTGGAGGGACCAAGGCTACTTCCTTATCTGCAAAGCTCCTCTGGCGCAGAGTCCCGCACATTTTTCCTCTTCTTGCCGTTGCCCTGGTGGTGCGGCCGGTTGCTTGGGTGATTTTTGCTGTTTCCGGAGGAGCGGGAGGAGCTCTGCTGGCCGCCCTTGTGCTGAGAGCGGGCCTGAAATGTCGACGGAGAAGGGAGAAGACATATGACGATTGCCTGGAGGCGCTGAATCAATCGCATTATTTGACACCGCATTGGGGGAATTGTGCTTGGTGACCCAGCAATGAACATCTTTGCCTTGTAATTGAGAAGTTCTGGGTTTGAATCTCAAACCGTTGGTTTTCGATCAGCGTTCCAAAACAAGCAGGTTGAGTTTGTTAAAAGGGGGCTAAATCTCCCACCATAATTGGTCATCGTGAAAAATTCAGCTTCAAAACGATAAATTATAATAACAAATCTGAAGCTATGAATCTATTAGGAATCTAACCCACTCTCCTTAATCACAGAAAATAGCCATTAAAAATGGTCAAAAACATTTTTTCTTCAATGTTGTGTAAAAGACTGTGATGTCGGCGGAGTATCGGCACACCTTTCCTCCCTTGTTGCTTGCGGGTGGAGTGCTGGTCGTGCGGTTCTGCATCCGGTGATTGGTCACCACGGCCGACTTTTCTCTGTGGGCACTGGCAGCACGACCCGATTGTTGCTTGGCTGTCTTGCACGGCGTACCGTCCGAATCCTGTTTAAAAAAATAAAAAAAAACGCAGATTGACAATGGCGACTACATATAAAGTCCAGTCGTCAACAGATTTTTCATTCTGGAGTCAATTATTGAAGTTGAGTGACATTTTCAGGAGAGTTCTGTCCCCCACTGTATTTTATGAGCAAGAACAAGAATATCAAGTTGAAGATGAAAGACTGACCCCGTCGCTGGAACTGGAGGATGTGGTCGAGGGCGAAAGCGGGGATGAGGACGGCGACGAGTGCAGGGAAGGAGACGGCGACGACGACGAGTTGGATGACGAGGTTTTGCTCCTCGTCGGCAGGATCACTACGACGTCGTCATCCTCGTCGTCCTCTTCTTCCGGAACGTTGTTGTTGCACTGATCCAGCTGTTGCGACTCGAACAGCGTCACGTCATTTCCTGCAATAAACACCGGCGAGATAAATGAGTCGAGATTGCGGGCTTTAGGGCAATTTGAAAGCGACTTGATTTTTTTTTTTTTCATTTAAAATGTGAAATAGATTTCAGTGTTATATGCTGGATTCTATTTCAAAATCAATTTCAAAACAAGATAGCACACCAAGTCTGAAAACGAACGAAAAGAAATTTTGACAGTCAGCTGCGTGAACATTTGTTTTGGGTGACGTACGGTTGAGCGGCAGGTCCTTCTGGGATGGGCTTCCCCAGTTGTTTCGAATCCACTCCCTGTACTCGTCCACCTCCTGAGTCACGCGGATGATTCGGCCGAGTATGCTGCAAATGAGGAGCGACAACTCAGCACAATGGAATTTAGAGTCTCTTTACTAAAAAGGCAGCCAGTAAGATTGCCGTGGAGAAACTTGCATTTAGAAATTAGACAATAAAAATCTCATTTGTAAAAAAATAAATAAATAAATAAATAAAAGATTTCTTTTTTTATTTTATTAATTCTGAATCCTCACTAAATATTAAACAAGCGAGACTGACTGGGCATCAACAATGAGACGCGCTTACCTCTCGGTGTCATTGTTGGGGTAGTACTTGGCGATGGGCGACACGGCGTGGCTGAGCACCACGTAGGCGTAGTCAAACGCTTGCTTCACCTGCATGGCGCCGTAGGAGCTGCGGCCAACGTCGTTGTCTGTGGGATAACAAGATTTTCTTTGAGGAGATGTGTTGCAAAAGAATGCGTGGTATTAAAAAAATTAAAATAAAAAATTCCCACCTGGCTGCAGCGGGTCCTCGATGTAGAGCATGGAGGGCCTGTAACCGTCCATCATGTTCTTCTGAACTTCATCTTTGGCCACGTAGCAGCCGCCGTCCTTTATCCGGATGCCCGTTTTTAGGTAGTTGAAATGGCGTCCGTAGAGCTCAAAGAACTCGATGAGCAGCACGCCAAAGTTGATGTTGGGGCTGCAAACGTCTTCCCTGTAGTGAAGCTAGTGGAGGGAAAAGAGGAACGGTGTGCGAGGATTGTAAATGGTGACGGATGAGGACAGCAACTGAGCTTGGACGTGCCAAATCATTTTCAGAAATGCCTAAGCCCCTCCCCCTTCACACCTGCAGGAAGCTGACGGCCATGAGGAAGAGGCTGTAGGACCCGATTCCGCCGGTGAAAACCTCGTTGAGGTCCCTCTGTAGGAGGAACTGCTTGAGCACCAAGACCAGGTAAGGCAGCACGGGGTATTTCTGCACACCAGGAATATGATGTTGACACATGGCAGTGGGGGGCTAAAGACGCCGGCCGGGCGGGGTCCTGAAGCAAGAGTACCTCTTTGAATTCCTTGATGAGGCATGCCGCTTTGACGCCGCTCTCCACGTTGAAGCTGATGTCCACCTTGACCTCCGTGAAGGAGTCGGTCAGTTTGATGATGGGCACCTGGGAAGACAATGAAATAATCATCATGATAAAAGTCAAAAATAATAATAATACCAAATAACACAAAATCTTTACTTATCATTTGTGGCTAATTGGGATGGCTTATTTCAAATAACAAGACGAGGAAAGTTTTTACATAACTATCGAGGGGAATAAAAACATCTGCGGCAACACACAAGCAAAACAAAAACATTTCACTTTCCTTTTCCAAGGACTGAGCGCTTGCAAAATACAGAGCTGGAATGTCTTGAAATTGGGCCAGCAAGCCAACGCCATCGCAGCACTTTTCGACCGAGACATCCTTCCCTGGGCTTTCCCTTGTCTGACAACTTCTCAGCGGCCGTTCTTTTGAAAGGAGAAGAAAATGACGCTCACCGTGGCTTTGTCCAGAACTTTGATGGAGTTCTTGTCGGCCACGTTCCTCTTGCGAAGAGCTTCTTCCAGTGTCCACAGGGGGAGCGTTTCCCACTTCCCGAATACCACCAAGTCGATGTCACTGTGGAGACAATGAAAACACTCAGAACTTTGGACAAAGAAACAAATATCGTGGGAAAGAGGAACATTTTTCATTATAATGAAGGAAATGCGACCACTGGTATTTTTTTTTCCTCCTGGGAGACTAAATGTTGAAACGTATCCTCCACAAAAAAAAAAAAAAAAAAAAAAAACCACAAAGGTTGTCTAGCATGAATAAAGATATGTTGGTGACTCACCTTGTTGGCAAATAGAGGCCCGTGCTGAAGCTTCCAAAAACTTGCACCTATCGGGACACATAATGACTCATCACAACAGAATCGAGTAGAACATCTGTATGGCGCAGTGTGATCATTATTTGATTTTACAATATGTCACCCCCCCATTTCCCATTAGGAATGTTGTACAAATCAGACGTGACAATAAAGACAAAAATACAACTTTAAGCCAATGATCTCATCCAACCTTCCACCTTTTAAACCCTCCTGTTGAGCAACACGCTGGTGGCAGAACACAAATAGATTTAAGCCCGCTCTTAAATGGCCTGAAATGAAAATGTAGTGACTGTGCGTGCATTTACGCCACTAAGCTGATTGCAGAAATGTCTCTGTGAATGAATGAATGAATGAACTCTTGCACGGCAGCGACTCGCCGGCTTGTGTTTTGGGATGATTTGCGTCATTTCGAGCGACCAATCCTCAAATGCTACCAATATTGTATAAGTGGATCCAGCCAGGTGGCTATACCTCAGCGCTTGGCCAAAGGTTGTGAATGACGCCTTTAATTCTGTCGACCACCTCCAGCCTCATCTTCTCCTCCTCCGGCCGTGGAGAAATGTACGCGTAGAAGTCTCGGATCTCTTCGTGTAACCTGGACGAGAACAAATTTGAAATTGAAGTTAAAAACCTTCATCCTTGTCATACTCTAAAAGTCACTCATTGAAAAAAAATCAAAACATTCAGTCTCATCCGTTTTGAATAAGATTTATTGCTCGATGGGTCAAAAAACAAAAAAAAAAAAAAAGCTCAGATGGACTGAGCTTTATAATGAGGACTACCAGCGCGCGTCCTTGAGAACGGGTCACCCTGCCCGCATCCGGCGTGGCGACCGACCGACCTCTTTCTTTGACCGCATTTATCAGCGAAAACGGAGGCACGGCTGCAAAAAACAGCCAATGGGAATCCCGCCTCGATTTTCAAAGTAGTCACACGCTGCGGTATTTAAATGTGTCATTCTGCTGGACTGGCTTTGACAGCTCATCAGAATTCAAAGCAACGCCCTGTAGAAACATTGAAGTCTTTCAAAACCGAGAGAAGCCTGTTGGACAGCATTGAGGTATAATAGATTCAAAAGCTGACTTTGACCTTTAACCCCGGTTGAAATACCGAAGCAGTCAACAGTCGTGGTTGACTGCCTTATTGATCCTTACTTTGGTTAACTTTTCAACAAAACACAATTATTCGAAGGGAGTCATTGTTTACACTTTGTATTCAGAATTTAAAACGTGTTGGATTTTCGTGTTGTGTCGATTTTAGACTACTAGTGGCGCAGAGAACAGTCAAAAGGATTTTTCACAATTCCGGGCATCTCAGAGTGATGAAAAGTCCATTTTCCATGATATGTCTCTTTTAATATGACAAACGGAAAAGCCAAAACAGCTCATTTTAAAGGAGAGCATAATGGCTTTAACCAGCACACCGAGGTATATTTGTTTGTTTGAAATAGTCTAAAATTGCAAGCTGGGCAAAGTTCCAATGTAATGACTAATCTCTTATATTTATTTATTTTCCCCTCTCCCTCCCCTTGTGCAAAGTGCAGCGTCGCGGCACCGTTAGGTTTCATTTGAGGAAAAATGAAAGTCAACAGCTCCACTAGGCGTGTTTACAACATGACTACTTCCATCTAGCTTTTGAGGTAACAATAAAACAACACAACATACATCATTCTGGTTCAACGTATTAAAAAAAAAAAAAAAGACTTTTGTCTGATTATTTAAGGGTTTTAAATTTGGAAGAGAATAGTGTCTTGGTCAACACAGCCTAAATGTAGCTTAAGTTTCATTCATAAGTTTCACTTCTAGGGAAATGGGCCAGGCCACGGAAAGTCTCGTCGCCTACGCAAGCTCCTCGGATTGAGTTACAAGTCCTGTGGGTCCGCGGCTCCGTTTATCCGATTAATCCCACTTGCCTGGATTATAGTAAAGTTACGTAAGCTTTTGCAGAAGCCAAGAGTGCTCCTGGGGGGGAAGGACAAGGGTTGTTTCCAAAACACCATTAGGCTCCACTTGATGGTTGTGAATGTTAGCATTTCTCTCGGAGTCCTGCTTTCATGATTTGATATACACGGGGTGTAGTAAAAGGAAAAAAAAAAAGTACTTCTTTTCAGGAAAGTGCAAGAGAACTCTTCAGTTGATGCTCTAAACATAAAATGTCTTGTTTGATAGCGATGATCAGGTTTGACAGAAGCTGAGCTGCAATGTGTTTGTGCTGACGAGGCCGTTGCAACTAAAACCGGTTTTCCCAAGGTTTGAAAACTGGTCTCGAAGTTTCTTTTTAAAAAATCTTGCTTATTGGGAAAAAAAAAAAATTCTTTGGCTTCCCCGACGTCATGCCGCGATTTAGACGAACCAAAGTGGCCAACCTTTGCAACCAAATACCGCCAAGTGTCACGTGACACTGCGAGCCCCGACGCTGGAGGTGAGAGAACCCGTACCACGGCACGTTGCTGCGTTCAAAAGCGGAAAAGCATAAACAAGAGGCAAAGCGGTGTCTATGTCTCACAGATGGCACGTTCATGAATGTTTAACCTCATGAACTGATCCGAGGTGTTGGCCAAAAAGACACACAGCAGCGGTTCCCGTTACACTGGCGACGACTGGTTCTGGTCTGGGCCCTTTGTTTTTTGCTTCCAGCGCCTAATTAATTTCATTATCCAAGCTGCCAGGCAGGCTTAAAATGGAAATTTAGCGTATCCGTGTTCTACTGTAAAAGTTAATGGCAGTAATAAAGGCATATTGCTGAGTCATGTTTCCGTGCTGGTGTGTATGGAGAGTCGCAATCGAGCGCAACCTCACACTTGATGTGCAAAGAGTTTCATTTCATTTCACTGGCCATGCGCTAAGAAGGCAATTTTACATGGGAAATAAATGCTGCAGAGCCAAAAAACATAGAACCCATTCATTGCTGCACCAGTCATTTAATATTGTTTTTATACAGTGCAATATTATGGAGCGTTATTTTTTTTTTCCTCACTGAAAGACATATTATGGGAGAACCGATTAATGGGATTTTCACTCATTTCCTTGTAAAAAGCGTTTTGACTTGCGTACACGCATGGTCACAAAGTTGCACTAAAAAAATAATTGCATGCTCAATGTACGAAATTAACTTGTCTCGATAAAAGGTTGGGAAAACGCAATACTCGACTCCTGCTATCATTAGCGCCGATACTTGGCCGTGGTGGACGTCGTGGAGTCAGCAAACGACTTCTAGCCAAAAATCCAAGTCATCCGTCACAACTCCTTGGAGGCATGACTACTCAATTTCACACTGATTTGTCAATTACAATGCCTCATCTCCAGTGGGCAGTAAAACATGGAAACAATCAGCATGTGTCTGGCTCCTTGAACAAAAAAAAAAGCGTGAACGTTGATCGCTGTATCGGAGTGGAGCACATGCCCAAGTGGTGACGTGCATCTGAGATCAAACCTGTTGGCTTTATGGGTGTGCTGATGCGGCGACAATTAAACCACAGGCATCTAAGTGATGAATGGTTTGGTACGTTAGTTCAGAATCACCAAGCAAGCGCCGTTGATTGCTTTTGTCTCAACCGCCATTTTAGGAGCCCAAACAAATGTAGACAACGTGTGACCCGTGCTGCGATTATAATCCGACCCTCGGGCATTTTTTTTATTTTTAATTACAAAATGATTTATTTTGATGAATTATTTTGAAAATGATATATTTTTGATTATTTTTTTTAATATCAAAAATGTTTTAATATCAAAACTGGCATTTGAACTACTGGGGTGTGTTGACTTTTTATATGCCTTCCATGCTGTGTAAATTCGGCATGCTCTCTGTATGGAAGAGACACTTAACATTTTAAACAGCACTTCACGTCTTTTTCACATATTTTAAAGAACGTTCAAATTTTAGCTTGGAGAACTGCCTGTAGTAAAAGTCAACGGTTTGACGGTGGGCCAAAGCCGAAGAAAAGAACCGATGGTTTCCATTCCCGTTATTTCATACTGGGCACAATAAAATCTGCTGGAAGTTCCTTAACTTGGACTCAGCCGACGCAAGAAGCTCTCCGGGGCTCTGCCGACTTCCTGAATCCATATAAGGCAGCTCGACTATGGAGCTACATCAACTTCTCCCCCGATTGGACATCCGCAAAGAGGTCTCAGGTTTACGGAAGTCAAGTCCGTGTGGAGCGTGTCAACAACTGCGAGACGGGACGCTCAGGGGAAGGGGGAGCCAGAACGCAAAAGGAGAGTGTGGAAAACAAATAAGCACATGCCTTTGTGTCCCATGTCCAAATATAGCGTAGACGCTCCCCGGGGGAGGAAAAATGTATTCAAGACGCACGCCCACCGTCACTCTGGCCTCTGCTGGCGAGGGCACAAATCATATGCTGCGATGGGGCGCAGTTTTACGACCGCTCGCAAACCGCAAATCACAGAGATGAATTTACGCACTGCAAAACAAAAAGCGACGAGAAGCAGCGCGAGAGGCGCTCGGTCGCTCCGACGACCGAGTCTCAAACGTCGAAGCTCTCGGGCTGCTTTTGGTTCAAATGACACCGTTGGTGAAATTGAGCTAAGGATAACGGCAGCATAAAGACCAAAATAAAAATACCGATGAGATTGGATACCTTCAAACTGCCTATATTTTTGTTGAAGGTTCTATTATCTCCACAATGTGAAGCTAAAATCTTTTTTTTTTTCCTGGACTTAGTCAACTTGACCGACCACACGGTGCAGCAACAATACGTCTTGTCTCGCTTGACACCTTGACTGATGAACATGTTGCCCTGCTATATATACACTGCGCATGTGACTTGCTGTAAATGTGCCCGAGGCACTTTCTACAACGGGATCTAATACGAGCACTATAATTATCACCAGCTATTCCTTTGAATTTTCGTTACGGGTGTTCTAAAAGGTATGCTCGAAATATTCGAGGTGAGAACCCAAATAATAATTCAAATCATATTCGTTGCAATGAGAATTTCAACGAGGCCACTTACAATCATCTGAAAGGCCAAATCTGGCCCGGGGGCCGCACCTTGCCCTACCTGTACATGGAGTTGAAAGGCCAGTCCAGATTTGAGGAAAAATACGAGCGAGGCACATGCTGCTTGAAACGTACTGAATGTGTGTTCACTAGTGGGAGGATCACGTGACGAGTGTGTCAAGTACAGAGTGGAGGTGGGCGGACTCGGTCACATCGGGTGCACGTTGTGCTCATGTGCAGCAGAGCTGGCCTGAGGCATGAGCCAACTAAGCACCTGCTTAAGGCCCCGCGACCGCAAACTTTGGCGTGTTGCGGAAGTGCAGGATAACAATTTTATTGGGTTGTTTATTTTGAATTTTCATACCAAACCTTTTGCCCATTTGAAAGGCCTAGTTACTCAATCTCAGTCTTCGTTTTATGATCGTAGTGGCACTCGAAAGAATCGATTAATTCAAAACACAAACAATTTACAAATAAAGTAGAATAGATTTAAATGGCGCAAACATGGGGCTCCCAAATATCTCCCCAAAACTATGAATAAAGCTCTCTTCAATTCAAAACAACGAGTATGGTTTTACATTCTTCAAAATAGACAGGCTAGTATCGATACCTAGTATCGTATCGATCTGATTTATGTAATCAAAATTAGTAGCTGGATCAGTTAGTACTAAAAAGTAAAAGTGGTATTGAACATCCCTGACTAAAAACAAATTTATTAGGAATGTTTTGTGACAAGTGACAATACTTTTTGAAAGTTGTCAGTGTCAGCCGAGAAAAGATTTCCAAGTGACCAAAATGTTCAATTGCAGCAAAGTGTGCAGATTTTTTGTTATATATTTGTTAAGATTTGAAGAACATTGTCAAAGTCAGCCAAACGGGAGAATGTTTACTCTTTTCGGATATGAAGGGCCACTTGACCAGGTTGGCTTTGGGCCTTCATATGACTAAGTACGGACTCCAAAACACAAACTTTCTCTTACCCCACGATCCCTTCCGAGTAGTTCCTGCTTTTCCACGGCGTGCCCGCGTACACGTCGCGGCCCTCCGTGCCGGATCCACCGTTCAAAAGGCTGGAGTTGAATCCGAAAGTGCTCGCCTTGTTGTCCCGTTTCCTCTTATTCGGGTGCCCGTCCGCCGGGCCCCTGTTGCTCGGCGTGGCCGCCCGATGGTTGCGGTTGCCGGACTCCAGCGGCAAAAAGTCCCGCTGATCTACGAGCTCGCCGTCCCCGGTGGGACTAGTCATGGTCGACTCGGATGTCCCGGTTCCAGCGGTGAGAAGGACGGCTCCCGACGGCGTGCTGAGGCTCGCTTTCAGGATGCCGAAACTGTTGTTGACGTGCAGGTAGCCGAGCCCTTGCGTCGTCTCCCAGATCTGCATCCACAGGTTGTTGGCAGGTCCGCGTTGTTCTGGTTGGAACCAGGCGATTCGCGGATCCATCAAACGAGAGTAGGCAAGAACCCCCCCACCCCTCCCCTCCCCTCCTCACCACCCTCCCGTGAACAGCTAGCCAAGCTAGCGTTAGCTCGCCTAGCTTTGCCCCCCGTTACTTCTTCCAATTTTGTCCCTCGAAGGCGACGAAACACAAACGACAATCGAGCACAGAAAAGCGGC
Source organism: Syngnathus acus (assembly GCF_901709675.1). Classification (NCBI taxonomy): domain Eukaryota; kingdom Metazoa; phylum Chordata; class Actinopteri; order Syngnathiformes; family Syngnathidae; genus Syngnathus; species Syngnathus acus. The sequence continues at coordinate 4,268,765 of NC_051089.1, read as the reverse complement.
GAGAGTATCCGTAGACTGTTACCGACGCCTGCTACGGTTGTTAACCCCTTTAGAAGCCCACGGGGGAACACGAGACCGTGCCGTACCGATGGAGGTTCTCCTCTCTCTCTCTCCCTGACCCTTCCCTCGGAATCGTAACTCCCTCAATGGCGGAGCTTAGCCTAGCTGCTGCGCATTGCGCATGCGCGAGCAGATGGTGGGCGGGGTCATGTTACGTAATCGTATGCTTTTTTTTTTCCCCCTCGCTGTGGTTACGTAACGACGTCGGATTTCTGTGAAGCCTCCAGATGTGTTGAAAAATGATCGAATGATAGATATGTGGATGCATAAACATGTCAACTCAAATAAAGTTTGAAAATCAGTTTTTATTTAAAAGGGCAGTCATCAGATATAAACAATCACAGTCTACCAGGTGCCAAATTGCGATCATTATAGCGCAAGCTTACTAATATCTCCATTACAAAATTGCTCGTTGCTGTTGTCCAACCCCACCTCCTTAAGGCAGGCACATTTGCGAAACAAAATGGTTCATTTACAAAAACCACACATTCTTTAATAAAAATGGGGCATGCAAAAAAAAGGACATTTTGAATATGTTTGCTTGTAAAAATTTGTCACCTTTAGAAATCCAGTCCATTATCTTACAACAAATTGTCAGGGATACCCAGACCTGCAAACACACGTATACATATGAGACACAGCCAAGTTTCTTTTTTTTTTTTTAGTTTCTATTATACGTATAACAATGTTTCCCATTCTGACAATTGGCAACCCCCAAAAACGAACAAAGGGAAAGCCATTTTGGGGCCCAGCACTCTTAAGTTTTGGAAAGCTTGCAATATGATATCAGTCAAAAATGATACAGCATAGCTCTCTAGTCTAACGTCAACCTGGGATTGTCTTCTTCACAGCAAAGAAACCTCAAATAAAAACGTAAGAGTCGGGTCAAGCCAAAAGAAAAAAAAAAAAAAAACGTCAAAGATAATAAATACTTCATATTTTTCACAACCACATTGCCATCACTTCTTGTCCAGAGACTGAAGGTAACCGATGAATCTCCTCAGGTTCACTCTGACGTTGCCGAGCACACACAGCTGCTGCGGGCTGTACTTGTCTCTTCCCGCCTTACGGATCTGATGACAAAAGGGAAGCAACAAACATAGCAAAAACCAGATCTCAAAACTTTACCCATGAGAATGGCTGTGGTTTTTGCGTGATGGTTTGAACCCCGAAACACCCCCCAAAAATAAGATACCTTGGCCTTAAAAACGGGCTGAAGCGTCTTCAAAGCAGGAAGTAACTGGATGCTCCTGGCCGCCGTCTCCGCCTCCTCGCCGTCCGCAAACACGTCGAAAAGGGCGTCGAGGGCCTCGCCATTAACCACCAGATCGGTATCGTCGGTTGCTACTCCCAGCAAGCCGCTCCCAATCATCTGTGGAGGAAAAGCTCATTTCAAATAAAGGCAAGGATGAACCTTTTGTCACATCCGTCAAACTGGATTTCAAATTCCGACTTGTGCGGTCGTCGTGAACCGGCGTGACCTGAAGCGTTTGAGCTGAGCCCTTCTCCTTGGCGAGGGTGCTGCCGGTGATACCCAGGATAGCGACGGCGTTGACTCTCACGCTAATGACATCACAGCGGGCAGCAGCTTCGCTGAGGCTCATAATCTGCTGCAGGCTTATGGACTAACACAAAACAGACAACACTGAGGGCCATCTCTCGCTATACCACCAAATAAAACATTCCTGTTACCAGAGGGATGTTTTTCAAGGCTGCCATCTGCAAAAGAGACCGCATGGCACTGATGACCGCTTCCAGGAACTCCTCATCTTTAGGGATCTCTGTAAAGGTTTGGGCACCCGTGAGCTACTATCTGTACTCCAGCTGAATAACAGTGGTACCTGGCGCTCCAAAGAGCAACGTGGACAAATGCTGCGCCGCCTGCTGCAGCGCCTCCGCCCCGCCCAGAGACTCGGCGTCCATGCCGGACAAGATGCTGTGGAGGCACGTCAGGGCGCGAGACTGGACGCGCTGCATTCTGACCAGGGAAAAGTCCGGCGTCACTAAAATGGATATGGCTCTGGAAGTGAAAAGTGTGTTTACTTCTTGATGAGGCTTCTCCAGTAAGGAATCTGGTGGCACATATCCACTGCTTCCTTCTTGGGGAACTGCGTTTTTTTGAGCACCTTTGGGAAAAAAAAACATTAGTTCCTGTAGGGAACACATAGTGAATCTTTCTCAGCAGTTTATGAAGGATTCTGGGGCTTAATTATTTTTAGAAATATCCTTATAGCCCACCTCACCCCAGAAAAAAAAAAAATCCCAGCTCCGCCAGTGATGCAACCACATGGCAAATTAGCAAGGTTTCACTGTCCTATATATTTCTCATAATTGCCTTTTCCGGGATGTTGTGGTTGATGAGAGCACCGTGGACCTCCGCCGACAAACACAACGGCGACATGAGGCTACTAGACAACCCGTCGGCGGGCGCTTCGCTTTCGTCGCTGCTCGACGACTCCTCCCACTCGTCGTCGGAGGGATCTGAATAGACGCACGTCACAAGTCTCTTCAAGAACCTGTCCGTATTGTATCTTTTGCCGAGAGAAGCGAAAGAATGACCGTCGCGTCAGAGGGAATCACGTCAGGGTGAGCCTCACCGTCAGAACAGCACATGTTGACGAGGATCTCCAGGGACGTCTGCTGGGCCGTCAGCAAGGCCGCCGCCTCCCTCAGCTCCTCCATCTCCCTCTGGATGCAAACAAGCCGCCTTGTGGGTCAACACGCGGGCCAAGATTTATTAAGTGACTTAAATCACAACCTCGCTGTGTGCATGTATGTGCGTGATTAGACACGCAAAAAGGCTGAATTGCGGATGCAGGTTTTGTGTGGCTGCAGCGCGCCAAACAGACACTCTAATGTCATCTATTTGGAGGTGGCTGAGGGGGACACTTTTGTCTAGCCAAGGTCGTGGTACTCGTGTACCCGCCTGAACATGACTTTTTGTCCGCCTGTCAGTCTGCTACAGAGTTGCAGGAAAAATAAAAAGACTAAAAAATATATTTGTTGCAGTTCTTACCTGCTCTCTCTTGGGGTGTTAATATTTGTCCATTTTGGGCTTTGAGACTCTTTTGCGATTCAGGCTTATATATTTGACTGGACTCTGCAAAAGCAGCCACTCAACTTACAGGCAAGAGATCCGAAAAGTCGTCTCCGCAATCTCCATTTTTCACACGCTGTGCTGCTCCCTCTTCGTCCATTTCTTTCACAGCGGGCTCCACGCTAGAGTGCGCCTCCATACCCGACGCGGCGGGAGCGTCCTGGAAGCGCGCCTCCTCCGCTCTGTGAAGTTGAGGGATGAGCTCGCCGGCGTCCAAATCCAGACTTTGTGACAAGGTGGCCAGCACAGCTGTAAGGGTCTGAGCCTGGCGGGCAGCGGGAAGGCTTGCCTTCATGTTCCATAGCGTTCCTGCATCAAATGACCACATTAACACTATGAATTAAAAAAAAAGTCAGCATTTTACACTACGGCGATTAGAGTTCATGCTTTTGAAATGTTGTACATTGTTTACAACCAAATGCACCTGCAGCCAGTGTCCTGAGGAGAGTGTGCGCCAGGCTAGGCTGCTTTGACAGCAGTACGCCTTCTAGAGCTCCATGCACATTGCCGTCGATGCTACATAGCAGTTCGGGGTTGTCCTCGGACACCGTGTGCAAACAGTGCGCTGTTAAACGACAAAAAAGTCAGCGAAAGCCGAAACTTTGGAGCTTTCAACCAAAGTCACCAGCAGAAGTGGCAAGCTCCACGTTGTGCGGGTATCTCTCCAGACATTGGACCACCACGTCCAGAAGACCTGATTTGTTGAAGAGCGACATTGCCTGGTTGCTGTTCTCGCTGGAAAGGAAAGACAAAAGAAGCAACACATCACTTATGAGTTATGAAAAGCCGGACAGGACAAAAAAAAAAAAGAAAAGAAAAACTTAAAACTTGTGGCACTTACCAGAGATTCCATAGCAGGTTCACCGCCTCGTTGGCAACGTTCTCAACACGGTTCTTTGGCTCTTTGGTCGGCATCGCGGCAAAACCCGCACAGCACTGTAAAGAAAACACGCAATTGTATCGAACGTATTGAAAAGTCAAAAGTATTTACCTGCCGCAATATGCCGACTACTACACCCTAAAAAAAAAAATCTGAAAATTTCTTTATCTGTCTTTACGGGCATGGATATTTTTGAGCATCAACTTGAACATGCCTACTAAATTTCACGAGTTCAAATTTTTCTTTAAAAAATTTGGTGGCTCAGATTTGAAAAGTCACACAAAACAATGGCTTTGAGCAATCGAGTTGAAGCGCAAAGCCCAGAAAACAAAGCTGATGACGCCTTTTGTCCCTGTCAGCCCGACCGACGCTTAGGCAGCTGCTGAGCGGGAAGAAAAACAAGTGAGGCGGGCCGGCGGCAAAAAGCGCTCACCTCTCTGAGCAGCGCTGTCAGAGAATCATGACGTCGCGCTTCACCATGTCCTCGCACACCTCATGGCCTCCGCAGGCACTCAGATTCCTGTCAGCACACATGTACAATGTGCTTGTTTGTGCTTTTTACCAAAGGAATTTATGGAAATGAAAAATTAGAGAATGAATCAAACTGTGGTCATCAGAAAACCTTTAAAAAAAACAATGCAGGCACTGTCACAACTGTAAATGTAAATTCTGTACATATTTGTTGAACTTGCTCCTTTTGGAATTAAAGTCTTAAAAAGTCAAACATGTCATATTTGATGGTGATTTACCTTTATGTGACTGTTTTCCATTTTAAGTCATATTTCCTATTGGGCTATGAAATATTTCTTATCGGTGGAGAACAGAGCTGCTTTTTTGTTACATGGCGCCCTCTGTATAGTTAACCAGAGAATTACAAACAAAACGGTGGAGTCAAGTCAAGATTTGTTTCGAAATGCATCCTTGTTGGTTTATTTATTTATTTAGCCATTCATTTGCTGAAGATGTGCAAAAAGTCCACCATGAGTTGCCCCTCTCCCACTATATCAGAACTTCACCAACTTTGTTTGCACCAACGTTTGGTATTTATCCTTACCTGAGGGCTCCGGCGGCCGTCTCCCTGACGGCCAGGCTGCCATCCAGCATCATGGGACCCAGCTGCCTCACTGCATCCCTCTGTAGAAAGGCTGGGATGCTTTGACTCTGCTGGACTACCCGAGAGATGCCAGCGCACGCACACTCTCTTACAGCTGCGCTGGGACTCTGCAGCTAGAGATGGAGACACTTGTGTTTTCATCAAATCTCATCTTTCATACCCCTTCTAAATGATAGAATTTAAAGCAACATGCAAGTAAGCTCAATTTGAGAAATACAGCACAACATTCCAGTCAGTATCAAATGATTCAAAATGTTTCGGATCATCGATTTTGTCATCGTAAACAAGACGCCAGGTCATTACAAATCAATGCATGTGTTTTTTGTGTGGTCCATTAATCCACAACATTGGTGAGGTCACAGTTTCCCCATTGTTGGACTTTAGTCACATTGACTGACTGACAGCCACAAATCATGTATGACTCTGATACAATAAATATGATGGGCATTTCTCAAAGGAGCACAATTGTGACGCTCACATTGAATGGCAGCATTGTCATCTAGTCGTTTCTGTGTTAAAGTCGTTTTGAGACTTAAATTACTCTACTCTTTCTCACTTTCTCCAGCAGTTCCGCCGCCGGGCAGCCGTCGTAGTCGTCCGCGAGTTCGTCCGCGAGTTCGTCCTCCTCAGCGGCAGCTTCATTCACGGCGTTCACGGGTAGTCCGACAGCATTGAACTGAGGACGTTTGAATTTTGTCGTCTTACTTTTGCCCATTTTAAATTGTTTTACAGTGCGAGTGTATAAATTTTGCGTCGAGTTAGTCGGATGTTTCGGGCATCGAACACCAAAACAGACAACTCATCTAGTAAATGGCCATGTGGAAGACAGCAGCCGTAAAGTGCGAATGTGCTGTTGTGCCGTAAAGTGGAGGAAGATGTCGAAATCTCTATTGAGATAGCTGACCATTGATAATACTGGACTTTTAAAAAGTAATTATTTAACTCTAATAAAGACCGTGCACGAAAAAAATATGAAGTATAGTCGTATATTAAGTATCCAGTTTTAAAAAAATAATTCAGTTAATGTAGGTTCTGGCTAGCTAAACTAGATCAACAGATTGATAGCTATGCCTTAATAATATATACAGTACATAGTGGAAAAACTGTGATTCCAAAATTGTATTACATAATGTAATGAATTAAAAGTCGTGTTTCAAGCAACATCTTTCCCCATTCCATTCTTGTTTCATTGATTACCGCCCTTGTTACCTTCCTTTCATACCACTCGTTTCCTAACTTTAATATTATTCCTGATTTCCTTCCTTTTATACATCCTTGTGTTCTTCCTTCAACCAACTCCCACCCACTTGCATTTTTTCTCTTTCTCCTTTCCTCTCCTCTTTTCATCCTTTCATACATCCATGTTTCCCTCAACCTACGCTTTACACTATTCTTGAGTTTCTTAAATACATTCCTTTCAATTAACACAATCCTCCACCTTCTTCCTACTTTTCTTTCATGCCTCCTTTTTTCCTCACCTTTCATAACAGCCGTGTTTCCTTCATTTCATACTAGTCCTATAGTGAAACAAAAATACTATAATAGTCTTAAATTAATACACAAGACATTTTCATATATGGTTATATTTATTAACTAAATCGTTTTAAAAAAATAGAAACATTACATAATATACACAATTAACACAACACACAGAAGTACTGTTAGGAGAAATTGAGCAGCTTCAACATAAGCACAGCTACAAAATGTCCGTGTCGCTTCCTTCTCTGTCTTTTTGACAAAATGTCATCGCCACGATGACATCAATGTCGCCTCGACGCTTACGGATCACCCACAATCGAACACTCATTGGATGTTTGGCCGCGGCTTGAGTATAAGCTTTCCCGTCTGCGAAGAGCCACAAATAACAAAAACATCAAATAAGCGGGAAAACGTGCAAATATAAGCATATCGACTCACATCGTCACAGGACATGTTGTATTCCGCTAAAACTGTACGACACCTGGCGGCTATGCTGTGGATGAAAAGGGTCAAGGAAGAATGTGATAACCACCCAAGAGAAAAACAAACAAAAGGGGAAGGTTTATAAGGATACATTGACGGCGCCACCACTCGCTTGTGTATCCCAGCAAAGAAGAGTGCGATAAGCGTGATGCAGCTGATGGTGAAAAAGGGGTGATTCCACAGCGATGAAAAGAACGACACCTGCGGGGCGGCAACAACTTTACTGACACCGTTTGCTAACATGATGAGCTAATGACAGGCATTTTTCTGCCATTTTAATAAAGCTGCTGCCCTGTTTGAATCTAAAAAGTATCTGTTTTTTCTTCCATCATATCTCCCCTTTGAAAGATGAACTTGATGCATACCTTCTGTGTATCAGGGTCTATCAACCAGTTCCATGCCCCGGTGGCTGTGCAGACGGACACGACTATCAAAATCACTGAGGGGAAAAAAAAAAAAGAAGGTATTATTAGATATAATCAATGTATGTATATTTTGCCTGACTTACTTCGCCACCTGCCAGTTGCAGGTTGTAAACAAGAGACATATTCTGTCAGTCTTCTCTCAAAGGCTTTCAGGTCTGAGGGAGGAATGAAACAGTCAGCGAGATTAATAATCATTAGAATTCCGAGTCAAGCACATAAATGTCATGCAGCGGATTGTGTGCACATCTGGGTTGCCCGAGCTAACAGGTCAGCCACAATGCTACATGCTAACGTCGGAGCGAAACGAGTCGGTTTAACTTCGGCGTCGCGTTCGCTCTCACGTCTTCGTCAGATATCGACATTCAATAAGTGGTAACTAAATAGGCCGCTGTCTAAAACTGCTCACTGTTGAATAAAAGGTATTTTATGGCGTCTTACCTTCGGCCTGCTCCAGTGAGTTCATGTCTATTAGTCAAAGTCACGTGGTGGGCAGCCGGCTGTGGGATGTACCGTTCGCTTCGCTTTGCGTGAAAGACAGGCCGAATTGACCAATCAACATCAATTGATTGTCGCTTGATTGGTTGTTTTAGTGCGATGAAGCCCCGCCTTTTTGTCGCTATGGTCCAATCATCAAACTCGTTGTAGTTCCAAATCCCGACGCTCGACGTCACTGTTTGACAATGCTGGGAAAAAGAAAAGAAAATAATGCCAATAATTTAATACAATAATAACAAAAATAGAACTGTATTGTAAAATATGAAAATAAAACATAATAAAAGCGAATGTAGGAAATAAATGATCTTCAAGTGCTATAAAGCCGAAAGTGAAACACATTAACACACTATAGTGCATGATGTGATGGCGTGTGTCTTTTTCGGGCTTGGTTTGTGACGTCACGAGCCGGTCGCGCAGAGAGCGCCTCATCCATGCTTGTTGCAAGTTTTTCATTTTGGATTTGTGTGCTCGACTGTCTCGCTCACTACTGAAAGTGCATTAGAGACATCACTTCTGAGAATATTAGTAGTTTCAGTACTTGTATTTACCTTTAATAATAATAATAATATGAATACTGTATAATAAAGTGATCCTTTGCAGATTCCAAGCATTTAAAATACTTTTGAAGTAAGCATCGGAAACAAGCAAGCAATCCTTTTTATTCATAAATATGTTTCCAATAAAAAAAAATGCAATTCCACATCTGTTTATACTACAATGCCTAAAACCTACATCATAGCAATTAAAAAAAAAAAAACATTTTAATTGTCCATATAGAAAGGTGACTGCTTTATTGTTTTGTTTTGTTGTTTGTAAGAAAAAAAAATATTTTGTGGACCCCTGAGTTGAGGTGACTTCACTGTAGGTCCAGCCGATCAGGGCCCGGAAGCCTGTTGGCATTTGGACAACACCCCGAAGCTGACGTCTTCTATGTAGGCCAGTGGTTCTTAACCCGGGTGAGTCGGTACCGCTCAGGGGTTCGGCAGAGCCTCCACCAGGTCCGAACACACCTGATTTATAAATTTGCGTATCTGAACTGGTGTCGCCAAGGCAACAGCAGAAGTCACACTGATTTGCAGGTATGTCATGAGTTGTGCATTGTGTTGGTTTTGTCCTTGAACAAAGTGACGTTCATGCACGGCTCATTTTGCGCACCAGTAAAAAACATCTATGTCTTGAATTTTGAAAAAAAAAAAAAAAAAAGTCTTTTGGTTGAGTGAACGCGCACATGAAACCATTTGGGTTCGGTATCACCACTCTGTGAATGAATGAATCTTGATTTAATGAGGTGAGCTTCCAAGTGCTTTCCAAGTCTATTCTCAGAGAAGGATGGCTTGAACATGAATTTCCACATTGTACCAGAAGGCCTTTTCGAGAAAAGACTCAACGTTACGTCCGAGTTGTTTCAAAGTCTGCTGACTTGTCAAAGACTTGAATGAGAATTTCACATTGTACCAGAAGGCCTTTTCAAAAAGACTCGACGTCCCGTTCCCTCAGCAGGCAACATCATCAGGCCCTTTGTAATGAAAGCAAAGGGGCAGGATGTCAAGTCTGCTGTAGCTCTGGAGTTTGCGGGCGGGCCATAAATATTATCATACATACTCGGAAGGCTCACTTGGACTTCCGACTGCCCAGTGCCAAGCTCTGCTTCTGCCGTGAACGCTGACCGGACCGCCCGGATGGAGCTCGTCGTGGTGCAGGTTGCAATTGTGCCGCTCACGTTGACATACGCGCTTTTCTTTGCCAAGTCTGAGTCTCAAAGTCAGCACTGTTTGTGATGTGTGATCCCATCATCTGTGCTGCGTTGGCTGTTGAATCTCGAGCCCTTCCGTTTTGTAACCTCAACCAGTCAGTCAGAAGGGGCATTGACCAAATTTGCAATCAAATGGGAACCTAATTGGCAAGGGAGGAGAAGAATAGAAGGTGCCCGTGTGTATGCACGTGTATACTAACTTTGCATTCTTTGCACTCCGCCATTGCCGCACCTCGGAAGCCCGAGACCGCCGCCGACGTGTCAGAAGGACCGACTGTGTCTGAGGACGCCGGCCAGGCAGACAAGTAAGTCACTTTCTCAGTTTGTTTTGCATTGGCCCAAGTGAAGAGGAGTGAAGGAGACCACCACCACCAGCAGCACGCGGAGAGCAAAATCTGACGTTTGGAGCCGTCCTCCTTCGGTCTTTCTCCCTGTCTTTTCCATCCCTTCTCCTTGTTTGCGCGTTCAGTTCGATGCTAAACGACAACTGGGGCCCAGATGAACAAGAGCACCGAGAAGCTGCTCGGGCCCAAGGTACCCGCGCTGATTTCCGATCGACCTCGTCCGCCGCCCTGACCTGCTTTGCCCCCCAGAAACGCTGGAGCTTCCTTCGCCATGCCCTCCCGATAGTCCTCGGGGTAGCGGTCCTCATGCTAACAGTGAACATCCTCTACTGGAACACCAGGTACACGCCCGCACAAAAAAGTGTGTCCTTCACGTTTGTTGATTTTTAAAGGTTTGTTCTCAAAAGAAGAAAAAGGAAGAAAAAGCATCCATTTTCCGTAACGAACCATATCTGAATTTAAGGGCACAATACAGGGTCAGAGAAAAACGTGTGCTCCTGTCACTCTCCTCATATCCACACAAGTTTCGACACATCATGGGCCTTGAGCCTCTACTTTCTTGAGGCGCATCATTTGACCTGCTTCACTGAACAATCAATCAATCATGAACGCAAATTATAATGCTAGCATTTAATCCTCCTCTTATTTATTATGTTATTTGTTTGTTTATTCATCACTCTTATTTATTCATTGTTTGTGCCTTCTTTTTATTTTTTTGTGTTGTTTTCTTGTATGTATATTGTGTACTATGTCTTGTCACCGTGGGATTGTGGGAACGTAATTTCGATCTCTTTGTGTGTGTCTTGGCATGTGAAGAAATTGACAATAAAGCAGACTTTGACTTTGATAATCAATGACCTAACCGCCATGAAATTTAAATACATAATCAACTCAAATTTATGATGAACTCTTTTATCAACTCTGTGTTCCAAGGGTCCCCGTCGTCTTCAAAGAGTCGGACACGGTGGTGACCGCGTCGCAGGCGATCTTGGGCGAAGCCCCCGGCAACTTCCTGGACCCCAACTGTACCGACTTGGCCTGCCGCCGCCGCCGCCGGAAGGCGCTGGACGCCTCGTCGCTCGTACAAGAGGTGAGCGTGACCAAAGAGTGGAAGGAGATGCAGGGCGACAATGAGCTTTCGGCACAGACGCTGCAGCCGGTGAACGTGAGCAACGGCAAAAAGTGGAAGGAGCATCGGCGCGAGCTGTCAGAGGAACACGCGGGGTTCCGCAACTTCACGGCGGTTTTCACGGATGTTCTGGACTTTCTGCGGAAGGAGTTAGACAGTCTGAACCGTCAGAGCGCAGTACTCAAAGGCAACTTCACTTCGGTCACGGATGCTTTGGCCTTTCTGCGGAAGGAGGTAGACAGTCTGAGCCGTCAGAGCGCACAACTCAGAGGTAAGCAAGCCGGTGTAAGTACTCCGACTTGGTCAAACGATCCACGCCTCGTACTGCTCTTTGCATTTTTATTCCTCTCACACTTGAAAATATCAATTCATATACTATTCAATACAGCGAGCGCTTCGAGTTTATTTGAAGCGTGGGTCCATTTTGCGCTCTCACTCTTTTTACTCGCTTCAGCTCTGTTCAAACCCGGAGACTGCAGTGAGGTCAAGCTGGCGGGATATATCCAAGATGGAGTCTATACCATCTACCCCGGGTACAACAGCTTCAAGGTTTACTGCGACATGACCGTGGCCGGGGGAGGCTGGACCGTAAGTGCTTGACCCCCCAAAAAAACCAACAACCCAAAGTTCCCGTTGTGATGCGTACACCAATAAGCTTGGCACTTTTCTTCAATGTTGAATGTCCAAGTGGGCCAATCATGCTAATTTGCAAACAGCAGACCTCAAGCTGTCAGGCAGGCTGAAATGTGTGTGTGTGTCCAGGTGATCCAGAGGAGAAAGGATGGCTCTGTTGATTTCCGTCGTGCTTGGGAACTATATCGAGAAGGCTTTGGAGATATTACAGGAGAGCACTGGCTAGGTCTGAAGGACAGGCCCACAACACACGCTTGCACACATAGCCACCCAAAAGACAAGTCTTGCAGCCAACCCCCCCCCCCCCCCCCCCCCCCCCCCTTTGTGTGTTTTCAGGCCTGCGGAACCTCCACGCTCTGACGGGTTTAGGCGGTTACCAGTTCCGGGTGGACGCAAAAACAGCTAAGGGCCTTCTATGCTGGGCTGGCTACGACAACTTTTCAGTGGGCCTAAACTCGCTCAACCCCGAGAAGGACGGCTACCCGTTGCGTATGACCGGGTGGGACTCGAGATCCACAGGTAGCGACTCTGACCGGCACCGCGCACACTCAAGAGGCGCCGCCGCCTTGCAGAGTGAGCGGCGGAGCCTGCACGAGGTCAAAAGCAAGTTTGTGTGCTTTGCAGGCAAACTCTCCGACTACCGTTCTGAGCTGAGGTTCAGCACCTATGACCGTGACCAATACATGTTTGTGGAAGGAAATTACGCCAAACGGGACGGTGCATGGTGGCACTACAGAAGTAGTGATTTCCACCCGAACGGAATATACTATCGAGCAGACCGTTGCCGTGGCACCGAGAATGATAGAATCTACTGGAAGTTCTGTAACAACGCATGCATTACATTCATGGAGATGAAGGTCCGGCCCGCGCCCCAAAAAAACAAGTAAGCTTTGAGCCCGTCTAGCCTCGGAACCGTATGCGCTGGGCCTCGGCTAAAATCCGCCTGCGTTTAGACGCTAGGTCCAATCTTAAAACATTAAAGTAATCGACGTCTAGTTATAGACGTGTAAAGTTGGACACTTGCCAGACGTTTCCACGAAATTGAAATCCGATTACCTAACCTTGACGTGGAGTAAATGTGGCTATTAAAACGTATTGTTCATGGCAAACCTGTATACTAAAAGATTGAGTCAGGTTCTCTTTAAAACCTTACCTTGTTTTTGCATTTTTTAAAAAGCTTTCGGTAACACTGTCATGTTATGCGTAGATATAAATACGTACGCTTCTTGATGTTAACATGAAGCAAAACGAAGGAATCTAAATGGAATAATAAATGGAGTATCTTTTTTTTTAAATATTTGACCAGTTTTTACTCGTCTGATTTGAAAACGAGTTATTTGTCAGTTTGTTTTGCAGCTTTTACTGTATATAATATGAGGTGCACATACATTTATTCATAATGGCCCTCGGAAAGAAGCTATGACTACAATGCGGCCCGCCCAAGAAAATGAGTTTGACACCCCTGCTGTAAACAATCCTAAATCAATAAAGACTGAGCAGAACTCTGCCATTACTCTGTAAACTATGTGGAATCAATAAAGTCTGACCTCAACTATGTTTTTATTTATTTTTAAGTCTAACCACAAGTGTTCAAACTTCTAATTGTCCATATAGAGGGGTGACTGCTTTATTATTTTGGGTTGGGGTTTTTTTGTAAGAAAAAAAAATATTTTGTGGACCCCCGAGTTGAGCTCTCCTGACCCCAGTTTGAGAATCACTGCTTCAGAGGGTGTACTTAAATTGGTTGTTCACAGGCTGTAGTTTGTTAGGCAAACAGATGTTGAACTTGTCTCTCAGGAGGCTCTCTATCTCCTCACCGGGCACATCCTTCATATCATAGACATCCACGCCCCGGTCGACCTGGAAGGTGACCTCACTGTAGGTCCAGCCGATCAGGGCCCGGAAGCCTGTTGCCGTTTGCAGCGAGCAAATCGACTTGTTTACGAACAGCGAGGAAGGGTCCGTCTGGAGACTGTTGCTGACGTCCATGAAATATTCAGCGGTGCGGGGCGTCAAGTTGAAGCAGTATAAACTCCTCTTCAGATGACTGTTTACCAGATTAGAATTGGCGAACTCCGGATTGAGAATCTCCGGCTTCCTGTTCGTCTTCTCCAGAATCCAGAAGTCTTCTTTATCCATGAGACGGAACGTACCGGGCGGCTGGACCTGCAGCTTCCCGGAGACGAGCTCCAGAGGCTCCCACAGTTGCGACGACACCCCGAAGCTGACGTCTTCTATGTAGGGCTTCCCGTCAATCACCACTCTGTTAACGAGGTGAGCTTCCAAGGTGGAAAAGTCACCAGTGGCGCGGTTGAACACCCTGGCGGCCAACACAGCGACGTCATAGCCCATTTCTGCGAGCACCCAGGACAGCAGGAAATTGTTCTCCATACACCAGCCACCACGACCCTGACGGACTATCTTGTCGAAGATGACTTCCAGATTCATGACGATTTTCCCACCGCAATGTATGTCGAGGTTTTCGAAGGGGATGGACATGATGTGCTGTTTGTGGATCAGCTTCAGCGTGGCGAGATCGGCTTTGTCATACGTGCCCCGGAACCCGATTCTTTGGAAGTACTCCTCAAGGTTCATCTTGGCTGCAATAAAAAGCACTTGACATGAATCCTTGACTGTGGATGACCACATATACAATGACTTCTGAGTTACAAGTATGAGGATGATGTTAACATTAGATTATCTATGGCCACCCTCTGCAAACCAACAGATAAAAATTGCAGTGGTGGTTATTAGCATTAATTACCAGCAATAAAAGTGATGGGATATTAACGTTGCTTCTATGGAAATACTGTAGATTTGATTACATTAAACGTAATATGTGTGTTTCATGTTTAAAAGAAAACTTTCGAAGTTGCGCGAAGGTTCTCTGCTCATTTTGACCACGTCAGCATTTCAGTTCACGGCTTGAATAAACTGTCGTGCTACGCAGAATATTTATTCTTTATTTTCAGAAAGTCATCTTACCTTACAGTTTGGACTTTACGCCAGTGTACGTACATATGATTATAGTTGCACAAAGTATTGAGAGAGTTGCAGTGGGCGCGGCCAAGGTGAAGCGCCCAAACAAAAACACAACATCCGCTTTTACTTTTCAAAATAAATAGTTTGTTCACCTGAAACAAGTACTGTGTGCGAACTTTACTTCCTGGTGTGTGTCGTTTCTTTTTTAAACCCTTATATTTTGTCGTATTTGTTACACCTTTTTGCCTATTGCGTCACATTATTGTTGGACATTATACACATTATATGTACATCTGTTTACGGTATCGCCACTTTTCTTCCTCCGAAACTGACGTCACAGCGGAAGACGTCATCTCGCCCCTGCCTCTCTAGCGAACCGGTGTGGGTAACAGTAGTAAGGGTTACTATTCACTAAACGTGGTTTTCTAGTTTACTTTCTAGTTATTTTGCCTCGTGTTCTCTATACGGTCGTCGCTGCTATAATTTGGGAGGTATAGAATTCTTTTATTTGTTTCACAGCCAATTGCTACACGGTTGAACTTGCAACGTTTTGCTAGCTAGAGACGTGCAATAACTATGCTTGCTATGCTCAGGAGCGTCTACGTAAAATTAACATGACCGTAAAGTATATCTTTGTCATATTTTTGCACTTATTTGTCTGCCATGTGTTTAAAATGCCTTGTTTTGTGTTCTTAAGACTCTCGTGATGGAAATTGGACGCGCGGAAACATGCTTGATAACAGGAGGCTGTGGATACTTCGGCTATCGGTAAGACGTGTTTTCAATTTTTTTTTTTTTTTTTTTGCTCTTATAAAAAAAATCCATTGGACGTAAAGTTTTTCTTGATCTTCTTGTTTCTTGTTTTCCTGATCTTTCTTTTTTGTAAGTTGGTTACAAGTCGTACTGGTCTAGTACTCATCACAAGATGGCGCCACCGTGTCTTTTAAAGCTTAAATGGTTACAGGTAGCTCAAATCAATCGATGTTTATACATACAGGAGTAAATGTATTGTGATTCAATTAATTATGAATAAATTATTGCCACAATTACATTGTTGTTTTTTAATCCATTTTTAAGAAATGATTATTTATGATATATTTCGACTAACTTTTTTACCGTTTTGTTGGAAATGACCTGCACACTAACCATTTGTCAATGCGTCGACCTCCCACCACAGCCTGGCGGCTCATCTGCATAAGAATGGTGCCAAAGTCATCCTGTTTGACGTCATCCCTCCGAAGAGTGACGTGTTGGAGGGATTTACGTTTGTCCACGGAGATATCCGAAGCTATGAGCAAGTGGTGAGTGCCGTTTCGGGCGTGGACTGCGTGTACCATGTGGCCTCCTACGGCATGTCCGGCCGGGAGCAGCTAAAGCGGCTTCGCATTGAGGAGGTGAACGTGGACGGCACCCGGAACATCCTGGACGCCTGCATTCAGTGTGGCGTACCGCGACTTGTTTACACCAGCACTTTCAACGTGGTCTTCGGAGGTCAGGAGATACGCAACGGAGATGAGAACCTCCCGTATCTGCCGCTCCATCTCCACCCGGACCACTATTCCCGGACTAAATCCATAGCGGAGATGGCTGTCCTCAAAGCTAACGGGACAGCGCTTAAGGACGGTTCCGGGGTGCTGAGCACGTGCGCCCTGCGCCCGGCCGGAATCTACGGGCCCGGGGAGCAGAGGCACCTGCCCAGGATCGTGGGCTACATCGAGAAAGGGATCTTCAGCTTCGTGTACGGGAAAGCCAGCAGTTTGGTGGAATTCGTCCACGTGGACAATCTGGTGTCGGCGCACGTACTCGCCGCAGAAGCGCTGACCGCCCAGAAGCGTCACCGTGCTGCTGGACAGGCCTACTTCATTTCTGACAGCCGCCCTGTCAATAACTTTGAGTTCTTCAGACCCCTGGTGGAAGGTTTGGGGTACCCTTTCCCAACGCTGCGCCTCCCCGTTACCTTGGTTTACTTTGCCGCCTTCCTCATCGAAACCATCCACCGCCTGGTGGCACCGCTCTACGATTTCCAGCCACTGCTGACGCGAACCGAGGTCTACAAGACGGGCGTGACGCACTACTTCAGCACGGCCAAGGCCGAGGGCCAGCTGGGTTATCGGCCCAAGGAATATGACCTGGATGAGGTGGTCCATTGGTTCCGGAGCAGGGGACACGGGAGGAAGCGGCAAAGCTCCCGCGCCGGTCAGCTGGTAGTGAACGTTTTGGTTGTTGCTGCTTTTATGGCGGCGTTGCTCTCTTTTCTACCAGTTGTCGGCAACTGATGATCTTAACGGATGTACAGGAAACATTGGTAAATTCTTTTTCCACTAAATGTGCCAAGAACCATTTTTGAGTAACAAACAAGCTTTGTCTTTTTTTTTTTTTTTTTACACTTTCCTCCCTATTTGCATCAAGCTAATCCAATTGCACTTTTGCAATGTTTTGGCCTTGGTATTTTATTGAGTGCAGAATATCACAGCTATCCAACTTTAGCCATTTGCGTGTTATGTTACAACCCAGCTTCACCCCACACGAAGCTGGCTGGCCTACATCCACTCGTCAAATGTATTCTTGCAGAAGATAAGGAGAATGACGACAGCATGAGTCAAGTAATGTGAACCGAGAAGAAGAATTAAACTGTTCCTTCTAAATGTGCCTAAAGGATCTTGGCTGTAAAAAAAAAAAGGTGTTTGTTTACATTTAATGATTTGTTGTATTTATTTGGAAACCTAATGGAATCTTATGTGATATTTTTACACTCTTTGCTTTGGTTGAGGAAATAAAAATGTCAAACAAATCAGCATGCCAGCCAGGGATATCTATGATGAATAAAACTCCGCTTCCCCTGTATGCTAAAGTGCAATTTAAATGTTGCTCGATTGTTTTTTTATTATGATTTATGCACGGCACTTTGTCACAACTGCGGTTGTTGATGTCGTCTAGAAATAAAAGCTGAGTTGTCACAGGCGGCCGGATTAAAAGCTTTCTTGGGCCGCCATATGTCCCCCGGGCCTCATGTTGACCTACACCCCCCCTGCTCCACGCTGTTGTGTCGGAGGGCCGGCAGCCCCTCGCTGAGTTGGTCGCGATCATTGTTCCTCCGCAGCATTAACCACATTCCATAGGGGCGCAGCGCATCCCGTCTCCATCCCCCGCATTCCTTCGGCGCGAACGAGTCCCCCCCTAGATCCCTCTTTGGAAAAGCACATTTCTGCTTCCGTTTTCACTCTTCAACTTCTTTGTGACGTGTTTTCTTCGACCTCCCCCTCTCATATTCTCATTCTCGTCGGCTCATCTCTAGTCCCCGCTCACTTTGTTGTCCGCGTAGGGAGAAATGTAAGACGGCCAAACTCCAACCGGAGAGGTGAAATTCCTCCGCGCAGCGCGCCATTGACTGTAAGGACCTTTCAACTTAAAAAAAAACAAAAAAAAACTCAAGTTGACAAACCGTCGGCGAGGAAGCGCGGATCAAATACTTTTTTCTGCAGGCGCCGTAGGAGCGGAGAGGACGGACATGCGGCTCACGACGACGCGGAAAAACACCTTAGCGCCACCGCGTTTGGATTTTTCGCCGTGTTTTGTGCCTTCCGAATGAACCCCGCTAGTGGTCCGCGCTAACTTGTTCCGGACTACAACAACAACATGGACCACTACCAGCACGACGTGGCTCTTCGTGCCGGCCAAATGATGGACGAGCTTTCCCTGTACGACGCTTACCGCCGCCAGGACGCCGCGGGAAGGAATTTGGACTCGACGGCGACCGCGCTCCGGCAGCAGCATCACACCGTGGAGAACTTCACATCGGCGAACAAAGTCTACAACGCGGCTCCGGTGCGCCCGGTTCAATGCGGCCGGACTGTCCCTGTGGATTTCTGCACCCCGCAAAGGGAGGCGGGCTACGCCGAGGAGGGCTGCTGCAAGTCCGAGGTGGCGCTGCCCTGCTACACCGGCGCCACTGAGAGGCAACGGCGTTACTCGCTCGAAGTGCACCGGTACAGCACCGGCTCCGCGTTCGACGCCCTCCACAAGCCCTTGCCTCTGCCGGGCAACAGGTCCAACAGCGTGTGCATGGACGGGAGGCACCACAGCCCGCGTTCCAGCCTGGCGTCCTCCTCCGTCTCCTCGCAGGAGCAGAGCAAGCACGCCAGCCCCCGAGCAAGCCTGGTGGTGGCGGTACCCGGCCTGGCGCACTGCGAGGGCTCCAGCGCCCTGAGCCCCAGGTCCAGTTACGCGAGCACGGCCAGCGACACCAGCAAACACTCGAGCCCCAGGACCAGTCTGAACAGTTGCGACTGCTGCAGCAAGCCCAGCAGCAACCGGACCAGCGGCATCAGCATGGGATACGACCAGAGGCACGCCAGCCCCAGGTCCAGCACTGCCAGCCAGTACTCCTTCACCACCAGCCCCAGTCCAAGGTCCAGCTACTCGGACTCGCGCTACGGACCCCACGTCAGGGACGATTTCGAGGGGGGCGCCCCGCTGGTGGCTAGCCCCAGGTCCAGCATCTGCAGCCAGGATGGCAGTGCCAGAGCTCCCGTTTGCGTGCTCAGTCCCCGCTCCAGCATCTCCAGTCACAGCTCAAGGAGCTCCCGCAGCTCCAGGGGTTCCATGAGCACCTACCCAGACCTGCAGCTACCCTCGCCCAGGGCCTCCATGCTCGGGGGACATGACGAGTCGCTCCTGCAGGAGCTGGGGGACCCCAACGGCGTGCACCCGCGCCTCCACGTCCAGGAGCATCCCTTGCCCCTCGAAGTCACCTCCAAAACGCCCACGGCGGGCCAGAGGTTCAAGCTGCCTTATCAAGTCACCCCGAGCCGGGAAAGCGGGCCCAGTCAGGCCGAGAGGCGGCTGGAGGCGCTCACCTTGGAGTTGGAGAAGGAGTTGGAGATGCATATGAAGAAAGAGTACTTTGGTAGGTGCTTGCTTGTGTGCTGGGAGCTAGACGACATGCACATAATTATGTTCTTGATCTGACAATGTTGAAGTTTGGCCTTCCATTGTCAAAAGTTGTCGTCTTGTTTATTGGGATGGTGGAAGATCTGTATATCAACAGGTGGTGCAATACTGGCTGCAAATGAAGCCCCCACCCCAAAGCCCTTCATTATCTAGTCAGCGTGGACAACAGTCTAGTCAAGTCTGCTCACCTGGCCTGGTCAAACATTAGATCAAGACTTTTGATTAACTTTCTCAGAAGAAGCATTTCCTTGAACAATATCGCCATGCAACTGCTGTTCTGTACTTGAGTGCAAAGGTGCAGGAAAGGAATGTAGTTTATTTTTAACCCCCCCGCCCCCCCCCCCCCCCCCGCCTCTGGTTAAATGCTCAACATCCTGTGCTTGCCACACGGATGCCTTGCGAAATGGGCACACAAGGGATTTGGCTTCCTGTTTTGTTTATTTGATTTTAAATGCTACACTCCCGGACATCCTCATTGTCTTGTTAAACACTAAGCAACATGTTTGTCCTTGCAACCAGTGGGTATTTTTACAGAAATTCACAAGCAGTGATGAATAACAACACACCTTGGACTCAAGGTTAAAGCCTCGTCAAATAGGTCAACAGTAAGTTGGAATAATGCGCATTATCGGAAATACATACTCAGAAGATAATTCATTTCAGACCTATAGCAAAATCGAAAATTACCCCCTTGAACAATAAGAGATCATTTAAAAAAAGAACAACCTTTATATCCTCGTTTATAAAATTACTTTAAGACTGCATGAAATGAATATCAACGTCAACAAAGCGGTTTGTTAGTGGTTCTTTGTTTAAACTTCCTTATCTATATAGATTTTTTTAAAAAAACAGGAAACATGGGGAAACCGTAGAAGTGTGTAATAAAGCCAGGAAGGTCGACTTTTCAAAGAGGAAGTAATCATTAAAGCAAAACGTGTGCGTACTTTTATGATCTAATATAAGCAAAGTGTATCCGCGGCAATCCGACTAGGTCTGACAAGTTTTTTAATTTTTTTAAACAGCTTGATTTTCATTCAACTAACATTAAGCTTTTTTTTTTTTTGGGTGGTGGCTAAGTAAACATTTAATTGACATTTTTATCTGTATTTTGCTCAAGCCGTTGCTTATAAAAGGATTCAACCTGGTGATGTGCGCTAAAAAGATCAATGAGGATTGATCAATTTAAGTGGAAGATATTGAATAATCAGATTTCAAAAAAGAATGTCCCGATTTTTTTCACATTTATTTATTAAATTTGTTTTTGCCCAACTGGGGGCGGGGGCAGTCGAGCACACGTCCCGTCGACTCGGTGACCCCGGGCTGACCCCGACCAGGCTTTGATCTCGCAGTCCCTGAGGAATGTCACCTCAGTCTTGTGGGGAGCTACTGTTGCCTCCAAATACTTTTTTTTCTTCTTCTATACCACAAGGTCAATGTGTTTGTCCTCACCTGGGTGTGTCCACTCTGCTCATCCTTCAAATCAACCCATCGTCCGTGTTCCTTTTCTCCAGGTATCTGCATTAAATGCGGCAAAGGCGTGTACGGAGCCAGCCAAGCCTGCCAGGCCATGGGGAATCTTTATCACACCAACTGCTTCACCTGCTGCTCCTGCGGTGAGTGGAGAGATGGAGAACAATCATGACGATAAAACGGGCCACAAAGTGCAATAGTGTTGCCGGCGTGTCGAGTGGACCAAACACATCCACATTTGCCGTTGCCATAGTGACCGATGGGATTGTGCTTCAATGCGCTCGCCCAAATGCATATCTCAAATGGCAGTGTGTGTGTGTGAGAATTCTTTTCATGTTTATGCTTATCCAGGAAGCGTTTGTCTTAAGACACTGCTAATTTTAGCATTTATGTCTGTAGATATTTTTTTGTTGTAAATTATGCGCTGGTGCCAAATTTTATTTTAGATAGCAATCATATTGAGCCAGGTCATTTAAAAAAAAGCAATTAACTAAAAAGGACTAATTAATTGAATTTAGAAAAAAATATATTAAAAAAACTTTTTAACTTACAGTGTAATCGAGTATAAATTCCACGTAAAAAAAAATGGAAAACATGTATCAGTTGCTTTGAAGTCCAATTTTGGGAGGGAGGGGGGGGGGTTAAAAACAGACCAAGAATAGTTGGTATAATAACTCAGCGACCCGTCGATCATTAAAATCAAATCATGTTATTATTATCATTCATTTCCCAAATAAATGTCAACTCAGTCTTTGTTCCGCGTCCAAAAATTCCTTATCATCACCCCCCCGCCCCCCGGCTCGCCGCTTTGCAAATTCCTCCACTTTCCCAAATTCCGCTGACATTATTTGTCTTTGAGGTTGTAATGAAATCTCCAATTCAGTGTGTAGAGTGAATGTGTGTGCGGTATGGACGTTCCTGTTACCCGAGGGGGGGAAGATGTCGGGAGAAAGCCTTTTAGCCAGGTTGCTCCCATTCATACGTCTGCTCGGCACGGATACCGATCCGCCTCTGGAAGCGCGGCCCGATAAATTTACACGAAACCAAAGCTGCAGACTTTCCTGTTTATTGTGTCGGCAAACCGTGTCCGGTTGCTGAGATTGTGGGATTTTTGGACCGTGCCGCAACCGAGGCGAGAATTACGCTCGCATCTATTGGCGGGAATTTGCAAGTGGTGCTTGTTTGAAGCTTGGCAGGCCACAGATGGTTTATGGCTCATGTAAACGCTTCTGATGTATGATTTGACCTCAAGTTGAATGGGAATGTTTTCTTTTAAGCGGCAGTCTTGTCATAACACCCTCCAGTGATAAATCGGGAACCGCATCCGTGTGACTGTATTTGTTTTTTTTGGTTTTTAATGGGGTGGGGCTTTCTTTTGATTTTTGTTGTTGCCCGGACAGCTTGGGCTTTGTTTAACCATGCATAATTGAGCTCTCCTTTTGGCTCACTCCCATGGCTCCACCTTTTTTTTTCTTCACAAAATGGCCAAGAATGTAAAATAAATAAATAAATAACCTCCTCCACTGGAGCCTTCCCGGAGGACCTCACTCGGATGATCAGGGAATGTAACCAAAAATAAAAAATGGCCGCCTCGCCACCGTTAGCTTTGTGAGGATACACGGCTAATATTGCTAATGCTAATATTTTTTTAACGCCAAGAATGTGCCATCAAGTGTTTGTTCAAGGTCAAGGTTCTTGTCCACAGTTTATTTCTTTTCGACCAAGCAAGTGTTGCAACTTCACACCCACTCTCCGATTATTATTATTTTCCGCGGGACTTCTCTCCATGGCCCCAGATGCGCAGACTATCACTTGCTTATACCGAAGCGATGACTCATTCCTATTCCAATCATACTATCAGTTTAAAAAAAACAAAAAACAAACAGTCATACCTACCAGACGGCGGCAGAAGAGGAAACTGGGGACAAAAGTACAGAATGCCCAATGTTTGTATCACATTAGAAACTAAGATAAGGTTAAACGCAATAACTTTCTCAAATGAAACAAATTTTGGTGCCTGTTTTTTTTCTTTCTTTCATTCTCATTGAAATTACTCCAAATAGTTTTGTCCTGTTTATTCCAAATGAGGCGTTTTGATTCGGTTCGCACCGCTAACGGCAATGTTAGGCTATGGTTTTCTAATAGTGCCAGAAAGAGATAAGGTTGGGAATGTTGATATGCGGTATCACGATTAAAAGTACAAAACTATTCTGGGACTTTTTCATTCGTTCTCCGATTAGAACGTCGGATAAGACGGGATTGGAATGTTGTTTGGTTCTGACACTTCCCCCTGAAGGGTGTGGCGACAATTAGCGGTCAGAGCTATGGTAGGGTTCTTTAAGGGCGAGGAAGCTAATATCAAACTTTACATCAAAATAGCCTCAGACTTATAAATGATCACGTTATCAATGAAATAAAATCCACTTTTAATACTTTGCTTGCCGGATTGCAGAAAATGCAGCTGGTGCTTTGCACCTTTGGCTGGTTTGTCTGCCGACAAAAGGCCGGAGGAGAGAGGGGGGCAAACAGGGATCCCCCCCGCCCCCCTCCACCCCATCTTCCCCCTATGCTCGTTCGGGGGCGGGTTTGAATGGGACCAGCTAGTGACCTCAGGCAGAAGGAATGTCCCCGTTTGCTCAGTCGACCCGCGTCAACGTCGGGGCCCTTTTGTGTCCACCACCTCCCAGACTCCCAGAAACCTTGCAACACCATGCCCCCCCCCCCTCCCCCCCTCTATAATCTCACTCTTCCTGCAAGGTTAGGCCTTTTGAGGACGCGAGGGTGGCTTCCTCCCTCTGCGCTGGCTAGAAATGCTAATTGCTCTTCAGTCTGCTCCGTCTTAAAAGTCTCACCTATTGTGTGCGCGGCATTCCTGGGCTCCTCGACCCATTCGTGTGGGTGTTAACATATGACCGTCTCCCGGCGTCGCGTTGACGTTTGAAATATAGCAATTGCATAAATTTCGCTGTTAAACCAGAGGAGCTTTTTAGTCATCAAACTAACGGTGGCCCGGGACAACAATTAAATCCCGACTAACGCTGCAGATTTACGAGCCGCGACATTGCCCGGGGGGGGGGGGGTCGCCGGGCCGAGTGAAGTCATCGCGCTGCCGCAGAGACGCGGCGCGGCGTTAAATGAATTCGAAAGGGGGTGGGGGCAAACCCCGAAAGATGCGGGGTGGGCACAAGCGGCCTGTTGCACATTCCCCCCCCCCCCACCTCCCCTTTAGATCGGACTCAGGCCTCATGAATCAAGACTCGATCGTGGGAATTTAGCTCAACCTCAGAGCAAAATGAAGTGGTTCAATCATGTAGCACTATTTAGAAGCAATAATAATAATAAAAAAGAAACTTTTCAAACAGTCAAGCTCTTTAGATTGACCACATTGAAAACACACACCTTTTCCAGCCTGTAGTAACTACTTTTTTTTTTTTTTTCTGACCGACTGCCTCCATGTGTCGTCCATATTTGATTGGCTACGCTAAAAGCATCACAATTTAGTCTCTTGTAGGAATTTGTCAGTATGTCATGACAAATGTTCAGGATGTTTTACACAAAATGGCTTCAAAGCCTCCCCAACATCCTTTTGCATGTCAACGATGGATTTCCTGTCGACATTGGGCTATTACCGGCGTGTTTTTGAGCAGCTCGCACAATGCACGGAAGAGGAGGAGGATAGGGTCTGTGTGTCTGTGTGTTGTTTTTTTGGAGGGGGGGGGTGCGGTCAGTGGGGGATGTAGAGCAGTTTTCTGTATCGATCGTGAATGGAATCCTATTGAGATCGGTGGTCAGAGTAATTAAATTGAGGCACAATGCGAGCCGCTTCGGGCCGGACCATCTGCTCTACACCCGAGCTGCTTCTGCCACTGTTTAAAATAGACTCACATGTATGTTTTGAAGAAAATGTTTGTGTTCAAAGGTTTTTACCTGTAAAGTAAAATGTCTTTAAATGAAGGGGGAAAAAAAGGGAAAAAATGACATATTTGTTTGACCTTTTTCCCACAGATATAAACCGAGACAAGCAACAGTAATAAGTACAACATTGAGTCTCAGTACTTTGAATACTCCTTTTTTTTTTTTTTTTTTTTTTTAGGGAGGAGGTTGCGAGGTAAAGCCTTCTATAATGTCAACGGGAAGGTCTACTGCGAGGAAGACTTTTTGGTAAGTCACTTGTTCTGTCAACTTGCTGCTGGTCATTTTCAATGTTCAGACATACAGTAATAATATCAGAATATAATCATAGAATATAAATAAATATAGTATAAAATTATATATAAAATAAGGATATAAAATATGTCATAGAATATAAAATATGTAATAGAATATCAGAAGCCCTTTTCACAGGAAAAGCTGGCATTTTATTTATTTATTTTATTTATTTTTATGTTTTGATTTATAAATATGTGTGTATATATTATATAAATATTTTAATAATTATATATATATACACACACACATATATATATATGTATATGTGTGTGTGTGTGTATGTTCTGAAAATGTGATTATATATATTCTGAAACCGTGATTTATCCCCTTGGGATACCAAAGCTGACATGGACACTGCCGTTAAAGTTTGCCCCCCCTCCCCCATCCAATTAACTCAAATTACCCTACTTCCCTGAGGAGATTAATTAGCTTGCCTCTCTTGTGGAGGTCGATGACAGATGGTGTGGAGATGCACACACATCCTCAATGACATCTTTTACAACGGTTGTGAACATCTTTATCCTGGGAGTGGGCTACATCCAGATCATTGGCCCACTAGTTCACAAATAAACCTCCAGCAGCAGCACAAAAGTCACAACTAGGCGACTAAGTCTTGCCTCTGATTTCTTTCCCAGTATTCTGGTTTCCAGCAGACGGCCGACAAGTGCTTTGTGTGTGGCCACCTCATCATGGAGATGGTAAGCTAAGTCAGGTTAGCAAAGACATGAATATCGGTGAGACTATTTTCCGGTTTACATTTGAAACTGTGGTGTGATCATTTCGGTCAGGATCGTTTTGATATAAAAGAGCAAATAGCATCCAAGATTTGATAGCTTCTTGGTTTCCGCGGCCAAAGTGGTAACACCCTTCTTATGTGATGGTGAAGATCCTCCAGGCGCTGGGCAAGTCCTACCATCCAGGCTGTTTCCGCTGTGTGGTGTGTAAAGAAGGTCTGGACGGGGTGCCCTTCACTGTGGACGTGGAGAACAACATCTACTGTGTCAAAGACTACCACACGTAAGGACAACTGTTTTTTTTAAAAATTATTTTTCATGTCCTACAATAACCTTGCTTGATGGTCCCTTTTCCAATGACAGGGTTTTTGCTCCCAAGTGTTCCTCCTGCAACCAGCCCATTCTCCCAGCTCAGGTGACCAAAGATCCAACCCGTTGGAGACGTTTTTCAAACATCTAACACCTCCCGGGTTTTTCTCCTCAGGGCTCAGAGGAGACCATTCGGGTTGTCTCGATGGATAAAGACTACCATGTGGAATGTTACCACTGTGAGGTGAGGTCACACTCGCACGCACTGACGCGTCGCTTGACTGTTAGCGTGTCATCGCTCGGTTTTCGCTTCCACCAGGACTGCGGGCTCCAGCTCAACGACGAGGAGGGTCACCGTTGTTACCCTCTGGACGGCCACCTGCTGTGTCACGGCTGCCACATCCGCCGACTGCAGTCCCAGGTTTCGGGGCCGCCGTCCCCCAACTACCCGCTCCACGTCACCGAGCTGTGAAGGGAAGGTTGCTAACCCCCCCCAGCGTGGCCCGAGATGCCAACCTGCCCCGCCCTCGCTGGTACACAGTTGGGTTGAAGTGCCCGGGTCGGGGATTCACCAGCGCTGGCTGGACCGGTCAGTCCCGGTGGCGGCCGTGTCGTGCCACCAACCTGCTTTGAGATGTGAAGGCAAAGTGGGAGGCGACCCCCCCACCTGTAAACCCCGAGGTGGCCGGAGATGCCGACCTCCCCCGCCATCTCAGAGTCCATCTTTTTTTCTGCCCACCTTTCCTGTGACCCCGGCAACATTTTCACCTGCGAGGTGAAGCTTCTTTGCTCACCCCCACCCTCGCGGGATGGACTCACTTTGCTGCTCCCACCCACCAGTGAGGTTGGTTTCACTTCATTCATTCCTCTAAATAAATAACTGCCGCTCAGAGGGGGCCACCGCCGGCCGGAGGGGATAAACCCAACGCGGCCATGTTGTGCCTTTCGAGCGCGATCCTGGCGTAGCCGCTAACACCGAGATGCGCTAACGGCCAGCAAGCCAACCTTGCCGTTAACAGAAAAGACCTCCAGAGATTCATTGTTTGCTCACAAAAGACGAGACTGTGAAGTGTTGCTGTCCTTGCCTCATTTCAATGCGAATGAAAGACCAGGAAGTGGTTCGTCAATGACTTTTAAAGCCCGGAGCTGCTGGTTCCGCCCGAGTTTTTCCAAAGGAGTTGTTTCTGCTGGGTGGCGCTAATGAGCTTGGAGTTGTCTTTTTTTTTTTTTTTTTTTTTCTTGATTGGCACTTTTCCCCACCTCCAACTTACAGTTTGTGCACCGGTGGCAGGACCACTATGAGCACCCGGCTGTGGTTGCGGGGCAGCACAAGCAGCACCCCAAAAGCCCACCCTTGATTTCTTCTGGCCTCCCCGGTATGAATAATGAATACAAAATTATGAATCGTGAATGCTGTTCAATTTTTAAGGTCCACTTTTATTTGATGAAATTTGGCTGGGAAACAAATTTCTAGCCATCATTATTGAAAGGAGGAAAAAAAAAAACTCATTTAAAGGCAGGTCTTTGATGGTAACTTCCTTGGCAGAGTTCCCGCTCAATACTACTGACTCGATCGTGTCCATAAAGAACACACTGACCACGACTAACTTGACGCGAATGTAACGCAAATGATTGTTTTGACCCGACATCGCCTTCCCTTCATTCACTTTTATTGTTATTATTATGATGATTATTTAAAACAGTACTAGCACACGCCTAGCATCCCTTGTACATAAAGAGTCTAGTTTTGTATTTTTGTCACACGGGAAAGAGAGGAGAGGGACGGCTTCTCCTCCGACTGGTTAGTTGCCATAAAGCACATGTCACATGATCTTTTCTATCTCAAATGTTATTATTATTACCTAGATGGTTCATAAAAAAAAAAAAGAAAAAAAAAAGACTAGAGCTATTTATCTAAACCTGGGGAAAGAGAGAAATTATTTAATGTATTAAAATCAAATCAGGATGTATCGTTTTAACTGTAGAGGACATAATCTGTTATTCAATAAAGTGGTTTTGTAGCTAACTACAACAGTCTTGTCGTTGAGATGGTTGGAAAAAAGCCGTAGCACAGAAATCTCCACCATAATACTTACATGAGCTTATACGGTGAATATTATTCAAAACCGGTATGACTAACGTGTGTGTGTGTGTGTGTGTGTGTGTGTGTGTGTGTGTGTGTGTGCGTGTGTGTGTGTGTGTGTGTGTGTGTGTGTGTGTGTGTGTGTGTGTGTGTGTGTGTGTGTGTGTGTGTGTGTGTGTGTGTGTGTGTGTGTGTGTGTGTGTGTGTGCGCGCCAACGTAGTGGGGTAGCGCTCTGATGTTCGTTGACAGTTTGGCCATTTATTACACAAAGCAGCCTTTGTGTGTGTGTGTGTGTGTGTGTGTGTGTGTGTGTGTGTGTGTGTGTGTGTGTGTGTGTGTGTGTGTGTGTGTGTGTGTGTGTGTGTGTGTGTGTGTGTGTTTGAGTGTGAGAAGTGAGCTCTGTTACAATGTACAAAAGACTACCTTGCTCACACACTGTCAGGAAATGAGAGAAAATTCACACCATGGCCACCCCTAGCCACCACATAGCTCCGCCCCTGTAGAAAGCAAATGTAAAAAAAAAAAAAAAAAAAGGAATGTGGTGAAATTCAAAATCAAAATTTATTTGAAACAAAAGAACAATTACAAAGTTGTAAAAAAACATTTGGATGTGGAAAAAATCGGTTTAGTTAAGGTAAAACTAATTACAAAATTGGAACACCAAATTTGACCTGTGAAAATGTTCATGTTGAAAAGATATTTTAATATGGTGCATTTGGTAACTTTGTAGCTTGTCCAATCCTGACATGGAACCTTGGGCCAATTTGATGTTTACTTTTCGATGTGGTGATTGCAGCGATGGTGACTCTCGGATGCTCGGAAAGGCTGCCAGTGAGTGACGTGGGAGCCGTAGTGTGGAATTCTGACGCAGAAGGGAGGGAGTGTTGGCGCTAACGTTGGGGTCGGGAAGGAGCACTCTTGGGACCTTGGTCTTTATATAGCTGTGGGAGTCGTGGGAAAAACCAAGCCGAGGTCCTTGTTTTTCCAGGCCTGCATGGGAGCTTTCACTCCAGAGGGAACGTTTTGATGACTTTCCCTGAGGTACCCCGAAAACACCTTGTCTTTCGGTGTGGTTTGAACTTGGGTGTGTGGGGGGGGGGGCTGTCCGGGTGAGTTAGAGATGGCGGTGGGGGTCCAGGGGGGGTGTTGTTGCTATGGAAACCAATGACAGCCCCCAGCTCCTTCTGTTAAAAAAGAATTGGAATGTGCGGCTATGCATTGTTGAGCAAACATCTCAGGAACGCACACACACACACACACACACACACACAGACCAGAACCTTTTTCAAAGCTGCCCATTCCTGAGCCAGTCTAGCAATCTGACTTCCTGGTGTGCACCTGCAGTTGATACTTGGCACCATTCACAAAAGAATAAAAAAAGAAAAATGCACTCAGAAATAACTAACATACAAAACTTGAGAAACTAAAGCACAAAAGTAAAAAACAAGAAAAGATACAGTCGCAAAAATGTAACAAAAGTAAAAGGACATTTACAAAAAGGCCGATAAGAACAAAAGTTTAAAAAAAAAGTCTGCAAAAACGACAAATAAATGTACAAAAGCTTCAACTTTAATTATGGAGAGCGTAGCAAGTGTTTCGTTGTTTCCGTGGCAGACATAAAAGGACAAGTTAGGATTCATGCTAAGTATTGTTGCCTGGCAACCGCCATGGGGGGAAAAACACTAGCTGAGTCTGCCACAGCTTCTTTTCTTCTTTTTTTCTTTTTGTTTGTCCTCACATAGGCTATTCTCTGCTGCCACGGGAGAAAAAAAAATAGGCTATTTTATTGGGCACACCTGCATGATTAACAATGAGCTGCATCCAAACATCTCACTTTGCAAATATCAGATAAATAAATTGAACAAGACTGAATGTATTTGTGCATTCTTTCTAATAACTCAAATGCTAGCGTGCTAACAAAAAGTCTGCTAAGTAGTTCGCTGAGAATGGAAAACAATGCAAAAAATCATTTCTCGGATCTGTATAAGATGAACATTTAAATAGGTCAAGGGATCTGAAAGGGTTAGCACATTTTGTGAAATGTATAAATTTGAAAGATTTGTTTTGGAAAATGTGAAATACTGAAAAATATTTTCTTATTCAGAATACCATAACATTTCTTCATTCGTTTCGTTTTTTTTTTTTTTTTTAGAAAAGTGTAAATTAGACAAATGTAGATCTCGATGTTGTAAAACGAGCGGAGCAGTTTTAAGTTTGAAACATTTGAATGGGCCGAGTACAACTAATAGCTAAAAATTCCCAAATATTATCCATTAAATGGATTAAATGAAATGTAATCATCATAAAAAATAAATAATAAAAATTTTTTTATAGAATAAGATTTTAAAATTATAAGAAAATAAGAATAAAAAATTTAATATTAATCATTAAATGAAAATTTGAAACCCTGATAAAATGACAAAACAAACTACTGGCTGCTTTACTGTCAGCAGTAGCGGTGCAACCGGTGTTCTACTGCTATCTAGTGGTTACATTGGTGTATTATTTTCGAAAATATTTAATGAAAATGCATGAAAGGCCTTTAACGCGTGACTTGATTTGCTTTGCTTCAAATTGATTGCTTTTAGTTTTAGTGTTGATTCATCATCAATAAGTTTGCGCTGATTTTGGAAAAAGAAAAGACGCAGCATACCGTGCCTCGTGCATGTGGCAATGTAAAAGAAAACCTTTTTTAATACATCGTACAAACGTGCACAGTGCTTCACATGGAAATTGATATTATTAGTTATGATAAAAACGACGACGAGTGCATGAATCTCAGGCGAAGTTCTTTTTGAGGAAGTTGATGAGTCCGTTAGTGGACCCGTCGTGGGAGTGCACTTCGGTGGTGTCTTGCAGCTCGGGCTCGATCTTCTTTG
The DNA here is from genome assembly GCF_901709675.1 of Syngnathus acus. NCBI lineage: Eukaryota > Metazoa > Chordata > Actinopteri > Syngnathiformes > Syngnathidae > Syngnathus > Syngnathus acus. The sequence continues at coordinate 4,237,256 of NC_051089.1, read as the reverse complement.
CCAGCTGCTTGCCCAGTTCCACGCTAGTAACACACATTAGTAATCAATAATATCAATCATCAAATCACAGAATCAACTTTAAAAGAGTGGAATTTAAAAAAAGCGTCTCACCCCCACTGGTCGAAGCTGTTAATCTCCCACATCAAACCCTGGATGAAGATTTTATGCTCATACATGGCTGAAAAAAAAAAAATCAAATGGAGTCATTTTATTATTTAAATGTATGTTTGCTAGTAATAATAGCAGCTAGTAATAATTTCAACTCCTCGCCTCTCACCTATGAGAGCACCGAGCGTGTAAGGGGTCAATTTCTTGAAGATGATGGAGTTGGTGGGCCGGTTTCCTTGGAACACCTTGAAGCGCACAACAATAAGAATGATGTGAGCCATCGTATGAGTTACGACATGTGTGGTTGTGACCCACTTTGTGTGGCAGAATCTTCTCCAGAGCCTCCCCAGAAAGGCCGCTGGCCTCCAACTCCCTGCGAGCCTCCTCGGTGGTCTTCCCTCTCATGAGAGCCTCCGTCTGGGCCAAGAAGTTGGCCACCAGGATCTGCCGGTCCACAGCATTATTTAATATTCTAACACCATGAGCTGATGTGGGCTGACTTGCCTTGTGGTGCAGGTTGTTCCTGACGGGGTGCTGCGACTGCGCCGGGATAAGGAAATCGGAAGGCACCATGCGCGTTCCTGAGGTACAAGCACAAATGATAATCCAAAATGGTCTTTGTGATTGAGCGGTGTGTTAAGTTGGGGTACCTTGATGGATAAGTTGGTAGAAGGCGTGCTGCCCGTTGGTGCCTGGCTCACCCCACACAATGGGCCCGGTGTGATAATTTACACGAGTGCCATTTTTGGTGACGTACTTGCCGTTAGACTCCATGTCACCCTGGATCCAAATAAATTTCTGTTACGGTCAACTAGTAAAAGAACACATTGAGCTTTTTTTTTTAGGGAGTTGAGGTATTAACCTGCTGGAAGTAAGCGGCAAAGCGATGCATGTACTGGTCATAGGGCAGCATGGCGTGGGTTTCCGTGTGGAAGAAATTGATGTACCAGATGCCCAGTAGTGCCAGCAGCACCGGAGCATTTTTATCAAGGGGAGCTGTTTGGAAGTGTTTGTCCTGCAGAGATGAGTTTTAATTTTTGTAGATTGTTATTATTTTGTAGGGTATGTAACATGGACGTCCCAGATGACGTACCATCCAGTGGGCGCCTGCCAGGAGCTTCTCAAAGTTGTCAAAGCCTGATGATAAGACAGAGTGTGTGTGTGTGTGTGTGGGGGGGGGGGTCAAAACAAGAGCAGGCATGTTGTCAATAAAAAAAAACACAATCTTAAATTCATAACAAATTATCAAATTATTATTTAACTGTGTAGTGATTGAATAGGTAGACTAAAATATATTTATATAGAATAATAAATCAAATAAAAATATATGGGTAATAACGGCCTCGTTGCTTGATATGAATACATATTTATGTTATATTAGAAGAATATATTCAAATATTTATTATCTTTAAAATAATTTTTTTTCATTTAATTACAAGTGGTATTATAATTGTTAATATTATTTTTCGTACAACTTTTCATATATTTATTTTTATATTTAACATTTTGTTATATTTAACGACTGGGGGGAAAATATGGTGTAGGGCCGCAAAAAAAACCTTGTAATGTACGTACCAATGTGCAAGGCAATGGCCATTCCAATCGCTGACCACAAGGAGAAACGCCCCCCAACCCACTAAAAGAACAAAACTTTTGTTAAAAAATGCATTTCGAGCCAAATCAAAGGTCACAGCCAAAATATAAAAGCCATATTGTATCCACCGCACTTAAAATAGCAAGCTCTGTGACCTTTATCAGCCTGTGCAGTAACCTCCGCACGGGAGAAGGTCGCCACTAATAATAACCGAGGGGAGGCACCTCTGATAACCCGCCAGCTGCAAACTCAAGCGTCCAGTCCCGGTCAGAAAGTTCCACTTAAATATAGCTGCCAAACAGAAAGAGCACTCACATCCCAGAACTCAAACATGTTCTCGGTGTCGATGCCGAAGTCCTTCACTTTGGGCTGAAAGACAGAAAAGTGGCCGTTAGACAATTCGATATATTGGCTAGCTATCTTTATGCTAGCTAGCTATCTCTCCATCTATCTCTATGACTTACGCCATTGGTGGAAAGAGCAACAAAGTGTTTGGCCACAGCACTTTTCTACGGAGAAATGACAACATTGTCAATAGATGTCGAAAGACAAGGTTAACCTTCAAGCCCGCACTCACGTACATCTTTGGCGTGCTCCAAGAACCACGCTTTGGCCGACTCAGCATTGGTGATGGTCTCCTGAGTTGTGAAGGTCTGACAAAAATCAGCGTTAAATGGAAAACACGTTAGACATGTGGACGCTAGATACATAGCCTACCGGATTTTCCGGACTATAAGGCGCACCGGACTATAAGGCGCACCTTCAATGAATGGCCCATTTTGAAACTTTGTCCTTATATAAGGCGCACCGGACTACAAGGCGCACCTTTAATGGATCATGTCAGATTTTTAATCCAAATCAAATCATTCTCCATTTTATCTTTTTTATTTCAACTTCAGACGTCACAAATTACTTTATAATCACAAAATAATGATCCATAGTCTTTTTGATTCATGATTCATAGTCTTCAGCGGGCCACTTATGATTGATTTCATGACACAATGCTTCGGGCCAGTTTAAATTTAGAAATTTGCTCCATATATAAGGCACACCGGACTATAAGGCGCACTGTCGGCTTTTGAGAAAAGTTTAGGTTTTTAAGTGCGCCTTATAGTCCGGAAAATACGGTACTTATTTTCAATTCAGATTGCATCTGATGTTTAGGAAAACAAGTTCGCTAAAATTGTCTTTGGCGTTCAGTAAAACTCACATTCATCGAGCCCAAATAAATATCTTTGTAAACCCACCGTTGGTGCCCTCCGATACCTTTGAAGCGACGATGAAGAGCGTGGTCTCAGCGTTGAGCTGGGCTAGCGTCTTGGCGATGTGCGTCCCGTCGATGTTGGACACAAACCACACGGCGGGCCCGTCTTTGGAGTACGGCTTTAGGGCCTCCGTCACCATCAGGGGCCCCTACCGTTCGGCGAATCACGTTAAAAGAAGTTTCACACTTCTCCGCGTGTTCAAAATTATCCAGTGTTTCAATTCTTTTTGAACATTAGAGACGAGGAATTGTCTCGACTGAAACACTGAACAATTGGACATCAACTTTTCAAACGCTCCAATTATATTCACTCGGGAAGGTGCATTTTAGGTTGTTTCAGTATTGAAAACAAAACTCACAAGATCGGATCCTCCTATCCCAACATTGACGACGTCAGTGATGCTTTTTCCCGTGTAGCCCTTCCACTGACCGCTACGAACCCTCTGCAAGAAAAAAAACCCAAACAACACTGGATGTGACTTCTCCCCTTCACATATTGTTTGCTATGTATTTACTCACATGACAAAAGTTCTTCATCTTGTCCAGAACCTTATTAACCTCCGGCATCACATCTTTGCCGTCCACTAATATGGGCGTGTTGGAGCGGTTTCGCAGAGCCACATGGAGCACAGCGCGACCCTAAAATACAGTTTAAAAATTTTTTTTCAGCTCCTTCCAGAGATGTTCACTAGGGTATGGGTCTGGGATGATCACAATTTTGGAAAAAAAAACCCTCTTTGGTTTGAAATATCATTGTACCCTTTACAGATTTTAGACAACCAGTGCCTGGAGGAGCAAAGCGGCCCCAGAACAGACGAACGGTGTAAAAAGTAACTTGTGAGGAAATTCAGCTTGTCACATAGTGTCACCCTGGCAAGTTGTCAAGTCAGGATGAGAATGACAACATGAACATCAAGCACCTCAGTGAAGTTGATCTTGTCTCCGGTAAACATGGTCTCTCTGGCCGCTTCCATGCCTCTCGACTTGGCCTGCCAAAGAAACGGTGCATCTAAGGGCGCAGGGAATGCTGGGATTTTCCATACATGACGAGTCCGACCTACCAGTTCGACCAGCATCTTCATCACTTCTTCGGTGATGAGGTTCTTGGAGTAGTCCAGCAGGATGTCTCCGTCGTCGGTCTGCAGCGTGAGGCTGCACAAACCAGAGTTTGTAAACAAATCACATTCATCCTTGTTTCATTCTTTTTTGTCTTAGAAGACGGTTAGGAAGGTCTCTTACCTGAATTTGTGGAACCTCTCTTTGTCACCATCAAACATGTGCCTCATGTTGAGGTTCAAGGCGTGGGCCGTGTACCATTGCTGCAGCCGTTGGAAGACGGGGTCCTGCGCGAGTCCCATGTTGCTGAGTTCCGAGGTGGGCTGAGTGGGGCTGAGGGGGTGAGGGCAAAAGCTTTTTGAAGGGCCACTTGAGCTCCTCCTACTCTTACTATAATCAGGGCTGCTGCATGCATGTCACACCTCCTCCCCTCTGTATGTCCTCCAAGGTGCATATTTGGCACGGGTGGCTAACATCCAGTACTCATACTCTGTAGTTAGGGAGATTAAAAATATACTCAGGTAAAAAGAATACGATACCCATTTTTAAACATTGGCACAGTGAAAAAATAGGTCTCATAATCAATTTAAATTAAATAACTAACTTCAATTAACATACAGCTATTATCCACATTATGCCTCATTAACGTTCTAAACAATCAATATTAATATTATATACCGTTTTTTTCCGTGTATAATACGCCCCCATGTATAATACGCACCCTAACAATGGCATGTTGATGCTGGAAAAAAGCCTGTACCCATGTATAATACGCACCCAATTTTTTTTTTTAATTTTTTTTTTTTTCTTTTTTTTTTTAAGTCCCAATGATCGTCACACACGCAGGGAGGCAATGGGTCCCATTTTTATAGTCTTTGGTATGGTCTTAACTAGGCTGGATGTATTTTTTTTGTTGGCGTTGATTTCTCCGACTGCCCATAAAGGCACCACCGCGATCAGATGAAAAGAGAGGAAAGTGACGTGCGGACATGTGAAAAAGGCGGCTCTGTATGGGAGAGACGTTGAAGAGGAATAATAACACCCTTGGAAACCAAAACTTGCCCCTCGTCGTGACTCGGAGCCGCAACAAATGTTTCGGATTTGTGTAGGGTACATTGTGACAGCAAACGAGCAGGTGATCGAGCAAGCGTCTGATACGAGAGCATTGCGTTCGTATGGAGCGTGTTTGAAGTGAACAGCAGAGACGAAAGGAACAAGGCAAAGTGTTGTGAAATAAAATATTACCTGTAATACGCATTTTGTTATTTGCTGATTGTATTAAGCTATCACATTCATTGTCAGTCAAGAAGAGAAGAGGACTATTATCCCTTCTTTGACGAAATGACCAGAGCACAGTACAAACACACTATTGTTCTTTTGGTATTTATTCAACCCACATTCTTTCACAACATGACAAGAAGAGAACAATACATAAATCAATACTCGTACCAGTACCATGATTTTCTTAAAAAAAAAAAATTTTTTTTTTTAAAAATTTAAAAAAAATTGTACCCATGTATAATGCGCACCCCAGATTTTAGGACAATAAATTAGTTAAATTTTGCGTATTATACACGGAAAAAAACGGTATATAGAATCTGAAAGTCTTGGGGAGGTCAGGTGCCAAATGATGCCTTGCTGGAGGAATATGTGGAATAGCACGCCCCCTATTGACCGTCTGGCTAAATAACATAAACCTGGTGCAATAGTCTTAATCAACAATAGAGGGCGACAAAGCCTCAGTCTTTATGACGACATTTGGTTTCATTCTTATATCAGCCTCGGTTTTGGTATATCACTAAAGTGATTCAAATTAAATAGCTCACATTAATGGCTCGGAGTTCAGTGAAACAACAGACTTGACAGTACCAACCAAGCCTTTGTTTTGTTGTGAAACATTTACCGGAACTGTTTTTGTTCTTTTGATTTTCATGACAAACTTGACACGCTCCAGTCACGCAGACAGTAACTTCATTCGCTACATTATTGTGAAACGTTCACCGGAAGTGTTGGCTTTTATTACAACGGGCTTGACATGTCACACGGACAGGAGATTCGCTGTCAAAGAGGGTGGATGCCAGAGATGGTAAGCAATGCACCTTTTTCCCCTTACTATCTTAACCTTTGCCTTCCGTTTGAAAAGTTACACCTCTCTATATTGCATCGAGCGGATGTTTGTGGAGCTTAAATGTGGTTTTATCGGTCACGCCTCAGTAACGCTTTTCAGTCGTGTCGCAGAGAGGCTAGCGGGGCAAGCTAACGTTAGCCCCGCGTAGCTATGTCGCTAAAGCCACTGAGTACACATGAAACATCCGTGCGCCCATTATCGGACGCACACCCCCCTTTTACCGATCCCCGTACCTCACGATTGACGACCGATACGTCTCCGTGACAGGCTTCAGCGGAGTTACAACGTGCTGTTATGCAGCTAAAGCGGCCAATTATGAACATATTTGTCTGTCTTCTGCTCGAAACCACCCATTTTGGACTCAAGAGGGGAGGAGCAATTCCGCGTTGGTTATTTTTATTTTTCCACGCCATCAAATCTGCTTCGGTTGAGCACGTCGTCTTGACAACGGCATGCTGTGCTTGACTAATGAAGGTAAAAGCGTGTTATTAATCAAGTTTCGTCAAATCTGTTAGCGACTCGCGTGTCCGATAATGGACTTGTCTACGTTTACACGTACACATTAATCCAAGTTAGCGCACTCGTTTCGATGTTAGCTTCCTAACTCGCAGCGGTTAATTGCTATTAAGTCCTTGTCTTTACGACCCTTTGTGGAAGTTTTGTAACGAAACAAAGGGCGGCTGTGTTGTCGTTAGTATTACGATATAGTTATTAATAGCTGCCAGATAGTGCTCCCAACGCCCGGAGTTTCGATGAAACCGGCGAGTGGGGGGGTTCCTGCCAAATAGTGATCTAGCACGCTTTTAAGCTAAATGCAAAATACACAATATTTTTTTGTTTTCATTCCATTTTGTAGTGAGCCACGATTTAGAATAACCTAATGTAAACCCTCGCCTGTGAGCTGTAAACACGACGCTTGGGCCACCTGAAGATGAAATATGCCATGAGAGCATGTGGAATGTGTTTCCTGTTTGGCTCTTGTGGAGACAGACAGAGAGAGAATGTGGAGATACGTATATAAAGGCACTTAACATGTAGGGTTGAGTTGTTGGAATTATTTTGCACTAAATGTCTGATTATTTTCAGACCAGTGAAGTGAAATTCATATTATTTTTCCCCATGAAAGACAACGTTATGAGAATGTTTCAACAAAAATTCTAACTCGTAACAAAACATGGAATTGCTCCTGCAAACAAAATGGCGTTTTGTTGTTTTTCTTTTGACACTGTGGCGCAGACATTTGCTGAAGATGCCGAACGGCGTTAGGTTTTAATTCCCACCTTTTGTCATCTTATTTTTGCTGGCTTTGCACAGGGTCCCCACTAAAATCTGGGGGGGGGGGGCTTCACTCATTTGGCCCACTTGTTGACAACTGCCACAACTCTGTCACGGTGGAAATACGCGCTTTGCTCGGCAGAATTCCTGTCTCGCCTTCAGACCGACGGGCTGATTCAGCGCTGCGCTCGCAGTCCCGTCGCTCTCCGCGGTTGAACACGTGACCCCCGCGGAGACGCCCGCCTCATCCGTGTGCAGTCACAAGCTCATTGTTTGCGCCACGCTGTGTCATGCGTTGTGCACCTGAGTGATGTTTGCTTCCCAGGCAACCCTCCCCTCTTGTCTGCACATTATTCGCCACGGCAAGGCTGGGGGAAGGGGTCCGCTTTGCCCCGGGGCCACGATATTATTAGAGCCAAGGAATTCCAGCATTTGCAGCCCATGATCTCAGCTTACACAGTCCAATTGAGGCTGCCGTTTTTGCGGACGTTTTGCCTTTTCTTTCTGCTTTGTAGGCTGGATTAGCTACAAAGTATCGGGGATAAGAAAACAACCACTCGAAAGAACAACAATGAAGATGCCTTTTTTTCCTTTTTTTTTCCAAACAACAACAAAAGGAATAATTATGATTGATCTACTTCTTCATGAAAGCAGACTGATTGATTATTTGTGTTTCATCAAAATAAGACCTTTGCAAACATCTGCTTTTACTTTGGAAAACAATGACTTCTTGTGTGATATTGCTTCGCTGATGTTCAGTTGTTTTGATATATAAACAAAAATAATTGGTTGATAAAAAATAATCGGGCATAAAAAGTTTTTTTCGATTGACTAACGGAATAAAGGATTCTAAAAATATTGAATTGTGACAGCCCTACTTAGAACCACCTTGACAATCTGTCGCCTGGTTCAACTCGGCGCTGATGTAAGGTGATCTTTATTAATGAAAACAGGAAACATCTTTTCTTCTTGCTTTTCCAGGCGGGGGTCAGAAATCAGGGCAGGCTGCCATTTGATATCTTGTCCGACGGAACTCGAGCCATGCTTGGAAAAGCGTGACTCGGGCTGGAACATGTTTTTGTCTTACTTCATTTTTCCATGAGCCCAAGCAGGTATCAAGCGTTTGTGTTATTCCAAGAAGGAATTCCTCTTTTCCCGCCTTTGCTCTTCAGCTTACTTTGGCGAAGCCGGAGGTTTCCGTTGCCGCTCGCACTCGAGGCGACGCGCCGGCCGTGCACGCTCGCCGTACTCCATTGTGCGCTTCTATTCTGGAGAGGCGATCCGAGCTAATTGTGTTTGCTCTCAGCGCCGTGCTGACAGGCAGGTGCGCTTTGTGCGAGGGCTTCCGCGGATCACAGCGGACGAGACTCATTTGTCGGCGCTCACGTGACCTTTTAACGCGGCGGCGCTGCTGCTGTCCCACTTTTCACTACTTTACAATTTGTATTTTTGCTTAGCCAGTCCAGTTATTCGCAGGACTCAGGAACCGAGCCCCGCCCCCTTCTATAGGTGGTGACGCTGACCTACAGGCCCACGGGCTATTTTTATTGGAGCCATAAGCTACTTACAGTGGCTGCTCTGACATTACAGGTTAGCCTAATATTATCCAGCCCGGTCAGCGTCTCGACTGATCCCACCCGGCGGCGTCCAAACGTCACAGACCAACCTATAAACCCGACGCTAGTTATTCCGGAAGCAACCCGACACTGACCACAGACGCTCTATTGTCGCACGAGTTTAAATTGTAGCGAGGGAGGCCTTTATTTATACTCTCGCGCGACTCGTACAGCTGCGTGTTTTTCCTTTATTTTCGGAGCGCTGGAATGCAGAGACCCGCCACAATACGCTCCTTGTGTCGGCCGGGCGAGAGGAGCTCCTGTCGCGCAGTTGCTCACGCCACTTGTCCCGGGTCCTTTGGACTGACTCAACTCGAATGTTGGATACAAACTAGGGTTAGGCTGCTTTTCCTGACCTTCTTTTTGAAGCAGCGTCAGGCTAAGAGTTGAGTGAGGAAATAACATTCCTGTGCTTCATTGGCAACAGATGTAAGGGAGAACACCCCCCCCCGCTGAGCCCAACCTTTAGTCGCGTCTAAAACCAGTGCGGCATGCAGCTGTTTTTTTTTTTTTGGCCCACAGAAGCCAAAATAGTCTTCATGAGCGAGCTAATGCCCAGCCTTGTGACGGGAGCGTCGCTGCGGATGGTTAAGGAGCTGTCAGCATGTGTCACAGTTGCCGCGTCCGACCCCTTTAAACTACCATTTTTTTTCAGAATCGGCTTTGGAGGGAGGGCCAAGTGTGATTGAATGAAAAGGGAAAGTAAATGACTCAAACCAATGTGAGGGTTTGAACATCTCCATCACGGAAGTGAGTCAGGATGTGTCGAAATGCGTTTTAAAAAGTGCGGGCAAAAATTGTTTTGGGGATCACCCGTCTTAGATGATGTTCATTTAGTTGTTTACATTTGTAGGAAAAAAATAAAAGTCATTTCAAATGGCAACTTTCTGGCTTTAGAAAAAAAAAAAAAAAGAAAAGAATCTGGAAATAAATTGATGGGCTTTTTTTCTACAAAATTTAACATCCTCTGACATTGGTGATGTCATCTTTTTTTTTTTTTGTCAGGTGTTCGAATATGACAATGCCGTACTTGGGCGGCAGGCTGGTCGCGCCAGGAAATTTAAGCCCCTTCCCATCGAAACGGAGCAGCTAGAGCTAACATTAGCCCCCGAGCCCCTGCTGTTTCGGTACGATCTCCAATACAGCGGGGGCCCGTTAGAGGACGGGCGCTAGGCTGCCTCTCTGGGAATAAGCACGGCTTTGCTACACTTAAGATAAGTGCTTGTCAAGTAGGACGGGTCAGTTGTGCTTCGGAACAGTAAATCAATCAAATGCAAAGCACGAGACGAGGATAGAAATGTCTTCAACGTGCCCATCGGATACTTCTCGATTCAGACCGATTCCAAGTCTCATTGGGCATCATGATGAAGAGCAAATATTTGACAAAGTTCTCTGACGCACGTTTCATCAACTCACAGTCGAAGCTGTGTTGTCACAAAATTTCACCACCTCACAACTGGCTCCCGGCAAGTTGGTGATTTCCCGGACTGGATATTCCCCAATTGCTCGTCTCGCGACCGATGCTTTGCGGAAACGTCTTTAACAAGCTGAGCTTAGGTCAACCTGGCTCGGGCTCAGGCTGCATAAAAAAAAAAGTGTTGACCTGCAAACACAAGAAAAGCCACCTGGTAGCTTCCCTGTGGCGCTAATCTCTTTTGAGACTCGCAGGTCAGCCCAGTTTAGCCTCGTTAGCTCTCCTCCGCGGGGTTAACGCGGTTAGCATGCGCCGGCCAATCTGCAAATGACCGTAATCAGAAATTGAAGACATCTAACAAACAGATAATGGAGAGTCATTTAGGTATTAGTAGCATGCCATCTCTATGTCCGCTGGGGAAAAAAACAAATTCTGACTTGTTGCCAACCCTTGCCTTCAAAGTGCATAACCTGTTCTATGGTTGTCAACATTTTCCATCATCTTCCCATGTGTTGCGCCAGAGTCGAATTGCTTTTTCTTTTTTTTTTTTTTTTCTCTTCTTCTTTTCCCAGTTTCAGGAAGCGCAACGAGCGTCACTTTTGTCCCTTTGAGCTGAGGTCACCAGTTTCCCTCCGAGCTCTCTCTTTCCACTCACACGGCAACAAACGAGGGCTGTTTGGGAAAGGAAGCGGGGTCGGAAGGTCGGCGGAATGTTGTCGGGATGCAGCGTGTGTGTGTGTGTGTGTGTGTTAGAAAGCGGTGCGTTGACGGCAACGTGTTTAGCCCACTCTCTTCTGCGAGTTACAATCCATCCCAAAACACAGACGCTGATACCAGATAGCGACGTCTGTTCCACAGACTGATAGAAAAAGCAGTGACGGAAACGTTTCACCCAGCAAATATGCGTGACATCACCAACAATGCGGCTTATTATTTTAATACGCTTGTTTTCCCAGCGCACCAAACAAATGTCCACAAAGGCATTCTTGGATGTATTTGGTGTGAAGGAAACCCACAAAGACAGCTTTTGTTTAAACCAGGCCATTCACAAAGACACACCCTCCAAATTTATGTAAATAGAAACAAAAGCTTTTCTGTCCCAATACTTTTGTCCATGTTGTTGGTTGCCGTATTGGATGTCAGTTCATATTGTTTCTTTGCTTTTTTTTTTTGGGATTGTTTTAATACCCCCCCAAAAAATAAGGACATGGCAGTGATGTCATCTGTTCTGGTTGTCTTCTGAAATTGTCGCGACAGTAAGTCCACACCAGCGAACAAATGAATACATTCAGTCCAGCGGCAAGACCCGGTCGCATCTGTGTGTTGAATGACAGGATTGTGACTGGGACAATTTGTCATCTGTATCGTAAAACAATGGCCTCTTGTCTGGCACGAGCGCATCGACACGCGGTTATGGTTTTGAAAAGTACAACCACAAGTCACAGCAGTTTCCGAGCAACGAAACAACGGCCTGACTACAGTTAGCCATTAGCTGTTACTGAGCTTTTTGACTATGTGCATCTTAACGAGCCAAGTTGACACTTGGCTAACGCTAGCTTAACTTGTTAGCTGTGCTTATGGAGTATTGAAGTCCACGGTGGCCATTTTGTAGCTTACCCTGTTGCTGTACGGCTAATGTTAGCTAAACTTGTTTACTGCAGTATTGAAGTCCACGGTGTCCATTTTGCTGGAGCACTTTAGCTTACCCTGTTGCTGTACGTTAGCTACGGCTCATTAATGTTCCATCCTTTCCGCCATCTTGCTTAGGCACATTGTAACCTTTAAAAGTAGATAGGGAAAAACTAAACGTGAAATAATGTAGCACATAGGGCTGCAATGTAGCATTGTTTAAATAATCGATTGGCGTATCAGTTATTTTATCGATTAAAAAGGAAAACCTTTATTTTGCAGCCCTTTCTTCAAAATTTAAATTTGACAGTGCAGCAAGTACACAAACAAATCGATTAAGTCTGTTATGTCATAAAATGTTTTCCAAAGTAAATGTTTTTTTTTTTTTGTATTCAACTCCAAGTAGCATAAATTCAACTCATCCTTCCTCTTCGGACGCGTTGCTAACCTTGTCTGTTTTTTTTTTCTTCCCCTTCCTCCCTTAGGAAATGACCTAGAGGCCTTACAGATACATTTGTGCTCTTGTCGCCGTAATCTGCATCCGCGGGCAAGTCCCACCTACCTCAGCCTGCACACGGACGGACGGGAAAAGCAGGAAGCCCGTCGGGTGGGGCTGCTGGACACACGGAGCCAAGTAGCGCTTTTGGAGAGGAGCACCTTGAGACGGACCGGATCCGCCTCATTCTCACAGTCCGGAATCTGTTTGCATGTTGTTGTTTTTTTTTTTTAAACATTTTGTAACCTCCATGCTGTTGACCAGTGTTAATTTTTTGCTTTCAATCTAATTTTCTTTTTTTCTACTTTCATCAGTGAAGGATTTCTATTTGTACAAAAGCTCCAGACTGTATGAAGAATTCTTTTTCCCCCTCTTCTGAAGGAAGGCTAACGCACTTTACACCTCGGCTCTCGGATCAGTTTTTGAATCTCGGAGACATGCGTGTTGATATGCAGCTGGCCTGCATGTAAGCACGTCACTTTCGATTCCCGGCCCTCCCCGCTCGCCACTCCTGCCTTCGGATTCCCTCAAGGCGCACTGAGATGAGCCTCCGGCAGGCAGCATCCCTCAGTGGTCTTTTTACGTGACCTGGACTGTCGCGGTTCGAGTCTTTTCCTCGTGCGGTCGACAGGATTTTTTTTTTTGTCCGAGGGTCGGGGAAAGTTAAGCAGGAACAGGATCTTTAGGTGCCGGTGCACCACCTATGTATTGTTGCAGTGTGCAACAAAGTAAAATGGACTACAAGCGTCGCTTTTTGCTCGGCGGGTCCAAGCAGAAAGTCCAACAGCACCAGCAGTACCAGATGCCTGAGTTGAGCCGGACCCTTAGCGCCTCATTGGCCTCCTCTTGCTCGGCCTCCTCTTCGCCGATGGGGCTCCCCGGCGGCGGCTGCCACCCGCCCCCCACCTCCCCCACGACAGCGGTGGCCGACATCCAGCAGGGCATCTCCAAGTACTTGGACGCCCTCAACGTGTTCTGCCGGGCCAGCGCCTTCCTCACCGACCTATTCAGCAGCGTGTTCAGGAACTCTCACTACTCCAAAGCGGCTATGCAACTGAAGGACGTGCAGGAACACGTCATGGAGGCGGCCAGCCGGCTGACGGCGGCCATCAAGCCGGAGATCGCCAAGATGCTGATGGAGCTGAGCGCCGGGGCCGCCAACTTCAAAGATCAGAACGACTTCAACCTGCAAGATGTCGAGGTACTAATTGGAATTGCAGTATGGTGACATTGTTGCTTTGGATCTCATGGAACAAAAGTTTTGTCCTGTTACCGAGAACCAGGACGAGCAGAAGCATATTTGGTCACTGCCGTTCCTTTTCACCCCTTCGAGCCTTGGTGCGAATATGCTGGGATGGGATGTCTGGCTGCTCTCTTGCCCAATAGCTGACTTGATGAATCACTGTTTTCCAGCTCAGGTTCCCCACCCTGTCCTGAGAACCCGAGCCCGGCCGGCGTGTGAGAAAAAAAAACAAAACGTGTGGCATTCTGCACGATCTTCACACTCGTTGCTGAACTTTCTTACTTCCTGTTTCCACACGGGAGCCGTTGAAAAATAAGATCAAGACGAATCTGATTGACAAAGTCGTATTTTGGTCTGCGGGAATTGCGGTCGGGTCGCTTTTGGAGATTGCCGCACCTCTACGGCGGGATCCGGCTTTGCCCAAAACAGGAAACCCTTTCGCACCGCTGTCGGTTAAAAAGGCTCCCCAAATATGCCCTCGTGAATATTAGAGGAAGCGTGAGTCTGACCGCACGCCGCGACCGCGGAGGGACGCGGGAACGCAAACCTGCGATGGGGTTTTCGATGCTACACGCTGATCTAATTAGTGTGTTTTGATCGTCAAAGGGCCATGCTGGCTTTGAAAAGTGAATCCTAAAAAGAAAACGTGAGATTCGAAATGGCGAGGTAGCCCTTAGAAGACGGAACACGGGTCTCCGAGGAAAAGCAACGCTAATCTAATAGCTGCTAATAGAGGAAGTCTTTTTACAAAATGTATTTGGGACCGAGGGGGAGTTTTTTTTTCTTTTTTTTTTTTCTGCCTGTCTGAGAGGATAAGAATGCAGTCTGGCAGCAGTTTGTTCTATTAGCTCCTCAAAAAAGGAAAAAATGAGGGGGGGGGGCCAAATACAATAGTGAGTTGAGGGAGTTGTGGTATGTGCGGCTTTACTCCATTCTTTTTTTTTTCCCCCCCCTCTCTCTGACTGCACTCACCCCGTTTTTCTTTCCTTTACATCCCCGCCAAATTTCTGATCAGCACTTTTTCCACCCAAATCTGAACGGATTCAACTATCGGTGGAGTTTGTGTGGTATTTAAAAGCTGGCATTTTAAGCCGATGTCCAATTTATGGAACTGCACCTCCCAAATGATGAATATGAAGTTTCTTTTAAAAAAAAAAAAAGAAAGAGCTATTGGGAAAGAACTAAGCCACCAGCTTTTGGTCTTGTTTGGCACTGCGTTCAAAGTAGCCATCTGGTTCGGATTTCAAGGTCTCGGCCCGTTTAAGGAGCTCTCCATCCTCCGGCTTGCATCGTGGCGGCGACAGCGCAGGTGTTCTCTGACAAATAGAAGGATACATGTTGATGGCTTCATGAGTCACCTTATTTGGGCTAAAGTTTTTTTTCTTTTTTTTTCTTCTCTCGTATTTCTCCTGACTGTGGGTTCCCGCACAGCCAATCACATGTGTTCTCCATTATCTGGAACTGAGGCTTTGTAACATTACTTGTCAAGCTGTTGTTCAAATGATGACGTATGCTTGTTCTGGTTGGAGGGGATCAGTCCAAATTTTGTTGGCAGGCCATGTGTCTTCTGCTCTGATCCGCTTTCTTCTTATGGCTTTCATCGTGAGCGTTTTTGCCGCCTCATAACTTTTGTTCTTCCCTTCCAGGTTCTGGGTCGGTGCTTCTTGACGGTGATGCAGGTCCACTTCCAGTTCCTTTCACAGACCCTGCAGAAGGTCCAACCCGTGGCCCAGTCCTGTCTGGCAGAAGCTCTGGCTCAGGCCCAGGAGCGCTCGACCAGCGCCCGGGCCCAAAGCGCCGAGCTCGGGCCGCTCACAGAGCTGGAGGAAGCTTCCCGCTCGTGGAAATGCGCAGCTGAGGTATACCAACATGAAGATGAAGGATCGAACGGATGGTCTGATCTGTTTCCAGATTCTGGGAATATAAAACAAAATTGCAAAATCACGTCGACATTGCAAAACTTGCTCTCTTGTACTTTTGGACCGCCGCGGGAGAAATTTCTGAAGAATGTTGCTGCACCCTCAGGCCATGTCAAGGCTGCGGGAGAGAGGTCGCGACGGCTGCCTGGCAGGCCTCCAGGTCCAGCAGCTCTTCTGCGTGCACAACACCAACATCCCCGAGCACCAGCTGAAGGAGCTCAACATGAAGATAGACAGCGCTCTACAGGTGAACCTTTGATTTCACCATATTTGCATTGCTGCTTAGGCAGTTGGCCTGACTTGAGTGTCCCTCCCGTCCGCAGGCGTACAAGGCAGCGCTGGAGAGCCTGGGCCACGGAGAGTACGCGCTGAAGGCCGGTTTCCATCTCAACCCCAAATGCGTGGAGGCGGCTTTGCAGGTAAGCTGGCAAACCATTTTTTGAATGGTTGCCGAGACGCCCGACATGTTTTTATTTATTTTTTTCTCCTCCACAGGGCTGCTGCGGAGAGGCCGAGGCCCAGCAGGCGGGCCGGATGCACACCACCTCCCAGCCCATCCAGTGCGAGTTACCCACCATTCCCGTGCAGATCGGCTCGCATTTCCTCAAGGGCGTGTCCTTCAACGAGTCGGCGGCGGAGAACCTGAAACTGAAAATGGTGCGTCCGCTTTTCGACCGTTGCCTCCAAGAGGACGCTAAACACGTGCGGTGTCTTCCTCAGCAAACCGTGCTGCAGCTCATTAAGGAGGCGCTGGGCCAAAACGGGCTGACCTCCAGGGACGACTGCCCTGTCACCGAAGTGCTCAACCAAGTGTGTCCGTCCAGCTGGAGGGGAGCCTGCAAGACGGCCGTCCAGCTGCTGTTTGCTCAGGCCGGTCTGGTGAGTTCCTCGCTTTAATCACCGTTCGACGTGTCCTCGTTTGAATCGCAAGTCACATGATGCCTATCCAAGCTAACACACAAAGGTGGGATGCTAATTTGATAGGTTGCTAGCTCTTGGTGCTAATACACACAGGTTGGGCAAAAGCTCATTGAGCGTTTGTTCCAATACTTTTTTTTTTTTACTCACTTGAAAAGTAGTATTTATTCATCTTTTGATCTGAAATGTCTTTAGTGAACAAAATGAAAACTCTCGGCATTTGGAGCGGATTAGTTGTTGACTAAAATATTGCCTGTAGCAAGGAATACAATCCATTTTCCCATTCTTTTAAATGAAATTTTAATCCCGAGTTCTATATTTTGAAAAAGCGGAGCTCACCCAGGTTGCTCT
Organism: Syngnathus acus; assembly: GCF_901709675.1. Lineage (NCBI taxonomy): Eukaryota > Metazoa > Chordata > Actinopteri > Syngnathiformes > Syngnathidae > Syngnathus > Syngnathus acus. The sequence goes on along the minus strand of NC_051089.1, from coordinate 4,220,245 downwards.
GATGGCATCCGAGTGGTGTAAGCCAATACTGGTGAGACACAAAAGGGGGGGAAAAAAAAACATTCCGGCTACATCTGGATGAAGGATAGACTTGCCTGGGATGGGCCCCTACAGTACCCCCCCCCCCTCTCCTCCTCCTCCCCCCTCCCCTCCCAGACTGGGTGCAATCTTTACAGAGTAACACCAGCGTGTTTACGCTTTCATCCGTGTTTATTTCCTCTGTGTGGTCTGGAGCGTTTCCAATCGCAGCTCATCGTAAAACAATCCGAGCGATGACAGATGAGGGCCTTCGCTTCTTATCAACCCCGCAAAAAAAACAAAAAAACACGTGACTACAATAATACAACCCGCGCGCTACTCGCTGTCACTGCAATCGTACACCGGCGCCATTTCTTTTCTCATGTGCGAGCTTTTTAATCGCCACGGATAAACCTGCTCCCCTTCAACAACAATGGAGCGACTTCCTGCGGTGCAGCAAATAGACACACACGCACACACACACACGTCCCCCCCCTCCCTCTTTTTTGGCCCGGCTTGCAAAATTCTCAAGGAGCCAAGGCCTTTCAAAGAACTTGTTTGTTGTCATGGGGCGTCAAAAGCCCCCTCCTCCCTCCTTGTCTTTCTTTGTGGGGATATTAATGACCGAAAGTGGGTGAAGGTCATTGCATTTATTCAAATGGAACACGCATCGACATTATACCGTTAACTGTACGTGTCAAAAGTAACGTCGGCGCGTTTTCCTCCCAGGTGGTGGTCGACACGGCTCAGATCGAGAACAAGGAGTCGTACGCGCCTCACATCAGCCTCGAAGGATCCAAGCTGGTGGTCCAGGTTCCTTCCACGTGGTGAGGCCACACTTTCTCCACTGGCACGTTCACTGCCGTCGACGACTTTAGACGATCTGTTTTAAACGGGCAATGAAAATACAACTTACACCGAGACGGACGAATGTCAACAAAAGGGCTTGATGTGAGCCGCACGTTTCAATTTACTTTTTTATTTTTTAACAGGGGAGTACGATTTGAACTAGAGGTGTTTGTTTTCCAGGCCTGGACAGTCGTAATGATTAGAGCCGGTAAAAACAAACACAAAACCAGTCTGAGCTCCCTACCTGGAAGCTCTTTCCATCTTCATTTTGAATATCGGCTCCGCATCTGGCGCCTCGGGGGGCCTGGCACTGCCGAGCAGGATTTGCCAGTTTGTGAGTCAACTTGAGTGACTCCAGCGTTTGACGCTTCTGAGCAAACACCTTCAAAGATATGGTTCATGTGCAAAGCAGCTGAAAGAGTGAAACAATATGAAAGAAGAAAAAAGTATTTTTTTTGTGTGTGTGTAATGCAGGTGTCTGAAGGAGGACCCGGCAACCATGTCCTTGCTCCAGCGTAGCCTCGATCCGGAGAAGACGCTCGGCCTGGTGGACGTGCTCTACACAGCCGTGTTTGACATCAATAGATGGAAGGAAAGGAAGTGAGTCATGTTCTTCACATCTCCTCCAAGGTTGAAATGTTCTCAGAAAACCTCCCCTAAAAACCTACCGTCTCTTTTTCTGTTCTTGAGATGTTCTAATATTGTAATATCGTTCGACCGACGTCCTAAGTTGACCGCGCTTGTCTCTCTCCCGTCCAAAGAGAGCAAGCTTTGCCGACTATCCAGATTCAGCTGCAGCGGGAGAGCCCGGACTTTGGCGGCCACGCGGATTTACCGCCGGGCCCTAACTCCAAGGCCTCCAGCGGCCTCCCCAAAACCATCTCCAAGCTGACTTCCAAGTTCACCAAGAAGGTGTCGTCCGGCTCCAACAGCGGCGGCAGCTACTCCTTCCCCAACACGCCGTCCCGCGGCATGCTGACGGGCTCCGAGGACAAGGCCAAGAGCTTGGGCCGCAACGAAGGCCGCCTGCACAGCTTGCTGCAGGCTGGGGCTCTGTCCGGCGGCCCCGAAGCGGGCCCCCAAAACCCGTTGGCCAACGGTTTGGCGTGCGACGAGCAAGGCATGAACCTCCCCACCGACCAGGAGATGCAGGACGTCATCGACTTTCTCTCAGGGTTCAACATGGGCAAATCCCAGCAGGCCTCCCCGCTCGTCAAGAGGAGGAACTCGGTGGCGTCCGCCAACCCCACCGAGCTCAAAACCCCCCGCCGGACCTTCGCCGACCTCCCCGGTTATTTCTCACGGCACGCAGACCTTGGCTCAGGCCCAGCCTCCGCCACCACCGCCGCCGTCACAACAGCAGCCAGCGGCCCCGCCTCCGCCCCAGCAGCCCTCCTCCCAGACCCTGCAGTACTACCAGCACCTCCTGCAGCCCATCAGCCAGCAGCAGCCGCCTCCTCAACTTCCTCCCCCTCAGCAAAGGGCGTCCAGCAAGTGGTTGGGCACGTCCAGCCAGCAACCCCCGCCCGGAGGCTTGTCCCCCCTGGGCCCCATCGGCCAGTGGGGAGGCTCCCCGGGGTTGCCGGACCTGAGCTCGGACCTGTACAGCCTGGGCCTGGTGAGCACGTACATGGACAGCGTCATGTCCGAGGTGCTGGGCCAGAAGCCCCAGGGGCCCCGCAACAACACGTGGCCCAACAGAGAGCAGAGTGACGGCGTCTTCGGGGTCCTGGGAGACACGCTGCCTTTCGACCCCGCAGGTAACACCCGCCACCTTCTTCTGATTGACAGCATGCTAACGCTCAATAATTTTCAAAACCGAGCGGGTCCGGAATTCAATTGTCTCCTTTCTCTTTCCGCCAGTGGGCTCAGACCCTGAGTTTGCCCGCTACGTGGCCGGCGTGAGCCAGGCCATGCAGCAGAAGCGTCAGGTGCAGCACCCGCGTCGCCTCAGCAACCCTCGCAGCAACTGGCCCATGCCCGACGACCAGCACAGGACGTGGACACACCCCGAGTACTACAGCGAGGGGTACGGTGCACCGCTCAAGTGATTTATCCATCTGTTTCTGGGGTATTAAAAAGAAAAATGTTAGAGGAGTCAGTAAAAGAGCCGTCGGTGTTGTTTGCTTTTTCAGCGAGGCAGTCAACAGCAGCTGGTCAGCCAATCAGGGCGACTCCGCCAGCTCCAGCGACGAGACTTCTTCCACCAACGGAGACAGCCTCTTCTCCATGTTCTCTGGACCCGACTTGGTGGCGGCGGTCAAGCAAAGAAGGTATATGCAGCAAATACGGAGCTAGGTGACGCTTGAGTCTCCGATATCCAGGAGACGTTCGTCTTTGCCCTAAAAAGGCCGTCACAAACTTAAGATTTTGATTGTCTGGCACGACACATGACAAAGTATTAACCATAATACAATCCTTACACAAAAGTAAAACTAAAATGCGTGTGTAGGAAACATAGCTGCGGTGAGCCGGAAGCCTGCACGCTGCCCTCGCCGCCCCTCCATCATATTGCTGATGACAACCAGGTAAGAATCACTCACGCCACAAGGGGGCGTCAGACATCACTATTACTCTTTGTTGTTTTCTTAGGGGGAAAGATTTATTTTTTTACTTGGTATTATCGTAAGATTACAACTTAAAAATACTTTTAATAATGGCCTTATAATCATGATATAATAAAAATATAATAGTTAAAGTAAGTCACAACTTGTGACTTATTTTTTTCTCATCATTCTCTATTGCAATTTTATTTTGTCCCTCATATTCCCAATTTATGTTTAAAATGTCACCATTTATTGTAAAATTAAAAAATACTTGCAAAAAATGTTGACATAACATTACAACCTTTTCCTTATGTAATTTTACAATCTTTCTTTTTTTTTTTGCGGCATCTTCCTCAGGACAGCAAAACAAAAACGTGGCCTCCCAAAGCACCGTGGCAGCACTCGGCCCACGGCGGCGGCGGCGGCGGCGTGACCAATCCCAGCTCTTCCCTGTACCACCAGATGAATCTGGCTCCGCCCTCGTCGTCGCAGTGGAGCGACTCCCTGCAGATGCTGCAGTCGCCCGTGTGGGCGGCCGGCGGCGGCGACTGCTCGCCTTCGGCCGCCGCCATCTCCTCGCCGTTCCCCTTCGGCCAGCAGCAGCAGCAGCAGCAGCAGCAACTGAAAGGCATCAAGGCCTTCAAGTCGTTCCCCTTGAAACACGAGCACAGGTCCTCCTTCCTGCACCAATACTGAGCCGGCCACTACACACGCTACACGCTAACAGTAAACACACTGGCTCGATCTACTCCACCTTTCCGACGTACTTCCACACACGCTACTTTTGGACAGGCGTTATCAGGGCCACGCCGACGGGAAATAATGCAGCTGACCACCATTACGGCTCAGTTAAGTCCAACTCGTAAGAGAATGAAATTGAATTTTATGAGCAAAAAAAAAGTCACAAAAATTGAAGTCAGAACTGTATGAGAAAAAATGACTTTTGCTAGTTTACAGCCTCGTTCTCGTCACATGACCTCTCATCTCCCGAGACTTTACGACTTTTGTGTAATTGAGCATCTTTAGTTTTTGCTCGCTTACCGTACGACATGACAAATAATTCTCGTAACATGACATATTTGTCTTGTGTGACGATGACTTTTTTTTTTTGTTTGCAACTTATTTTGCCTGTAACTTAACATTTTTTCTCAAATGACGACTTTTACTTGCTACTGTCCAATTTATTGTTGTAATCCACTCCCCCTTCAGTTTCAAACTACAACTTTTTTCTCATACATTTACACTTTACGATAACGTAACGACTTGCTTTTGCACATAACAGTGACTTTTTTGCTCGTACCTAAACAGTTTTCCTAATGAGTTTTTTTTCATGTAATGTTGCAAACCTTTTGATTTATTTTCCATTTCCGCGTGGCCCTGATACTCCAACGTATATATCACACAGAGACCTATTTTTACATTTTCCTTCCTCTGCCCTAACTACTTAAGTTACTCACTACTATTATTATTAATATTATTACTACGAAGCGGTCATTTCTCTGCCTTACGAAGAGTGCGGCCGATGCCCGTCCTCTCAGGCAAGAGCTGGAGACCGCTTGAGAAATAAAAAAACAAAAAATTTAAAAAAAGTGTGTACAGCGAGCTGTAACTGCCAAATGTACAGCTAGCGTGTACGTGAAACATGAATTTTCATTTTTCCTTATATTTTTAAAGAGGCTCTGAGCAGGCTCAGCACGGTTAACACACATATTCTACTTATTTTTTTGTTTATGATGTTTTTTTGTTTTTTTTTCCTCATCCACAACACACAAATATGATATGAAATGTGCCATTTTGCCAACGAAAGCACTTGTTCCCAACCAAAGCAGGAGACGGAACGGTGGTGCATTCGCTTGGCCCTCGCAAAATTGGACGCCACGACTCCTTGTTACATTTTCGCAACAGTATTAATAAATGTAGTGAACGGCTATTTTCCACTTTCCCATTTATGTGAAAAAAAAAAAAGAAGCACACATAAGTTCATCTTTACCAAATATGCTTAACAAAAGATTTATTTGGTTTTTACGGCAAAAGCCCCGAATGTTATCTTTTTTTTGTGATGTTTGCAGATGCCAATGTTGCCTGTATTTATAAAAAGACACCAGATAAAAACTAACACTTCAAAATGTTTACAGTTTTGCTGTACATACATATAAAATATATCTTTTTATAGTTAAATGTGCTTTGCACAATCAACATAGAGGTTCTGCTTTTTTTGTTTGTTTTTGGGCTCTGTTCACTTCCTTAGAAGCCTTTTTTTCTTTCCTTTCTACTTTTCCTAAGACAGACTTGTAACTGTTGGCTTATCATTACTACCCCCCCCCTCTCCCCCCCCGCTGTGTCAAACGGTTAAACTATAATGGCGGCAAGGGTAAACCAAAATAATATGAATTCATCTAAAGGGGGCGGGGCTGCTTGGCTTACGTGTTCTTTTCAGCTGGCAACTAAAAACTACCAGTGATGCAAAGAGAAAAAAAACATTAAAAAAAACTAGCAAGTTCATTTGTTTCTGTTTTGTCCTTGAATGTTAGTGACATGAGAAAAGAAATTGTGTATTTGTTTCCGTGAACATCAACAGCTTTAATACCTGGAAAATATTAACTCCATACTTATGAAAATGTTGAAAATGATGCCTTTAAAAATTTCCTCAATTATACTGATTTATAAAATGATTTTTTTTCTCCTGTAAACATGACAAGGTAATTACTTGTCTCATTTTATTCTGTTAAAATAACATTTGAGCCCCTGTAATCTTAACACACTGTAATATTACAAATTGAGTTCCATTCAAATAGAAACATTTTTCTTCACATAATCATGACTTTATTCAGGTAAAGTGACATTCTTGTACCATTTCAACTAAATCATTTCAGTGTGACCGCGATGCTCCTTCAAATGATGTGCAAAATAAATCTAATGAGGCAGAAGGATGTGGCATGACATAAATAATAATAATACATCTAGGGTCAGTGTCAACTTTCTTCATTGGTGTTGGCGCTCGGCTGCATGGAGGTGGAGCTTTGGTCGGACTGCAACAGAAAAACGAAAGGAGGAGGTAAGCAAAGCAGGTAAAGAAATTAAACTGATGTTTCCAAACTTGCCGTACAGTTGGCCAAGACGGGGAGGAAGGCACGTTGTCTGGCGGGCTGGCGTCAGCCAGGGTTGCCAGGTACACGATGTTACGGTGCAGGAATTGCTGGTACCTGCCATCAAAATTGGCTTTAAACTGGCAACAAGGTATTTTGAAACGGACGTCATGAGCAAGGATTGGAAAATGGCGGTCCTTTTAAAAACGGCCTGATTTCAGCAATCCAAAGATTCTTACTTGACACACTCCACGGCTCGTCCCTTGTGCATGTACTCGACAATGCATCGTATAAACTGGTCGTTTTCGTCCAGCAGCTGGAAAAGAAGAAGAAGAAAAAGGTAAAATATAAAGTGTTTTATTGGTAACAACAGCTAGCTATGACGCGGCTAACGTTAGCATAACGGGTAATTGAGTTGAGAAAAATGTAACACGTTGAAGTTTTTGTAGCCTAATGTTACAATTTACCCTCTGTATGGTTTCCTGGTTGATTTTGGCAGTACCGCGAAGTTTCTGGGGCACAAAAACGATCGACATTTTACGCTTTCATCGAGGAACTTCTACTTCGTCTGAGATTGTCGTCTTCTTCGTTTCCTACTTTTCGTCGTTTCTTTTAGTGGCGAGTACTAAACTTTCATTTCGCAAAACTCACAGCGCCATCGGTCGTATCGGCGGTGGTACCGACGGTATTAAATCGTCCAGAAAAATAAAATTGTTCATAACATTACGGATGTTTTATTGTCCAATAATTTTGTCGTATTTTATTACAATATAGACGGTCGAGATCATAAATAGACCTCTTTATATCCATGTAACAGCCAGTGAATTGACCCTTGGTTAGTCTCAACCAAATTCAAACAAATTCTCAATAAATATTGTGAAATATTTTCAAGTAACCCGGGCCTAACCAGCGATCTTTGTCATTCCTTTAAATTTTCATTTAAATATTTAAAACGTATGTTAAAACCTCTCATACCCACCAAAGTGCATTCACTAGGGTTAGATGAACTGTTCTAAAAATAATTTTTAATACTTGAAAATATTCTTATGGTATGACCGTAACTTGCCCCGCATTTTACATGTAACCTCAAATAAAACAACGGCAACATTATTAAATACTCTTTTGAATCCTTTATTTTTTTAATTGTAAAAATTCAATTTTTACTGATGCTTTCAAGGACAAAAAAACAATTCCTTGGTTTTCAAAATGTTCCAGAAGCTCATAGGAAGTAACAAACTTACGAAACTAAACAGTTGCAGATGGTTCTCAATGGATGTCCGTCTTGGGCTGGTTTCAAAATAGACGGAGCGGTCGGTCATCATGCAGTGTCGGGCTCAAATGTGCAACATTAACTTAAACATAATGGTTTATTTGCTCTTCATGTATTATTCAATGTCCATTCTTCTAAGTTACATTGTTTGCAACATCACCTGCTCGTGCTGTTTTATCAATACACTTGCTAGAAAGCATCAACATTAAAGGGAGAGCTGTAGAAAAATCCCCAAACAAACACCCACCCACCCCACATTGAAGGCACTCCCTAATACAAAGTGGAGCCGAAAAAACGAAAATACTAATCATTCACGTCACATATCCAGTTGCTGTCCCTTTTTGTTTGAGAAAAAACTAAACAAAAAGCTTCACAAAAAATATTGAACTCTTTCTGAGTGAAAGTGGCTTACCGAGGAGCAGAATGCAAACTTTTTGGCTAACTATATTCAAAGCGCTCTTGAAAGGAGGAGAAGGGAGGAAAAAAAAAAAAAAAAAAAAGTTAATAGTGGACTGCTCAGCACGCATTTGGCCAAGCAAATGCGCTCAAAATTTGGTTTCCTTCAGGCTGTCTCAACAGGATGTAATGTTCAAAATGGAATTGAAACGAAACAAACGAAAGAGGAAAAATAAAGCTATCTAAGGCCAGTCGGCGTACCGACTGACTCCACTTATTTACACCACTCGTAACTCAAAATGGAAGAAGAAAAAAATGAAGCTGGCACGCCGCCGTGTCTTCTTCCTTCCTGGCAAATGTTGGGACCCAAGAACGTTTTCAAAGAGCTACGATTGGTCGTCATCCAAGTGGGCAGGATTACGCCGCCACCTTGTTGTCCTTCTGAAACACAAAATAACAACGGAATCAAACTCCATTTCTTACACCGTCAAATTCAAACTTATATTTCCATCGTAAATTGGCTTTTTAATACACTAATTCTACCGTAATGAATTTGAGATTTACCGCATATTCAAAGTCGGAGAACTCGCGGCCTCCTCTTCCGCCACGGTAGCCGCCTCGGAATCCGGGCGGCGCCCCCCGAGGAGGGCCAAAGGAGCCTCGGCCGGCTGGTCGTCCCCGCCCCCCGCGGGGCGCCATGTAGCCTCTTCCGCCGCGGTACCCTCCTCGGCCGCGGTGGTGCCTCAGCGGGATGCCGAATGTCTCGGCGTTCATCCGCCGCTCCTCCGCCCAGGTCGACCTCCGCTCTCTGCCACGCAAAACGCACACCATCAGCGATATCGGGGGGAGTGGGGGGTTAATGACTAAAACGCTACTAAACGTGCGACTTACCTTGAGAATCCTCCATCATGCGATTTACTAAAAAACAAAAAAATAAAACATTGGACTAGTGTATGAAGCAAAACAGAAATGTTTGTGCAAAACATTTTTGCTGTTAGTTCTAAAACAGAATTGAACTTAACACATTTTTTGACATTCAAAGAAAATCATAGTTACAGTGTGACTTGTATACGAAACTTTTCTGATTTGAATTAATGGTAAAATTGTGAACATTTTTGGTCAGATGATAAAATTTGGTAAGATCATATCCTTTCTTAATTACTTGGAATCGTTGCAGGACAGGTTGTCAAAGAAGGACTTGGTCTTGTCGTAGTAACAGGGAGGTATCGCCGCCTCCTCTTCCTCGACTGGCGCCTCCGTACTTGGATGTTCCGGGTCGGCTTCTTCGCCATTTGGCGTCTTTTCTACCTTGTCGTCTGCGGATAAAAAAAAAAAGGATAGCACAAAAGAGCGTGTTTAGTTGGATTACGCACGTCACCTTTAAGCTTGAGCTTGGTCTGCAGTTCTTTGTCGATGTCGTCCTTGTGGAACTGAGCGTTGGCCGTCTCAAAGTCAAAGTCCTCCTCGAACTTCATCATCCCATCCCGGCGCACGTTCACTTTGCCCCTGCTGCGGCTGCCCCTGCCGCGCCCGCGACGCACCGGCTGGGCGCTCGCCGACAGGTAGCACTGACCTGTCAATCAACACGTGGAAGATGCGTGGGTCGATACGGCAGTCAAACTGGTTATGCAAAGTACACACCTCCTTGACGCCTGTTGGGGTCGCGGTTTTCAACAGCGGTATGCTCATGATCCCCTTGAGTTGCCACTTTGGCCACTTCGGGAGCTAAACCACACAGACAAAACCCCAGAAGAGACTTTTGTACACCAGAGACAACCTTGAAGGACTCAAGTGCGGCGATTTCAGTACTCACCCTTCCTCTCCAGGAGGTCGGGGGGCTTCTGGTTGCCAACGGAGGTCCCGATAGGTCGAGGTGCCGAGCCTGCCACCTGACTTCTGTGTCCGAGCGACGACGCAGGGGCAGCCGAGGAGGGTGCCTGCGTGGCCTGATTCAGGGCGGAGCTCTTTGCGAGAGGGTCCAACTCAGGACTGATGCGTCCTGTTAAAAAACAAGATTAACTTCTTAAATTTCTTTCTAGTTTTAATGGAAATATTTGTTTTTACATCTCCCTGACAGCACCTGGTTAATGTAATGCAAAGAAAAAACATCTTCTTACCCCCAGGTGCGCCAAACTGCGGTGCACCGCCAAACTGTCCATAGCTTTGCACCGGGGCCCTGCTGAAGGGAGCGTACGCACCAGCAGACTGGAATGGCGCCGACGGGCCCGCCGCACCGCCGCTCGATCCGAGGGACGACTGCAACCGTAAGTGCCGAGATCGTTACATATGATACGCGCGGCTTTACTGCCACCACCTGTGTTTTCTCAATAAATGTACGGACGGATGCTGTTGGTTCACCTGAACGATGGCTGGGTCTTGAGGCAGGCTGCTGGTAGCCTTAGGAGGCTCGCATACAGTCAAGTCCTTAATGTCACTGCCCCTGAAGATGATGTACTCAAAGACCTCATCCCGGGGTGGAATGGGCCGTTCAGTGGGCCTGTCTTCAGTCCCAAACGAGCGAACTGTTTGGAGAAACGAGCATGGTCATTTTCAATTAACCCAGGTTGCGCAATTTTGTGTGAGAGTATAGCGCACAAATGACATCATAAAGTAAGTAAAATCATTACGGCTAACCAGTAAAACTACTCAACCGATATCGTTTGGAGTCAAAAACCTCCTTAAGTTGTTCACGAGATCCCAAGCGCTACTTTGAATGTGGCTAGAAAGTTTCAGTAACTCATTTCTGACTTGGATCATGCAAGATAGCGCCAACACAACATAAACAAAGGGCACGCATTAGCTGGTGAGCTAGCTGGCTAACTGCGAGAAACCCCCCCGACATCATTGCTTATCAATGTCAACTAAGTCGGTTGTTTAGGTGACGTTGAGAAACAAAACACGTGCGTTAGATGATCGGGCTTACCTTTGGCGAGAGCTACGGTGGAGTTCTCAGTGTCTATGGTGTACAAAATTCCTTCGTAGCGAATCTCGGCCTTGGAGATGAGGCTAATTTTGCTCCCGATATACGGCGTCCCTCCTCCGCTCATTTTGACACCCGTGTAATCACTAGCGCACGCGTTTGGCTTGGAAATGCTTCTCTCTCAATAGAGGCGTCGAAATTAGAACAGGCAGGACGGCGATTCCGAGACAATTTAGCCGGAGAGAGTAAGTGAAGAAATGAGTTTCTCTCGTCCGTTTCCAAATTGATTTCTACGACACGACATGGCCGTGTTAGTTATTTTCAACCACCGCAAAGGATTGTGGGAGGAGAACTGGTGCGGCTTCCAAAGTGACACCCACGGCTTTTCTCTTTTTTTTCTTTGCAACGTAATTAATTTCCACACATTAATGAGAACTTTGGTTGTACCGGATGAGTATTGCGAAGACAAAATAAGAAGAAATAAGAAGGCAAGATTCAAGCTGTTTCCATTTATCGCGACATTCTACGAGATCCCTTCGTCCTGCCCCCATATTGTCTGCTCGCAAATACAGCAATAAAACATTAGTACGATATGTATATTTACGAATATTAAAAGAAATCATTCACTCGTATGAACATTATGTATACTCCTATGTACATCTTTCGGCTGTATTAATAAGTCAAGAGTGGAAAAGTATCAGAAATACGACCATTTCGCCTCCATACCAAAAAAAAAAAAAAGAAAATCTAATGACGTCAGACTCATTCCCACAATGCCTAGTAACACGCATGCGTACAGTAAAAAGAAAAAGACAGCAATCGGAGATCAGAGATGGCGGGCGCCTCCGATCCCCTGGAAGATATGCTATTTTCCGAGGTAGATGAGAAGGCTGTGAGCGACTTAGTGGGCTCTCTGGAGTCTCAGCTGACCGGCCAGAGCAACGCGACGGCTAAAAGCGACGAGAGCCGAGGCGCTGGCTCAGTTGCCCCCGCTAACCATCACTTGGGGAAAACGCTACCAGCTCCGCTGGGCTCCACAACAGTAGATCAACAACAACAAGGGCGCCGTAATAAACCCGACATGCGCCAGGATCTAAACTCTACGGAAAAAACTGTCACATCTCCTTCCCAGGACAGCCCGCTTTCGTCCGGTGAGACCCCTGCCGCCGCCGCATCCGCCAGTAACAGCAGCTCTCAATCACATGGAGCATCCATCACAACACTGCCCGCGTCTGGCGTGTCAAGTTCCCCGCCGACCAGCAGCATCAGCACCGCTACCACCTCCGACCACCCCACGAAGGCTTCCCCGGACTCCGATGAGCCTATCGCGGACGCTTCAAAACGACGCTTTGCCACCCCGCGACGGACCTTCTCGGCTCGGATTAAGACTTTGAACGGTGCCGCGGTGACCAACCGAGGCAACAGCAGCGGCAGCAGCCCCGCGGCGGGGGGCGACGATGCCTGCGGCAGCCCCACCGACCTCCCGCCGGCGAGCACCTCAGCTAGCAGTACGCCGACTTTCACACTCGCCAACGCCAGCCTATCTGCGAGTCAGTCGGCCATTGCCCTGGATCGAGGCACCCCCACCATCGCTTTGCAGAGACTCCCCAGTCACATAGTGGCCAGCATAGCCCAGAACGGTACCAGTGTGTCGGCGTTGTCTCAGCAAGGTGCTCAGACGCCCCCTGTCACTTCGCCCCCATCTGCCTCCTCCTTAACCTCCTCGCCACCTGCGCAGGAGAACCACACTAAAAGCGCCACAGAACCTGCAGGGACTCCCAACGAATGTCAGTCCACAAGTGTCACTACGAGCTCTGTTATAAACACTGTTTCCTCCGTTGCCGTGACAACAACACCGACCGCCAGCACTACCGCAGTAACTCAACCTTTAACCACAAGCGCTACTACGGCCACCACCACCACCACCATAGCAGCCGTCTCAGTGACGACAAGCAGCGTCGGCGGTCAGACCACATCAGTGACCACCACGATCAGCACGGTCCGACCCACCAGCGCCGCCCCCGCAACCCCTGCCATCACTGTCGCCCCCGCCGTCCCAGCCATCCCTATCGCCCCAGTCGCCCCAGCCGCAGCCTCGCCAACCACGCAGACACCCACCCGGCCCGGTCTGGCCGCACCTCAGAGGATCGTTGCGCCACAGCTCATTGTCAGACCGCCCCAGCAGCAGACCACCATCCAGCTGCCACCTGGGTTCACCATCCCGACTGGTAAGGCTCACAGCATCCAGGTGCTTGAACATTTAGCTTGAAACAGGCAAGCAATATGAAAGGTTGAAGATTTTCAGGGGTCTACTTTACTTGCCATGCCTTTTCTTTCTCCATATGCAGTCATATTTACGTACGAGTATGACATCGCGCCAAACATATTTTGTTAGCGATTAGCTATGTGCAATGGTGTTTTGAATATGAGTACATGCATGTACGTGCTGTTACTTCACAAGTAATGTTTCTGACGGATGCTTGTCAAAATTTTATTTTCCCCAAATAAAAGGCCAGTTCAACCTGGGATGCGCAATAATGGAGGGTCCACGGTTCACAACAGAGTAAATAAAAATAATGAAAATTGGGGAAAATATCTTTTCGGTCTTAGAATCAGCCAAAAAGCCTATAAATAAATAAAAAGCTACTCATTAAATAAAAAGATGTTTGGATTTCCTCAGTTTAAAAATGAGATCTGGTATGGTTGTGAGTGCATACTGGCTCCTGCCCCCCCACTGCCCCTCCAGCTTGTCTTTGCACCCCCCAACAATTTTCTCTAATTAATGTCCCCGTGCTTCCTCAGGCATGGTGCTGGTACGGACCGAGCTGGGCCAGCTGGTGTTGGTTCCTCAGCAGGCATTGGCTCAGGCACAGGCGCAGGCTCAGGCGCAAGCTCAGGGTCAGGTCCAGGCCCAGAATAACATCACTCCGCGGCCTGCCACTCCCACTACGGGGGCATCCTTCAGAGTCAGCACTCCGCAGGTAAAGTGTACTTTTCATTTTCTAAAATGTTCTCAAAGGGAATACAACAAGTCAAAATAATGAGTCATAATCGAGAGGTAACATTTTAGCATTCCTTTAGCATTCTTAACGTGGCTGCCTTTTCATTACTCTGGGCACGGCACTTTTCCGCCCTCTAATTGTGACATAATTATAGCAAATTACTGTTATTTTATGTGTGGAATAAATAGGCTGTGATTAAAAAGAGGATTAATATCACGGTGGACCTTCTGGGGTTAACCACTGAATTATTGATGCAGCTTTACTTATCACCTGTGGAGACAAGTTAATATTGGAAATAAATGCTTACATACTGTTGCGTATTTAAATGAACTCACAGCATATTAAGTAGAGCAAAATTCACCTCACTCAGCCCCACTTGTTTCGCAATAAGCAAGACAAACATCAAGTGTAAGGATTAATGTTAAAATAATTTTGCAATCAGTGATTTTTGAGGCCAAGTTTCTAAATTTCTCGTTAGGGCCATTTGTATGTAACCCATTCATTAATGTAAAAACAAATTGATCGCGACGGATGAAGTACTTTGGCAAATTAATCCAAAATGGAGGTATTAGATGAGGTGAGAGAGGGAGGATTGGTCTGAAGCTCATTTAAATATTATTCTACTTTCAGGTCATGCAGACAACGACAAAAAATAAATACATTTAAAACATTTGCAATTATACATTTAATCGCTGTGAGCACATGCAACCGACACTAGAGGGCAGCATTTTACCGTCTTTACCTCGTTTGGCACTCACAACTGAACTACTGTACTCCACATGTTTCTTATAATAATGATGATGATGATGCGCCTTATGGCATTTAGACCACCAAATGACAAACAATTATTTTTTAATTTAGTGTATAATTGTTATATAATGCCAAAGTCATACTCCAGCGACTACGTCAATAAAATTTTGTTTTTTTTTCTTAAAATTTTGTTGTTGCGTGACTTCTTCGGCAACATGATACCAAGCCCGAATAAACATATTGTTAAATAGGTTATTTTGATAACAATGAGAGGAACAATATAGTATGCTACATTATATTACTATTTGTAAACTCTGTCACAGTGTAAATTGAAATTTCCAGTTATTAAATTGATTTTATACAGAAATGTAGGAGGAAAAAAAATCGAAATAATATTATAGGTGCCTAGTAATTAAATTGGCATAAATAATAAATCCTTATTGTATTCATCCCCTTGGTCTCTTTGCACAATGCAAGCGTGGTGACACATTAGCGGGGCCGCCTTGTGCTCCCCTCGCCAGGAAAAGCACGAGCAGGGTCGAGGTTGGTGGGAATAAAAAGTGTATGGTGTTTATTCCCTGAGCTGTCAGGCCTGTCAGTCTTCCCGCGACGCCCGAGGGGAGAATAGGAAGGCGTCGCAATCTTCCTTCCTTCCTTCCCTCCATCCATAACCTCCTCAATCATTCATCAGCCTGCTGCTTGATTATTTTAAAAGGCTCAACACTGAGGTAGAAGCAGCGAGACGCGGCGACAGGGTGGCGCCGCTGGCGGTGGGATGCACCCTGTGGCCCCCCCACCACCACCACCACCACCATCATCATCAACCCCACTCGTGCAAACTTTCTCCGGGCGCTTTTGAATCCTGTTAAACTTTTAGCGGATGGGGGGAAAAAAAAAAACTCCCTCCTCCCTCACCATGCTACTTCTTCACCGTGCCTATTTGTGTGCACATGAAGTAGATCCAAGTACGCCTCTGATAGATGCCACAAACTGTCGTGTTAAGTATAGGCTTAACGTGGAAAAGTACGCCAATTGGTTGCTTAGCAACAAGTGGCTGTAGTCTCTCGAGTACTGCAAGTGAGTTTGCAAATGGGGTTGAGTACAATTGCTTACTGTCCGCGACGGACATCTTGATGTTTCTCCTCTTTCTTCCCTTGTCTCTCCTTCTGCTTCTGACAGTCTCCAGCAACCTCTCAGACCACCAGACAATGTGCTCTGACCCCAGCCAAGGTGGCAGCGTCTCCCTCTCCTGCTCCTTCCAGCCCTGCCCTCCAGACCACCTCCTCTTCTTCTTCTTCCTCTTCCTCTACTCCTTCCTTCGTTACCTCCTGTCCCGCACTACGTCCAGTGAGAGAACTGTCTTTATGTTTCTACTTTGAAATTGTCGGATAGGTTCACAAAAATCTGAATTTGCGAAGGCAATAATAGAAAAAAAAAAGGATACAGCGCAATAAATGCATGCAAATGATTTTTGGACCTCCAAGCTGCGGCTCGTGGATCCCAGTTTTGAGAACCACCGTGTTAAGTGATGTCCAAGAAGTCGCCGCGCCAGATGTGACAGGAACGCCGCGGCGTCCGCCTCCTCTTCTCCGTGGCCTTGCCGGCAGCCAGGCGTCACGTCCTATTTATCTCCTCTCTCTCGTCTCTTTGCAGAAGGGCCCCGTGGCGCCGGCCGTGGCGGTGACGGCTCCGCAGCAGACCCCCGCGGTTTCCGCACCCCAGGCGCAGCCGGCCCAGACCGCCTCGCAACCCCCGCAGACGACGGGCATCGCCGTGGCCCCTGGAGCTCCTGTCGTGTCCCAGGTTCTCTCACTGCAGAATCGTCCCATAAAAATGACATTTAATATTGTAAATGAAGGCAGGATAGGATTTTTCTTGATCTGTTTTGAGTTTAATTTTCCGTTGGGAAACATTTTCTCTTATATTAAGTGTCATGTATTCCTCCTTTCATCACCTTTTTCTTGTTTCCTTTAAGCCCACTTCTGCAGTGCTCTCTCTTTCGCCTTTTTCTTTTTCTATCTCTCCGGTGTGAGTGCTGTCACAGCTGCCAGCAGGCTGGCTGTGTCACAAGCCCCCCCAACCCCCTCTCGCAGCTGGCCGCACACAAAGGGTCTCACACGTGCCCACGCGCGTTTGCGTTTGTACATTCACACGAGGAACACCAACCCAAGGATATGTTGAAGCAGACACACACACAGACACACACCCAGCCTCATGCGGACGACAAACAGATGTGCGGCAGAAAAACATGGAGCCGAATCATCACAGCACGGATGTCGCGCAAGCATTGCAACGTAACCGCAAACGCTAACATACGTCGACATGGCATTGTTATAACATTGTGTTACGTAACCTCATTAGAACGTGCAGAATAGTATAACGTACGTAGCATAACATTACAAAATAGCAACAACAACAAAAAAAGTCAACAGCATTGCATGATTTCATATTTGTACAATTCAAAAATTCAAATGGGATTGTCTCGTGTATGACAGGAGATGCAGGAGAACGTGAAGAAGTGTAAAAACTTCCTCGCCACGCTCATCAAGCTGGCGTCGCACAATTCCCCGTCACCGGAAACCTCCAAGAACGTCAAATCTCTGGTGCAAGACCTGCTGGTGAGAAGTTATTGAAACCTGAAAACTTTTTATGACAAGGCTCTCTGTCATTGGGCTTTACGCACTGAGCACTTCTAAGCTGTAGATGGCGCCATAAAACTTCTAATTCCCGCATTTTTTTTTATTATCAATACCTGATAACTTGAAGAGGACAATATGAGTGCTGTGATTAAGATCTTCCATGTTGACATCATTTTGTGTGTCTCATTGACATGTGATTCATTGTTTTGTTGCGGTGTTAAAAAAAATCAGGATGCCAAGATTGAACCGGAGGAGTTCACCAGCCGGCTGCAGACGGAGCTCAAGTCGTCGCCACAGCCTTACCTGGTACCCTTTCTTAAGGTGGGACCGGCATTTCGGACTAACTCTTCACCACATGATGGTGGACAGCATTTTTTAAAATAAAAAATATATATAGATATCAAACAGTCTTTCATATAATGAAGTGTGCAAACCCTCTTACAAAATGGGGACGTGGATTTATTCAGACTTCCCAATTACATTCAAACTCAGTCGGCACCTACCTTCAAAGACTACCTGGTTCCTCTTTTTCTTCATTTGAAACCCCCTGAAGTAGCATTCCCTTTACGCTAAGGCTACAAATGGCTAAGCCTGACACACACACACTCAGGAACATAGGCACACAGCCGCCCCCTGGCCTGATTTCTGACTGTGTGTGACAGTCGGCCCGGCAGCCGTGCCTGCCAGTCGCCGGCAGGTTTCTCCAGCCAAGCATGATGAGCGTCACATCAAGGCAGCCGAGCGCCCGATCCAACTACAAACACATGTTGTCATGCAATGTTAAGTTGCTGGCATCCAAAATTTGGCCGGAAAATACTTGTGTGTGTGCGTGCGCAAAAAAGATAACACAACTAATAACAAACAGAGCGTAACATAACAGCGTATCAAAACACAACACTAAGATTGATAGATTTGTTGTGTCGCTTTGTTTTGTGGACTGAAATCTAGTTTGTCCTTGTCCCACCCGTCTACAGAAGAGCCTCCCAGCCTTGCGGCTGTCTTTGCTCAACAGTCAGCAGTCGCTGATCCAGCCGCCGCAGCAGGGCATCAAACCAGCAACGACGCCCATCGCAAGCGGGCCGGCCGTCCACGTACGGCCCCCCAACAGCGTCGGGCCCACTTCGGGGACTGGCGCGCTACCCCATGGGACCATGGGCCATGCAGCTGCCACGGTATGAATATTGAACGTACACCTCATTCAATACAATTGTTGGGGTGCCAAGTGAGGTCAGACTGGTCTGGTCCGGGCAAAGCCAGGGGCTTCTCTTGTGTCGGTCTCCCATTTTACCATCGCAACGCACACACACACACTTGGGCTGTATCTTCTCCGCAATCACTCGCTCATCTTTCTCCCTCCCTCCATTAAGCGGCGGTAGGTGAAGGAAGGTAACTAGGTCAGCCCCGGGTCAATTTTAAAGCAATGTGGCGGGCCGCAGTCCATGTCCAGAACATGCCTCTGGTCTCTCTCGCTCTCACTCTCTCGCTCACACACACACTCACATCCACCCGATAACACCAATACACAACATAAGCTATCACACAAAACAGCAAATGACCGCCTGCGGCACTTCAGTGGTTGGTTGAATTAGGCCAAAAAAAATTCTTTCTCTTCACGCAGTAATGTGGGGATACATTTCTCAGGCACAATTTAACCTAACTTCATTTTCGTTTGAATCAAATGTTTAAATATGATAGAAATGGGTTGACACACTCCTATCTGCTTCTCCCATCTCATTAGTTGAAGGCAAAAAAAAAAAAGTCGAATGGGAAAACCAGGCAGTGTTTTGCCTCCCTCGAATCCCTGCCAAGGCCTTTTTTTTTTTTTAAACATCTGTTTTTCTTGTTAATAAGTAAATCTTCCAATAATTGCACAGGTCATGTTTTTCTCAATTATTTGGAAGCGTGAAAGTAAATGAAATCAAATATCGAACATGCTGTAGGTGCACGAAGTACAGAAGAATTCGGGTATATATGATTTAAAACGCGTGAGAACTTTACTGCTAAACTTTGTACCTTGTAAGTGTGTCGCCGGCTGACCCGAGGTGCTTTGCTTTCTGTGCTGAATGAATTCCTTGCCCACGGTGCATCTCTGGGAAAAATGGCCTTTGCTTTGTCGTCTTGTTTTATTTATTTATTTATTATTTTTATTTTTTTCACCCCCCCGCCCCCTTAAACAGTAATATAGCACATGTCAGAGAATGGAAAACAAGGCGGAAAAAAATTTGCAGTGAGAAGCAAAGTGCTAAGGAATGGATGGCTGAGCCCCAGGCCTGACCCGTGGCACTACACGGGAAGGAAGTGTCTCCTAACAACCCGCCATTGCAAAAATGCCCGCCTGCCTTCCTCCTCCTCCTCCTTCAATATATATATATATATTTTTTTACCACCATCTTGATCTCTTGTTATCTTGCCATTATTTTATGTAGAGATGCACACCAGTGCACAAATCTTCAATCTGCACACCCGCCCTAAATCCAGACTTTCCAAGATGTAACAAACGACCAACTAGCCAACAACTAACTTAACCAAGTCAACCATCCCACCAGCCAAACAAACAAATAAATAAAAACAATGAAATGTATATAAAAAGCCAAAAATTACCCCCTCAAATTGTAATATTTGTGATAACTAAGTAATGAGTTAAATGACAACATTTAGCTAATTACATCATTACTTAGTCATTCAGTCTCATTTTGTGAGTCTGACACTTAATTAGCGAGTTACGAATGCCGCACAATGAACTAAATGAAATGAAATGAAAAGAGGCCACACTTAAAATCGTACTGATTTTCATTTGATTGTTGTTTTCTTACGTGAGTGCAACTATGGCATGTTTTAATTTACATACAATTTCCAGTTAGGTTGTAAAAGCTGACTTTGAATAAATAGAAATAAAGTTATACCCAGAATAAAAAAAGAGCAAAGTATTTTTTTTGGGAGTACTCTCGACAATTTTGCTCCAATTAGGATTTTTGCAACGTCAGAGGTTCCACTGTATTTTACGACCCCACTTTGTAACTGTACCTCTGTTTTTTTTTTCTTCATCATCTCAAGCAAACTGAACTTAACACTTGTCTCCTCCCAGGGTCTGAAGACCACAGGCGCCATGGGCGGTCAAGTCCGGATGCCCGTGATGATCACGCAGTCCATGAGAGCTCAAGGTGAAACATCCGCTTCACTTATCAAACTTGTCACCTCCGTGTTTTCAACGCCCCGGAAGCCCCGATTTTGCATTCTTGCTCAGCCGCCGTGTTGTGACTCAAAGTTGACCCGACGCCACGGTGGCGAGGGAGGCTAAACGGGCCATTTAGCCATTAGTGAAGCGTCCTCTCGGTGGGCTTGCCGAATGTGTAACGGGCGAAAGAGCAAGCGAGAGAACAGGTGCTTTCCTTTTTTTTTTTTTTTTTTTTTTTTTTCTTCTCTCTCCCTCCTCTGCCTTTGCTTACTCACACTGATTCATGGAAGCCCACTAACATCGCCCCATAGCGGAGTCCTCTCAGGTGCCGTGTACGTAACAAGCGCACGTTTACCTATTTTGTGTGTGCGTCTATGTAATCAGGGGGCGCATACAAATTTGATCTACCTCATACAAGATGGCCCGCAGTGAAAGGATCTGTAGGTCGTTTTATGCCCGCAAATTGGAATGCGGGGTTCGTTCTAAAAATACTTTTTCTCTGCCCTACGGCGAAGAACATGCCTGTTAAGATCAAGTTTGAATTCACTCTGGCAGTCCTTGTGCATCGCTGGGGAGGAGGAGGAGGGAAGAGAGAAAAAGAAAAAAAAAAGTGTCTCGGAGGTGGCACGCGGTTTTGAAAGTGCGAAGAGAACCCGTTCAAGTATTGTGTGGTCATAAAATACAACACTGCACCAACTTGGAAGAGTGCGACTAATTTTAAACCTGACAAATATAAAGTACGCTTGAAGAATAGAAAAAATATACTGTATTTATTGTCATTAAACAAAGAGCGACACTTTATTATTTTTAAGCATATGTGGTTGTAATTTCAAGAACTAGATAAAAAAATATATATATAAATGTTGAGTGTTTTCTCATCTTCTCTGAATAGGCACAATGGGGAAGGTGGGCACCTTCCAAGCAGGGAGGAGTCCGGTGGGCTTGGCTGTCCAGATCTCCGGCAATCAAAAAAACAAGCTCAATGACCCCGGAGGAGGTTCTTTCAGGTACCACTTCCTCAACTATCCTACCTCTGTTATTCCGCATAGTCTCCACATGGGTGCAGCATTTCCCTAAATTGCCTTATGAAGCGAGACTCGAGGCAACACTCAGAGCAAAAACTGCGTGGGAGTGTTTGTGCCACCTGGTTATGCGCGCAGTCACACATAATGTCAGAATAACATAATTGCATCCAGATGGGTGGAATTTTTGGTAGCAGTATAAAAAAAAGGAAAAAAAACTTATAAGCCGGGCCATAGTCTCGCTGGATAAAAGGCTCATGACTGTCCACATGCTGGCTTTGTGTGTCGCTGTTGCGTGTAAACATCATGAGAGGCAAAGAATGTGTTGTTGCATTTGCGTAGGAGCTTCGGGACTGTGCCCCGGCATGACCAGGACCGGGCTGAGGCATGTCTGGGTCACATGGGCCAATGGGTTTGCGCTAATGCCCCCGCCTCCTGTGTCCCCAGGGCAAAGGCAGTGCCCCGGAGCTCTGATTGATAAACCGATAAATCTTTAGCTTGCGTGGGTAATTAAGCTGTCAGGCGGCGCTTGTTACATGACAACCATGTTGCCCCCAACCATACACCCCCCCCGTCGTGATCACCATGGGCCAACACACAAACACACATTGCATACTTCCATTTGTAGGTTGCCTTCATATATCTCCTCCCTCTTAATTAGCCTTGAAAATTACACAAATACAAATCCGCCTTAAAATGACTTAAAAATGCCACACCTGAACAAAAAAAAATGCCTCCATTCAAATTGATGCCACACTTTTTGCAATTTTAGAAGCCCTGCCCCAATTGGTTACTGGATTTGGCAACTCTAAACAAATAAACCAAATGTCCAGCTTCGGTACTCGAGGGCCGCTGTCCAGCATATTTTAGTTGTCTCTCAGGTGAGCTGTGATTGGTCATTTAGCTGAGCCTGTGATGTCATTTGACAGCAAGTGGCTTTAAAAAAAACAAAAAAAACTAACCCCCCTTAAAGCACTTTAGAGAAACTTGAGAAATAATGTCATTTTATTTTGGTATATTCCTATAACTGTATTGATCTAGAAATAAAAATGGGAAAAAATGATGAAGCATTTTAATGATTTAATTCACCATTTTCTGTTCTTTGTTTATCTGCACATATGATGTAAGGCAACACCAGTATTACATATCTGGGACCCCCTCGGAAAAGAGATCACGCATCTCAAGGGGTTATTTTTATTTATTTATGTATTTTTCTCGTCTAGTTTTGCTGGGCCGCGGGCAATTTTGAAGCATTTCCGAGTGTTGCGTTTGCTCGTGTTGTCTTGTACACTTTTTTTTGGTGTTTGCTGTCCTTTCGTTTCGCTCGAGGCCAGCAACGTGTCTCGACACAGACCGGCGCCACGGGGGCAGGTTTGTCGCAAACACGCAAACCCGACAAAGGCGACATAATACAGATAGGATTGTCTTAATCAAACAAATGACATTTTATTCCTAAATACTTTTGTGTTTGTGTGAAAATCATTTCACAACTATTTGTAAATGAAAATTTGTCATCATAAAATCCCAACATTAAATTTGACTTTATATGAATAAATTCAATTCTTCCATCATTTTGATATAATAGAATAAAATTGTCCCATTGTGACCCGCTAATCCAGTCTAACTCTGTAGATTATGTATGTTTTTCTTCATTTTTTTTTTCCTTTTCTTTTTTTCTATATACCGGTACCTGAGTTGGTCCTGTGTGGTATAATGAACTCTCTTTGAGGTGTTGCTTTAATTTCTCAGAGTGTTTGGCAATTGCCAAGGCTCCAAATCAAACGCCCGAGACAGGTCTGACATTAAAAGGAGGCAACGAGATATGAAATGCAAAATATTCCTCGACTACAGCTGGGCGCTAATAAAGCCGAGATGTAATTAGCGGTCCTCTGGAGCCTCTCGAGTTATTGGATTGCCTTGGCTCGGGGGTGGGGATGGAGGTGGTGGTGGTGGTGGTGGGGGGGCGTACAGCCGGCAGCCACATGCATGCATAAGCGGCGTTTCTATATCAAGCTTGTGTTTCAAAGCCAGGGCAAGCCATAGGTGATGATGATAGGGCAGCGGTGCACCCCCTTTTAACAAGGAACGGGGGTTGATTGCTCCTTCTTTAATGCCTCAACTGCTTTTTACCTTTATGGTGGCCTGCAGCGTGAGCATATTTGAATGTGCCCCCCCACCTCCCCCTCCTGACTTGGAAGGACTTTATGTTCTGAATGTAATTGAGTCGCGTTTTATTTTGAAAGCAGCCGGCCTGTGTCATTGTGGTAGGCAGAAAAACAAAACAAAAATATCCATCCATTATCTGTATCGCTTGTCCCCACTGGGGTCGCGGGAGAACCCCCCCCCTCCCCAAAAAGAGCTCTAAGACTAAGAGCGGACTGACACTTAATTTAAGACCAAGCTAAAACACCAATGAGAAATCCTGTAAATGATCTCAAACACTTTTTGAATTATATTTTTGTCTTAAACATTTTTAGTAGCTTTTCTAAATTGAAATGAAAGCAAAAAACTTTGACTCCCTTATTGCTTAAAGGTTTCGCCGACGTTTGTGTTTTATCTTTGATTGCAGCCCCCGAGGGCGCGCTTGGTTTTAGGACAGGTCACGTTATCCGCCAGGACGTGGCGATGGGTAGGTGCACCGCCAGAGGCGGCATCAGAATCAGCGGGTCCGCTCCTCCCCGTGCATCCACATTCGCCGTCGTTGTTTTGCACGCTCTCTCTCGTAATTAGAGCGCTCGGAAGAGAAGCACGAGAAGGTGGAGGTGCGCTCTAATGGTCTTTGTCAACCTCCCGTCGCTGTGTCAACTTTCATATCGCTTTGTAAAATGGCGGACCGTCGAGGTGTGCCGAGTCGTCGTGGTGTCGGGGTTATGTGGTTCTTTTTTTTTCTTTTTTTTCGTTGAAAACTAAATTCTCATTGTTTCCTAAAATCTTCATCAAACTGGTTTCCAAAAACACTGCTCATCAAAAGTTCAGAATTTTTTTTTTTTGCATTTCTTGGCAAGTGAAATTGCAGGATGAACCTAAAATTCACCTTAAAGGTGAACTTCATTTGACCTTCTCTAAACCTTTTAACACTTGTGTCCAACTATTTAGCGTTTAGTACTTTTTGTTTTCAACCAAAGAGGCCGAACGGCAAAATTCTCAATTTATTTCATGAGGCAAGCAATTGATTTTCACATTTTGACATCTTGAGACCAAGACGGCACCTAATCGCAAATCAAAAGTCGTTTGGCATTGTGAGACTTCAAACAGGATGTTCTCACAGATTGCAACAGAGAGAAGTGAACGTGTCAGTTGGGCGTGGTCGATCATCACCACGTTTTTTTTTCCCAGGGACGATGACGACATCAACGACGTGGCCTCCATGGCGGGCGTCAATTTGAACGAGGAGAGCGCCCGCATACTCGCCACCAACTCGGAGCTGGTCGGCACGCAGATTCGCTCGTGCAAGGATGAAGCCTTCCTCCACCCGGGGCTGCTCCACCGACGCATTCTGGAAACAGGCAAGCGCGCCGCAACTTCAGCGTCGAACGGCATTTTCCAACTTTTGTTGCCGGAAAAAAGCGGAGAATGATGAAATGGCTCGAGCGGTTTATAGGGAACATGTTGTATCTGTATTTAAAGTGGCGTCACTCAGTACGATTTTTGATATTCTCGCCGTCTTTGCCCGCAGTTGTTTGAGGCCGTAGCCTTCTGTTCTTCTTTGCCCTGGGTTAAAAATGCCATCCACTTAACAATTCCTTCACCTCCTTTTAATGAATTCTTCAGTGGCTGTCTGTCTGAATTCACTGGACCGCGGGCGTACACGCATGAATACTTGATGGCTTTGTCTTTTTAAAGGCGGCCCATCAGATTTGTCCTGTGGACCAAAGCGGTCCAGTTGAGAAGAATCACACTCGGCAGGGGTATTTTTTTTTTTTTAAGTCCCTCATGGTGAAATTGATAGAAGCCAATATTGTCTTCATTACATGGTCATGTCACTAAAAGTTCTCCATGTCACCTTCAGTGGTCGTATCCGAGCCGTAAATGAGGCGTTTATATGTCAAACCGCACTTATAGGTGCCGTCCCACCCTAAATGGAATTTTTCACACTGAACTTAGCAATGCGCAGTGCGCCATTGATGCATTCATTTTTTTTGTGGTCAGAGGACACAAGGACAAAAATCATGGCGTCCATCTTTGTGTGCTGTCCCGCAGCAAACACCACGAAAATCAAGTGCGGTGTTAAACGGCCCTTTTTACACTTCCTGTAAACAGGAGCAAGAAGAAAACATCAACAAAAGAATGTTAGTTCTTGAAGCCCGCAGTGTGGGGGGAAAAAAAATGGGATAACTCAAAACATCAACATCATGACTGGACAAAATTAAACAACAACACGTCATTTTACGCGGCGGGGAGCCTTGCGACCTCATCTTGTTTCATCTCCGTTAAAGTATCCATGGGTCCGCGGGCTAAGTGGACTCCCGGCACGATTCTTATCCCGTCACCTTTGGGGCGCAGGGTTTTCTTTTTAAAAATATACACTTTCCCTCCGGGGGCGGCACAGCGTGATACGGTGGGGCAGGAGGCGAGGCCGCCCCCTGCTGGGCTAGTGGCACCCGCGCAGCTTTGTTGTGTCAGTTGATTGGCCGAGCCACGCTCCCAGCTGACAGCAGTTCGAGGGAGGCACCCCGGGCCTGCCAACTCCGTTCAATCTGAGATTGTGGCGTATACACGCAGCGTCTTGGTTTTACTTAGAATTGCCTTTAACCTTTTTTGGCCTCAGCTTTAGCCAGAAAAAGAGCAGTTGACTACCAGGATGTTAGCTGGAGTATTGTCATGCACAGTTTATGTTATTGACTATTATTTATTGTACAGGTTCCTTGAAATATTAATTCGTCCCTAGAAAAGATGTTTTCAGAAAGCAAGGGAAGCCCATTAGTGTTTTTCCCCTGACCTGGTGACATTGCTACATTTAAGTGTGTGTGCACGCGTGTGTGTGTGTCGCCACGGTAATGAGGAAAGAACCATTTCAAAGCTGGAGCGAGCCGGTGCTATATGTATTGTCGGGCTGATTTAAATAATTGCTGTGGTTTACTTAAAAGGCTGCCAGAGAGGAGAATTATGCTAATGGAGTCATTTAAAAAGAAGTTGGAAACGGATAGCAAGTCTTTTTGTTATGACTCGCGATGAGTTTTTGGCTCCGAGGAAGCGAAATTATCCGTCGTCTCAAAGAGATGGTCAGTGTGGTTTACGGTGCTTTGAAGGAGCTTCTGAAGCCCTCGCGTCGGGATTTTGTGAAATCAAATTTTATTCTAGAAGTTAACTGCACGTTTGAATTGTGTTTATACGTATATTCTGTGTCCCACCGTAAAAGAAAAATCTGAGATTCGTGTAAAAGGGCAGTATCTAAACAATGTTGTTGGATCTCTGCGTGAAAAGGTATTTCCAAACAATTGCCTCCAAACTAGCAAAGTGTGAAGAAAGGTCACCAACTTTTAATTGTGTCAAACCCATTGAGCGGATTGAGACGTGGCGGCATCCGGGAAAAGCGGCTGTTTAATTTCGTTCCAGATGAATTACTTTGCGCCGGTTTCATTTCACAGCCAAGAAGTTTGGCGTCATGGACGTGCCCATGGAGGTCGTGACGTTCATCTCGCACGCCGCGCAGTCGCGACTCCGCACGGTCGTCGAAAAGGTTTCGGCCATCGCTCAGCACAGACTGGACTCCTGCAAGGTATGACATCATCCTTGTACATCTACACCAATTTTCATGTTATCACATCTTACGCAAAATTTTTAGATTTGAGATCAGATGTCAAGGATAGACGTTTGTTGAAATATTTTGGTACAGATTTTAGCAGGGGTCGTTGAAGTTGACCGATCCGATTTGCTTTCACGGGCCACATAAAATGATCCGTCGGGCCGGATCTGGACCCCGGGCCTCGACTTTGACACCGGCGATCTACACCATGTGGACAAATGTATCTCCCACCATACATAAATGCGAGTTTCCTGTAGAAGAGTTAAGTTGATAAAGTGGAATGTAGGGTAAAAATAAAAAGTTAAGATAGAAAAGAACACCAGTGTGCTTTTCCATATTAGCGGCGACTTGTAAGAATAGAAGCACATCTAATTGGCCAACATTAAAGCCAAAGCATTTGGGAGAACTTTGAAAAGGTGTTTTTCCTGACACCGAGGAGGAAGCTGCCTCCTCCCCGTCCTGTTTTGCACTTTCATTTCTTCCATTTTTTTTTTTTCGTGGTTTGGCAAACGAGGTGTGAGAGCGACAACTGACGCTCTGTGAAGCCACTCTGTTGACATCAGCGAAAAAGGGAGAAAAGAATTAAAGGGGGTGGGAAGATGAAGCGGGCCTTAAAGAGTAACTGGGCTCACTTCGTCGGCGGTGGCAGGAGAGTGCAGGCTCAGCGCTGCAACAAAGGCTGGATGAGAGCGAGAGCGCCAAAATGGGGAAGCGCGAGTGCCACGGGAAGCCTCTGATGTACGCGCCCGCATTCGCTCTGCTTGACGGAAGCGGGAGCGCATACTCGTACCTCGTGCCAACCTAGGCAATTATCTTATTAACTTTTGATAACCTGCAAAAAAAAAAAAGTTGTTTTCTTTGTCTTTACGCGCACCTTTTTTTTTGGGGAGGGTTTTCCCAAGCGATATGCGATGCGTTTTATGCAAAGAGAAAGGGCTTAGTCTGTAAACAGAGCCTTTTTAAAGCAAGCAACTTGGGAAGTGTCTCTTCAACAAACGCACGGCAAATAAACGGGGAA